>NW_021167859.1:0-600000 GCF_004154835.1 Alternaria arborescens | reverse complement strand
CCCCATTGGCTGCCTCTCCTTTGCCCGACTCATTGGGCGAGCGGGAGATTTTCAGTCTGAATTCGGTGCAGCGAGACCGACGTCGCAGGCCTCGCAGGCGCCGCTGGCTTGACGACGTGAGCTCACCCCGGCCCGTTCGCCCTCTGATCCCCTTAGACCCAACTGGGTACATAAAACAGGAAAGGCTCCGTCCTACACGCTACCGCTCTAGTTCCGTGCTCGCGATCGAACTCTCCCCTCTGCGATCGCGATGGCGACATACATCGAACGTCATAGGCAATAAGGCTGAGATGAACTGCCAACTTTGCTATTCTTATCGACCGGTTTGCTCCAACTTCTGCAAACCAGTTCAGACAACTGTCAACCTGTCGACCAAGCACCCTCGCTAATACTCGCAACAACAACACCATCGTCAGCCATGGCCTCTCGGAGTGACCGGGGGCCGCTGTCATAGTTGTTGTGGTGCCATTAAGAGGCGAGCTGAGTCGTTGTTCGAGAACGGCGGCTCTCCCACCACCACTTTGCACAAAGCCTTCATAACCGGCACGCGATCGGCTGGACCCCACCACCAACGGGCTGACCCCTCCTTTAGTGGACCGCCAGACACTCGACAAGGCCAGTGTGTGGCGCTTGTTGCACGCGCCTCGAAAAACCATCGTCTCGTCTCCAGGTGCGACGCGTCAAGCTTATAGTACACAAACAACCGTCTTCGCGCCATCACCTGACCTAAATAGGTGAAGGCGAGTCTCACCACAGGGTCTGCGTCATATACCCCAGACCTCGGGGCCCGCTTGACCATGCCGCCAGAGGAGGCCTCGCGTTTCGAGACCCTGAAAATCTGCACTGTGGTGGCAGCTTAGCCGCAAACTCTTTGTCATGGTGTCTTTGAGACTTCATCGTGTCAGCACCTGGCCGGACGCATCCGACTTATGTGCAGTACCAAATACATCATGGTGGACACTTTGTGTGAAGAAAAACTCTGTTCATGATTCTCAAGACTATCGCGGGACATGTTTCGGGCCCGAGGGTCACTCACCATGAAAACCCAGAAGCTGCTGAAGCTCCTTGAAGCGTTCACGAGTATCAGCCATTATCGGAAATCATCCCTTGCGTCCCGTTCTCGGTCAGCACGTTGCACATCAGACCCTCTTTCGTCGGACAAAGGATTCACTTATAGTAATATACCTCGAGGGTGCAAGGCTCCAACAGGAAGCACGGGTTTCACCTCGATGCAAGCGGCGCCTTCGCTTGCGGCCTTGCGTGTTCCTATCTCTCGGAGCTTGCGTTTTCTGAGACAACGCGGGACGCTGTGACACGCGCTTTCAGCCTGTGACTGCGGGGACATCCGGTGAGCATCCGCAGCATCGTCACATTCCAGATTTAAATTTCGCCAGTACAAAGAACGGTAAAATTCTGCAGCGCTGTTTCGCCTTCCCGCGGGGTAGACCCTTCAGATTTCTAAACACACCATTGCGCATCATCTTCCATTGTCAATCTTCACGATTCATCTTGCCGGATGACGGTTTAGCTTTGCCCGGCGCCTCTCGCATATTTGCAACATTGTTGCCATGGAGATGCATGGGGTCAGACGCGCCTCATGTGTACCCAGCCGGCTCCTCTTTGCACAACCCATTCGTATTATCCAAAGTTTTGAAAGAGTCAGTGAATTATGTGCATACCGTGAGCAAACTTTGCAAAATGTGCAAAAGGGGGTGGAGTTTGGGCAGAGGCACCGACCACGCAATCTGCGATATCGATAGGGAAAACTTCACCGCCTGCTCCTTTTCTTATTGAACACGTAGAATCTTAGTTGCACAGAGCAACGTGAAGTATTTAATCGCCGTCGCGCCCTCTCGAATTGTTCTTGTGTCAGCCCGACGGTATCGCTTCACGCTCTTGCATACCAAGTATCGATTGCCTACCTTGTCCACAGCACATTGGTATCTATCGATATTTTGAACAAAGGGTCAAGAATGCTCGCTGGGACACAATCAGTCATGTTACGGGGTGATGGGTGCGTCCAGTGGTATTAAACTTGGTATAAGAGAAGGGATGCAAGAGCTGGTTTATGGCGATATCGGATTCTCTACCGCTCTCATTCATGGAATGGCATCAAAAACTTTTGCAAGATAGTCGGGATGTGCATGAACGATGTGTTCATCCAAAGCATGTTGCGCACTCATCATAAAGGATTGGAGTCACGTTGAAGAGTGAACTCTTCAGCGCCTACTACATTAGAGACTGGGATATACATCGCTGCCTCGCTCCTGTCAGCCTCTGAACCACAAGAACCTAGTCTTCTCCGTTATCGTGGTTACTCAAAATATGTCTCATGCCCAGGCCGTTTCGTGCTCGATCCTCTTGCTCTACTACGCTGAACGGCAATCCTTTCCCAATACCACATAACACGAAAGCCGCCCACTTCCACCTGAATGGATTGATCGCAATCGTAAAAACGAACCAATAGATCAGTTCTGAATATGTGAAGAAGTCGAAAGCCCCACCAGGAGCTTTGCTCTTGATGAACCGCGTCATGTCGATCCAGCGCTTCATCCACCAGGTGCGCGGTCGAGCCAGAGGGTCAACGAGGTACATAAGCAGGAAGCGTGTGTAGATGCCGATATGGTAGTTTCCAACTGTGCCAATAGCGTTGACATATGTGCAGTTGTTTGCACAGATTGAAGGGTGTTCAGGTGGGAAGACTTGGAGGTACCAGTTTGGTGGCTCGTACGGCTCGTTGAAGACTTCATCTGGTAAGAAACCTAGGCTTGGACGCTTATATCCCGTTGCCATGATAACAATATCCGCTTCAATTAGTTTCTCAGAGCCAGGGCCGTTCTTAGGAACTCCTTGAGCACGCTTGTTAAACTTGATGCCATTGCCGGATTCGTCATAGCCCATGATGTCGCCGCGAAGCCATGATGCTTTGCCTGAACGGACAAGGTCTAGCACTTGGTCATTTACCATTGGTGTTTCAGTGAACAGACCCTTTCCGCTGTTGGGCGCAGGGGAGATATCGTAGAGGTCACGGTAGAAGAAAAGTCGTAGGATGTACTCAGGAATCCAACTGAAGATGGTCTCGCTGCCGAAGATGTTCAGAGCAAGAAGGCTATCGATGAACGGGTTTCGTGGGATGATCCATTTCTCTGACCGGGCGAGGACGTTGGTGTGCTCTGCTTCTGAGCTAGCTACGAATTCCAAAGCTTCAACTGCGGAGGCACCGCCGCCTATAATAGCAACCTTCTTGCCTTTAGCGTTCTTGCCGTCGAGCTGCGAGCTATGCCAAATTTCACCCTTAAAATTCTCTTGGCCAGGTAGCGTGGGCATCTTAGGATCACCACAAGTACCAATTGCAGCTATTACACCATCGAACCGTCCGTGAGAGGGATCATTGATGATCCATCGCCCATGAGGATCTTTGTACACCTTTTCAACACGTGTGTTAAACTCAGTCTTACTTTCAAGACCATATCGTTTCCAGAGTTCCGTGATCTGTGAAACGATTTGCTGGCGATCCGGATATCCTTGGCTCCAGTGCACGGAAGGGTGGAACCTGTACATGAGCGAGTGAATTTGCAGACCAGATGTATTGTTCACCCGACTCCAAATTCCACCGAGATTCTTCTTGGACCCGGCTTCGAAGATGCGGCAGTCGAAGCCATGGCCAACAATATGTGATGCAGCAGATACTCCGGTTAGACCTGCGCCAATGACAGCGATTTTTGGGCGCACGAGGTTTGGGTGTGGTGGTGGCGGTGTTGGCGACAGAACCCAATCAAGCACATATTGTATGACTTGGTAAATGAAGAGGACAGGGTGGGTGAGGAAATATTTGATGTAACTCCAGAAGTAACCCATCCTGGCAGATGGCTTTCTGGCTTTTCGGGAGGATAGAGATGCAAAGGTGAAAGCAGGGTGACAGTCACAGAACTTAAAACTACATGAGCTTGACTTGTTTTGGTGGCGTTTATCCTCTTGCGGATCCTTACGGAAACGTGCAGCTTCGGACGTTGTGTTTCGCATATTACCACTTGTGATGTCACGGTGGAACCGCTGCATTGGTCTGACATGTGAAAGCCTACGAGACTGCTGGGTTGCGTTCGGCCGCGCAAGCTGAGACAGCGTTCGCCATTGCTTTTCAAAGGTCTCCCACCCAACGGTTCCTCCATATTCGAGTTGCCCATGTGAATTTGGTTCAAGACACCATCCTAGTGGCCAACGTCGACCAAAGTGTGGGAACGAATAAAGGATGTTTCTCACAGATCGGCGACAAGGATATAGCGGGTGGTGAGTCTGGGAGCTAGGACCTGACGCTAAGCCTAAAGCGCTCTGCTGCTGCTCTTTGAATCCACCGCTTAGCTCGACTCTTCACTTAACCACCAACGGTGGCTCCTGTAGCCATGTCTTTCTTCCGGAGCCAACCCGATGTAGAGACACGCTTGTGTACGGCGGTCAACGTCGCTATTCAAGCCGGGGATCCATATCAACTGCAGTCGATTGTGCTTCTGGAGCCAGGTGAAGGCAATGCTTTTCCACCCGATCATCAAGAACTCATTAAATCCTTGCAGCAGAATTACCCTGCTGGCAATGGAGATTCTGAGAAACGTCTTGAAGATCTTGTCAGACGAGTTGTGACTGAGACAGCAGAGTCAGAGGATGAGGAGGGTAGACCAGTACAGTCTTGGGGTTCGTTGGTTACTTTTCTCGTCGGATGGATGACCTTTCTCCGAGACGTAGACGCAGAGAATTTGGTTTTGGTGTTTGAGCTCATGACAGATCTTCAACCGTAGGTCAATAAGTGTATGCCTCAAAACTACTCGATGCTGACGTATCCCTAGGCGAGCAAACAGCGCCTTACAGCATCCTACTAAAGGCATCCTGATGCTTCCCACCATCATGTACTATGCAAAGGTGTTTGCAAGAGTGGCGATTGGACTAGAGAAGCGGCCCGACCTGACAATGCATCTCATCACTACCGACGTCGACGAGGATGGGCAAAGTGAATCATTGCCCGAAAGGGCGGCCAACATTGTACGACAGGCCTTCATTATATGCCTCAATGACCGTAACACGGTGCCAGGCGGCATCAAAGACGGCAAGCCTGATGGAAAGAAGGTTGGAATCTACAAAATGGCAAATATATGTTTGAAGACTTTGTTTCAGGCCGATAAGCTTGGAAGCTGCGAAACCATCTTCAACAACATATCCAACTCATCACCACCACTACACATTTATCCAGCTGCGGAACGCATCACCTATCTTTACTACCTCGGGCGATACCAATTCAGCAACACCAACTTCTACGGAGCTCAGCTCGTTCTGGAACTAGCTTACAGAGGCTGCCACAGGCAATGTCCGAGTCAACGTCGCTTGATTGCCGTCTGCCTTGTCGCTGCCAACATCATCCTTGGGCGTTTCCCAAATGAACATATCTACAATGACCCTGCATGCGTGGGCTTCCGCGAAGTATTCGAACCGCTCACTCGTGCAATTCGCAAGGGAGACCTCGAAACTTTCCGCCGAATAACGAACCTGGACCTCTCACATCCAAGTGCAGAGTTCATGATCAAGTACCGGATTTTCTACCCTATTGGCAACTATTGTGAGGTTCTCGTATGGTGGTCACTTCTCCGTAAGACTTTCATCCTCACCGGAAGCATAGGCGAAGCATCAAAATCAGCAGCTTTGCTCGACCTCAACGCAGCGGTTCTTATCTTCCGCTTCCTCGAGGCGCGTTCGCTCATCAAGAACGCCGCCATGGCCGCGCAAGACCGCGGCCCAGGTCGCCGGAACTTCGGTCATATCTTCCAAGACCACGCATCAACCAATAAGTCAACATACATCGACCCTGATTTCGTTGGCATGGAAGGGGTGCAGCCATACACCCATGAGTTTGATCTATTGGAGATGGAGTGCATCTGCGGCAGCCTTATTACTCAAGGCTATTTGAACGCATACATTGCTCAGGCGAAGCAAAAGCTCGCTATTCAAGGTGTAAAGACGGGTAACCTGAGTGCAGGATTTATCAATCCGTGGGAGGTCAACAAAGACAGAAACAAGGATGAGGTGCTTGGGTGGAAGAAAGAAGCTGGAGGTGATGGAGGGCAGGTTGTAAGGTTGTCGTTCGCGGCACCGGCTGGATCGTAGGAGACGTTGCGAATGATACCCTGGTACTTATGTTGGATATGGATATGTCCTGATAAGGATCTACATTTGCGTGTGTTGTTAATCCAACGCATATCAAACATTCAGAAAAAACTCTGTCAATGCCGACCTGCCTCTGTTGATCGTAGTAAGCCATCCAATCTCGCACTGGCCTTGGTCGTTTCTTCACCCTTGCACTTCATCTCGTGTCCAGCTAGAAGGTAAACGTCGCACCAGAACTTTTCACATTTGCTACACTGTAATTCTCCTCAAGGGTCGCGTTTGTGCAAGCCAGCGTGCGTTGCATACGCGCAAGAATCCATAGGTGCTTCCATGCGAACCAGCCACGGACATGTCCGAATGGTATACAGGTCCGAGCGCTCACATTTCTTTGCGTGTTGTGTCACACTATGGTAGGTTGAGAGTAGCTTGTCGCATTCTTCGGGCAAGGTATCCTGCAGATGCCAGTGTACAAGTCAGTGAGGCCCTAAATGCATTCTGTGAATTCACAACCTACCTTGGCGTGCCATCGTGTAGTGTAGAAAGAGACTGGAATCCTGAGCAGATGGGACGCGTTACCCACGCAACCTACATTTCGCTGCGCGTATTAAGACCTATCGGGAACAAAACTTACCGCGCTCTCTTAAGCTCAAAATCAATTTCTGCTCATTTCCTGCCAAGTTGCCTAACCCCCCACGACTGATGTATATGCTATCGAAAGGAAACACTGGATGCTGAGAAAATATAACATCTAAGGACTGAAATCAACATATGGAAAAGGAACCTACGCAGAGCATGAGCATTGCTGAACATTAAGTAGCAGAAGAATACAATCAGGTACCCAAGGAAATAGACTAAAGACGAGAATGCGTCTAGTCAAGAGTGCATCTTTGGATTATGTAATTCTAGTGGATATCGAGTAACATGAGATGCCGCTCGTGAAGGTCGCATGTTTTTTTTTGAGCCGCTTAGTACTATGATGAACTTTCTTATGTTCCGCCTCACACGTGCGCTCATTGTCCGACGTTAGTGAAGCGCAAGTACTTCTTGACCTCCCTGACATCGCCAAACTTCTTCCTCGCATCCTCAGTGGAGACACTGGGCGGTACGATGACGTCCTGGCCCTTCTGCCAATCGATAGGTGTCGCAATACCCTTCTTATCTCCTGTCTGCAAGCTGTCGATGACCCTAAGGACCTCTGCAGTGTTCCTGCCCGTGCTCGCGGGGTACGACATTGTGAGGCGAATCTTCTTTGCCGGATCGATAATGAAGACCGAACGGATTGTAAAGGCGATGCCACCGTTCTTCTGAAGCGCGTCGAGGTCGTCTTGCGAGATCATATCGTAGAGAAAAGCGACGTGGCGATCTGCGTCAGCGATGATTGGGAATTGTACCGTGGTGTTGGACGTCTCATTGATGTCGTCGATCCACTGGTCGTGCGAGCTTAGGTCATTGGCGCTCTGCAGTATACGTCAGTAGGCTGATGTTAAGCCACCAGAGGTACGATGAGACGTACCAAACCAATCATCTGGACGCCTCGCGCATCAAATTCATCCTTGAGCTTTGCGAAAGCTCCAAGCTCAGTTGTGCAAACGGGAGTGAAGTCGGCAGGGTGCGAGAATAGGATGGTCCACTTGTTGTCCAAGAATTTATGGAAGTCCTGTTTGAGGTCAGTATATCTTCCACAAACAATTTGTTGGAGATATCTACCATGTCGCCATGAGTAGTCTTCGCCTGAAAGTTGGGTGCTACGCATGGTCAGTATGATTCACCTCTTGACTTGGAATTCTCTCCAAGAACCACATACCAATGGATCCCAGTCTCAGTCGTGGTTGCTCAGCTGGGAGCGCGAATCCACGACGGAATAGCGGGGCAGCAGGGCGCTGTACCCTTAGTGCAGGGCGCGCTGAAGAGCGAAGAGCTCGGGAAGCTGCACGAGGGAAAAAAGAAGCCATTGTGAAGTTTGTGAGAGCAATCAGGTGCCTGAGGTGTGTTCTAGAGCTTTGGTGCGGTGTCTATGGCGGCGATGTAGATTAGTAAATCGGGGACTTTTTGATATGGCGTCATGTCAAATGAAATGGTCCGACGGTCCGAAATCGGCTCCCTTTGCCTCTCCGTACTGTAATGAATTCATCGCTGCAGAATGTTCGGCGCGCTGAACATCGTCAGCGTATGACAGTGCCCAAATTGATGTTACGCGTACAACAGCAACAACTCTGCCACACGTGTGCCACGCGACATGTTCAACATGACGTCAGCGCGCGTATTAGCATCCGCTAAGCTACCGATCATGTCTTACGCACTTCCATCTACTTTCCCATCTTTGATGGTTATCTCTAATTCGTCCTCTGAATCCAGCATGATTGGAACAGTCCAACTCTTCCATAGACGCACTGGGACCTTCTCGCCTTCTCCCTCCTCTTTCCTCAGCACGTCGCGCCACCATCGGCAACCCTTTGGATGCATTCGAATCTTGTATCGTCCGTCCTCAAGGCCCTTCATCTTTGAGCTAATATCGACTACGTTAACGACTGGGGCTTCAGCCTTCAAGATTGACAACTCATCAATCGTCGGTCGCAGGTCGGCTTTTGAATCCCTCAAGTGGCAGATGCTAGTATCGTGATGTCCGCGCACTATTTCACCAGTTGCAGCATTGACGACAAAGAGGCTTGACACGGGCGATTGTCGTTGCTTTGACTGGTCGATGATCCTTGGGCGGTTGTCGAGTGTGTCAGGTTCTGGCGCCGAAGGACCCCATGGGACGAGAAAGTTCTGGTGCCCCCGTGGTTGTACGGTCACAGTCTCAGAGCCAGTATTGACAACAGTGACTTCCAAGGACGTACTCTTGACTAGATGCATCCTCACCTCTAGTTGGGGTGGAAACGTCAGGTTATCAACAACCTTAAAAGCTGCATGGCCGTGAGAGTAACTGTTTACCAGTTTCGCTTCCACACCGTCTCCGTCGCTGTCGGAGAACTTCTCTGGGTCACTGTACACCCATTTTTTAACACCAAGGTCGCGGCTTGCGAGTTTTATCCTGTATCCTTTTTGCGGCTTCAGGACTAATGCTAACACCCCCTGGGGATCGATAGCACATAGGTATACCGTGAGATCATCTCTCCAGTTCTTTTTCCGGTGGATCGGAGACGGAACTGAGATGCAACCTGAGTTGCTCTCATCCACCTCGCCCATCGAGCTTATATCCACTTCAACCCACTTCGTAGATTCCCCAGGGCGTTCTTCGTACAGTGTAAGTAACCCATGCGTCAGGGCGTAAGGCACATCGAAGACTGAACCAGCCGTTTCAACGAGTATTGGTCGAGGGTCTGTATCGGACTTTTGTAACCGACAAAGACCAAAGACCACACTGAATGGTAGCTTTCCTGATGTATCGAAGGCGTTGTAACGACTGTTGAGCTCTACGTGAATCAGAACTTTGGTCATTTTGGTTTGTATTGACAAAAGCAGAAGAGCCTGTTGATGCCAAAGGAAGTGAAGGGAAGAGCGTTCTTGACTATGGCCTTCGCCTGAAATGACGTCAGGCAAGCACTACGTGTAAGCCGTGGTGTGCCTTAAGGTGTCAACGTGAGTCAGATATTTCGAACGGGCGACATAAGGGGATCCAATCCCAGCTATCCATGAACAATACCCAATAGTCTAAAAAGCGCTTTTCGGATTGCTCGACGTGTTCACTGTTGCGCGAGTTCCTCTTCTCGACGAGGAATGACAGGTCAAAATCGGTATTGACTGGAATGTGTACAAGTACGGTCAATAAGCCACAGCTTGTAAGGTGTGACTCTTATTCGACCTTAGATACCTGAAACACACGTCGCCTCAAGCAAGTCACACTGTAGTGGTGGTCATATATAGCTAGCTATAGAATGTCAAGGGTGGTGAGAATGAACGCAAAGAGCTAGACCAGTTATTTTTGATGGTTCCCCTTATGAAGCGCAATACGTCAACAGATGTGATCAGATCCGACAGGGCGCCATATTGAAGTCATTCAATGCTAAATACGAAGCTGTGCTTACTGGCTTACTAATGGTTGACAGCATTTTCGACCATAATGGATACCTCACGTTCTCAGGATTTTGAGAGTCTTCCACTATTGACTGCTCGCATGAAGCGGGCCGGATGGTTGAATCCTGCAGACAAGGATAAGGAAGTCTTGCGCCAGCAGTAGTCTTATGCAACACAAATCCTTGCAACTCCTAGCGGTAGTGTCGATCATTTGAGACTATATCATGGATCCGCTATTTTGGCAACCGAGTGCTTGGAAGGTAGCGCGGTGGCGCCGTTGAGTACTTTCACTTCGGAGTGTTCGTCAATTCATTAATTGCGGGTATGGTGACGTTGTCTGCACCGAATTGGTAGATACGATTCATAGTTGCAAGGCCGAAGACGTAGTGATTAGTATGCTAGTATTGGACGCGTATCAGCATGCTTCAACTACCCGGAGACCATGCCATTATGCTTGTCTAGATTGGGTGGGCCCAACAACCTTGTCCATCTCTGTAGTGTGTGATTCATTCCACGATCTGCGTAGCTGGATTGATTCCGCCACATTTTGTTAGCTGTAATTGTTTGTAACTGCAGCTGCCTTGTGTCGACCGTTTTGTAATTCCGAATTATAGAGATATACCCGCTGAGACGCTTATCAATAACCGTTCTTGGAAGTGAACTGCCGATATCATGTAGTTCAACAAGCATCCTGTGTCCGACTCTTTTGTATAATTGTTCAAAAACACCCATGACAAGCACGTCTTGTCTACGCCAATCTTACACAAGGTATAAAAGTACAGTAACGCCGTCCATACGCCTGCGATGGAGGAGGTTGTTCAACCCTTTATTGGTTCTCCTGCTTAGCTTGTTGTTGTTGCTGCTGCTGTTGCTGCTGCATAGCGTTCTGCCCCCAATTCTGCTGCAGGCCTGCGCTATTCGGTGGTTGTGAGGTATTCGAGTTGATGCGCTGTGGTCCTGGTGATTGCTTCATCTGGGGAGTTTGGCCTTTCCATCCCGGAAACAGCTCCTGGAGCTTGGTATACAGCTTTGCGAGCTCGGCGGGGGCGGCGGGAATCGACATTATGGCAGGCCCAGGCTGTAGTTGTTGACCAGGCTTGGGCACCTTCTCGGCGTTCTGCGCAAGGTATGCGAGGTTTGCCTGCAGGCGGCGCATGTAGCTGGGCTTGTTAGCTGAGACGGCGCGTGGGAGGCGGCGCACTCACTCTACGTACTCCTTGGATGGCTGGGGCTTATCGCCTTCGGGCTTCCCTTCTGGCGTGGGCCCTACTTGGCCGGCCTTGCCCTGCACCTGGAGCTCGCAGACCTCCTTTATGAGGATGCTGTTGATGTCGAGGAGGGTCGCGACTCGGTCGGCACTGCGCGCCTGGTTGACTGGCGACACAGGCGACGGGGGCACCTGCTTGACTGGCGTGTGGACCTGTGGCGGCTCGGCCTTGACGGGCAGCTGGAGATTCATGGGCTGCTGCTGGCCGTTGGTCTGCATGCTACTGGGCGACTGCTGGGGTTGGGGCGTCGCAAAGGGCGCCTGTCCGGTGGTGCTCGCGGGGGAGGCCGTCTGGCGGTTCTGGGCAAACTGGTGGTGGGCGGGCGAGGGCATCGTCTGCGCATAGGGCGCGTTGGAGTAGGGGCTCGGCGACGACAGCTGGTGTTGCTGCTGCTGCTGCTGCTGCTGCTGCTGTTGCTGTTGTTGCTGTTGTTGCTGTTGCTGCATGGCGGCTGTTCCATGGTGTCATGTCAGCCAGGAACGCGCCCATTTGCGGCCATGGGGCAGATCAAGAACACGCGCACGTCACTGGCTTACCTCGCTGCTGGAGATATGGGGCTCCTGGCTGGATTCCGTTGCTGCCCATGGCGCCACTCATGCCCGGGAAAGATGCGGTCTGCCCATATTGTCCATGTGGGTTGCCCTGTTGCTGAAGCCGCGCCTGTGCATCAAATTGGGCGTGTTGCGGAGAATTGGCGAACTGGCCGCCATACGCATTAGGGTTATTGAAATCCATTGTCGGCACTCATTGGCCACGTCGCACAACTCGGATTAGATTGATCGGTGGGTTGATGGGAGAAAACGTGCAGTTCGTGATAAGCTTGGGTTTCGGCTCTAGAAGCTTTGCAACCCCAGCTCAGGCCAGCCGAGCGAGTCATCGTTGGCCTTCTTCTCCCTTCACTCCAGCGCGACTGCGTCTTTCACGAGCGCAAGCAACACTTGCAAGAGGAACATGGAAACGGCCCAAATTCTGCAGGACTGTTTACTGCATCGGCGTGCAAGCATGTCCTAATGCAGCGCCTTAAGCAACCTCACACCTTCCGCATCCTTGTCACATGGGCCCACAAAAATGCTTGACATATCCCCCCGCCATGGGACGAGACGCTTCCAGATCTGTCACCAGGTACGGCGGCCTGCCATTAATACCGGGCCTGGGGCTCTTATCCGGCATCTAAATAAACGGCCACTTGCATGTGCCATGTCCCTGACTCCTGGGAAAGACGGGGCCGCCATGGGGCGATTTGGAAGCAGCACACATCTCTGCCTTGTACCTCACATTTGCTATCCCTCTCCCTTGTGCACTCCTGCCTCATCTGAAATCGCCACGTTGTATTCGTGATGAGCTTGGCAATCGAGTGTAGCTACATCATAGGTTCTCATCCTGCGATTCTAAGCGAGCCCTTAGCTCATCACGCGGTGTGTGGATGGCCTCGTTAACCGGGTCCCAGTCCTCAACACTCCTTCCAGTGTGTGTGATATATCCATGTGGCTGCATGACGTCGGAACATGGCGCCGAAGAGGAAAGTCTCGGTGTAGAGAGCGCAAAACGTGATCACTCCTCGGGATCTACAGTACATATTTCGGACCGAAGTAATATGTATAGATACCACTCCACACTGAACATGTGTAAACCCCTTTGTTATTCTTCAAAGACCTCTTCCTTTGTGGGCGTCTCTTTGCGGCGCAGTGCTACAAAGTACGCCTCTCTTGATTCCTGGAGCCAGTCAGTAAAGAACGTCAGTCGCGCAACAAGACGTACCGCGCGTGACGACTCGGGTTTCTCTCGGTATACTTTGGCAAAGAGACGCTTAAGCTTCGTCTCAAACGCCTTTTCCTCTGACCCCTTGTAGTACTTGCAGAGAAAGTGACCGCCAGTCTTCAGTGTATCGAATGCGAATGTCATGGCAGCCATGCACAAGTCCTACAAACATTAGTCAGGCCGAGGCTGGTCGCAGAGACACCTACCATACTACCAGCGTGGTCTCTAAACGCGTTTCCACTCGTGTTCATCAACCTAGAATATGGGTCACTAAGGCTCTTCTTGTAGAAGCCGGCCGTTTGGTCCCAGGGTTCTGACATGTCGCTGAGCACAACGTCCACTGCTCTGCCTTGCCGCGCATCCCTCTCCTTCAACGAGAGCCTTGACAGATCCTCTTGGTCTGCGTCACTACCCTCTGCTAGCCGCCCGATCGGCTCGAGTTCTGCACCGTCTAGATGAGCTTGTCGCTCAATATCAATGTACCCACGTTCCATGTCGTCCAGCTCTTCTTCGGTAACCCCCTCATCCGCCTTTGCAGAAACTTGCCTCCTAAGTCGGCCCAATTCTGGATCTCGGACATAGGCTCGAACCTCGTCCTGGATCACAGGTGAGAGAAAATCGCCTTGTATAGTGGAGACACCTCTTGGTGGTTGTGCAGGTATCAAATCTATACCTATGACGCGACCATCTGGGGCAGTACGATTTGCAGCGACCTGAAGAAATTAAGATGGGATCGCTTGAGCAGATGTGTCCGTCAAACCTGAGACCATGACCCTGGTGCAAATCCCTGGCTTATATGAGCTATATCATCTCAAAAATGTATACAAACTTACAAGATCAACAATGGTTTGTCCGGGTTTGAATAGCTTGTGCTTGCCGTTGAGCTATTGCATGTCAGCGACTGTGCATCTGTCGTAAAGGGAGCCATTACCTCGAGCAACTTGAATGCAGCGCGGCTCTTTAAACCCTGGACTTTAGCTTCTTTGGAGAAGAAGTCCCTGCCTTGACGTGACTTCCATTTGGTCGAAGATGAAGACGAACGACGAGATGAGGGCACATTTCTTGGTTGACGAAAGTCACGGGTCGCACATGTTGAGGCAAAGCAGGCTGATGCTACTGGACGACATGTCGATTCCAGTAGCAAGCTATCGGTGAGCTGCCGGAATAGGCGACGTGATAGCATAGAGGAGGCGCAAAGGTTGAGCCTTCGCCTTCGCCTTTGCCCTCGCAGGTCTTATACATCCTTATCGATAACGGACATGAACAACAGCTCGACAGGTCAGTTGTAGTATTAGCTCTGCAGAAAGCCTCCGGCAGAAGAGAACGCAGCTCCGACGTCGATTTGTTGCAAGCGACACCATCATCATCTTTACTAGAGGACGCCTGCTGTGTTTGCAATGGCGAGCACTCATCGGGGCTGCAAATGAGGTCATCTCCGGATTATTATCGTCTTTGACCTCGGAACCTCGCATCGTCTACAACCTCCACGGCCGATATGTGTACCCCGCTGTCCTCTAGAGTCTAGTGAGGACGCTATCTTAACTGGGTGTGGGGTCGTGTGCTCAGGAAAGTGTATACTCTGGATGCCTTCGTGATATGTGGTGACAGAGCGGTAGCATTCCGGAAGCGAGACGGTTCCGCATGTGACGACAACCATCTCAGACGAACAGAGCGTACCAAGGTCATGAGCAGCATAACTACAGGACAACGACCTGCTGCGTCTCTAACAACAGCTGATATAAAAGGGGTGACTGCGCGCAGCTGACTGTCATGCCTAGTAAGGGGTGACTGAGGCGCAACGCCAGTTTCCCTCGACCTGCCCTTGTGTTCCCCTGACGTGTTGCTATGATGCGCGTCGAATCATTGTGACTTGGGGTCAGCCCTGTGATTCTAGTGGACTCGTAGTCAGCCCCATCAAGGGGCTGACCCCGGAAACAGACGACGACAGGTGTCAACCGGGGCCAAGTATCGAGTCGCGAAAGACCGGGCTGACAGCGAGTACCGTGGTTGTTATAAGCATGTCTGATGGCATTCGTTGGTTGGTGGCGCTAGCCTAAAATCTGCTCCTTCCTCCCGCGGTATCCTCAAATCTCCACTACCAAACCATCCAAACACGACAACACTAACGAGCCACAATACCCATGACACGCGCGCGAAGACACCTCTACGCACTCATCTGAAAACTGCCTTGCATGGAAGATCGAACCCACCGTGAATCGACAAGTCCTGCTCACCTCATACGGCCGGAAATCTGTCTTCACCTCAGCAACACCAACTTCCGATGACCTCGACATTCCGTCGCGCGATCTTTTCTTTGCTTCGATAGAACCTGTCCCTGTCCGGACAATATACACTTCACTTTCTAGGGCAGCACCGCCACGTTTCCAGTAACGTCGACTTAAGCCATGTCGAAACCATCAGAGAAGCCGCAATCGCAAGCACCTGCAATCATGAGCGACGAACCGGGCAAGGGCATAAAAGTAAGTACAGGACAAATGTCTAGTCACAGAATGTCAATTGACCGCTCATCGCAGCCCCTCGGCACGCCAGACATCACCAGCCTGCAGCGCATTCGCCAGGTCTTCGCGCAGCCAGTCCTGGCTTCTTTTGTTGCTGGCGGCGTAGCGGGCGCTGTATCACGAACTGTCGTATCCCCGCTCGAACGCCTTAAGATCTTGTTTCAGGTCCAGAGTGTTGGTCGCGAAGAATACAAAATGTCGGTCCCCAAGGCACTGGCTAAGATGTGGAGGGAAGAGGGCTGGAGAGGCTTCATGGCCGGAAACGGCACCAACTGTATACGCATTGTGCCATACTCTGCTGTGCAATTCAGCGCATACAACGTCTATAAGCGAGTAAGTCATTACTCTTTCCTACAGCGTCTTTTTTTTATAGGTTTCTCGCGAGCGGTTTGCTTCATGAACTCTGCGTCAGGAGGAATCAGAAAGGAGAGGGGTGACGGTAAGTTGGGAAGGACCTGAAAGCCGGAGAGACGGAGAGCGCTTTAGGGGTGCACGAGGACATCAAGGAATTTCAATGAGAATGATGGTAACGGGATTTTCCCCAATTTCTCATAGCTGACTTGCCCTAGTTCTTCGAGAGCGAACCAGGCGCGCCCCTCGATGCCTATCAGCGACTACTCTGTGGTGGTCTTGCTGGTATCACATCCGTAACCTTCACTTACCCGCTCGATATCGTCCGCACCCGTCTATCCATTCAATCCGCATCGTTTTCCGATCTCAAAAAGGAAGCTGGCCAGAAGTTACCGGGCATGTGGGCGTTGCTTGCGAATATGTACAAGACCGAGGGTGGCATTCCGGCGCTATATCGTGGCATCCTTCCCACCGTGGCAGGTGTCGCACCGTATGTCGGCCTTAATTTCATGGTCTACGAGATTGCCCGTACAAAATTCACACGCGACGGCCAGAAGGATCCCGGTGCTATTGGCAAGCTAGGAGCAGGTGCCGTCTCCGGTGCTGTCGC
Source organism: Alternaria arborescens (assembly GCF_004154835.1). Classification (NCBI taxonomy): domain Eukaryota; kingdom Fungi; phylum Ascomycota; class Dothideomycetes; order Pleosporales; family Pleosporaceae; genus Alternaria; species Alternaria arborescens. The sequence goes on along the minus strand of NW_021167859.1, from coordinate 583,330 downwards.
GCAGACCATCACATACCCGTTTGATGTTCTGCGGCGGAGATTCCAGATCAACACCATGAGTGGCATGGGGTACCAGTATGCGGGAATTGGCGATGCTATCAAGCAGATCATCAAGACCGAAGGCTTTAGGGGTCTCTACAAGGGTATCGTACCCAACCTTCTCAAGGTCGCGCCCAGCATGGCTAGCAGTTGGCTCAGCTTCGAGATGACACGAGACCTGCTGATGGGCAAGTTGAACTCGGGCTTTTTGTAGGACAAACAGTCCAACATGACCATTATCGAACCGAACTACAGCCCAGCGCATTTACTTCTCACTTCGCATCACGAGTACTCTCCGGACTAGACGGCAGGAATCTCATGACGAAGAATCTTTTCCGAAAAGTTAGATACACGACTTCGTCTACCGACAGCAGGTGACATTGTATAACGCCAACGACAGCCTTGATTACAACACATCAGCATTGCATTTGGGACCGGCACGGCTTGGGGGGTTTTGTTTTTGGGAACCCCGTCCCATGGATATAGCGAAGGCGTTTGACAGGATTGTAGCCATTGCAGGTTGCACAACATTGCATGCACATTTCTATTTTAATCGTTTTAGAAGTCGAAAACGAACTCGGCAAGGAACAATTATGGATGATATATAGAAGCATTCGAGTCCAATGAGTGAACATGGCATGGCTTGTACAATATTGAGAAGTTAGGAATAATGTAACCACTTATACATTAACATCAACTTGTGACACATGCGCATGTAGATTGTTGAACAAATTTGGTATTTGAGATGGTCTACATGACGCTGCTAGAAGATCAGCCCCCCAAGACTTTTACTCTGGATGCAAGGGAAGATGTTACAGTATTTACAAAAACCCTCTATAGCTCACCGTCCTTCCTCAAAGTCTCATTGCCCCAGGGCTCACTTGTCAAGCAAGTGAGACCGCCTGCTGGCTCACAGCTCTTCCTTCCGCTCAATGGTCCTGGTGATGGCAGCTTGGCACCGCCAGCCGCGTATCCTCGTCCCTGCTGGTTGGCGAGAGCCTCGCCAGCACCTGCCTCTACGTTGAGCGATCCCTTGCCAGATCCGCTCGCCAGACCCTTGTCTCCGGGCTGCGCACCGGTGGTTTGAGCGGCGTGCTTGAGAGCCTTAAGCAGGTTGACTGTTGAGTCGTATGTGAGGTCCTCGTAGTAGTCGTCGTTAATTTGGACCATGGGCGCGTTCGCACATGCACCAAGGCATTCTACCTCTGAGAAAGTGAAGAGGCCATCCGCAGTAGTCTCGCCGTGGTGTACACCCAAGACGTCTTCGCAAGCCTTCATAACGGAGTCACTGTCGCAAAGCATGCATGGGGTCTAGATGCTGTCAGCTGCTGCCCTTGACGCCAAGCATAGAGTCAACCCACAGTTGTGCAGACCTGGACGTGGAACTTGCCCACTGGGTCCCGGTTGTACATGGTGTAGAAAGTCGCAACTTCGTACACACGCATTGGTGGCATCTCCAGTATCCGCGCAACCTCGTTCATGACGCTGATGCTGCAGAATCCGTGCTGGCGTTGTCCCAGGTCGAGGAGCGGCATTACGGCGGCCTTCTTGTACTGCGAGGGGTATCGGGAGACAATCTCTTGGATGAGTTCCTCATTTTGTGGCGTGAACTTGAAGGGAATTTTGAGGTTATTTTGGGGCGTGTCGCGGTGCTACAGATATGTCAGCTCGGCTTTCAGCGCAAGACACAGAAAAGACATACGACGTTGAGCGAGCCGCTCTCGTTCCATGACGGCCGCGATACGCTGAAAGCCCGCCATTGAGCCCTCTGGAACTGTCGCGAGGCCCGTGGGGCAATCCTGCATGCGAGGGGGACGAGTCTTGAGGCCATGGTGGGTTGTGCTGCGGGCTGGAGGCGATGGCGTCGATTGAAGATGTCAACGATGAAGCTCATCCGAAATGCCAAGTCAATCTACAGGGGCCGTTACAATCAGCCGCCTCTGATTGGCTGCTCTCAACACCCCACTCCATCCGGCCTTGCACGCCTCTTCACTCTTACTCCGCATAGTTCAGGTCTTCTCAAACATCGCTTCATGCTGGATATGATCGATAGTATTACCTGATCGCCGCTCTCCCGAGCATGCATGGGTCTACGAACTCGCTGTTTGAAACACATTACCGCCTCTGCTGCATCCAACCATGCCCAGTATAGCTGAGCCCGCCACGTAGCTATCCCCACCGACACCGTCGTCTTGCATGGTGTCGTCTCTGCACACTGCGGGAGCTTCATTTTTCTCTGGCATAGGCGGCATTCTAGCCTGCGGGTTCCTTTGCTGGCAACGTCCCCGTGTTAGCCTGTGAGCGAAAATGGCTCGGTACAGAGCCGCATCGATGCTGATGGAATGCGCCTACGGCGGTCAACCACGTCTGATAAAACTGTGGGTCTGCTAACACATGAGCTGGGAGCACCTCGCGACCTTGCAACTTTTGGGAGTAGTAGTCGGTGGGCTGAGGAACGCACAGTATCTCTCTTTCTGTGCCGTCGTAGGTGGAGAGACACCGCAGACAGTGCATCTGGCCAATCGGCCGCTGCTCGCCTCATTGACGGCGCTCTGCGCGGACGCAGCCGCGACCGCTGTTTGATGAGTTGTACTGATGTTTGTATGTCAATCCGGTGCCTTCACAGGCTTAGAACAGCATCCGCTTCTTCCAGCCTTGTTTCAGAGTCATATGATGCAGCTACGTGTACGAGGCCATCACTCCTGCAGCACTTCACTAGTACATGGGGGCGGTCAATATCCTCGGCGTATAAGTATTAATCACTGCTATCACAACATTTCCTAGTTTTCCTCTCCACAACCCCTCTCTATACCCCATCGTACACTGCCGACTTACCTTCGTGTTCGTCTCTCAGCCCATCCACATCTACGCTCAAGATGTGCAGGTACACAATAACAATACTTGAGTGCGGCCACAAACAGAATGATCATGTCGACACATACAACTGCCCCTACTTCGAAAGAACTAGCGTCAGCTGTGACCGTGAGAACCCTAAAACAAAAGACCGCTGCACGATAAAAACCTGGAATGAGAACGGAATCTGCAGTAGATGTCTCCGCGAAAACGAAGAAGCCGCTATGCGCCGCGACCTGGAGAGGGAGAGAGAATTCAAACGCAGGGAAGCCGCAGAAAACGAGGAGGCTCTGCGACGTGGTGAGAGAGAACTCCTAGAGAAGAACCGCAGGCTAGCAGATGAAAAATGGCGGGCCGAGAAAGAGGCCGAGGAACAAGCCAGGGAGAGAAGTCGTAGAGAACAGGAGAAGAAGAAGGCAGCAGAGGAAAAGCGGCGGGCTGAGAGGGAAGCTGAAGAACGAGCCAGAGAGAGAAGCCGAAGAGAACACGAAAAGAAGATGGCAGCAGAGGAGGCACGCACAAGAGAAGTCGAAAGGCAGAGTAAAGCAGAATACGAAAGACAACTGCAAGAAAGGCTGGACCAGGACATGCAGATCATGATTCAAAAGTCCTTGGACGAAGCCGCACGGAAGAAGAAAGAGGAGGAGGAAGAAATGCAGAGAGCATTGAGAGAGTCTGCAAGATTGGAACATATGGAGAGGAAATACCAAGAAGACGCAGTAGGTTCAGGCATTGAAGATTGGAAGCAGCATCTACTAACCTCACTCCTTCCACAGATCCGATCTACCAGAACAGACGTCCCAATAAGGACAGCTGCGCCGCCCTCACCACCCGCCACTCCACCTATGAAGAGCATGCCACCACCACCACCTCCAGCTCCAGCTCCAGTTCCCAAGCCCGCAGTCGCCAAATCTGCTCCCCGTCCCCCACCAGCACCCAAGCCCGCTACGGTATCCAGGGAAACAAACTACGCCCTCCCTCCCGTCGGCGAACAGAAGATTGGCCGCTTCAAACTAGGTGGCCGCAGCGTGCCTATTCACGAATCCCAAGATATCCCCGACACACCCACAACTTCGGGCATACCCATGTCACCTTCAAGTCCAGCGCCATTTGCGCGTCTAGGTGGTGCAATTGCGCCGTCTGATATGCCCATCATGCGAGAGCTCAAGGGTCAGGTTCCGCCCGTTGTACCAGCAGCTATGGATTCAAAGGCGGGACTGAGGAAGACAGGTGGACCAAGAAAAGTGCCTCCACCGGTGCCGGAACGCATGGGTGTGGATCCCAAACTTGCAGCTCTGCTAGCGAAGCAGAGGGCTTGGGAGCCCGAGGACGACGACGAGATGGGTGCAAAGACTGTCACGCCGCCTGAGTCTCCGTCGGGTATTCAAGCACGTAGGTTAAGTCCGGTGGAATTCGACATTAAGCGCAAGTCGGGCTGGAAGAAGGAAGAGGATTAAAGGTTTCAAACTTGCATATCAGGCGTTAAGCGAGCAATGTTTACGTGATCTCAATTCATTCACGGTATATGATGTAGCACATCAAGCTTATTACAACGTCCTTTTCATCATGGACAGAATATCATCATCGGTTCTAGATGTGTCCTTCGCTGGTTCATGTCTTCACCTGGAATAAACACTAAAGAGGCTTATTCGACGTAGTATTCCCGCTTCAGAAACTCGGCGACATGGTCTACCTCGGCGTATTTAGTCTTGGAGACATCCAAGTTCTGGCGCCTCTGACCGCACTCATCAAGACTCTGACACTGTACTGATGTTAGCAATGCAAACTAGATGTAACTCCGGCTGCGAAGTGGACAGTATAGGTGATGAGTGCACCATATCAGGATCATGCTTAGCGTATTCGAAGAATGCATCGACCTTCTTGATGTAGTCTGGTGTGTTGAGGTTGTTTCGCAACATGCGTGATGAGTCGCTTGCGTATCTGGTAATGTCAGCCAGCCTTCTACTGCCCGTGAGCATACACATACACCTTGACATTTCCATTGAAACCCATGCCCTCCATGACGTTCATCACAAGCTTGGCAGAGAAAATGCGGTCGGGATGGTCGAGCTGATCGCCCTCATCGGTGTTGAGAGCTTCGAAGTAGTTCAGCATATGGATGTCGTTTGCCCGTCTATCCCGGATGATCGTTGCGATGATGTCCTTTAGATGCTGAAGAGTGTAGGTGACCTTTCCGTCCGTCGTAGAGATGTGCGGTATGTCTGCGTTGTATAGTTTCGCTAGTGACTCTTCAGAATACGCCTCGTATCCTTTCCCGGAGTATTCGCTCTGGGGAAGGCGAAGGTAAATGATCTGTACATTCGAGCGTCCGAGAAGTGGGGAGACGGAGACTGTGTGCTCCCCAATCTGGGTCGTCGTGTCGTTGGCAACTGTGACAGGTTGGTCAGCTCCGTGGCGCGTAATCAAGAAGTCGTGCAGTGCCTCACGTGGTGTTGCCTCTGTGAGAGCAGACACCGACTGGTTGTCATCTGCATCACCAGACGACGCATCAGACATGAACTTGTAAGCATTTTCGAGACCGCGCTCAAGCTCTAGCACACGAGTGTGATTGACTGCTTCACCGCCGCTATCTGCAGTAAGAACGACTGTGGTAATGCATTTGAAAACATAGAGATCGTGGTAGAGGTCTGGGTTTTGGAACAGCAGGCTGTCTATGGTGTGAGCGGTAAAGTAAATCGAGCCACTGTGCACATTAACGTTCTCATTTCACATGATCTTAGCTTTGTAGCTTACCCAGCGCACTGCAGAAATGGTGATTCAGCAGTGGCGGGTAGCGCTGTCACCAAGAGTGTCAACAGCGCGGCGAAAAGCAAGAAGTAGCGTGGGACAATCATATCGACGAGTAAGCAGCGTCAGGGCGGTACGATATGAGGAGAGTAGGTGAGATCGATTCGAGAGCGATAGGAACGTGTTGTTGAAAGGGTGCGGCTGCCGGCGTGAGGGTGAGGTTTCTCGTCGCGCCGAGCTGCAATGCTTACAAAGGAACAGCCGTGACAACAGCAGGGAAGGCGCGCCAACAAAGCCAACAGACTTCACCACTCCTATCCCAGTTTCTCAGGGTAGGCAGTCACGATTGGGTCTCAGGTACTAACGAGGCTGTAGTCAAGCAGTCCAGTCGTGGCCATCTGTGCGACATCTTCGAGATCCTTAATAGTCTTCACCAAGAGTTGAGCCCATCTTGCAAACAAAAGAAGATAACATTTATTACATATGTACCAAGGGAATAGTATTAGAAATGAGAACAAGAATGCATCTTGACACCGTGATATCGTAAACTCATTATCATGATCGAAACCATCTTAGAACGCCATATACAAAGTCTCCAGATATAGGGAATAGATGAGTCAAAATTACGGACCACATTCTTTGTGAGCAAACGACGTAGAAAAAGAGAATACATGACAGGAAGAAGACTACTCGAGCAAAAGTCGCTATCGGAATATGCTCTGCAAGACACTCTCCAATTGCTTCGCCAGCGGATCCTCAGGCTGCTGACGCCCACGCTCGTCAAACCGTGGTGGGAGTTCAATGGTGGCGTCAGACGCATCAGACCCAGGACTCTCAGACCTATGACGTCTCTTGCGTGCTCTACCAGACTCTCTCGTAATGTCTGATCGGTCGTCGTCTTTACGTCGTCTGTGACGTTTGTGGCTGTGATCGTCCCTGTGATCGTCCCTGTGTCTGTGCTCCCTATCAGAGTCAGGCGAAGGCTCCCGTGAAGGCTCCCGTGGGGGTTCCTCTTGTGGGTTCAGGTCAAATTTGACGCTCTTCTCCTCTGTTGGCGTCGGGCTTGGGCTACGCGGTTCGTCTACGGGACCTGTTCTAGTATCAGCAAGGCTATCCAATTCATGGGCAGGCATCGGCCTCAACCCACCACGCGCAGAAGCGAAGTTATAGTGCTCGTTACCGCCATGATCAGGAACTGGAGCACTCACATTGTCACCCCCACGTCGTGGCTGACCATAGTAGGGTTCATGTTGCTGTTGATGTTGAGGAGCATACGGATTGCCGAGATGTAGATCTTCGTGCGGTGGGTTGACAAACTGCGATGGATGATTTGGCTCATATGCGCTTGGAGGGGGAGGGTAGTCTGCCGGATTGTACGGAGGGTATGGGTTGTTTGGGTTGTGGTCTACTGGAGCAGTAGGGGGAGGGGGGAAGTAGTTCGATTCAGGGAAGAAACGAGAGTCGTTAGGATGGGCAGTGGATGGCGTGGGACTATCATAGGGGCTGTAGGTGCCAGTGGAGTAGGCTGAATCATCCTCGCCTGGTGATGTTGAGTATGCTAATTGCGGTATGGGCGAGGGGTGGACTCACGTCGTCGTTCAGCTTCCTTCTCGGCCTTCTTACGGTCGCGTCGCTTTGCTGCTTCATGAGCAGCCAAACCAGCAACACCAGCAACCGCCGCCGTCTCTGCGACCGTTCGTGCTCGACTCTTGCTTCGGCTCCGACTTCGACCATCAGATGACGAAGAGCTTCGTCGTCTTCTGCTACGGTGCGAACGGCTTCGGTCCCGGCTCCGGCTCCGGCTTCGACTTCTGGCCGGGCGATCGGTGTATACCGGATCACCACCGTACTCTACTAAAACAGGTTCACTCACTGTACTTCCACGCCTGCTACGGCTACGTCCGGTAAGGCGGGAGAGCACTGACCTCGACCTTGAGCGCGACCTTGATTTGGACCGCGATGCCGCCCTAGCCTCCTTTTTAGCCTTGCGTTTCTCATAGAGTCCAGTAACAGCTGCGCCGGCGACACCAGCAGCAGCGATTGGCACGCCCTGTCGGATTCGGCTGGGCGATCTTTTGCCCTTGCGCTTTCGAGACTTGCTGCGGCTACGTGCAGCGAGACCGGCTACAGCAGCAGTGGCAAGACCGACTTGCGCTGCTCTGTTGTTACGGTGCTCAGGGTCTAGGTGTTTGCTCGTGCTACGAGACCTACCCCTGTCAGATCCAACAGCTGAGACGGACCTATGTCTTCTTCGGCTCTTCCTAGAGCGTGATCGACCTCCGTGACGCGACCTGCTTCGGTGGCGGTCTTCTATGACCGTGACTGTCTCCTCTTTGACCGCCGTCTTGTTCTTGTTTCTCTGTCCAGCGGCATAGGCGAGGGCTCCAACACCAGCGAGAGCAGCAAGCGTGCCCAACTCCTTTACTCGAGACTTACTGCGGTGACGAGACTTGCCGCGTCGGCTGCCCCTGCCTCGCTCAGAAGAAACAGACCGAGATCTATCACGGTTGTTAAATCTATCGAGGGCCACAGCACTCACAGCACCCAATGTGCCGTAGCCAAGGGCATTCCCGATGTTGCCTCCAGCGGCTTCACCCTTCCTCTTGCGATGATGTCTGATGATCTGTCCTGCGGCAACTCCGGCAAGAGCGCCCGCAGCAACATCACGCTTAGTTCGGGTCTCGCTTCCACCCCATGTGTCTTTCTCTTTGTGGATGTAAATATCATCGTCGCTGTAGTAGTTCTTATCTCCCCATCGGTGATCATATTCGCGCTCGTCGGCGTATCTCTCGTCGTAACGGCCACCTCGGTCGATTTCCTTGACCCTGCGCTCGTAGTAATAGTCTTCCTCGTGGCGCGGACGAGCAACCTGTCTGTCTTCTTCAGTAGTGCGCTCAACAAGCTCATAGGCTGGTTCTTGAATGCGCTCGCGGATGATGATGGGTTGCGGGGCCTCCTCCCGAATAATAATAGGTTGCATCTGCATCTGCATGGGCTGGGGGGCTTCATTGCGAATGTAGATGGGCTGGGGTGGTGGTTGGGGGATCGGCTCGGGGCGGAAATACTCAGTAGACCTCGAGTACTTCTCCAGTTCATAGGGTTGCTGTTCGCGTGGGAAGATTTCCCGGTCGCGCTCGTAGTCGCGGGAGATGCGAATCTCGGTTCGGGCGGGCGACGGGGAGCGCTCATACTCGCGCTGAATTCTGTACTCGGAACGCTGAGGGGAGACTTCGCGCTCGCGTTCGGTATAGTGGTAGTGTCTCACTTCTCGAGCAGGCTCTTGATGACGTTCAATGACATAATCTTTGACGGAGCGGCGGTCTTCGAAGTCGTCGCGGCCACGGTGGACGAGGCGCATCTCGGATTCGTACGTGTCTTCCTCGAGGCTGTGGTCGGGCACCTTGTAGCGCCTCACCGTGGTATAGCCAGCGCCGCTTCCACGCGCCGACGTGGTGTCCCACTCGCGCTCGCGCTCGCTTCTCTTGTAGATGACCGACATGCTGCGGCGTGGGTTCGTGGAAAGTCAAATAGTGGGGTAAGTTGCAGTGTGGTGAGAAGTGGTGCAGATGGGGACGAGGACAGGATAGGAATGTTTGTAGACTCGGGCGTCTGGTGCTCGCCTACTGAGCCAGTCGCTATGAGTCGCTGCGTTGGGTGACTGCGTACGGCTGAGCGAGGGCGGCTGGCGGGTACTCGCAGGCGTCGATCGCACGTTGGCGGGCCTGGGGTGATTGGCGAGCGTGGTGATCAACACACTCACTATCGTTGGGGATGCGCGATGCTGGTAGCACTGCGATAGCAAACGGAGGTGGGGTAATAAGAGGGTGAACCGGAGTAGGGACGAAGACGTCAAGTGTCAAGAATAGCGGAACCCGTCAGAAGACTTGATTCTGGCCTGCCCAGAGGCTGGAGGAGGTACCCTGGGGATGACGTCAAGGCCACTGCGCACCACCTCAACTGATTGCACGCTGCACCATGTGTGCCAAAACCACTTTTCTCCGACTAAATACTGGCACAGTTAGGCAGTGCACATCCGACGAAAGTCTGTCTGTCCATCTATTTGCCTCACCCTCTTTGCAGACAAGATGGGCTCACCGCGCCGTCGCAGCCCTACCATCGAGCCACGACGGGAGCGCGCGCATCGCACATCATGCGAACCACTGCCTGCAACTTGTCACATTCGCTAGAAGTTTCTTTTTGTGGGAACATAGAACTCACCGGACATTGCGCCATCACCTATGCGCATAGCCCCGCATACGGTGAGCGCTCGAGCATGTGGACGGTGCCCATACTGCCCATGGCCTTTGCAGTTCGAGCGGCTGACAACGACTCATGCCGCTGACTGCGCCTCCGCTGCCAACTCTGCTGCCTGTGACTCCACCATAGCCAAAACCGTGATAAAGACACGACTTGGGCCCAACTTGGAACCTAGCTGCAAGACGAGACTTTCCTGCGGTACCGCATGCGAAGCCCAAAAGTGAAGCGACCCAATACACCAAGGGTTACCCTGCAAAACTTATGTACAACGCTCCGGAAGACCGTCTTCTTGACGCCATCAACGGGAAAACGCATCATTGAGGCTCTTGACGGTTTTTTCCCTGACCGCAAACTCGCCGACGCCTGCCCAACGTATTGAGCACTTCGCGGCCTGCCTTGCGAACAACAACCCAGAACCTCGTACAAAAGGCCGTGTTTGCTCCCAACGTACTTCGATCGATGGAGACATATATCAGAGTGCTGTAAAGATCGAATCAGTACCTAACAGGCTTCTCCATGCAAATATCTGTCCTCTGTCTGAAAGCCCTTGTACACGCTTTCACGACCCTCAGATAGCAAACTCACATTCCTGCAATCGCGCCGTGGAAGGCTCCCTTTTGGTCCGGTGAAACGGCTGGCTCATCATGTCTTTCGAGGTGACCACATCTACCTACGCGTTAGCACACTGAAACCAGCCGCATGATGACTATTGGACATGTCTCAGCTCCCCTACACGACTCTGCAGCTTATGTGACCCTCCATTCACCGGAAACACAAAGTTGCCGGTAGCTCGAGACGGATACTATCTAATCCATGCGACTTTCCGTGTGTGCTTGCGTAAAAGAGGGGTGGCAGTGGGGGCCAAGTGTGTGCACAAATCTACTTTCAGTCTGAGCGGACAGTGAGTCGGAGCCTCACTATCAAAGGCACATGGACGTGTGGAGAGCAAACGAGTTTCACATATTAGTTGAACGACAACCATCATGTCTATACGTGGTAGTACAAAAACAAACGTGTGTACTGTCTCCATCCAAATTAGCCCAAGAGCGACCCGGCGCGCGTCAAAGCCATCCCAAACGCCGCGTGGTACAATGTATTCTTTCAACCAAATAGCAATCTACACTTTTCTCCTACTCTATCAAACAATACCATACACTCTCTTTGCGATAAAGTAGCAGAGGAGACCGAAGGTAATGAGGCCTCCAGTAATGGCCCAAAACCAGTTGAGATTCTCGATGTCTTGACCGGGAACGAGACTAAAGCTGGTTAGCATGTGATTATACCAAGATCGGGCGACTTGACTCACCAGTTCATACCCCAGATACCCGTCACAACATTCATTGGCAGGACAATCGTTCCGAGCACTGTAAGCTTACCCAGGATGTCAGATGTCTTTTCTTGACGTTCGTTCATCCTGATGTTGATCTGAGCGAGATAGTTGCTGTGAGCACGAGAGAGGAGGCTGAGAAGCAGGTTAGTTCATGGCTCTATCACTGTTCAAGTTCAACTTACTTCTCGTAGTGCCCTAGATTGCCCGTCATGGTTACAATGTGATCTTGGATATCTCCAAGGTACATGCCGATCTCATTGCGAGGTGCAATGTCCCACTGCTCGTTGCAGCGCTTCGCGAAACCCTTGATGACATCGGCCTTGTTACCCAACAAGCGGTAGAGGCTCATAACCTTCTTTCTACATTCTCCAACGCGTCGCAACATATCTCGACCACTTTCCTGCTGCGACTTCACCTCGGGAGGCTCGTCGTAGTGCGGATTGTTGTAGCTGTATGACTTTTCTTTCTCAGCTTCCTGTTCCTCTTCGCTCGAATGAAGTCGTAGTATAGCCTCGTCAATATCATCAACCTCTTCTTCGATCTTCTGTATCATAGGCGCATAAGCATCGGTGACATCATCGATAATGGCATACGAGATCCAGTCGGGAGATAGAACGAGGTAATCTGAGAGTTGACGAATACGGCGACGGACGTTCGCAGGATGCGGTGTCATAGAGAAGTGGAAGCTTATTACACCTTCTCTGAACACAACAACATACAGGTTGACAGGCTCTAGGTAGTCTTCACTGTTCTCGTCTTGCTCAAAGGTACGGTAGTTGATGAAGTAGTAGTGCTTGAAAAGCTCGACCTTCTCACGTTGCTCTTGCATCAGAATGTCTTCTGATGTCAATGGATGGATGCCAAACGTCTTAGAAATGACCTTCATCTCAGTCTCCGTGGGGGACATGACATCCAACCACCAGGCAGGCCGTGGGCCATAGCGCTTCGGCTTCTCGGCTTCAGGCTGATCATTCTTGGGGGCGTCTGTGGGTCGGGGTGTAGTCGAGCGCGTTTGCTCACCAGAGGAATGCTTGCCCTCTGCTTTCGAGGTTGAACGCGTTGTTGTTCGAGAGGCGTAGCCGTTGGGGCCTGCGTGCAGCATGTCGTCCTCTGTGTCTGAAGAATCACTATCATCGTCCAAAATTGGCGGGTCAGGGACGAAGAGGTTCCTGAAACTCTGTCCAGGTTGCAAAAGTTCGCTAATGCTTTGAGAGTGAATTGTGTTGTCGAAAGTCTCGTTGAAGTAGGTGAAGCGGTAAGGAGCGTCGCTGTCCTCGCGATGCCAGACGCGTCGCCTTGGTCGGAGACGTCCTTCTACCATGAGCGGCTCACTAACCTTGCGCATACGCATGCCCTCAATAGTCCGCTGCTCCTTCTCCTCATGTGCCCAAGCTTGTAGAACATCGAGATTGGGCCAGCGGCGGCGTCTTCGGCGACTCGTTGGCTCGCCAGTTGTAGGAGCATTCATGTAATCTTCGTGTCCCATCTCAGACATAGCCTCGTGTGGGAAGCAGACGTCTTCAAGCCCAGAAGTCGTCATACGGCGTCTGAAGTCGCCGGGACCAGGAGGCGAACCCGAGTGGCCATCCTCATCGATATCGATGAGCGCATCCCGAGACGGACTGTTGGCTCTTCCCGGGTCAGACATGTGGTCTAAATCTGTCGGGAGCATGACATCGTCTAGGCCACTAGTGGCCTCGAAGGCAGGGCTGGTGGGAACAGACGGGGGGTTGTTGACATCGTACTCGTCGAGGTTGGTCGCAGAGTGGTGGTGTTGCGTGAACAAGTCAGGCCTGTGTTCGGGCATGGGCATATGCTTTGGGCTCTTCATGGACGTCTTGCTTCCTCTTCGGGGTTTGCCGCTGTTGGAGCCATAGCTAGTGCCTGTCCTGATGTCGCGCTGAGAAGAGGCCATCAGGGGCGTTCTGTCGTTCGCATCTTCGTCGGCATCACTGTCTTGGATCTCTTCAGGGGTATGCGACAGCCGGGAGCGGCCATATGAGTTGGATGCTTGGAGGCGTTGGGGTACGTTGGCATTGGACTGACTTGCCCTCGGCTGGTACATGGACGTTACAGGTACGCTCGGTCTGCGCGTTCGGATAGTCGGTTGTTCTCTGTGATCCAAGAGCGCTTCGCTCTCGAGGCTCGTGTTGCTGAGGTTGCTGTGGGTGCGGTAAAAGCCGTTGCTTCCTCGCGACTGGCCATGGCTGGCGACATTGGCCAAGCTTGGACGTTCATCCATTGAGTCGCCTTGTGCCAGGTCGGCTCCCGCAGCAAAGGACTGACGCCGGTTGCGCCTCTTCTTTCCGCCACGGTGAGTCTTCTTCTTCTTTGGTGGCGCAGATGAAGCTTCCAGCCCTGGACGCGACGAGTTGTCGGGTGCTGCAGCAGCCGCGGACGAAGGGCCTGGATTCGATGCCATTGCAGGGCGAGCGCGTATCAAGATAACAATGGCAGATCTAGTGCTATATGACAAGGAGGCGCAGCAGTGAGGAGCCACTGGGATGTAGACACGAAGGCGGTTGGGCGAAAAGCGCGTAAGAAGTGCAGAGTGTGGAGTTCCTGCGATATTCATCTTGAACCTGGCTGGCAGTGACGTTATTATTGGATGTCCGTGCCCAGGATGTGGGTCTAGCCCCAGTCTAGCCTCTCCAACTTTGCTGGTCGGCATGTTCGCATGTGTGAACCATCAGGTGGATCTCACTCATGCCAATGCACTTCAAGCTTTTCACAAACTCTATCATGTTGCACTTCCATCCCGACTCCGATTGCCATGTCGTCTCAACATGAGTCTGGGGGCTGCTCAAGTACCTAGGTAACATCAGTCGCGTGCTCAATAGCCCGATTAGGTCGCGCCGGGACATCGCAATCCTGCATGGCCCTAGCGTTTTGATTCGACGCCATTATGCTTGTTCTTCCTACTCCGTCCTCTAATGGTAATTCCATGCGTCACTAGTCGTCAATAGATTGAAAGGAGCAAAGGACATCTCTCGATCCAGCACCAAACGCTGCATATGCATCATACCCCGCCACTCTACCATATCGAGTGGCGCAGCAGTGAGATAACGGCTTGATTCATCATTGGTAGCTCTACAAAACATATCGAAAACTGGGCCCGTAGTTTTCGACGCCTACTCTTCGTTTGCCTTCACCGCGCACTGCCGCCTCTTGCAGCGTTCCATACTTGCGATCTAGTTTCTTGTTCTCCCACACAAGAATAGTCCTCAGCAAGAGAGACAGTAGGCAGAACAGAAACATAAACCCTGCGCATATAGACTGGCCTTTCACATACAAAGGTCCCTCAGATGTGGGGTACAGCCTGTGAAGGTGGAGGTACAAAGTCAGTGTATGTCTCACGTGTGTTTCGTACAGACACAACTTACCTCGTTCCTAACAAAGGCCCACATTGCCCAACCAGGTTCAGGATGACAATACCAAAGCCTCTCCTCGTATCAGAGCCCTGATTATTTGTGACCCATGGAAGAATATTCCCAATAGCTGGGAAAATGCCGGCAGCAGCCAGAAAGACTCCAAAATACCTGGCTGCCACGCTCTTGGTTGTAGCCAGAATCACATATCCGATTCCTCCAATGGCCGTAAGGATTGCGATCATGATGCCGCGCTGCTGCGTCCGGTCTGCAATATAGCATGTAACTATAACGGTGATGAAAGAGAGGAAAAAAGGTGGTGCTGTCAACCCTTGTGCGTTGACACTCGAAAACCCCATTTCTTTAAGAATTGTGGGCAGGAAGACCGGCAAGGATGAGAATGCGACGTTTCCACTGAAGTACATAAGCTGTTGTTGATGTCAGTCAAGCACTATCGTTTCAAGTCCATAGACTTACACCGAGTATCCAGCCTTTCACATCCATCAGCCCCTCCAGAATCTCTTTCCAGTCGATGCCTCCGATTCTTGTCGCGGCGCCAGCCTGTGCCACACCACGAGCTCTCGCAACCGCCTTCTCTTCCTCTGTCAAGAACCTTGCCTTCTCTGGACTGTCTGGCAGAAAGAAGAACGCGACTGCGGACATCACCACTGTCGGTAATCCCTCCACCAGAAATAAAACTCTCCATTTTGCCATTCCGGGGTTACCACTCGTAATACCGTATGCCAATGCGCCTGCGAAAGTATTTGCCAATCTAAAGGCAGGCATATGGAGTTAGTACATGGCTCACTTGCAGTTTGTAGACAAGAATCACTTACGGAGCGGCTGATAAAAATAGTCCACATCTTAGCCCAAGTTCGTGCCTCAAATAGAAGAACGAGAGTAAGAATGGGACACCAGGACCATAAGCGATTTCTGCAGCTCCCATGATGAATCGACATGCCATCATTCCTCCCCACGAGGTTGTCGCTGCTTGCACAGTCGAAACGAGGCCCCAGACGAAAACGCAGCCCGCAGCCCACATATGTGGGGGTATCACTTTCCACATTATCGCGAGGAACCCGAAGACGATATAGGAGATATAGAAGATGGTCAGAAGCCACTGGTACTGCGGACTACTGAGACCGAGATCATCTTCCATCCCTGCGATACGGGCGTTTCTGGTACTCGACGTTAGCAATGACCTCAAGTATTAGACTCGATTCCGTATACCCAATATTCGATCTATCCAAGAAAGCGAGCAGATATAAGGCGGAAAGCAACGGGACGATGTGCGTGTCCAACTTTCGTCGCACGCGCTTCTCGACTACTGGGTCGATTTCGTCTGCCACTTGCGCGGCTGGTACTGCTTCGATATCTCCATTGTCTTTGATCGATTCGATCTTCTTCTCCCCATTATCGTCCTTGGGTTCGGACTCTTTCGACGTGAACAGCCGCATTGTCGCTGGCGCGCAATCTCAGTCTCTCTTGGAATAAAGCACAGCAGGCACAAGCGGAGCATGAGCAGGGGAGCGGAAGTATAAGCACTCACAAGACTCGTGCCGAAAGGCTTAAAAAAGTGCCGAGATCGGTACGACTACACCACACAGCTTCATGATAGGCGTGTATAGTAGCTGCTTCGGGAATAAGGTGTGACGATGTGGGGTGTGGGTGGGGAGATCGACATTGGGGTTGAGGTCCTTTGGGCGGAACTAGGCCCGCACACCGGAGTGCGGCCGAAGTCTATGTACGAAATCCTCAACGAAGTAGAGTCACCGTCTGTAGCGTAGACCAATAAATGGGTCCTTACAATCGTCATTGGTGTTAGGGTCCTGTGGCGAGATAAATGCAGTGTCATGTCACTATGCAACCGGATAAATTAACCATGACCACCATGCCCAATTGGGAGGACGCTGAATTCATGTAGACGACAACCATCTACCATTTCATCAGTAGCACGGCCAATCTCCTCCGTGGTATGCTTTTCCAGAATAACTTCTTTAATGCGTCCTTGTCACAGTCACAGTAGAGGATTCTACATAGCCATTACTACGCCAATAACATTCCAGAACAAAAGAGAACTCACTGGTGAAGACATGCCCTTCTTCACATGCCAGAGCAAACAAACATTCAATACTCTGGTCGGCCTGAATACTCGTCCCCATTTCGCGATGCCCTCTGTCAAGGCTTGGTGCATATGTCGAATTTGTAGTCTAATTTGTATACTATAAGAGGTATGTGTGTAGAACTGGGTACTTTGGTTGCATCCTGCCTGCGTATAAGCATTCGTACGTTGGACATACGGTATTATCGGGAGAATCCTGGGCGTTGGCACAGGCAGGCTATATCCTGCTATTGAAAGACGACTCATCATCGTCTTCTAAATTGCGATGCTTTGTGAGCCTGAAGTCATGTAGGTGGTGGCGTAGAGAGTGCGGTTTCGTCTCTGATACATTCTTTTCACCATTTATCGGTCCCTGCGTCGAGTGAATCCCAATTCACCGGCGATCCTCCTTGAGAAAACGGGTCTGAAGAACTCCAAGATCGAAGGCTGATGCCGTGCCATAGCTGTGAGTATGCTGTATGGGAACAGCTCGTAGTGCGGGTAAATAAAGAGTGGCTTAAAGTAGCAGAGTCGTATAAGATAAGAAAGATACTAATCGCGTCTGAGTCCTGGCAAAGTTTATGAGGTTTGAGTGGAGTCTGCTTACCGCTAGCCACGTGTGAGGAAATAAGGCAAGAGCGAAGCAGAATATTGTCCCACGCACGTCTTCCTACTGTTGCTCACGTGGTATCCCAATGGTCAGTACAGTACGGAGAAATTCCAAGGATACTGGTATCCATTGAACAGCTGCCTCGAAAGCATGCCTGTAGGTCTTTACATAATCTTACACTAGTACTCTCCATATCCTGACGCCATACGAACTCCTTATAAAACTCCATCACACACATTTTCTTATTCTTATATAGCAAGATGCGTCATAGTTTGCCCTTGCTTAACCTGCGGACCCAACGTCGGTAGCGGCTTGTACTTCTGCTGTTGCACTGGTGTCCTACTCGTTCCTGGCAACGTGTTTGTCCCCGGATAAGGCTTCTTTGGATCCGGCTTCTTCTGCTCGACAGGCGGTGTAAACGGCTTTGGCATACCGGGCTTAACCGCTGCCTTCTTGGTCGTTGGGTACGTGGGTTTCGGCATGTTGTTGGTGTCTGGAAAAGCCTTTGGAAGAGTCTTGTTTGGTGTGGCTCCGGGACCTTTGAAGGGTGGAATGGATCTCGTGGCTCCACCAATAGCTTTCTGACCACCACCTACAAGGCCTCCGGTGGCCTTTGTGGCGTTGCTTGTTACGTTGCCCACTGTACTATTTGCGCGACCTACAACTCCCCCAGTGACTCTGGAAGCGCCGCCTGCTACACCCCCAACGGTCTTCTTCGCTCCTCCGACCGCGCCATTGACTTGGTTGTTTCCCGGGTACTTCTTTGCGCCTATGGGTACTCCACTGGTAGTCGGCTTGTTGCTCGCAGGGGTCGAGTTCGAGCGCTTGATCGCAGGCTTTCGTGCTGTAGAGGGAAGGGCTTTGCCCGTCGGTTTGTATGTTTGTCCAGTGATTGCACTGCCATAGTTCGTTGCTTTTTTCTCGATCCCTAGACGCATGTCAGTGAGTCTTGAAGAAACATACGTGGCCGGGCAAGATAAGGGCCAACATACCGTTTCCTACGCTCCTTCCGCTATTCTCAATCATGTCTCCAACCTTGATAAGTGCATTCCCTCCATATTCGCCCGCCGTCTTCTTTCCAGCGTCTACGAAACCTTCCACTGAGTTCCAGATGATATTTGAGATGAAGCTCGTCATTCTGCAGATCGTATAGCAAGCTTCAGATTTCAATTGTGATCGAAAACTAGGTCTAAGGAAGAGCTATGGTAGTATCGTAAGAGAGCTCCCAAAATCTAGACTGCTGGACCCCAGACCATGATGGCCGATGATGAATATCTCTAGCGCCACCACGACTTGAACCGGTTTCGCTACCCGTAGCATGCAGGGGGGCTCGCTGCCGCCCCGCGTCAAATGACGTTGTTGTGGCACGGCAAAGTGGGCCTGAACCAAAGTCCTGGATGGCGATCTCTGGTGCAGGTTTTAGCTTGTGTAATAGCTCTATGCGATGGCATGTCACTGGCCAGCTATGCCGTACATGGCTGAGGCTGAGTATCACAATATTGTATGTTTGTCGTTCAAGTCATTATTATGTCTTTCGTCGATCATGCTATTCGTACAAAGTGCGCTACTACTATGGAAACCTTTTCGTTACATATCCGATAACGCCATTGGAAAAAAAGAAACGCTCATTACTACTCATTGCTTTGGACAAAACATTACAAACTAAGCACCTTGTCTAGCCTTCTCGGCGCAGATTAGCGCAATGATACGACTCAATTCTGCGCTCTGGGCAAACTGCTCTTGCTTGGTCTTGTCGTCTACATCCTCACACGCTGCGATGTCGTTACTGACTGTCAACATGCGGTTTTGGAGCGTGAGTAGCTTGGCGAGGGTGTTGTCGAGGAAAGGTGCGCTGAACGTGATGTTGGTTGGGGAGGCGCCGTTGTTAGGCATGCGCATCTCGAGTTTCCGGGGTGGCTTCTTTCCAGAGTTTGATGGAGCAGATTGTTGTTGTTGCTGCTGTGGTTGGGGCCTATGGAAGGTCTTGTTAGCAGATGCACGTCGGGATAACAGACAGCGCAATAGGGGTTCAAGTTTTCGTCGGTAGATGGTAGCGCAGCCCTGGTTTTCAACACCGTTGGACCCAGAACCAGAGAAACGCTGCCAGGGGAAATCCAAGGAAATCCGAGAAATTTCAGGGAAACTCACTTCTCACGCTCAACAAAAGTCATGTTCTCCGCCATCTCCGCAACGCGATTCGCGATTCTCGAAGCCATGATAGTGTATGGTGACATCTGAGCTTGCGACGCTCCGTTGGTTGCGCCGTTTGTCTGAGGCTTCTTGTTCGCACTCTGAGCAGGCTTCTTCGCAGACCTAGAGGCGGTGGTCTTGTTGGCGGTGCGCTTGACGGGCGCGGATGCTACTGAGGCTGCGGGCATGTTGAAGGATGTGATGTCTAGTTTCGAATCAAATCTGTAATGTTTATCAGCTCCAGGTTCAGATGGATATTTGAAAGCTGCTCGCGTGCACTACTCGAACATGCGCCTGGGTCGACAGCTGCAAAGATTTAACGTACCGCTATTTTTGTGAGTGTATGATGTGATTCCTGGAAGAAGGGATGCAGTGGAGGCAGTCTTAGAAATTGGTGTCTACCGGAGCGAGTATAGTGTTACTGAAGTAGCTTAATGACCTAACGAAGGGGTACCGGTGCTTCGAATATCTTGCTTGCTGACTTGGTCGCACGCCGCCACACATCGACGTCATCCGACGGCTCGCTGACAGGGGTTGACGACGCGCAAGTGGAGCATCCATCTTGATCTCGAACCGTTGCCCTGCACTGACGTCGCGGGTAACCCGCCACTGGTGCTGGTAGTCGTGTTTGACGTTTGAACTTCAATGTTCGCTCGTGTGCGAATTGTGAAAGATGTCGCCTGCTAATGTTACGAAGAAGCCGGTCGTCACCAAGTCGCCGGCTGCGAAACCCCCTGTGAAGAAGGCAACGGCTCCAAAGCCGACCCCAACCAGCCAATCAGCATCCAAGCGGCCAGTACCAGCTGCCGTCCAGAGGAAGAAGAAAGATGACCTTGGTGCTGGATTAAGGATTTCGAAAGAAAATGTCGAGGCGCATCCAGCTGGACCACCGCGTTTTGGAGAGTTAACACAGGCTGAACGCGCCTTCACGTTAGCCTCAACGTTCTTGTCTGGCGTTCTGGCGTAAGCATATCTCTGTGCCAGCCTCCAGATACACACCAACTAACGCACAACAGTATAAGCGCATCTCAATTCCTGGGCGCGCCGCTGAAGCTCATTGACCCGCAGTTCTACGATGGGTACATGGCATACACTAAGGAATGTTTTGCCATCTTGATCACCTGTCTAACCCAATGGTGGGCCCCAACTGTCGTCCGTGTATCTGGCGACTCCAGTATGGTCGGTCAACTCATCAAGCGCAAAGACGGATCTCTACAATGTAACTTTGCTGATCGCCTGGTTCTCATGGCCAACCACCAACTCTACACTGACTGGCTGTACCTCTGGTGGATTGCTTACACAAACAACATGCACGGTTTCATCTACATTATCCTGAAAGAGTCATTGAAGAATATCCCTATCATTGGGTGGGGTGCTCAGTTCTACAATTTCATCTTCTTATCCAGGAAATGGGAGGAGGATCAACGGACATTCAAGAAACATCTGACCAAGCTGAACAAGAAGGGAGATCCTATGTGGCTAATCATATTCCCGGAAGGGACCAACCTGTCTAAAACCACACGCGAGAAGAGTCAGAAATGGGCACAGAAAAATGGTTTGCAGGACATGAAGCATCAACTACTCCCACGCAGCACTGGTCTCAAGTTCTGTCTGAACGAGTTGAGAGAAACCACCGATTGGCTGTACGACTGCACCATCGCATACGAAGGTGTACCAGAAGGTCAATTTGGTCAGGATATCTTTACCTTGCGCTCTTCTTTCTTCGAGGGAAGACCTCCGAAATCAGTAAACATGCATTGGCGACGATTTCATCTCGATGATATCCCATACGAGAATACGCACGCTTTTGAGGTCTGGCTGAGAAACCGATGGAGGGAGAAGGACTATATGCTCGAATATTTCAGTCGCCACACTCGCTTTCCTGCAGAAGACTTCTGGAAGAACCATTTGGATATGGATACCAAGAGTGAGAGCAGCAGAGGTAACGGAAGCAAGACCATTCGAACAGTGCCGCGGCCCGCGGTGCAGATTGAGACAGAAGTTAAGTCAGGAAACTGGAACGAGTTCGTCAAAATTTTCGCACCGATAACGTCCGTCATGATGGCCTTGACAGTAGCCTACGGCGCTTCGCCTGCAGACCTACCCATACCTGGCGGGAAAGAGTTCTTCGAGAATCACATCAAGACGCTGCTAGGTCAAGGTGGCGAGATGAAAGGCCTACCAAGTCCAGAGCAACTGGAAAAGATGATAGAAGGCGCTGCGCAGATGGGCGCCGCACAGGCAGCAGGACCAAAAGAAGTCCCAGAAGTCCAGCGTCTTACGCAAGAAAACCTGGCCAAGTTAGTCAAGGAAACAGCGATAGCAAGTGGCGCTGTAATGCCAAATGGAATGAGAAGAGCAAGCACAGCAATCCCAGGTGCACCTACGAAGACCTTGGAAACGCCAACCGCCACCACCCCGGCCGCAAGGCGAGCCCAGAGTGCCATCAACCTTCCAACGTCATCCGCAAAGAAGCCTACCACTGCTGCTGCACCAAAGCCAGGCACCGCCGCACACGCCCGAATAAACTCTACGTCAGCGGCAACTAAGAAGCCCACCCCGACACCTACAGGCCCGATGAAAGAAATGATGACCGCTTCGGGTGTCATGATTAAGGTGCCTCAAACGGAAGTCGAGCAAGCTAAGAAAACCGGTACACTCACCATGAAAAACGGTGTCAAGATCAAGGTTGGTAAGGATGAGATTGAGAAAGCTCAGGAGAACAAGGGAACAACATTCATGACAGCAGGCGGAGTGCCAATCAAAGTCACCCCTAGTGGCGCTGTGCAAGTGCCCCAAAAGGTGGATAAGGGGCAAGCGGTCAAGAAGACGGGAGAGTTGGCAAAGAAGATGGATGCTATTTCTACGCCAGCGAAGAAAGCTCCCAGCAAAATAGCCTCAGGTACGAATGGGACTGTGAAGAAGACCTCTGCAGCGAATGGGACTGCAAAAAAACCAGTCGTTGCACCAAGGAAGCTTTGAGATGATTTCTTATGATTGCTATGGACAAGTGTTCAGAGCACAGCATAATTAGGGTTAAGATATACACGGCTAGGCGTTGGGCATGTCTGTTTGCTTGTATGTAAGACACGAACATATTATCTTTCGAATCGCAGCAAGGAATCCTCCTCGGACACTAGTCATGTGAATAGCGATGTCGCCAGCGTTTGCTGTACCGGGAACATACACAGAAACATGCAGCAGCTCGAACACTCTTTTCCTTACTTGCTGTACCAAGTCGTCTTCTTAACATCAGTGCCCCTCCATTCCCATCGCTCGAGCACACGTCCATCGTTTGTTATCGCACCGCTACACAATCTGTTAAATCACCATCTCTGCATAAGAATGAATGCTTAGAACAAGGCAGTAAGCCTCGTGAAAATTGCAAACACTGCTGTTGAATCAGGCAAGAAAGATGCAGACAACATGACATGCGGAGATACCGCACGACGCAAAGATCCATGCAACAAACATTACCTCTTCTTCCTGGCAAGCTCTTCTTGCTGTAATTTGTGCATCTTGGCTCTTGCGCTCTTGCTGCCACCCAGCTTGGGGCCTGTGATGGGCGGCGGCGCACCCTTGACGGCGGGAGCAGCTGGTTTGCGAGCTTGTTGTTTCGCTTGCATGGATTCGTAGTATTCGGAGCGAAATTGCTCGACGAGGGCGTCGTCGGTGTTGACGGAAGGGTTGACGTGGGGGTTTGTGGGAGTGGTGGAGTCGAAGAAGTCGACTGGAGTATATGTCAGTCAGGGGATTGTCATTGTAAGGTTGAGAGAGAACATACGTTTGGCTTCTCGGAGCACTGCCTCGACCATTTGGTCGCGTCGTTTATCTTCGTCGGTCTTCCCGTTGGCTTTGGGCTTGCGCCACGCGTAGCCGTACTTGTCTCGCCGTGCTTTGCTTGCTGGCGGCTCAGGCTCGCCCTTGTCCCATCGTTTCCAGGCTTGTTCCGTGCGTGCAGCAGCTTCTGGGCCCAGGTCTACTTCCTCAAGCTTGCCCTGGCCTGCCGCCAATCGGTTGCTGTGCTCGTTATCCGCTGGACTGCCAGTGCTAGCGGACGTGCCATGCGCCGCTGCGCTCGAAGCAAAGGTATGTTGCAGGTCTGGTGCGATGGTTACTACAGAAGCCTGGAGATGACTTGGTATGGGCCAGCCGTATTGGCGATAGTTCTTTTCAGCCATGCGAGCTTCTACATATTCCGACCTAGCACATTAGCCTCCGTGCTTGACGTTGCCCTACTTGGAGCATTTTACAGTCTTCTGGACAGTCCACTTACATCTGCCTGTCATCGCGATCTACGACCTGCCCCGTTTGCGCGACGAAGCGACTCGTATACTGGTCTGGCCGGGGTGCTTCTACTTGCACCGAATCAGTCCGCGATGGTTCTACTTTGCGTACGGTTTCCTTCAGGCGATCTCGTGGGCGCTTTCGGTTGCGCAATATTTCCTTCAAGTTCGGAACCGACTCTTCTTCGTCGTTGGCATCTTTCGGCGGCGGTTGCGCATCGTCCAGAGTCGCAGCATCGGGCAAATGTGAGGCGGAGACAGTAGGCGCGTCGTCTTCGGCAAAGACGCGCTTCGGATGCGCGATCTTGCGGCGCTTGAATCGTATAGCGGGCGGCGCTTCGTCTTGTTGTACTGTCGACATGGCTGAAGATTTGCACAAGAGTAGGTTGAGAGGCGTGCATCGATTACATGTCGATACGCGGAGGAACTAGGGTCACGAACCATGGAAGGGTCCAACGTCATAGATCTTCCATAACATTCACCACTTGATCTAGCAAATTGCGTGTTATTCACAGTGCATGGAGACGGACGTATGTGGGAACGATCTGCATCTAACAGTAACTCTGGGGTACATGTAATGCCGCAAGGCTGATGTACACTTTCACGCATCCACTATCTGATCAAAAGGATCATCAGATCTAGAGCACCTACATGGCGTGACACTCAGCTCATAAGACCAGCAGTTAGCCGACTTCCGCTTTCATATACCATGACTGAAGTAGCCTGCTAGTTTTACATCCCCTACTCCTGTGCTGTTATTATTCATACATTGAGTTATCAGCGCGAGAGCCAGCTCAAAGTCTTCTTTCGCATTTACAAATTCTGTTCATTGCGATGTAAGATAAGTACTTCTCAGCCTACTATACAGGAAGCCAGCCGCCATAACGCTCAAACGCCCAAGTCATACCCGGTACATTGAGTAGCGAAAGACTGATACAGGTAATATCAAGCAACTTCCTCAATCGTTCTCATCGCCATCCCTATCCACATGGTATCAATTTACATCGCCATCCTAGTCTCCCTTTAGGCCGTTGCAGAGGAAACGGTCTCGATCTCAACCTTTGGCAGCGGCGCAGACTTGCCGCCGAGGTCTGTTTGCCGTGCGTTGGGGTTCTTCGTGTAGTAGTTGGAGATTGCGGATTTGATGGCATCTTCAGCAAGCATGGAGCAATGCACTATAAGCAGTTAGTATCTCGACCCTATCCATTGTTTTTGCGAAATGGGTACTCACGCTTTACAGGTGGTAGGCAAAGCTCCTTTGCAATCTCTGTGTTCTTAATCCTCGATGCGTCCTCCAGTGTCATACCCCGAACCAATTCGGTGAGGTAACTTGAGCTAGCGATCGCGCTACCGCAGCCGAAGGTCTTGAACTTGACGTCGCTGATGGTGTTGTTGTTAGGGTCGACACGGATCTGGAGCTTCATGACATCGCCACACGCGGGCGCGCCGACGAGTCCAGTACCGACGTCGGTATCGGTCTTAGACATGGAACCAACATTGCGTGGCTTGTTGTAGTGATCGAGCAGTGCTGCGGATGTTAGCTGAGCGTTCTCGTACGGATATAAGTCGGAAATGGTGGTGCAATGACGAGGTGATTGTCATGGAACGCCTTTATCGCCACCACGTCGACTTCTCGAACAAACAGTATGGGGAACTTATCTTTCTCGTGGTACTGCCGCCGACCGACTGCTGAAACTGCAGGGGCTGCTGTGCGAATGGGCGAAACGATGCTGGGCCTGGCGGCGGTTGCGAGCACTCTTCCGGCCTGAGCAGGCACTGCTGCTGCGACTCTCCTGAACATGGTGGTGGTCGATATGTGCGGTGTTTCGAGGTTCTGTGATGTGGATTTTGTGTTTTGGCAGCGGTTTGGATAGCGTGTTGATGTTGGTGTAGGTGTAGCGGAGGTGGATGGCGATCGAGGAATTGAAGTAATGATTAGGAAAAGCGATGGTCGGCGACGTAAGTCCGTGCACGATATACCCCACACTTATCACATATTCTGGAATCAGCTCGGAGAAAAGCTCCAGTTCTCCGACGAGCGAACATCAGTTGCACCCTTATCAGATGAGACTCCAGCTTCATTCAGGCTACGCCTGCAGCTAGTCCGTGCTATCTTGACATGGTCTAGCAGCTTGCGCCGCAATGCTCCTGACCCCTTCTCTGTTCGCCGTATCGTCAATGTTAATGCTAATCCGACACAACTCCGCTTTCGCTATGCTAGTCCGAGACCTAGACCCGCCACCTTACAAACGCCTGAAGAAATATACATAGGCAAACTTCTTCATCTCCTCCACGTCGGCTGCCTTAGCGACCTTCTCGTCGTTAAAGAGCACCCATGATGCAGCTTGATCATCTGGCAACTGCTTGCGCACAAACGCGACATAGTGGCTGTTATATGTTAGCACATTCTCATACGTGGTAAAAGAGTGCGATAGACTCACCCAGCATGTATCGAGCTACCCTTGTGGCATACGATGGACTGCAGTTGGAAGTTTGCAGGCAGCGCCTCGCTACCAGCCAATGGCTTCTCTGTTGGCTCAGCAGGTCCTTCAGAGCCACCGCCTTCGTCAAAGTCGCCGGGTGCATCCGGGTGACTAAACAGCCAGTCGACAGCACGCTCCATATCACCGCCTGTTTCCTTTAAAGCCTGACGTGCTTGGGGAGCATTGAATCCCATGGCCCCTAGGTTCTCAATCTTCTCAGGGTCGAGAACAGATGCAGCAGCCGCGCCTCCGCCAGAACCAGCATTGAAGTCGACAGGATCATCGATATCTGGATCCTCCATATGTGAGAATAGCCAGGTCGTTGCTGCTTCAGCATCTTCATTGCCAGTGGCATGCAGAGCCTTCTCACATCTGACCCTAGGGAAACCCATGGCTTCGAGCATCGATAGTGCAGCTTCGTTAGGTGACCATTTTGAACCTCCAGCCGCTCCTGTGTCTGCGTCTTCTGGAAGAAGCTCCTCACCTTCGCTCAATCCCTTTGACTTGTAGGCGTCGAAAGAGAACGGTTCATCGTTGACAATAACGGGAACATCTTGCTTGGTGGGCACCCAGTTGACCAGTTCGAAGCGCCTGGCATTGACAGCCAATACTGAAGGGAAAGTCTTGAACATGCTCCTCTTCGTGAATCCATCCTTGCTGCCACACGCACCGCAAGTAAGCTCGACCAATTCTTCAGCTGTAAAGATGTCGAGACACTCCTTCAGCGATACTGGCTCAAACTCTTCCTTCTCTTCCGTTTTGCCGTTTCTATCGGTAACGTCCATCTGCGAGTCTTTCGGGATTCTGCGGATGGGAACTGGGATAGAGATATTCTCCTGCTCGTCTGTCTTGTACCGAACACGTTTACAGCTAACACACTGTAGCCGTTGCTCCATGGCAAAGCGGAAGGCGCCGACTGGATCCTTATGAGGCTCAACATGCTTACTGCGTGAGACTAGTTGAAGCATATGCAAAAGTAGTTCGAACGCATCCTGTTGTCGCATAGTTGAAAACTCAGCGTGGCCTCTTCCGATCAGATGTTTGAGCATGGCAGGCGCAAGGCCGCGCTGGTGTGGAACCGCAGGGCTATGCTCGCTGGTAGTGACGTCGCTGTCCGGCTTTGAATACCGACCTGAGATCATTCCATCGGCGATCTTGCGTAGCTGAGTTTCTAGATCTTCGGCGGGTAGCGGTGTCTGCGGTGGGGCTTCGTTAGGGAGATAATACCGGTCCTTGAACTCTTGGATCGAGAACAAAGCCTGGAGGGTACTATTAAGGTAGCAACTGTTGCCCAAGTTTTTCAAGCCTGTGAAGTTTGGTCCGAATAATGGTTGTAGCTCTTTGCCGTCTTCAGTCACCATAGCAAAATCCCATCGCAAATTCTGCTCGACCTGCATCTCCGTAAGACTCTTCTCTGTCTTGACCCTATCTTTGATGTTGATACCCCAGTGTGCTAGATGGTCAGGCAGCTCAGGATCTATGCGCTCTTCGTCACAAGCGTAACAGTAAATATCGGCCGTACCATCCGCGGTGAGAGATCCGAGCTTGACTGCAACCGGATGACCGGTCGACTTTGTGTGTCCAACGCCGTGTGAATTGCCACCAACGCCACCGAATTGCTGACGGCCACAACCCAAATTGCCGCAGGTCAAGCATAGCCAAAGGTTTTCGTTGAGCTCACACTCGGAACAATGGCCCAAGCTTTGAGACTCTATCTGTCGCGCTGCCTGCTGTTCCAAGCAGAGTGTATGTTCGCAGGCGGTCAACTCTTGCTCCCATGCCTTGACTTCCTGCTGCTTCGCAAATGTGTTCGCCTTGAGAACTGCGTCTACAATATCCGGAAGCTTTCCTGAGCTCTTGTCTACATCGTCGACGCCGCACTCATAGCATTTGACTTGGGTCGTGGTATCGTACCGGTCAGACTCGGTTTCAGCTGCAACGGCGAGCTTCGTCATCTTTTGAGGGGGCTCATCGCGCGTGACCCTCTTGCGTGTGCGCTTGATGTTCAGGACGAGTGGGTGGTTCGTAGAAGAAACATGGAGGAGAGCATGGTTTCGATCACTCGTACATCCACCGTTGAAACAGTAGAGGCACACATCAAGGCCGGTGGGGTCATCGATCGAGTCAAAGCACTGCGTGCAGTCTTCCCGGTATACAGACTGTGTTGGTCCTGGCGGATGGAGCTCTGGATCATGTTAGCATGGTGTAGATGGAGCATGTAGCTACACATCCCGTCAAGGCGACAAGGCGCGGCGGGCATGGTTGCCACTCTTCACGTCTTTCGTTGTGCAAGAATAGAACCTAGGCATGACAATGGGGGCTTACCGGGCGCGTTCACGTGTGTGCAAGCCATGCTTGGTGGAATTTGCAGCGAGGCAAGGTAAGGTGTTGGATGTCGCGACGGGTTGCATGTAAATTGATTTGTTTGGTATGACATAGGCTAGGCTTCCAGAGCGAGCTCCCCGCGGCGGGGCCGATAAAAGTGGGTACACTACCGCCACTACCAGAAGAGAGATAATCACCACGCGAGCGCTCCACCTTCTGCCTGGGAGCTTACGCCCGACTTGACACACGCTTCTAGAATTACATTGCTGAATCTGGAGTTTGAGTCACAATGAACACGGTATTGTGTCGAGGAGCTTGATTGCATTTATCGACCAACTGTATCAGAAGCTGTGCTAGTTGAGTTCCCTTACGCCCTTCCCTGAAGAACCGCCTATTTTCCTTGCTGTCGTGCATTGATAGACCAGTTTTGGAACTGAGTGAACAGCACCGGCTGTAATGGAGACTTCTTGTCTGCAAACCACTGCTTCTGAGTCTCGGCGTAAACGTCCACCACACCAGCATAGTTTGCTTTCTCGAGACCAACAAGCACCTTTACTACGTGTAAGCTGGCGGAGCCACATGCATCCGCATGGACCTTTGCGCCGTTCCCTAGCTTCGCCTCCTCATGGATTCCCTTCAGTAGCTCCCATACATCCTCGGTGTTCTCTGGCTTCGGGAGGGGTGCTTTGCGCTTCGTGCGGGTATCGAAGAAGGATTTCAGCATCTTGGCCGCTTTGTCTGCCGTCTGCTTGTTTGCGTTGGCTCGAGTACGACGGAGTACTGGGAGGAGAATTTCCAGAGTAAGCGGGTTGGAATATTGCTTCTCCATGTACACGGCAAGCAGATCTAGGACTCTCGACTTAAATTGAACCACGTTCTGCTTAGCGTCTTCCCGCTCCTTCTTCTTGCTTGTTGTCTTGCTTCGCTCCTTGAAGATCTTGCTGAGGTGTGGGTCAAGCGCCATCATCTGATCGTCGTCCATGTCAGACTCGTCGGATGTCTCTTCCGCCGCGTCACCGTCCACATTCGGCTTCGACGTCTGAAGAGTCAAGGCCAGCATGTTGTTGAATTGAGTCAACTCTGCATCTTCCTCGCTATCTTCATCCTCGTCGCTTGCGTCGCTGTCGTCATCCTCGGAGTCCGAATTAGAGGATTCAGAGGCAGCGTCGCTGTCCGACTCTCCCTCATCGACCATCTCAACGTCTGAGTCATCTTCTTCGTCATCACTTGAATCTTCACCCTCAACGTCTTCATCACCCTGGTTGAATAGCTCTTTCTGTCCCTCGAGGTTTTCTTCGGTATCCAGGATTTCAGTCAAGGACCGCAGTCCTTCAGCACTAATCTCTGATGCGAAGATAGCAAATGCTTCCTCTCCGATTCGACGGAATAGTGTTCGCGTGTTCCCCGAGAAGGAGAGTACGATCTCGACAAAGGCATTTTGACCATCGGAAGTCGAGACCTTGTTCTTCTTCTTTGATGACGTCTTTCGTGACGCCTCGAAGGCTTTGTAGGACGCATCTAGATCATCAAGCATCATGACGGCATCCCCCTCGCCATTGTAGGCTTGCAAGAGCGTTAGTGAGTACAAGAGCATAAAGCCTTGTGCTGCCAGCTCGTTACCGGCTATCGAACCCTGTAATGCCATGTTAGCCAAACGACAAATGAACAGGAAGTGACATGCTTACTGTCGCAGAGATGGCGTCGAGTGTATTCAACGCCTTGTCCATAGTGCTCAGAACCGATGCGTCTGCCTTGAAAGCAAGATCCAGTTTGGCAGACTTGTCGCTCTTGGCTCTTATCATGTCTAGAACCATGAGGGCGACATCTGAGCGAGCACCCAACTTTACATCCAGTAACTTGGTCAGACAAGATGATAGGCGCTCTTGGAACATTGCCCGACTCCGATCACTGATAGCGGGAAGAGGCACCTTCTTAGTATCTGCACTCTTTGAAGGAATGAAATAAGCACACTCAACCAGTGTCTCCAAGACTTCTCGCAGCCAGTTAGACTTTCGCTCATCTGCGGCGCGACCTTCCCGTCGATGGGCAACATCTTTCTTGAAGGTTTTCTCGTTGAACTTTTCGTATCGCTTGTATTGTCTGACTGTGTTCAACAACAGGTCGGCAATGGCCTGCCGGCGACTGTCTGCAACTGTTTGTTCCTCACAATCAGGACGCAGAATCAGTGACTTGAGATGTCGTACAATCTTCATCAAGCTTTTGTCATCCGCCGATGCGAGGATCTGCTCGAGCGTTTTCGTCTTGGTGATGCGGTCGAACTCAATGCTGCCGTGCTTCGAAGTCAATGCAACAAAAATAGGGAGGGCTGTTCCATCTTCCTGATCGACTCTGAGCTGGACGGAGCTCAACGCAGCGAGCGCGGCCGAATGGAGGAACCTGTCTTCCTTTTTGCTTTGGTTGATAAGGGTACGCATCAAATTTGGACTGAACAACGCAGACACAGCCCCATCTGGCACACGGGTGATCATGCTACTCAGCAACTTGAAGCCCCAGGCTTTACGTTCGTGGGACGCTGAGGAAGAGAAAAGGTTGCCTATCACAGTCAGTCATACAAGCTAACCACTCTTTTAGATGGTTCGACTTACTGTCTACAGTGTCGATCCAAAATTGCGGAAACTCAACCTTGTCCTTAGAATCACTCTTGCTTTGCTCATCCCTTTGCAATATCTCGGCAAATGCGAGGTCCCAGGTGAAAGACGGGTTCGGGTTCGTAGTCCCGGTCTTCGTGGTTTCGTCTTTTGCATCTTCTGACTCGCTCTTGTTGAAGTCTTCCTTCAAGATTTTGGCAAGCCGAGAGCGTTCTTTCTTTGCTAATGGGTCTTTATCGTGCCAGACACCCTCGGGCAGTGCCTCTGGATAATGTGCTTTGACGGTAAGCCACACTGCCACACCCTCGGGCGTGGAGACAAGCTTGAATGTGTTGAGTCGTTCCAATACTTCTTCGGCACATTTTCGGTACTGTAGTTGACCTTTCAGACTTCTCACTGCTTCGACCAGTACCATCCCGCATTCTTCCCGTAACCACGGGATATCACGTGCCATTCGATAGACATTGTCCAAGAGCTTGTTCCAGGAGTCCAGCGAGAGTTCCGGTTCAAGGAGTATTGATGATTGCATAATGGCCTTGAAACCAAACAGTTTTCCAATGGTATGGTCCCGTTTTTCCTGTGTCTGTTAGCTTCGCAATATTTAGCATATCTGCAGTCCTACCTTTCCGGGTACGTTGCCTTTGGCTTTGGTCTTCTCTTCCACCATCTTGATGACGGTTGCCGCGTCAAGCTGCGAATCCTCGGCATCATCCTTTGCTGCTGCAAAACGTTGCCGTAACAACTCGGTCAGCGTGAGCGAGAATCCGACCCTGGCAGCTTTACGCTGACTGCAAAGACCTTTGATCAGGCGTACTAGCGCATCCTCCACATCTTTGGCCGATGGCTTGTTTTCGGGCGAAAAGTTGACGATGATTTGTTTGGCGGCTTCAAGACGAACATCATCTTCCTCGGCTGCCAGGTCTGCGTAAAGCTTGGAGAGCTTCACCTGGTCTGTATTACTTTGTCTGCGCCGTTTTGCGGGGGCTTCCTCCACTTTTTCGATTTGATCCGCCTCGCGCTCCCTCTTGCGTATTTTGCTGCCCATTTTACTTGATTTGCTGATGAATGTATTGGACTTTGTCGCGTTGCGACTTTCGAGAAAAGTCAAGCACGGTTTCCAGAAAATTTGGGTGCTAACCATATATGGGCTAGTTGCTCAATGTCCAGCCACCGCTAACGTTGACGGGGGTCGTGCGCGACTATGAGCATGGGGACTTCTCCGAAATCTGTGTAGGAATACAGGACGTCGAGATTCGTCAGGACTTTGTGCCAAGCTTGCACCCAGAATGAATATACATTGGGTGTCATATGGGACCATGATCAGCCATCCACTATGGAGACACCTACTGATGGTTGGCAAGGGTTTGATGCATGAGATCATACAGACTATGGCATTGACGAACAGCAAGGCGCGCTCTTGACACGACGTTCGGGGTATAGATGTCCTGCGAAGGAGCCCGTGTTTTCTGAATTATACTTTCAAAACACTATCTCGGCAAAATTTATCGTAAAGGTATACGTAAAGTTTTAGTGATAGGTACAGCTCCTGAACCCAAGCGCCTTTCTACATCCAACGAGACTTATCATCCATGATGGGTTGTGATCAATCAGTCATCGTCATCGTCATCAAAGCCTGCAAAGACCCCGAGTGGCTTAGGACGATGTGTGTTTTCAGAGGGAAGCTGTTGGGGTATTAATTTGCCTGGAGAATCTGTAGCCACCTCCTGTGCAGCCACATCCTGCTGTTGCTGCTCCTGCAGTACTTTGTCCCTGTCTGCTTTGAGATGTGCAGGTATGTTGAATTCGTCCAAGTTTTTGCCCTTCTGCAGAAAAGGAAGCACGAAGTCAGTGTATGTTTCACGTCAATCTGCAGGTTCCGACTTACCTCGCGCCAGTACTGGAGACTGAAGAGAGCGCCCGCGCGGATCTTTTCGTTGCTGGGCCACGGGTACCAAGCCAGGTTGCTAGCTTTGAGCTTCTTCAGCCATTCTTCTTCTTCTGGCGTGATTTCGAGTGCAGGACCAGCAGCATCTTCGCCTTCCTTCTGCCCTTGTACAGCTTCAGTCGCCGTTTCTACAGTCTCCGGTGGGAGAGCAGGCGTGTTGAGGCCATTGGTAGGGGCTCCACTCGAGCCGACGTCTTCGTCCTCCTTTTCTTTGTCTGCTGCAGGAATGCGCTCACGGTACGTCGGCGGGACTGTGTATCTCGAGATGTTGGTCGCATACTGTAAGAGCTCGTCGAACGGGACGGCGCGTGAATCTTCTGGGAATGTCGTCACAGACGTGTCAAACAGCTCGTGGCGCAGTTCGGCGAGCTTTTTGACGGACGTTTTGAGCTGTTCTTCGAGGGCGTCGGCTTCTGCGCGCAAGTGTTGGATGCGCACATGGTTTGCCTGGTGTTTGGCAACTGCACCATCTTAGTCAGTGTTCTCAGTCAAAACGAATGGCAGCATACGTTGATCCAGTCCTTCACTGAGCTCGTCGTCAGCAGCTACCAAGTCGACTGCAGCTTGCGTGGCCGGGTTGTAGGCGGCGATTGAGTCGACCAGCGTGGTCAAGGCCTTTTCGACGCGCTCAAACTGCTCGTTGAGGATGTCGTCCATGGTTGATCAGTAGGCGTGCTGACGGCGGTGGGGCTAAAGGAAAGCGCAGTAAGCGTGAACGTGGTTCGGGTGGAGCACGCGCATACACGTGACCAGTCATGCGCGATTATGCGCGGCGGAAGATGGGTCGTAGGGCTGGATGTGTATGCAGGTTGTGCGCCAGACGGACCAAGCTGAATGGCCAGCGACAGCAGTTCGGTATTCACTTTGGCAATGATGAAACCGGGCCTTCAAGGGCACGAATCACCCACTGGCGCTGTGCTAGACTCGCGGGGTTGCCCGCCGAAGATGCATGCGAAAGCGGGACATGACGAAGCGGCCAGGGCCCTCTCGGCGTGGCCGCTATTTGTGTCGACTGGCTGGAACCCGAGCTGTCACGACGACCAGCATATCCTCCGCTCACACTACCTCTGTCCGTCTACACCCACATCCTAGCCTCATACATCGCCTATTGCATTCGCCTGCTCCTAGAGTGCTGCGCCTTCCCGTCACCAGGCAGAGAGCACCCCGCCATCGATTGGTCCGCCACCTACTACCAGCTACCACCCTTTGATTGCTGCTCCGCCTACCGACACCTGACGACTGCCTGCCTGCTCCCTTCACTACATATTCCGGTGCACCCCTAAATTCTCCACCCGCGATATTCCGCACATCTTCTAGCCATGGGTAAATCGTAAGTTCTCTCTCCTTGTTGCTTTGTAATGCGGGGCCTTTGCGCCTACCACCCCATCGTCTGGGGACTCCTGCCCTTCACCTCGGACACGCGCCTCGTCGAGCGACGGCTACACGCTGGACCGGACCTCGTCATGGACTCTCTATCCAGGCGCAAATATCGACCCCACACTCGACCACCCACCGCGCAAGCATGCAGTCAGAGTTCGACATCGACAACCACGAGACGCACGCGCATCCAGCGTCGCCGCCTTGCGTTCCGCCACAGGCGCAAGGAATACCTCTACTAGAACATGAACACCCGCCACTCAAGTTTGCGCGCCGCCATCACAGCGACATCCCCAGCCATGACGAGTCCGGATATGCGCACTACAAGGATATGCAGAAAATTGCCTTGGCGAATGCCATACGCGGTTTCGAGGACGAATTGGGATCACGCTGCGGCATCAAGTGCTTGGAAACACAGAAACACAAGCTGATCGTGTCCCATCACAGCCAGAGTAAACTATCACAGCAGGAGCTGGCCGATCTCCAGAAAGCGACACATTTCGACAAGAAAGAGTTACAGCAATGGTACAAAGGTGTGGCCACAATGGTCTGAGTTGCTGGACCGTAACTGAGTACATACAGGCTTCCTGAAGGACTGTCCATCGGGCATGCTCACCAAAGAGGAATTCCAAAAGATCTATAAGCAGTTCTTTCCTTTCGGCGATCCGTCATCATTTGCAGATTACGTCTTCAATGTCTTCGATGCAGACAAATCCGGCACAATCGACTTCAAGGAGTTTATTTGCGCATTGAGCGTCACGAGTCGCGGCAAGATGGAGGACAAGCTCGACTGGGCGTTCCAGCTGTACGACATTGACGGTGATGGCAAGATTAGCTACGAGGAGATGTTGGCAATCGTAGAAGCTATCTACAAAATGGTATGTACACAGGCCCGAGGAAATGCCTTCATCGCTGACACATACAGGTCGGCTCCATGGTTAAGCTCCCGGAAGACGAAGACACCCCCGAGAAGCGCGTCAAGAAGATCTTCCGGATGATGGACAAGGACGAGAACGGCAGCTTAGACATGGCTGAGTTCAAGGAGGGCTCGAAGCGCGACGAGACTATCGTTTCCGCCCTGTCTCTCTACGACGGTCTTGTGTGAGGGAGGGGGTTGATACCCAGTGTCATTTTCTATGCTTGTTTCGTTATAGTCGATATCACAGCGCATTTGTGGGATTGGCATACCATTGTCTCTTACTGTTAGGGTGGATGACATCGCCTTGGCGTACCGGACATCATGACTGATGTATACAAAGTGCGCAATTACTTACGTGGCGAGGGATGCAAGAAACAACTTGAAACGTCTTCTGCTTGTACATATTGGTACGGTTGTGATTTTCACCCATGGAGCACTCTCGGCAGCACCTCACAAGAAGTTGTCGACGTTGTCCTCCTAACTAGGCATTCAAGCGAAGTTGGTCCTGCCGGTTGTGGTCTGACGCAATCCTGCGGAACTCTTAGTGCCGAATACAGCTTGGCATACGCGCAGCTTCCTTGGGCGGCCTTGAGGTAACATCAGCGCTGTGAACAAGTAGCTTCAAAACAACACATTGCTAGTACTGTACCGCTTTGTTGTACCATCATCGCCTGCACGCTATGGACAATCCACGTCTGTAGAGATAGACTAGCATTCCGTTCTTCCACTATTGACTTTTGGCGACTCTACCGCTGCGACGCTACGTTTCGGCGCTCTCTCAAGCTGACGCCGGTCCGCTCCACAACGTGTTAAAGCCACTTTCACGCGCCTGATTTGCATAGACAAAACACACATACACGATGCGGCGACTCGACATATCCGCATCCGGCGCTGTGCTGGCATCCTTGCTAGCCATCGCACCCTTACCAGCGTCGGCCTTTTACTTTCCAGGCACCGCGCCAACTTCATACAAGACCGGAGACGCTGTACCTCTATACGTCAATCGACTTACACCCGCCGATTCGCAAAACGACCCGAAGCTACGCTCCGTCTTCTCCTTCGACTACTACCATCCGCCCTTCCACTTTTGTCGCGAAAAAGATGGCCCCAAAGAAATCCGGGAGAGTTTGGGAAGCATACTGTTTGGGGATCGCATACAGACGAGTCCGTTCGAGCTGAAGATGGGCGTAAACGAGACGTGCAAACTCCTCTGTGAAGCTCCGTATCCGGGCGCGGATGCGGCGTTTGTCAACAGCAGGATATACCAGGGCTACGATCTTAACTGGTTGATAGACGGACTGCCTGCGGCACAATCGCTCAGGGAGCCGGGCTCAGATCAGACCTTCTATCAACCAGGCTTCGCGCTGGGCCTTGTGGATGAGGATCAGCCTATGCTCAACAACCACTACGATATTGTCATCGACTACCACGAGGCTTCGCCGGGTAACTTCCGCGTAGTTGGTGTGCTGGTGGACCCATACTCCGTGGCGGAATCGAAGAGAGAGGGCGACAATGGGGCAACGTGCAACGGACAGACGCCGGTCGTCTTGAAAGAGAATGACGAAGATACAAACCTGGTCGTCTTTACGTATGGTGTCTACTGGCGACCCAGCCCGACTCCGTTTGCGACACGATGGGACAAATATCTACACGTCTACGACCCAAAAATCCACTGGTTCTCCCTCATCAACTCAGCTGTCATTGTTGTCTTCCTTGTTGGTATGGTAAGCGCGATCCTTGTGCGTACACTCAAAAAGGACATTGCGCGTTACAATCGTCTGGATCAATTTGCGCTCGAGGATTTTGGTGAAAGCGGCGACGCTGATGATACTGCGGACGATTCTGGCTGGAAGTTGGTACATGGAGATGTGTTCAGGCCACCAAAGAACCCGCTGCTCTTGTCTGTTTTGGTTGGCAATGGAGCCCAGCTCTTTGCCATGACAGCGCTGACTATAGGTAAGCTGACAGAATCCCTTTACGTGTCAAGTCTCTGCTAACATGAATGATAGCATTCGCGCTTCTCGGCTTCCTGTCTCCTAGCAACCGCGGCGCTCTCGGAACAGTCATCATCATCTTCTACACACTCTTCGGTTTCTTCGGTGGCTACACAGCGGCGCGTACCTACAAGTTCTTCCATGGCGAGTCATGGAAGCTGTGCTTTTTCTATACCCCGGTTGCTCTACCTGCCATCGTATTTGGCGTCTTCTTCCTCATGAACCTGTTCGTTTGGGGTCGCGGCGCATCCGGTGCTGTCCCATTTACTACTATGCTCGTGGTCGTCATTATTTGGTTCGTCATCTCAGTGCCACTGAGTGTCGCTGGTTCCTGGATTGGTTTCAAGCAAGCAGCTATCGAGCCACCCGTCCGCACGAACCAGATCCCAAGACAAATCCCGCCGGTAGGAGGTTATCTACGACCTCTTCCCTCTATGGCATTAGCTGGTGTACTCCCCTTTGGCGCCATCTTTGTCGAACTCTATTTCATCATGAACTCGATCTGGTTCTCGAAAGTCTACTACATGTTCGGCTTCCTATTCATCTGCTTCGGGCTCATGATCATCACCTCGGCGGCGGTCACTGTGTTGATGATTTACTTTTTGCTTTGCGCAGAGGACTACCACTGGCAATGGAGGTCCTTCTTCACGGCTGGTGCAAGCGCAGCGTACGTATTTGCCAGTTGCTTGCTATATTGGATCAAGGATGTAAGCTGGACTAGCTGGACGAGTGGTGTTGTTTACCTAGGATACTCTGCACTGCTGAGTTCGCTGGTATTCATTCTTATTGGTAAGCTACACAACGCAGTTCTCCTTTTTAGACACGTACTAACAGGTCATTAGGCACCATTGGTTTCTTCGCAAGCTGGCTCTTTACCCTCAAGATCTACAGATCAATCAAGGTGGATTGAGCTACAAACAACAGTGTGGAAGCTGAAACCGTCAAGTAGCATCCCAACTCTTCGCCATCGGAGATATCCAGTTGGCATCATTTACTACAAAAATCACAGCCATACAACCGTTAGCCAGATTATGCAGCTACACGTCTTAATGTGATTCAAGCTCGCCAATGTGTTGAATTGTCAAGAAAGTGAATGAATCCGTTCTCCAGAGCCAAACATCAGAGGAATCCAGTCACTTCTAAGCTCTGTGGAATGTATCTTGCCGATGAGACTTGAGTTGTTTCTTGCCCATCGATTGTGATGTATCTAGCTTCCCCGATATCCACCGACACTAAGGGCATCTCACCTTTCCAGAAACTTATCCGGAAGCCTTCGCAGTTTTGAACGTGTTTCCGAACGATATCTTATCGCTCTTGTTACCTATTCCTCTTTTCGGAAACTTTCGACCATCGATTCTCCAATCTTCTGCAATGACGTCAACCCTTCGCACGAAGAAAGATAAGAAAAGACTCCCATGATCACCATTTGACCACTAAAAGCGTGTCCAGCGTCTACAAAAGGACAACGGATCCGCTTATTTTCA
Source organism: Alternaria arborescens (assembly GCF_004154835.1). Lineage (NCBI taxonomy): Eukaryota > Fungi > Ascomycota > Dothideomycetes > Pleosporales > Pleosporaceae > Alternaria > Alternaria arborescens. The sequence continues at coordinate 544,412 of NW_021167859.1, read as the reverse complement.
AGCCCATCTGCACGTTCCAGAAGACTCGACTCCTTCCCTCGTCCAATGCATCAAAAGGATAATCGGGCATCTCTCGGATTTGAACTCTGTGCACTGACCATCAACGCACAAACTGACGCGATGCCAGATTTAGACTAAATCGCGGACACTATCGAGACCCTTCCCGTCGAACCAAACCATGCTCCCACGTTGAAACCCAAGGCCCGAGAGTTTTCCGGTGTTAATGTCATGAGTTGTGAGTCTTTTTTGCAGAGGTTTACCGTCGTACGAAAAGGTTATCAAAAGGTTTGCTTGCACGAGTATATATAGGAGGGATGTTTGTTGTCATGTTTGGACCTTGTGTAGAGATCAGCTTTTCAGATTGCATCACTCTGCGGTATTCGCATACTCGCTATAATACAACCCTGGTGTTTGACTCCTGCTTCTTTATCAGGCAACCAGGCTACGGATACAAGAATCCACTATTACAATAGTGGTCGATCTTTTACTTTTGTTGGGGTGATTGGCATACTCCTTATATATATTGAGTACTCTTACCCAGCCTGTTCACAACAACCAAACAACTTTGTCGTTTCGTTTTCCATCGCAAACTCAAGACCTCGAGGTCTTTGTACGACAAACATGGCTACCGAAGGCATACAGTTCCCTCTTTCACGGGACTTTGCCAGTCCCTCCAACGCCCCGACACATGCTCGCCCATCCTCATCATCCTCAGATACCACAACCCTCAATGGCGAAAAACCAGTGCCTCTCCATCGCGCACCGACGGCCGAAGACATGGTCAATCTTCCTATCCGCACACTCTCCAACAACGCCAATCTCGACGAATACACACAAGAAACCATCTCGGGGCAGATGGTCCGCGAGGTTCGATCCAACGCCGGCAAGGTTGAGAAGTACGACTTGGTTACGTTTACCATTGACGACAAGGAGAACCCTAAGAATTGGAGCAAGGCATACAAGTGGTGGTGCACCATGTGTGTCGCAGTGACATGCTTTGTCGTGGCTTTCAACTCCGCGGTAATCACGGCGGATCTGGAGGGTGTGAGCGCAGAGTTTGGGGTTAGCGAGGAGGTGTCGCTATTGACCATAACGCTTTTCGTGGTTGGATTCGGTGTCGGACCAATGGCTTTTGCTCCTGCGTCAGAGATCTGGGGTAGGAGACCAGTATATGGTGTTACACTTGCTTTGGCAGTCATCTTCACTATTCCAGGAGCAGTCGCACAGAATATCGGCACACTGCTGGTAACGCGCTTTATCGCTGGTGTAGCGTTCTCAGCACCCATGACGCTCGTAGGAGGAACACTGGCCGATATGTGGAGGAGTGAGGAGAGAGGTGTCCCAATGGCAGCCTTCAGCGCCGCACCGTTCATCGGCCCTGGTGTCGGACCTTTGGTTGGCGGGTACCTCAGTCAAGCTGGTGGCTGGCGCTGGCTTTACTGGATTCAGCTTATCCTTTCTGCCATTGTCTGGGTTCTCATCACATTTACTGTACCAGAGACTTATGCGCCTAAGATCCTGGCAAAGAGAGCGAAGAAGATGCGCAAGGAGACGGGCGACGACAAGTTCGTCACGGAACAAGATCTCGATATGCGACCTTTCAGCCAACGCCTCCAGCTCTTCCTCTTGCGGCCATTCCAGCTGCTCTTCCGCGAGCTCATCGTCTTCCTGATCTCGGTGTACATGTCTGTTCTGTACGGTCTTCTATACATGTTTTTCGTCGCATACCCGATTGTCTACCAGAAAGGCAAGGGCTGGAGCGCAGGATCAACAGGTCTCATGTTCATCCCACTCATCTGCGGTGTGTTGCTCTCTGCTGCCTGCGCGCCGCTCGTCAACAAGCACTACATGAAGTTATCGGAAAAGCACAATGGTCACCCGCCAGCCGAAGCACGTCTGATCCCCATGATGTTCTCATGCTGGTTCATCCCCATTGGAGTCTTTATCTTCGCATGGACCAGCCAGAAAGAGACGCACTGGGCAGGACCTGCATTTGGAGGTGGCTCTGTGGGCTTCGGTTTCATCTTCCTGTACAACTCAGCCAACAACTATCTCGTCGACTCGTATCAGCACCAGGCTGCATCAGCGCTAGCGGCGAAGACGTTCTTGCGTAGCTTCTGGGGTGCAGGCGCTGTCTTGTTTACGAATCAGATGTACGACCGTCTGGGCGATCAGTGGGCCAGTTCACTCCTTGCCTTCATTGGTCTCGCTTGTTGCGCAATTCCTTTCATCTTCTACGTTTACGGTGCAAGGATTCGGGCGCGTTCTCATTACGCCTACAGTGCGGAGACGGAGAACAAGGAAGAGAAGCAGGGAGCATAGTTAGCAGGTCGGTCTTGGGAGGTTATATTCGATTTTGATTGTTGTGTGTTGCATTGCAGGCGTTGGAGGCTTGGAGATTCCCGTCGGGTAATGATCGTCTGAGGGGTCGTGGGACTAGAAGACTCTCGAAGGCGCTTATGGGATATGTTAGCTATTCGTAATCTTTACTGAGATGAATGCAAGCTCGATGGATAGATATGCATGCGGTTCCGCTGTGACGAGCGAGTGAAACGTTGTTGCATGACGCTGAGATTGCAAGCATGGACTTGTTGACGTTGATGTCATACGACGGGCGGTAGTGCGGACACGATGGCAAGTCCCTGGTCAGAGTGTAGAAAGTGGATGCTCGATGTACAGGCTCAGTAATTTCCTTCGTAGCGAGCGTCAAGCTTCTTAGTCGTGTGACTAGCTGGGGGGTTAGCTGGAGGGCTGATGGGCACCCTGGCGCAGAGTGGGGCTCCAGCGAGCGGAAAGGCCGACTCAAGTCGACACTCCACCAGCGCGACTATCCGGCCCAGACAAGACCTCTGACGACTTTCCCCCGAGCTTCGACCATGGACGAGCTTAAGGACCAGCACAACCCCAACGCGCCAAATGGGTTCATGCAAGACACGCCGCCACGAGCCGACGTCGACGAGATCCTGAGACGCAAGCGGAAAGCGCGAGAGTACAAGGTAGGCTGCCCGTGGTGGTGCGCTAGATGTGAAGGCGTGCAGAAGACGAGGTGGTGAGGGTCGAGGAGCCTTAGTATAGTCTGCGCTGGAAGAATGGCCTCTCTGCATTGCCGAATTGGGCTACAGGACCCGGCGCATTCAAGCATGGCAGAGCTACTGCCCCACGAACATGCGCTGACACTCTGCTACCATACAGGCCTGCTACCCGTGTCGCCAGCGCAAGGTCAAATGCGACCAGAACGTGCCGTGCAAGACATGCGTCGTCCGCGAACACCCCGAGCTGTGTACCTACCACCCGCCGAGCGAGTCGCATCCGCCTGCGAAACGAATCAACCTCGGGCTCGGCCAGAATAACGGCCATGACTTCTCGAATGGCATCGTCCACATCCACGGCGGCACCGTCACCCTGCCCCGGGAGGACTGGGAACGCATCTGCGGCAAGCTGCAGCAGGCGGAAAAGTCGCTCAGTGACTTGAAGAACGCCGTCGGCAGCGTCGCAGAGATACCGCCCCCGATCAACGGCTTCTCTCCTGCCGACGCATCTGGAAACACGCCTCTGGCAGCAGCAGCGCCCATGGACGGTGAGCAGAGCCACGTCCGGACCCAAGGCATACATACGCGCAACGACATCACCGGCCAGACAATACACATCGGTCCCAGCTCAGTACCAGCGCTCGTCATGGCATTAGGGAGGGGAGATACACAGTGGGCACCGGGCGTGCAAGACCTCCTGGGCAAGAAGAGCATGCTACCAATTTTTGGCCTGGACAACGAGAGCGCTACATATCCCTTTGTCGATCTTTGGGGACTGCCGCATGGATCTATAGCGCGCGCTCAAGAGCTTGCCAATGCGTTACCGAGTGATTCCGAATGCCTCAGTTTCTTTCGAAGCTATCGCGAGACCGCACATGCCGTATACCCCGCCGTTGCCGACATCGAGGCCATTGAATCCGATCTTCTGCTCTTCTTGATCAACCGCGCAAGTGCACAAGGCACCAACGGCATCACAGATCAGCAGATATATGGCAAAGACTTCCATTGGATAGGCATGGTCTTTGCCATACTGGCTTCCGGTTGTCAATGCTCGAGTCTGTCGCGAAGGGAGAGGGAGCTTACATCGCAGGTCTACGTCTGTTGCAGCTTCGAATGTTTACGATTCACAAACTTTCTATCCCATGCGACTATCGAGAACATACAGACTCTTTTGATCCTCGGAAACGTCATCTCGAATAACATGAATGCTGGAGTCGCTTGGAGTTTGATGGGTTTGACAGTGCGCCTTTCGCAGACACTAGGGCTACACCGACAATGTCCCCCTTCCACCCCAGTGCAGCAGAGGGTCATTCGAAGCAAAACATGGTGGGCGCTTCTTTGGCAGGACTCACTGCTGTCTGTCTCGTACGACAGGGCCTCGTCGACGACCACCATTGATCATACTGTACCCATGAGCCAGCACACAGCGCCAGGAACAAGGACATATGTCGAGAGCATGTACAGACTTTGTAAAGTAGGGCTGGATATAGTGCGTGAGCGCCAGAGGCCACAGAACTCGCATGACGCCCTGATACGCATCACTGAACATCGCAACGAACTCCAAGAAATCATGATAGATGCTGCAGACTATCTCAAAGACTCTAGGAGATGCCGGTCTATGCGCGATCAGCTCGAACACTGGGCGCTATACCTGCACATATCGTACGTCACATCTGAGCTCTGTCGACCAGCCATCAGTCCAGCCACTGTCAACCTCGATCTCTCCAAGACTCTGCGCAAGACATGCATCGATAGCCTTACCAACACTGTCGAAGCCTTCCTCGGTCTGCAAAACATGACGCCGTTCGCGACTCGTTCCTGGTCCGCTGTGCATCGTTCCCTGAGTTCTGCTCTGCTCCTCGGTATTCTTGGCGAACACAACCGCAACGAACGAGCGCGCAGTTTGTTGCAGAACGTGATCCAAGTCCTTACGGATGTCACAAAGGACGTCGACCCCGCGGAGCTTGCCACGCCCATTACACGGTCCGTCTCGGCTTTGGAGCGGCTGCTGAGGATCACCACAACACACAACCGGAAGGCGAGTGAAGCGGGCTCACAGGCTTCCCCCACCATGCACGTCTTTACTGCACAGGACATCAACAACGCCCTCAACGGGGACGCTGAGAACATGTTCTCGCAATCACCACTGCTCGGACTGGACCTTGACTCCTCACCGTATGCACTTATGGAGAGCATCGTGTGGGGTGCGCAGAAATCGCCGTGAAGAGGTGAGGTGGCGAAAGAGAAGTTGAAAAGTGAAACAAAAGTCATGATACCCAGACCTACGCAGCGATCTGTAGCGTTGCCAATTACAAAAGCCGGAGATAATGATCAGACTCTCGTCTTGAATGGCATCTAATCAGTTTGGCTGCCCCAAAAACCTGATAATGCGTATGACGCTAGACGTGTCTCAAGAACGTTGTCGCGCAAACGATATTAGTGAATGATGAGCGAGAGGCGCCTTTGGGGGGAGTTTATTTTTGTATCGCAAGGGACAGGTTGTCCTGTGCTTCAGAGTCATGTTTTTAATAGGTTCCAATTGAATGAGATTCCATTCGCGCTGAGAGAGGTGCCCTGTTACATACATTACCCGCTGTGGAAGTGAGGGCTTGTCCTCAGCCCTACCCATGACGTCGCTAAGCGAGTGTTTGCCTAGACCCTGGTGCCTATCATCATAACTCGTGCAAACAGCCCTAGCCTTCACCTAGATGGACTTTGGCGTGCGCCTTTCCTCTGAGCTTAAATGAAGGCTTAGCTCTTGCTTGTCCCGCCACTCAGCACTCGTCGCCATGTTCATGCTCCGAAACCGTAAGTCCGCCTGCAGCTTTGTTTGCTCTGTTTCTCCTTGCTGTCCCGCTGCCCCTCCCCCACCGTTGCTGAGACGACACTAATCCGTACCACCAGTCAGTAAATTCGTCTTTGGTGACAGCTCCAAGGAAACCATCGTTGAGATCGCCCAGGGCCAGCTTTACCTCGTCCGACCCCGCTCTGTCAAGGGATACAGCGAGCTTATTTTCCCGGACGCAACAGCGACCATCCGCCGCACCGGGCAGGAGTTCCAGTACCAGCTCGTTATCCAGCGCGCATACGCAGAAGGCGAGGAGGACTTGTTGGCAGAGGAGAACGAGGACGCAGCACTCGACGCGCTCGCAGGCGACAAAGACGAAAAGACTTTCCTGCTCGACGAAGACCTGCAGTTTCGCGACGACGTTCGTTCAACTGGTGAGAAGATCTTTGCGTGGCGCGACCTCAGCGGTGACGTCGACGACCTCTGGGAGTTTGTGTGCGACCGGTCAGTCAAGCCCGAGACTGCTTCGCTATTCGAGCGCGTTGCTCTGCAGTGCCAGTACGAGAGGAAGTTCAGGAGGAGCCACGAGCACGCGACCGAAGACGATCTTGCCGCTCTAGCATACTACGAAGAGCCCATCCCCGACGCGAGCCCCGTCACCAGCCCGACTCTATCTACTGCCCGTGCCCTTCCTATCGAACCACCGACCACCGAGGAGCTCTTCCCCAACACAACCAAGGAGAAGATGGCGAAGAAGGTTGCAGGAAAGGGCGCCGTCCCGGAGCAGGAGGAGGCTACGGCCGCGCCACCATCTGCCGCTCAGCCCCAGGCTCTGGAGACATTGGTCGAAGGAGAGGCGGAGCTCCACCTCTTTGACTTCCCATCCGGTACCTTCATGAAGCAAGACCCCAAAGTCAGTGTTACCGTTACCGAGATCGGGGACTGGAACTACTGGCTACACATTGCCGGTGATGAGCGCGAGTGGCTGGGACAACCCATAGTCGAAGACATCAATCCCGTCTTCAACTACGAATACAAGTCCTTCATCTTCAACCACTACCTAGACGACGGCTCAGCGTACTCATGGCTGCTAAAGTTCGAGGATCAAGATGGCCTCGAGAACATTCAGCAAGGTGTGATGCAAGCTTTGTGGGAGCACCTGAACAAGGTCAAATGGGGCAAGGCAAAAGATACGGATCGAGAGTACGTCTTGGAAGCCTTCCAAGACTTGACCATGGAGGATGCGCCAGATGAAGAGCCAGAAGAGGAAGAAGAGGAAGAAGAGGACGAGTATGAGAGCACGAACGAGCAGCGAAGCGAGCACTACGACTCCGACGAGTCAGAAGACGACGTCGAGACTGGCCCCACGGATGGAGACCAAAACTCGCAGCTGGCGGTTGGCTACAAGCACGACAGGTCGTTTGTTGTACGTGGCAACAAGATTGGTGTCTTCAAGCACACTCCCGAGAATCAGCTTCAGTTCTCTACGACCATCTCGAACATCAAGACACCAGGCGGCAAGTCTTTCAACCCGAACAAGGTCATGCTGCATCAGCAGGATCGTGATATGATTCTCCAGAATCTCGATAACCCGAACAACCTCTACCGAATGGATCTCGAGACTGGTACCGTTGTAGATGAGTGGAAGGTGCACGACAACATTCCAGTCAAGGTTTTTGCACCGGAGAACGTACGTGTAATTCATCTCATACATCCGATCATAAACTAACTTGTCTCAGAAATTTGCCCAAATGAGCGGCGAGCAGACTTTCCTGGGTCTCTCCGATAATGCGCTCTACCGTGTTGATCCCCGTTTGGCTGGCAACAAGCTCGTCGATGATCAGCTCAAACAGTATGCTACAAAGAACGCATTCTCCGCCGCCGCGACCACCGAGAAGGGCCACATCGCTGTTGCGTCCGAGAAGGGAGATATCCGTCTGTTTGACAGACTCGGTATCAACGCCAAGACTCTTATCCCCGCGCTCGGTGACCCTATCATCGGCATGGACGTCTCAGCAGACGGTCGCTGGGTTCTTGCCACTACCCGAACCTACCTTCTGCTTATCGATGCCCTCCAGAAGGGCGGCAAGAACGATGGCAAACTCGGTTTCGAGAAGTCCTTTGCCAAAGACGACAAACCCCAACCGCGCCGTCTCGCCCTTACACCTGCCCATGTCGCCCAATTCCAGCACGAGACCAAAGCACCCATCTCCTTCACCACTGCACGTTTCAACACTGGCCTCGACGAGAAGGAAACCACTATCATCTCTGCCACCGGTCCCTTCATCGTCACTTGGAGCCTTAAGAAGGTTATTGCTAATCGTAAAGACCCATACAATATCAAGCGCTACGCCGAGGAGGTCAAGGCCGACAACTTCAAGTTCGGTTCAGACAAGAACCTCATCGTTGCGCTGCCAAACGAAGTAGACATGGTCGCTAAGAGGGCCTTGCAACGACCGACGCGGGAGAGTATTGCGATGCCGAGTCGTGTTGGCGCTGCAAGGAGGAGCGGTGTACGAGGAAGCTATCTGGGTCGGAATGACATTGTGAACAGCCCGTACTAGACTGACATGCTGTTACACGCGAGCCTTTTTCTAAACATATGGGTACGGTCTGGTGTTGGTCATGGCCATCATCATGGTAGGCGGCGTCGGCGTTGTGCGATTTTCTTCTCCGAGCTACAGGCTGTGTGCCATCACGACGAAATGCGAGTAGCTAGTAACCATATGATTCCCCTTTTAGATCGATGGTGAGAATGACCGTCTTCAATGAAACTTTCGATGCTGTTGTGTTGACATGATCGAAAGACATCATTGCTTTAAACTTGTGTGCTAAATGATGTTGGGCTTCCTGCTGTCTAAATATTGCATATGCATTGTTTCTATCTCCAACGGCTTTCGCTAGTGATAACTAGTCTGTTCGTAAATTTCTTTGGGTATGGTGGTGGAACGACCTTGAATTTCCTCTCATAGTAGAATTGGGAGTGGGATTTGGAGACTTATCCTCGATTCTTACGAACTTCCAGAACGTACGACGGCATTTGTGTCCCATCGCACTCTTTTTTATGTATCAGTTTCTTGTCATTGTTAGTTCGTTGTAGGGTCCGAAACAACACGTAAGTGGTTCTTGTCCAGATTCAAAGAGAGAAGCGAGTGCAAAGATGACTATGAGGTAGAGGCAGAATGCTTGTATGGTTTGTTTGCTTCTCATCTTGGACGCAAAGTCGAGGCGCATAGTTCTTAATTGGCGAATCCTCGAATAGTAATCTTTTCAAGCTGGCAGAACATGGGTTGATCGCTTGGTCGTCTTTGATCCTGTCCAAATTGTAGACTGAAGAAAATAATGTAGGGTCTGGATCTCAGATCCCCAGTATGGTCGCTTATCGCTAGAGAATGACATGGTATTTTGCTGTCGATGGTGAGTTGTTGGACTCGGAGACTAGCAGGAGTCGTGTTGTTCGCAAAGGCATGCCACGCGAGCGCCACACTCGAAATCTTGAATATGACGTCATACTGCATCGTCTCAAGCTCGCGTTCCTCGTGAAACTTGGTCGCATGTGGCCGGGAGCAAGCCAGGGCCACGCCTTGTGGTGGAGAAGCAGGAAATTAAAAGCCGTTGAAACCCCAGCCACCCGCATTCTGAGTGGAATCTACTAATTTTGCCGACTATATCGAGACGGTTGTGTTCACCTTCCATTCGTCTTCGGTAACGCCTCGCTAGCTACTCGTTCTCCACGTTGCCCAGCATGTCTATAACATCATTTGACAACAAACCCGGCACAGGCGGTTTCCTGAAATTCAACTCTGGACCATCGCGCATATACCTAACATGCGCATTGCCAGCACCAGAAAAGGCGCTTTTATCTTGGCGCGAAGAAGGCTACGACGCGCAATATCTTCCCTACGATCCTAATACACAAACTCAAGCGGCTTATATACGAACCCTTAAACAACTATCCGAAACCCTAAATCTAGGCGAACACTATGCGATAATAGCCTACGGCGACGCAGCCAGTGTCGTCTTGAAAACAGCCCAGAAACCATTGGCGAAATGCTGTGCGATCATAGCGTTTTATCCGAGCTTGTTGCCCAGCCCGAAGACCATGTATCCAAACTCGCATCAATTACAAGTCCATGTCGCAGGGTTAAGCCAGGCTAGTCCGAGACCTGATATGTGCGAATGGAAATTGTATCGGTACGAGAAGAGTGCCACAGGTTTCGCAGACCCATCGTCAAGAGCGTATTCAGAGGTAGAAGCCAACCTGGCGTGGACAAGAGCGCTAGCATGTGTGCGAAAAGGGTTTGGCAAGAATGTGGACCTTGAACCGATTGCGCTGAGTCATTGGAATGCGAGATTTGAGGACGATGATCCGGACCGCGCGAGCATGAGTGTCGTAAAGAATATGACACAAGACAGCCCACACGTGACAATATTGCCGACAATGCAGGGAGGTGTGGGAAGGAAGAAGCTTGCGGAGTTCTATGGAGAATTCTTTGTGCCTAGCTTGGTTGAAGACTTTTCCATACGGTTGGTCTCCAGGACCATGGGTGTCAATCGTATAGTAGACGAGATGGTTGTGTCGTTTACACATTCGGACGAGATTGACTGGGTATTGCCAGGTGTTCCACCAACGAACAAGCGAGTGGAAATACCCATGGTCAGTATCGTGGCGGTGAGAGGAGACAAGTTGGTTTCGGAGCACATGTACTGGGATCAAGCTTCTGTTCTTGTGCAGGTTGGCTTACTAGATCCTAAGATGGTACCGAGGAAGTTGAAAAACGACGGATTGAAAGCGCTACCTGTTACGGGAGCAGAGGCAGCAAAGCAACTTGTTGAACCGCAGCAGAGTCGATATAACAAGTTGTTGCAGATGCATGGTCTGATGGACGGTTTGAATGGCAACTAGTGATTGTCATATCTTGTTTCAGCGCGGTGTTCTGGAGTACGACTCAGTAGAATCGCTTCACGGAGCTGATTTGCTTTGTGGTAGTCGCACGATTAAAAATCCAATCTTACTCTTTATCGATGTTCATTCGTACGAGACAACGTCTTGAGTTTCCCTAACCCATCAACCGATAAAAGTGCATGTTGGAAGCTTGTACTCATTAAGTACCCAGTACTTCCTCCTCACGCCTTCCCATTCACCCTTCTCATCCAGATCAGGCACGGCGACCGTTTCCCAATCTGTGTCAAAGCCGGCCTCGAAAAGATCAAATTCGACAATCTTGTTGTAAACATCGTAGACAATTTGGCGATCTGCTCCCATGCCGTTGAAGAATCCGAACTTGCCTCCTTCGCCGTCGGAACCACCAGCAGGATCAAGGAGTCCAATGACATGCTCTGTGAAGAATTCGCGTAGTGCTTTATACTCTTCGGCGAATGTATCGAAGTAGATAGCGTCGAATAGTTCGCCTTTTTCGACGAGACCTGGTACAATGTCCTGCCAGCGACCCTCATGAATGACAACACCTGGCTTCTCATGCCATCCCTGCTCTTTCATGCGCTTGATAACATCCGGGTGCGCCTCAATGATGTGATGAGTTTTTGGCTTCTTGTCTTGGAGGATACCATCTATGATACCCATGCCGTGACCTACGTTCATGACACGAAGCCCTTCTGTCGGTACCAGCAGTTCCGCGGATCTGCGCATGAGAGTTGTCTCCCACTCCATCATGACTCCGTTCGAAGAGTCATCCAGTAATCGGTCGCGGTCGAAAGTGAGCTTTGAAGAAAGATAGTTTGGGTTCTCGGTAGATTCATCGCCCTGCGCTTCTTCTTGGCTTATATCCACTACCTCGACATCTTCAGCTACCTCGTCGGCTTCATCTTCTTCGTCATCGTCTTCGTCTGAATCATCGTCTCCAAGAAGTTGGTATTGCTCCATGCGACTGAGCAGCATTTCTGCACGCACACCTGCGTCAACGCAGAGCTCATACAGCTCCTTCAGGCCCAGTCTGTGCGCTATGCATCCCGGTGTTTCGCCATTTGAATCCAGGTCGTTCCATATCGCGCCGTTCTCGAAAAGAAATTTGATGGTCTTTACAGCGCTGCTCATCTCATCCTTGCCCTCTTCAGGTAGGTCTCCGTTCGTGCCTCCATTGGTATGCTCCGCGTCATCTTCATCGGGCTCACAAGCAGCGATCGCAGCGTGTAGAGGTGTGAAGCCGGTCTCGGAATCTTGAACGTTTGCGGAAGAGTTGCGAAGAAGGTTGCGAAGAGAGGCGATATCGTGGTTTGCAGCGGCGAGCAAAATGCTCTGTGTCTGTAGATCGGTCTGAGTATCGAACTCCGGGTCGTCCATTGTTACTTTGTTGGACGCTTAAGTTGTTTTCTAGTAATGTGTTCGGAGGGGGTAGTTGAGGGGTTAGGAAATTTATTGGAAAGCGAGTCATGCAGGGTCCAGCCGGCGGGTGCCTCTGTGTCAGTAGGACATTTTCCCACGTACATTCTCTGAAGACTATAGTATCTAACAGGATTAGATTGCATGGTACAATAACATGTGTACAAGTCGAAATCAGGCTGCAAGTTCCTGATCCAAGCAAATCTACTTGAATTGGATTCATCCTTTACAACTCATCAATGATACTCAAATCCAGAAACTTCTCCAACTCCGTCCTTGGGGTGACCGTCCTATTGTCTTGTTCTGCCAGATACTTGTCTTCGTCTACCAAAAAGTCTATCAGCCGATCATCCCAACGTCCACCCCACTTATGATCATCCCAAACAGCCTCTACAACTTCCGCATCTGCGCCAACGGCCTTAGCCACAAAGTCGAATACCTTGTTCTCTTTCGGGCGATGCGCGAACACGTCCAGCGTCTTCTCGAGCGCCCTCACAAATCCTACAGTATCCTGACGCTTGGATGGGTCGTCCAGAGCCTCTGTAGTAGAGTACAGCGCATAAACTTCTCTGTATATTGATGCGTTTTGAAAGGTTATCGCGTTGTCTCCCAGAGCCATAGCGCCGAGCTCGACAGACGTTTCCCACATTCCGTACGCATCCAGGCTACCATTATTGAGCAGATTCGGAAGTTCGCTGTCTTTGCACGGAGCCTTCATACAAAGCATCGCGTCAACAGTCTCGTATCTCTCGTATTCGTAATCCTGCACGCCAACACTACTCATCATATTGTGGACGAAGACCGATGCGTTCGATACCGGGAACGCGCCAATCTTCTTGCCCTTCAGATCTTCAAGCTTAGCGATACCTTTTCGCTTGTCGGCAACAAGGCGGTACGGGACTTCGCAGATGATATAGATCAGGCGGATATTGCGATGATTGGCGTACTGTTTGAGGCCCTATGTTTCTGCGTTGGCGCCGAGATCGAAAGTTACGTTTGAAGCGAGGTCAGCTACACCGCCAGACAACAGCGTCGGAGGTGTGCTTCCGTTGTAGAAGTTTTCGATGGCGTAGGATTGAGGTGTGTGCTCGATCCACAAGAGAGAGCTTGCAATTCGAAGACTGGCGACATGACGGCATTGAAAAAGGATGGCGGTCAGTATAAGTAATGAATACATGATGTTGGTGGTAGAAGATGAGCCATTCAACTTTGAGAAGTCAATGACACTCTTCCTATCTCTGTTCTATATGTATTCGTTCGCAAGCCAAGAGCTCTGTTACTCCCGTTCGATGCGGCAGTATTGGATTTCTGCACATGAGTTCATGGCATTCGGATAGATAGTATCGAAGCAGGGATCAGTTCATGGGTGTAATTAGCCATACAGATTGTCGCAGGGTCTGATCACGCCATTTCTGTCGATTTACATAAGTTAAAAAACAAATCTTCATCAGATAGGTCGCAAGAGAAGCGGTTGACATACTAAAAGCCAAGTATCACCTACTTACAGATTGCCGCGTGTCGATCTTGGGCATTGTGGGAGTGATTGGCCCATTGATCGCACTATAGCGGATGCAACAAGAGAAGTGTGATAGGACGGAAAGCTGAGGATAGAAGAGCTAAGGAATGAAAATGCGCACAAGTTTTTGAAGTCCATCGAAATTGTTAACGGGATAAGATTCGAATGTGGCTTTCGTCATTCCCACCCACCGGAACGCCATGGTATATTCACCAACCTAGTCAAGCGATGAGAAGCCTCCGAAAACACTAAAAGAGTGCCGAAGCACTTCCAAGCACTAGAAAAACAGCTCTAGTGAGACTGTATCCAACCCAGCATCTGACCAAAAGCTTGTGCTTGTGACTGCTTGATCTTGGAGTCCTCGTAATCTCCATAGACGGCAAAGCCGTGAGGCACATCGGAGAAGACTTGTATCTCATGCTCGATTTTATTGTTTTCCATGGCTCTTCGTCCAGGTGTCAATGCCTCGTCCTCAGAGAACATGGGGTCATCCTTGACAGCGGCAATGTAGACGGGAGACTTGACAGCTTCAAGGTCCTCTTTGTATGTCATGGTTGGGTGTGCAACCGCACCGGCTCTAAGAACCGGCTCTTTCTTAACCGTGCCTTGCTCTACGTCTTTCTGGGATTCTTGACCCCAGGCGACGGTGTCGGGCAGCTCTGAGGCCAGCATAAGGATGTACTTGGCGCCGAAGCAGTAGCCAACGCCGTACATGCCTCCACCGTTGGCAACAGCGTCGGCATACTCCTCCCTTGCACCCTCGACAACTTTGTGAAGTAGCGGAAGGACCTTCTCTGGGGTATGACGAGCAAGCCACATGTCGATCATGAATGATTTGATACCCTCCGCGGTCCTCAGCTTGACAGATTCTAGCCACGATGCTTCCTTTGGAATTTCTGTCATATCAACAGTATTCGGCGCCGGGTCGTTGTCGAATTGGTCAGGCATGACGACAAGGTAGCCTTCCGATGCGTACTTGTCAGCCTGCAGCTGGTTGTTGGTAGACTTGACGCCTGTGCCGCCGGTGAGCATAAGCAGGAGCTTCGAGGGTGAATGTGGGTAGTCGGCCGGTTTCGCGATGTAGCAATCAACGCCGCCTAGTTTCGTAAGGTCACCAGTGGGCTTCTCGCCAGAAGGGGTAGGGCGATCTGTTGTGCAGTGTTCCTGACCACTTAGCATATGGCTGTATGCAATTGCCCATGAGAGCAAAAGAGTTGACTTACACCCATGCTTGGCCCTTGTTGCGCCCTGGTGTCTCCAGGAAAGACGCTCTCCTCTGCTGGCTTTGGCTCTTGAGGTTGCTCTTGGGGTTGCTCTTGAGGCGTCTCCTGCGCATCACTCTCGGGCGCACGCGTAGCAATGTCGTTGTCCGCCATGATGTTTCTAATTTAAGTGGTTGTGATTGTTGGCTGGGTTGAAAGCTGTCTTGAACGAGCTGCAGCTGTGAAGGGTCCAAGCCTAATTACGTAGCCCCGCACAGCCACCCCAGCCTTGGGAGACGTGCATCAGGTTGGAGCGGGGCCAAAGAGTCACGTGGCGAGACGCGTCGACGCGCTTTCTGAACTTCGCTGAGCCGCCACCCACACACGCCATCTCTACACCACCCACCCACACATACATCACAGTCACAATGGCAGAGGGAGCAATCACGCAAGGCGCTATTCAGTAGGTAACGACATGTTCCACTATACGTCTCTTGCTAACATCACATAGGAGCATCTTCCAGCCCAGCGGCTGCTTTGTAGACCAGCCGATCCTGCAATGCGTACAGATCAAGACGATGGAGCCCAAGGCGGGCGAGGCGAACCCAGTGCAGCGCTTTCGCGTTGTTTTGAGCGACATCCGCAACTTCATCCAGACTATGATCGCAACCAGTATGTCAAGCGTAGGCACACCAAGACCGTGGCTAACGACGTGCAGCTGCCAACGATATTGTCACATCTGGTCAGCTTAAGAAAGGGTCGATAGTACGTCTGCTCAAGTACAACCCCCAGCGTGTCAAGGACAAAAAGTATGTGCTCCTTCCCGTTACGCGAGAACTCTTCTGACTATTGCTAGCATCCTGATCATTATGGAACTAGAGGTCCTGACACAGTACGGCGAACTCGACAAAATTGGCCAACCCGAAGCTCTTGACACCAAGGCTGCCGAAGCGCAGCCCGCGGCCATTTCAGGCAACAACTTCTACGGATCGAAAACGGCACCCGCTCCACAGCCCCAGCGGTCGCTTCCTACTCACCAGAGCAACCCCGGTACTTCATCACACCCTAACCTCTACCCTATCGAATCTCTATCGCCATACGCACACAAGTGGACTATCCGTGCGCGATGCACCGCCAAGAGCGACATGAAGGAATGGCACAACCAGAAGGGGGCTGGCAAGCTGTTCAGCGTAAACCTCCTGGACGATACCGGCGAGATCCGAGCGACTGCTTTCACCGAAGTCGCTGACAAGCTGTATCCCGTCTTCGAAGTAGGCACCGTATACTACATCTCAGCACCCTGTCGAGTCACACTTGCGAAGAAGCAATTTTCCAATCTGCCCAACGACTACGAACTGCAATTCGAACGCGAAACTGAAGTTGAGAAGGCAGAAGACCAGGAAAACAAGCCACAAATACGATTCAATTTTACCAAGATTGCTGACGTGGCCGACGTCGAAAAGGATGCAACGATCGATACTGTTGGTGTCTTGAAGGAGGTTGCGGAGGTTACTACCATAACATCCAAGAACACCAACAAGGACTACAGCAAGCGCGAGCTGACGCTAGCCGATGACAGCCAGACATCGATCAGGCTCACTATTTGGGGCAAGACTGCTGAAACCTTCGAAGCGCCATTGGAGTCGATTGTTGCTTTCAAGGGTGCTAAGGTCTCTGACTTTGGTGGACGAAGTCTAAGTCTGCTGAGCTCCGGTACTATGATGGTTGATCCAGATATTGACGAGGCACATAAGCTGCGAGGATGGTACAACGCTGCTGGGCAGAATGCCACATTCTCTACGCATCAAAACATGGCTCCGGCTGCTGGTGGATCCAAGAACGAAGCAAAGGCCATCTCAGCGATCCTAGAGGAGGAGGCATACCTACAAGACACACCCACATACATGAGTCTTCGAGCGTCTGTCTTGTATGTCAAAAACACTACAGTCGCCTATCCTGCGTGCTCGACGGAAGGCTGTAACAAAAAGGTCATTGAAGAGAACCCCGGTTCCTGGTGGTGTGAGAAGTGCCAGAAGGCCTTCCCTGAGCCTCAATACCGCTATGTGTTGAGTGTCAATGTTGGTGATCACACCGGCACGCTGTGGCTCAGCTGTTTCGATGAAGCTGGCCAAGACATAGTGGGCATGTCAGCGAATGAAGCCATGAAGATCAAGATGGATGATGAAGAGAATGGCACAACAAACTTCATGAATGCCATGCAAGAGGCTACGTGTAAGACGTTCAACTTCCGAGTGCGGGCTAAGATGGAGACGTACCAGGACCAGCCAAAGTAAGTGCAGTGTAAGATGTTGATTCAATACCCCCTAACATTTTGCAGGCCGCGATACCAGGTCCTGAACTTGTATAAGCTCAACTATGCCCAGGAGGCCAACAAGCTCGCTCAGCTCATCAAACAGTACGATCTGAACGAGGACAGCTTGTTCGTCAACTAAACAGTACGGTATACGGACGTTCAGACGGCCAATGTTTTGGTGCAATAATAATTAGAAATGCATTATGCGGTCAGCAAGTTTCACTATATGCCGATGTGGCATACCAGTATCTTTCATGTTTTCTGCTGGCACTCGTGCGAATGACAGTTGTATCGTACGAGATACCTATATGTACGTGTTATTCCCGTGGCCTATATTGTCCGACACCACCCCACCATAGCTTAAGCTCCATGACTCGTGAAGCTGCCCCTCTACAAACGTCATTACCAATCATTCCGTAGCTGCTGGAACGGCCTCGGGATTGACTATGCATACAATTTCCATAGGGATTTCTGACCTTTCTGACATTCTGACAATCTTTCTGATCACATTCAACGGATCACAATTGCGCACCACCCACATCACAGTACCTTAGAATTACATCTCTCGATCAATAAGTCATATTACATCACCACGATGAACGACACAATGCGCGCAGTAGGTATGTAAAGCGTACTCATATTTCCGCAAGTTGAAGTAGCTAAATGCATGAAGACATCAAGGATGGCAAAGGCCCAATCGAAAACCTCCACATCGCCGACATCTCCAAGCCGAAACTTGGAAAGTCGCAAGCGCTCGTTAAAATCAAGGCCTTTGGTCTGAATCGCATGGACTTGCTGCAGCGCGAAGGACAGTACCCTGTACCGCCTGGCGCTTCCAAGATTCTTGGCGTGGAGTTCTCAGGCACAATTGCAGAGCTGAGTGCAGAGGGTGGAGGCAAGGAGGGCTTCAAGGAGGGAGACGAGGTTTTCGGTCTGGCATATGGAGGAGCTTATGCCGAGTACATTGCAGTATCAACACACATGCTAGTCAGGAAGCCAAAGGAACTGACTTGGGAGCAATGTGCTGGTATTCCTGAAGTAAGTCATTTCCACAGCATCCAGAATGTGTTAGCTCGTCGTGCGTTATCAGCTACTAACAAAGACTTCGTAGACATGGATTACTGCGACTCAAGCCATGTATCTCGTCGGTCAATTTGCCGCCGGCAAGACCATCCTCTGGCACGCAGCCGCTTCCTCAGTCTCGATAGCCGGCATCCAATTGTCCCTCGCCGACAAGGCGTCCGCCGTCTACGCAACCGCACGTCAAGATGCCAAATGCGACTTTGCCGTCAAAGAACTCGGCGCAACTGCCGCCTTCAACACAACATCTCAGAACTGGGTCGAGGAGGTAATGAAGGCTACCGACAACAAGGGCGTAGACATCATCGTTGATTTCATCGGCGCATCATACTTCCAAAACAACCTTGATGCTATTGCCAAGGATGGCATCATTGTCAATCTAGGCTTCATGGGTGGAACCAAGGTGCCAGAGGGTACGGATATCAGCGCATTCATCAGGAAGAGGTGCACCTTTGTCGGAAGCAGTCTGCGATCAAGAGATGAAGAGTACCAGGGCAAGCTCAGGGACCAACTTGTGGAACATGCGTTGCCCAGGATGAAGGACGGACGGTTCAAGCTCTTCATCGAGAAGGTCTTGCCGTGGGAGAAGGTGCAGGATGCCCACAGGTTGTTGGAAGAGAACAAGACGAAAGGCAAGGTCATTTGCACAATCGACTAAGTAAGAGTCTGTAGTCGAGGGACAGTATGGGAATAGTATCGATAAATATATGAAGTAATGCTGTTGTCGCCAACGTTTCTACATATCAAAAAGTCTTAAGATCAGCCATCAACGTATGCTAACTGTGGGTAACCTATGTTTCTGTACGGCAACATATACTTCACAGTTCTGTTCGTTGACAGGTTAGTGTTAGCCTAGAGCTTCAAAGTCTGTGAATGATGGCATAACACCCTAACGCAAAAAAAGGTCAAACCTCACAACTGGACAGCATGACAGCCCAGACGCAGATGGACAACACTGGAGCAAAAAAGACGACGTTGGCCAGATTCGAACTGACGCTCCCGAAGGAACAAGATTTCTAGTCTTGCGCGATAACCACTCCGCCACAACGCCTAAAGCGACACCTGTGTGATTCGAACACACGCTCCCGAAGGAACTGGCTAACTTCCCTCAATACAGAGGACTAGCAGGCCAGCGCGTTAACCACTCCGCCAAAGTGCCGGAGATTGATACTGTTTGATGAAAAAATGGCATGATCATTGCAATATATAGTTAGTTTGCAATCAAGAGTGTCGACATCAGCTTTGCACATCAAGGTTCGATCATGTGGATCACAGTTGGAATTGTCGATTCATGGCACTACGAGATGTGGGGCTTGTTTGTGGGGCTACAAATCGAAGTTCAACTCTATCGCATGCAAATCAACTAGAGAGGTATGGAAAACAACATGCCTTAGCCTGTAGTCTACATCCGCTTCTGATTTAAGAGTCTGTCAAGCTTCAAAGTATTAAAGGCTTCTGGCTTCTTTATATGTATACATATAACTCTCTACATACGTTGTTGTAGTAGTGGGTGGTAAGTTCTTCTTGAAGGAAGTGTATGGTTTTTCTAATAGTGCTTGGGTAAGGGGCGGTAGGTGCGGGGGTGTTGAGCTATACATGAACATGTTCGCGTCCAAGAGAACTGCACACTCCCACAAAACCCACGAGTTCTGGAAGTGTTTCTGCTTATCCGGAGAATGGAAGGTCGGCAGAATCCTTTTGTGGCTCTCCAGCTTTGCGTTGCCAAAGATCACACGCTACCTAGTATATCTCTCACAGCATAACTTTCATATTAATGATCTGTGTTCAACACCTTAGGTAGGCGTAGAGACTGTTTACCTCACGTTAAACTACGTAACTGAAATATGGTGAATATCAGTACGGTACATGGGGAGAACTGATACCAATGAAACCTCTGACAACCCAGCACGGAAGGCCTACTCGCAACAGCGGACTGTTACGGTGGGATTCGGCGTCAACGCTGGCAAGATCCATGACGCATGATTGTACTTCAGTAACTCAGATCTCGTTGGCATATGCCAAGTTCCCATCAATTCATCAGGCTACAGGCCGTAAGATTGTCAAGCAGCCATGAACCTGAATACTGGCTTGACTGGTGCTGCAGACTTTGGGGATGACTTCATATTTGGAGCGAATAGTACATCATGTGCTGCGAGCAACTACAAGAAGAAGTCTATCATTATCAGGACAGGTGGCCGGAATATTGAGATTGAGTATGCCAGTGAGGCGTACGTGAGCTATGCTTGCGGTCCACGCAATCTCAACGTGATTACGACAAGAGTGATTGAGATTACGACATCAGTGCTTCGTGAAGAAGCAATATGCTAACAACACCATGCGTTTCTAGATTAGCGCAGCATAGGAGAATAGTTCTTGTGAGGCAAACCCAGGTCAGCTTTCAAAACATCACAGTGCGTACAGAACAAGGCACGCATAATATCAACAGTCCTCTATTTGTCTCATATCGCTACACCAAGCCTCCTACATCTTCTCAAACATCCTTGTGACTAGAAGTTAAACAAAAAAGCAATATTGTGAAGCGATCGTTTTGCATCAGAGTGCGCGTCGTTCGTTCTATCCCGTGTATGTCCGCGAGAACAAAGCCTGTCCCAGGATATTTGCACCAGTCCCAAAATATACACACAAACAGAAGTTTTAACCACGAAACGCCAGAACCGCCCGTCTCATGAAAGAGAGAAAGAGGGAAAAGGGCGCTTAAGCGGCACCAGCGTAGACCTTGCCAACAGCAGAGAGGCCGTTGCCAGAGTTGAGCTGGTTCTCACCGTCACCAACCATGAACCAGGAGTAACCCTGGACCTTGTCGGAGCCATCGAGGTAGGCCATGGCGTCCTTGAGGAAGCTGGCAGCCTGCTCCTCGGAAGCAGAGCCGGGGTTAAGACCAAACTCGGTGATCCAGACCTTCTTTCCGGAGAGAGAAGCGGCCTTCTCGACCTGAGCCTGGAAGCGGTCGATGGTCTTCTCGTCGTAGATGTCGTAGAAGTGGATGTTGGTGGCGTCGACGATAGCGTCAGGGCAGCAGTCGTTGAAGCGGCTGAGCCAGTCGAGACCCATTGGAGCCTGGTAATATAAAGTTAGTGTATGTCTCGTATGCATTTCGTAGGATCAAAACTTACCTGGCCGTTGGTAACACTGGGACCGACGATGGTAACGTCAGGGTGGGCCGACTTGACAGGGTTCATGTACGTCTTCCAGGCGGCGCAGGCAGCCTCGGGCTCCATACCGCACTGCTCAGCGTGGTCGCACTCGTTGAAGCCCATGACAGCGGTGGAACCCTTCTCGACGGCCTTGTCAACGTTGGCGAGCCACTCTTCGGCGCTGGACTTGCTAGGGCTGTGCATCATGGGAACGAAGGTAGTTCCAATGTCGTTGCTCTCGGTTTGGCCCCAGTTGTAACCGAAACCGAACTTGCTGCCGAAGGTAGTGCAGAGGTGAGCCTCGTTGTAGGCAAGACCGCGCTTGACACCGGAGTAGTTGTTGCTAGTGGCAGCAGTGGGAGAAGGAGCGGCGGAAGAGACAGCGGAGCTGGCCTCTGCGACGGGCTTCTGGACCAAAGATGCGGTGATCTCTGGGGTCTTGGATGAGACAGAGGCCTCGGGGGTCTCAGCAGGGTAACCAGCGGCGGCTGAGGACTTGGTCTCGGCTACGGGAGTCTCGACAGGAGTCTCGACAACAGATGAAGAAGCCGCCTTGGTTGGGGTAGCGGCGGGGTACTCAGCAGCCGCAGAGCTGGCTCCGTATCCGTTGTCAGCCGAGGACTCAGCGGCAACGGGAGATGAGGTGGGGACACCAGCGTCACCGCCAGGAGTGACGGTAACGGTGACCTTCTCGGAGGCAGTGACGGTGACTGTTGCGCCACAGACACCAGTGGAGGCATCAGCGGCCTCGACTCCCTTGTTGTTGTCTCCTGCAAGGCCGGTAGGCTTGACGTAGATGGTTGAGTACTCAGTCGCGGTGGAGGTAGAGGTGGTGTCCAGGGTAGTAGTCTTGTCATCGCCGTAGACACCAGTGCCGGTAGCACCAGCAACAGCGGTGCTGTTGTAGGCACCACCCCATCCGCCGGTTGGGTAAGCAGCCCTGTGGTGGAACTTGTTGTGCTGGTAGTGGGGAACAGCTGCAACGGCAGAGGCCAAGGCCAAGAGGCCGGTAAACTTGACAGAGGCAGACATATCGATGATTGTTGAAGATGGCAGGTTAGGGATTTGCGTTGCGCTTGCTTGTATCGTAGGGTATCGATGAGTAAAAGCAGATGCGGCTAACCTGAGCGCAAACAAGTATTCGTTGGCAGTCGAACAATGAACGTGGTAGTCAGAGCGACAAGAGAATGTACCGAGCAGAAATGCTCAAAGGAGTGGCAGGCAACGACCGTGTTTGGGTGTGAGTCTGAGGGATCAGGATGTGACAAAAAACACTGGGGTGCGGGAGATTTTCAACTTGATATATTGTTCGCGGGGAACTCGGGCGCTCGATCCCTTGCCTAGACCTTCACAAGCTCAAACTTTTTGCGCAAGCGGGTAAGCCAGGGGTTCAGGTGCAAATAGCCTCTTTCAGCCATTCACAGGTCGAAAGTAGCCTCAGCCGCTAAGGTTGTGGCCAACCTTGATTAGCTACCGCATGGCGCCGGTGCGTTTCACATAGCCGCCACATTCAGGTACACCCGCTCACCCTCGCCCTCCAACAGGGGGCCCTCATGCCGTTTGCATGTGTCTCAGTGCCTGATCTGCTTTTTCACCTGCAGGTTACTCTATCGGTAGATGTTCAAACCATTCCGTCAGATATGTTGCTCATGTGAATTTGGTGTTGATGTTCGCTGTGCGTTAGTCCCCACATATCGACAGGCCCACTGATCCTTCACATGTCTTGGTATTCGCGGAATCGAAAGGGGTGGGGCCGGCGCAAAGACCGCGCGGGTTGATCAAGTATTCTAGACACAGGCTCTCTCATTTCCGAAAGTATGATCGCCTTTGCGGGAGTTTGACTATTTTCAACGCGGTGACGACGACTACCCCATAACCATGGCCGTCTTTCTGTTTGTTGAGCGTTGCTGAGTTCGGGGCCCCGACTCAAGGGGGGTCCAGGAATGGAACGTCGTCGGCAAGGCGTATGCGATGCTGACGAGGCTTTCTCGTATCGACGAGTCAACATTCGACGCGGTCCGATGCAAAAATACCAGCCCAGGTGGCACGGCAGGCCCTCCGCGCGGCGTCGTATTTAGCTGGTCCCTTGCTCATGCAGCTCAGCTCAGCGCAGCACATGTGTTACGCATTCTTGTGTTTGCACGTTTGCGATGCATCGACAGAGAGTACAATTCATGGTGCTCTTGTTCCTGAATGCCCTCGAACAAAGAGTGGTATCGCAGCAGCGGTGTCCTTGCATACCACGCCTGCAAGCAACGTGGTGTCCACGCGCTGGGGCTCCGATAGGCTGGTCCTTGTACTGATTGCCGACATATCCCTATCACTGTCAGGTTCCGAACGTCTTTCTTTCCTTTTGTGTGCCGACAGAGAGATGATCCCAGCGTGTCTGCGCTCTGATGCTTCCACCGACGTCATCAGGTTGCAACGTGGTTTTCCATCGTGCGCGCATCATCAACTTGGTGTATGCAGATATTGCGCTCGAGATTTGTCTCCCCGGTTTTGTCAAAGGAACAACAGACGCCCTTCTCCACGTCGAAGCACCTCATTCGTTGGTGGCACTAACATGCATCCAGTAAGAGTCGACTGCCCTGCGCTATCGATATAGCCTATCGATAGGACTGAAGGTTCCTGCATAAGCGCTGCTGAACCTGCGCACTCTAATGCATGTGCTCTGCGCCCGGTGTGTCAAACTTCATTTCCCAACAGCAGAGAATGACATATGCCCGCCTCTGCGATTGTTTGTCATTCTGGCACATTGTGCTGGGAAGAAGAGCGAGGATGCGGTAGTATAGGTCGTCGCGAGCACACGTAATGATCTCCACTTCCTCCAAGTTCTGGATCCTGGACTGTGAGCACGGTCCAAAAATCTGCAGGTCGCCTCACCCAGACAGAACACAACGCCTCGCATATGCGTTCACCGAGCACATTCCACACACAGTTTCTTGTATGATTCTGATTTGTGAAACCAGAGGATAGCATGCTGCGCAGAGCTCAAGGCTATACAAAGTGTGCGACCTGATACTCACGCTGGAGATGTCGGCTATCCATGAGCATGACGTACAGTGTCGATCACTCTAGGCATCTTTACTGGTACGGTAACTTAGCCTCTGCAGAAGTCTAGAGATCGATCGCATCGCTTTCCTCCGAAAGGCGCAACAGGTGGTTTTCCTTGGTAGGTGTTTCAAGACAAACAGCGGTTCGCCGAGCGACGCCATGTTTCGAAACACTGGGGGTAAGAGCATACGGCGCAACCCAACGAGTCGGTCTTCAACGGGTTTCTTGGGTCGATCGTCGCACCGAAACGCTGGCATGGAGACCCTGAAAGCTTGTTCACTACCGTACAACTAAGTGGCGATCCTGCATGTAGTCCTATTGAACGAACATATCAATGAGACACAGTAGGGTATTCTTGCTGATACGGCTACAACAGGTTGATGCGTTAATTGTGAATACAACAAACATAGGCCCTATAGATTCATCGTACGCAATATTCCCCTTCTTTACGTATAACTCCATCTTCGCACACCATATCGCATCCTAGCTTCTCCGTGATAGCACAACCATCCGTACACCACATATACCGACGAGCAGGCAAACACGTAACCTCTCCCTCCCAATCGCATGCCAAGCACTCATTCATTATCCGTCCTACAGAAGGCTCTGCAGCAGCGAAGAAGCGGAACCAGTAGTTCACTCGCCTTTTACTCGCCTTGCTTTCTTCAGACGGTGTTGCGATCTTCACGCCCGCGAAAGATGACGTGTTCATATATCTAGTCTTCCAATTGAGAGCGGAGGGTTGAATAGTACTGATATTGCTTACGCCGGTTGCTGCGTCGCGAGCCTTGATATATGGTTCGGTGTTAAGTGATAGAACAGATTTGGCCTTGCATCGCGGGTGGACCGACATTCTAGAGGTCGATGAGGGACTTGCAGTAGCAGTAGTTGTGCTATTACTTTCAGGAAGAGGAATCGACGCAGTTGTGTCTGTACCGGTACTTGGAAGAGCACCAATAGGTGAGCTTCTCGATATGATGTCGGTGTATATAGGCCAATTGAATTCGGAAGAACCAGGCCTAGGGACGACAGGAGCTGGAGGCACAGGGTTGGAAACTGACAAGGTAGGTGATTCTGTTGCACTAGAAGACGTGACAAGCCACGACGAAACACTCTTCAATCCCCCTGATGGCGTTATCCAAGGCAACTTTGGGACCCAGGGCAATAGAAGACTAGAATTGCCAGGTACAATATGGGGCATTGTGTGCGAGCACGTAGTGCTTGTATTCATCAGACCGGTAGTGCTAGTAGACGTAGCAAACGTCCTTGTCATTGTTGTGCTACCCAGAGTTGGAAGACTGTCAGAAGCCAAGGAACTCGGCAACGGATCGTAGGTAAAGGATGGTAAGAAGAGAGAAGTGGTCCCAGACAGCGCTTCAGTTATGTAGCTTGTATATGTGACCGTAACAAAGACCGTCATGGTAAGGATACCGGTTGGAGATCGCTGGGCGATGACTATGGGGTCAGGAGCACCTTCGTCATTGGGTGTGGCTATAGTACTATAAGCTAGTAGTGCGATCATGCAGAGATACATGTAGTAACTGCACATGACAGCAATACTCATGTGGTTGCACGAGACTAAAAAGGTTTTGTATGTCGCAGAATATAGGAAGGTAACGAGCTGCAGAAGACTCGCTTTATTGCAAACAGATGTTCACACTTGTCAAGTACATCTGTCGATTGTTCATTGATGTGCGGACACGTCTTGTATTACGGGACATTGACGTACAACAATCAGTAGTGGGGCGTGAACGATGCACAATGGAAGTCTCTTCGTTCAATCATCATATGCGCTATAATCAACCTTCTCTCAGGTCCTGATCTCAGCAGCCTTCCTGAGCCGGTTCATGACTGCTGCCGCAATGTCATCACCTGTTCTATCGTCAATACCCTCCACAAAGATGGTTTCTACGCCTTTTTTATCGAGCTCTCTGAGCGCCGAGAACAAGCCTCTCGCAACGTCTTCTGTTTTTGCGCCAAGATTGATTTCCCACACCTGAACAGCTCCGGGCTTGACGACGTAATGATCTGCATGCGGTATTTGGTGTTGAGCGACAGATCGCAGGAGATTTGAAAGGCGCGACGACGACTCGTTGGCATTTAAAGATACTGTGTCCAGTGGACCGCAGAGTACCGGACCACTCGCATCCGATGTCTTCACCTTCTCAGCGCTTATACCCAGCACACTATCCCAGCTCTTGGTTCGAATAATACCAATGCGTCTTTTACTCTTCAGCTCGTCAGATGTGGGTTGACTTGCACCTGCCTCGAATAACAGCACCGACGCTTTCGGACTGTAGTGCCTGTACTTCATTCCAGGTGCGCGTGGTTTGCTCGAATCTTCCGCTTGCTTGTCTTTGTACCCAACGACTACGTTCTCCCACCCAGGACATTGTCGCAACTGCTCTACCGTGACACCACCCGGCCGCAGTATTGCAGGTGGACTTGACAGTCCGTCTATGACCGTACTCTCTACACCTACTTCGCATGGCCCACCATCAATTATCAGATTGAGTTTCCCGTTGAGGTCATCGTAGACATGTTCCGCAGCGGTCGGCGAAGGTCGCGTGGACGCGTTTGCGGAGGGTGCAGCAAGTGGACGACCACATAACCGCAAAAGGGACAAGGCGATGATAGAGCGTGGCATTCGTGCGCCAAAGGTAGTAAGACCTGCTGTGACTTCTGGTGCGAGGATCGAGTTTTCAGGAGCCGGCAATATGACGGTGAGCGGTCCAGGCCAGAAGCGCTCAATCACCGGCGTGTAAATTTCTGGTATAGGGTCTTTTCCAGCATCTTTTCCGTCGCCTACAAAGTCAAGCTTACCGAGCAACAGCGCTCGTAGCTGGGGTAGCGAATGTATATGAACGATCAATGGATTGTCCGCTGGTCGTCCTTTGCTGGCAAATATTTCTTTCACAGCTGCGCTTCTTGTGGCATCCGCGCCGAGTCCATACACAGTCTCTGTGGGAAACGCGATGGGGGTATTCGTGCTCATAAGCTCATGGGCTGCCTGTTTCAGCGTTCCAGCATCAGCATCACCCTCTGCGTCGTCGTATTGTATGTCCCATTCATCGATCAAGTCTTCCGACTTCTGGAACGTGATCCTCCCCAGTTTCTGAGGGTCTACACGTTGAACGCTAGTCTCGGGCATATTTGCGAGGAAGCGATCACGTATGTTCGAGACGGTTGGCGTATTTCGTCCGCCGAATCTGAAAGTTGTAGGCGTAAAGAAGAGAATCGGCGTTTTCAGCGTGGCAACCGGAAAGCGGCGGGCTTCTGATGCAGCGACTTGCACCAAGGAACGTGTAGGGGTGAGCTGGAGCGAGGGCTTCGTGAGGTTGACATTTGGTACGCGGGGATGGCGAGTGCGCATTAGAACCTTGGAATGATGACTGGTAAAAGAGGCCAAAATTTCTCGTTCCGAGCGTAGTGGGGCTCAGTTCCGATGGCACCTAAAGAAAAGCGACGTCACCGAGATACCCGACAGCGCCCAAGACGCTCAAGTCATTTCACAGCATGAGGAACTATTCAAGCCGCAGGACCATGCACCCAAACTATCGCTCAATTTGCTGAGTATATTTAGTGCCTTGTGGGAGTAAAGAGCAAGATTCAAAGTAGAGAGCTTATGGATGGCGACGACTAACGATTTGCTGCGTACGGTTAACGGATTTAGAGGATAGAGGATACTCAGAAGATACATATGAGGAGCTTGGACGCAGTCGATACGGCGAACTCTACAGGTCTTGAGCAGCATTAGCCCACCAATGTCTGCATAACTGTCATCAGCTGCGACGACGAGCGTGATCAAAAGGGACGGTGTGGAAGGACAAGGTGTCGCGCGCCCCTAAACCTCAAAATCCCAGATCCACACGGACCCAGACACCATTGGTTCTCTTCCCTCGCACTAGCCTGAGCTAGTACAGCGTGCATCTGGACCCTGGGACCCCATCCCAACTTCCTCAAAACTCCCCTTCCACCTCGCCTCACCCTTGCTATCGCCCTTCCACAGCTCGCGATAGTAAAAGCTGCTTCTCAATATGTCCGCTCCATCCGATATTCTCAACGACCCCGAGATTGCGCAGGCATACGAAGACGTGCGTTCAGACAAATCCGAGACCACGTGGCTTATCTTGAAGGTACATGGTATTCCGGGGCTGCATTGATGAGGTATCGTCCGACCAGACATCAATGAAAGCATCGACTGGATCGCGAACGATGAGATCACTGACTACCATGTAGTATGCATCCGCAACTTCAGATAACCTCAAACTCGCCGGCACAGGAAGCGGTGACATCGCCGAGATGACCGAGAGCCTCGGTGACGACGAAGCTGCTTATGCCTATGTACGCATGAAGCTAGGGAATGACGAGTAC
Source organism: Alternaria arborescens (assembly GCF_004154835.1). Classification (NCBI taxonomy): domain Eukaryota; kingdom Fungi; phylum Ascomycota; class Dothideomycetes; order Pleosporales; family Pleosporaceae; genus Alternaria; species Alternaria arborescens. The sequence goes on along the minus strand of NW_021167859.1, from coordinate 515,560 downwards.
AGTGAACGTGTCAAGTTTGCTTTTGTTGTTTGGCAAGGTCGGTCATATTCCTCGTTCATATGTCGAGATGACTAAGACGTTCATAGGACCTCAAACGAAGGTGATGCGCAAGGCCAAGATGAGCTTCCAGAGTGGGCAGGTCAAGCAGGTCATCCGCACTTATGCTGTAGAGATCCAGACAGGCGACAAGAAGGATTTGGATGAAGAGGCAGTAACGCTGAAGCTTAGAAAAGCCATGGGCGCGAATTGTGAGTACACGTTTTGCTATTTATGTTGATTGAGGGTTACGGGATTATGGGTTGGGAACCAAGACATGAAGAAAAGGATGTATGCACTAATCGCTCGAACAGATGATCGCCAGAAAACGAACTACTAGCCCGTCTCGTACTGTATGATAATTGGTCTATTAGATTATGATGTTACTACTTTGTCATCGCCACCCATAAATTTGTAAATTGTGGTATGAGTTAAGAGACCATAGTAAAACTTCGCCCTCGATCCCTTGACTCTCACATAACCCCAGTAGCTGCTCTCTAGGTTTCGACAAATGCCAGTACCCACAGCACAATGTTGTCAAATCATATGTCAACTTCTTCAACCGGGGTGTTGCGACCTTCCACTCCGGTTCCCGATCTTGGACCCAAAGAACGCCATTCTCTACCTTGTCTAGATCTACTTTCCCCCTGGTCGTCACAATCGTGTACGGTTCTAATCTTTTCAGCGACCTACTCGGTCTTTCACCAGCAAGGTATTGTCTGAAGAAAGCCATGGCATGGACATCTTCGAATCTCCCTTGTAGATCTTGGTACTCCCAGAGATCGTCCGTAATTGTCAAGGTCTCTAGGGTCGCGGGAAGAAATTCCGTAAGACTAGCTGTACTGTCTAGAGCAACGGCCTCGGTACCGAACAGCACTGGGAAAGATATGGTCAAGTTGGTGAGCACGGGGAAATCGTGCAAAGGACCTAGGCTGCCCCCCACTGCGTTTTCAGTTTCATGTGCAGGGTTATATGCTAATCTGGAATTGTAGTGTTGGTAGCGCACAATTAGATCGGTAAGCGTAGAGTGAATATGTCGCAGTGCGTCCTTCAAAATCGACAACTGTAGAGGCGCGAAGTGTGGGTGTGCATAGCAGTCGTATTCAAAGACCCTGAGATTCGTAGCCTGCCTGAGCAGATGATGAATGGTGAGTGGATCCATCGAAGAGCGAACAAGGCGCAGAGTAGTCAGTGTATGCGGAACAGGAGGTAATGCTAGTGGCCACTCAAATGAGAGATCAACTCCCTCTTCCCCGCTGCTTACGTTGCCATAGTCGTCTCTCTTCGAACACGCAACAATTTGGAGCGATTCAACCACTGGCAGGTAGAAGAAGAGCAGTAGAGTGCCTTGTGGTTCCAAAAAATTCTGTCCCCACGTTTCGGCCATATCCGACTCTTCCAACTCAACGCGTACGGTTTTCAAGTTAGCGAACCACTTTGGTCCGTCATCTTCTGTTGCATTCTTCCCGATCCCATGCTTCATCATCGTAGGAAACCATTGATTGAATGGGAAGAACTCCCATGCTATGGTCAAAGATTCGAGACGAGCTTGGCAAATACCAATCAACAGCGCAACCAACATGTGCCTGGCGTGCTCATCGTCTAACTCGGGCCACTGAACCGATGTGTCTTTAGGATCCGCGTAGACACTGAACATCTCGTCCATCCATTCTTCATCTTTCATATCATAGTCAATTCTTGGGAAGTCATAGCCGAGGACGTCTTCGAAATTGTACTCTAGACAATTCTCCGCATAAAATTCCAGATTTTTGACCCAGTCGATGTATTGAGGCTTCTTTTTCAATGTGCGAACCAAAGCTTGTATCTTGGGTCCTTTTCGACCGTCAACAGTCCCTCCGTCTTCGTCGTCTTCGCTTGTGTTGTCCCAAAGCAGGGTGATGGTGTTGTAAGCTGCTGGTAGAGCGACGGTGTGGAGCGTCTTGCATGTTTGGGCCAGATTGACAGCATCGCAGGATTCAAGATCGAGGACTATGTATTCTAGCAATTCGGTAGGTAGATCGGTGATTGGTGACATTCTTGTGTCTTTGGAGAGATTGAGGGCGAGGTCCGGGTGTGGAAGAGGAAAGATGCAGACTCGGATATAAGGATTTAGGCAGGCGTCAGTGCGCGCTTTCTGAAACGGGTGGCCTTGTTGCCTCGCATACAACGCTATCGTGATTCGTGATCGTGAGATCGTGTATCTATATCCAATCTATCCACCAATACCACGCCATGTCTAGAGCGATGACTTGTTCATGTGGGGAAACACATGGGCAAGCCCACCACCTCCTGGGTTCGTTTTCGACTCGCTTGAACCTGTCCTAGATTCCGTATCGACAGTTGGTTGGAGTTCAGTCGCAGAACGGTCTCCAACCTGAACCACTTCGTGTTTCCTTGCCAGCTTGTTATCGACGTGGTTATCAAGCCATTCATGCTCTGCTTGATTTAACCTCAGATTTTCCTCCACCTCCCGCGTAAGCTTCTCAACTTCATCCTCCAGCAACTCATCGTGGCTCTTCTTGACTTCTTCCTTAGGCGCCACTGGATCTTCTTCAGATGCCGGTGCCGTGGTAGCCCAGAGCGCTTCTAGTTCACCCAGCCACCCGCAGGCCTCTGCCAGCTTCCTCACGCCACTATCGCAATCTTCCAGTAGCAGCACGTCATCGGTTCGTTGGCCCATATCACCAACCCTCTCCGAATTTATAAGCAAACGCGGGGTTTGGTCTTCACAGAGTTGCGGCAGCGAAGCGAAGGGGTGTACGCTGAGCGACGTGCCCATGACTATGCACAGGTCGGCTTGTGCGGGGAGGCTACGGTTGTCGAAGAAGGCGGAGGGTAATTGTTCCCCAAAGAAGACGATTTCGGGTTTGACGAGGCCGTTACAGGACGAATCGACACAGTGAGGCACTGATTTGTCGCGGATGGCTTCGTTCATGCGCTCTTTGGGATACGACTTCTTGCAGTCGATGCAACATTGCCTATACCTAGTCAGATTTGCCTAAACTCAATTCTCGCGAGTGCACTCACGATGCGAAACTGCCGTGCGCCTCAATAATCTTGTCGCCGGGGACTCCAGCCTCGCGCTCCAGACAATCAATGTTCTGTGTGAACAGCTTCAACAGCAGCCCCTTTTGATGCAGCAAGCTTATGAAGGAATGTGTTATCGTCGGCCTGAACTTTCCGGGGTATAGTTCTTGAGCGAGCGCGTAGAAGGGCTCTGGGGTCTTGCGGAAGAAATCGATGTCGAAGACGGCTTCAGGGTATGGCAGGTTCAGGCGACTGAGGTTGGCGTATAGGCCGGTTTCTGGTGATCTGAAGTCTGGTATGCCGGCTGAAGTACTTATGCCCGCACCTGTCTGTCTGATGTTAGCACGCGGTCAACCATCCCATTGCGTCCCAACTCACCATAACAACAATCTTTTGCGCGCGCCCGTCCTTGACATATTGTGCCAAAGCCTCCAAAGTACGTGCTTCTAGAGTTTGGGGTGGTGCAGTAGGGTCTACTACCCGCGATTCATCTTGGCCCATCCTGCCTCTTTTGCCTTTGCCTTTGCGACCTTTTTCCGCGTTGCGCCACGGCTTGTTTTGCTGCGCCTGTTGGCGATGCGCTTTGTGTTTGCGCCCTATTTTGAAGGATGTGAAGTGACGGACGTTTTTTTTTCTCGAAAACAAGAGCAAGGTGCGAATGTGACTGACGTGGCTGTGATACGTGTGACGGGCGCGTATTGCATTTCGTGGGAGAAGTCAGTGCCCCACCAAAAGATATCTCTCGGGAGTCCGACGGAGCTGCTGCGTCATGCCAGGAGCCATCCCCAACCCTTGCTCCCCAACACTACATGTCCGCTACTCGACCTTGTGCACGCCCGACAGAGACATCTCCATTGGAATTATTTGAAACACGGGCCCAGTTTATACAGGCACTCATTAGGACAGTTCCCCGTGACCTCATCTCCTGAACACGTCGCTCTAGCCTCGACCTCTTTTCCGCCAACCGCTTCTTTCACTTCCTTCATCCTGTCATCTCGCGCACTTCTCTCGACACTCTCCTTGATGGCCATGCAATCGAATTTCCCTTTGTCTGTTGTGCCCGTAAATTTGAGCACAACCTTCATATGCGCAACCTCTTTCCCCTCTCCGTTCTTGACGCTCACTCGAACATACTCGGGTGCATTACACCACCTTATCACGCGATCCCTTCCATCGGGAATACAGATCTTGCAGAAAGTGCACATTGTCGATCTCCGATCGAATCTGTAACAGTTCTTCTCATCCTCACCACTAAGCTGAAACGTGTAGGCGATTTGGCTGATGAACGCATTCTGCAGGGACTTTCCGTTGTAGCCAACCCCTCCTTCGTGTTTCCCGGGAATGTAGTCACTCTCGACACTTACTTCGACAAACTGTATGCCTTTTTCCACTATGCCGGCTTGATTGGAGTACTCGATGTTATCGAATTTTTCCTTTGAAGTCTTGCACGTGTTGGCACCTATCTTGTCGTCATCGCAGCGGTTCTTGAGTAACTTGTTTATGTCACCAGATATGTAACGGCCGTACCATTGGCCGACGTGTTGGCGTTGGTTACTTATCTCGATGGAGAATGTATATGATGGCGAGCTTGGGAAGGGCGAAGGTGAGGCTATTAGGGTCGTGCCCGGAACGAGACTTAGGCTGGTTGCCGCATTCATCGAAGAGCTGTTGGACCAGGCCGAAGGGATGGTGCTAAATATGGCCGTGGGAGACGAAAGAGACTCAAGCGATGAAGTGACACTTGACGTGGTCATTATAGTGGTGCTTGATATGGGTGGTGGACTGTAGGTTACCCAGCTCGGTGGCTTGCTCGCTTGGTAAGTCAGTTCGGAATCCGTTTTAGTTTACCAAGTGATACTGACACATTTCTGGCCGGCCTCCACCCACAGCTGCGACGCCGAGGATATAGAGAAAGACTGCTACGCCAGCGTATTGAATCTTTGCAACAACCGAAGTTCGCATGACGGACAACTCGACTTTGAGGCTTACCATATTGCCATGCTGGATTGTGAGAAGATATAGCAACGCGTCAATTCAATTTCTCTAGCTGTCAATCTTGTCATATGAAGTCCGTGGCTGGGAGAGTATTTCGTGCTGCTTGGCCATTCCATTCTTGTGGTATAGTAATCAATATGCCTCAGCGTCGAGGACTTGATACCACGGGGATCCTGTCAACGAGTGCCTGCATCACTTCTTACTAGACAATCGACTGTATCATCATCACAGGAGCTAGGAAGTGACCAGGTTTTGAGATGTTCCCTTTGTCGTATATCGAAACATTTGTCGTCGTCTCAAACAACCTAGTAGTGGACATGAACACGCTACGGAACCATATAACCTGCTAGGACTGCAGCATAACCAAATTTGTGCGCAGAATAGATATCAAAACCAGGTGGAACTCCAAGAGGTCGGCAGGTCGACAGGTGGAGGCACTCCCGAGGTTATTGTGTATTGAGTCATGGGCATTCACGCCCCGCCCCAAGCGTCACCAGACTACTTTTGCGGAGCTACGTAAGCCACTCTTAAGGGATCGCAATCCCTTGCAGCGGATCACAACGTCGCAATATGATGTACGACAACTATCCTCCCAGTGTTGCAAGTTTTGCACAGTCGCCTGCGGGCACATTGCATAATGCAAGGGCAATACTTATCTAGGTAGTTGACAACTTTCACACCTCACCGCCACCTGAACACTCTAAGGGCTATACCGGAAAAGGACTTCCTTTCTCCATTCAATTGAATGGACCGAATCATTATGAGGTGTTCCAATAGGCTCAGATAGCCGGGCCACGACACCCCATGTGCTCACTTGGATGTTTCTACAAATAGGCAAGATTCCGTTAGTTCCGTTTCTTTCAATCTCGGGTGGCCCTATCCTAAGGGAGCTTTAAGTACAGCTGTCAATCCCCAACCAACCACACATTGTCAACGCGATACACAACTCCCAAGGTGCTTCGAATGTAAGAGTCGTCATGTCTCTCAAGGATAAAGTTATCGCCATTACTGGAGCGGCGTCTGGAATAGGCCTTGAAACCGCCCGTCTTTTCGCCAGCAAAGGAGCCAAGCTTGCACTCGCCGACGTACAGGAGAAGCCGTTGAAAGACCTTGAAAGCGAGCTTCGAACAGCTGGTGCACAAGTCATGATCCAGGTTGTCGACGTCAGCAAACGTGCCGATGTGGAAAGCTGGATCGCAAGCACAGTCGAGAAGTTCGGGAAGCTGGATGGTGCAGCCAATCTTGCAGGTGTAACTGGTCGGCAAAGTGCTGTCGCCAACATTGAAGAGGTAGAGGACGACGACTGGGAATTCATTATGGGAGTAAACGTTACAGGTCTGCGGAACTGTTTGCGCGCTCAGGTGCCGCACATGAAGGAAGGAAGTTCTATTGTCAATGCAGCCAGTATACTGGGTCTCGTTGGCGCGCCAAAACAGCTGGCATATTGCGCCTCCAAACATGCTGTTGTCGGAATGACAAGGAGCGCGGCAAAAGAGCTAGGACCAAAGAAGATCAGGGTGAATTGCTTCTGCCCGTGAGTAGACCTACAGAAACTCTTTTTGAGGTATGTACATACTAACTGCGCACAGTGGACCAGTCGACACCCCAATGTTGCGAAAATCGTACGAAAATCGAGGCGGGCCTGTCGATTATTCGTTCCTTCCACTGGGAAGAACTGCACACCAAACGGAGATTCCACCGCTTATCGAGTTTCTGATATCAGACGCTTCTTCGTTCATGACTGGGACGGCTACGCCAATTGACGGCGGGTGGTACTGCTAGGTACCGCCATGTGCAGTTTCTCAACCCCATGCCAGGCCTAGCTCTCGCTTTCGGCTTTTGTGTTGTTTCTTACGTGCGACAATTCGACCTAGCAAAGTCTACAAACGGTCTAGAAAGTACGGAAATTAGAGGAGAGTACGACACAAAGCAATCAGTATTTGTATTTAATATTCTAGTCATAACGCAGTCAGTTTTATCTCTCTATCTGTGAACCCTGCTCTGAACTGTGCAACACTACCTAGTATCCCCTGCCAATGTTCAGTCCCTCTGGATACCGCAAAACCTGCATCAAATAAGGGTCGCAACCAAGGGATTAGGATCCTTTTGGCAATGATGAAATTAGGTGTCCTTTGGTAAAGTCAGTCCAGGTGCGGAACCACGTCCTGGCGCTTTCTGCCCGAATTCCAATATGCGCGCTTACTGCTGAATAAAAATCACCTCAAAAGTCTGTACTAAGAAGAGTAACATCTTCTGGCTGGTACGAATGCAGTTCATTACATCACTGTCAACTTGGTTTTCCAGCTACTCCACACTAAGGGAAACAAGAAAAGGATGTCGCCCTTAGGCGTAACTACTGTTTACTCAGGTAGCTTTTATTTTACGACAGTTATTCAATTATTGTTCTAGAGTATGTAGGTGTAATTATTACCAGAGATAGCTGAATCTGCTGTAATCCTGCAGTCTACAATAGTATTCTACAAGGACTAGCAACGCAACTACTGCTCATATAGACTCTTAGATAACTGTTGATGTACAAAATATTTTTGTTAAGTTTTATCCTAGTAGGTAGTCTAGCACTGCGACTGTGGGGAAAAAGTTTAAGCTGTTTTTCTATCTACTGTTATCGTACAAAATTACTCCTTTACCACGAAAGCGTCGTCTTCTCTAGTTCTAGTAACAGCTTATTGTTCGAGCATCAAGCCCTTGGTTCTTTGCCTCCAATCTCTGAACTCTCCCTTGCGAACTTCTCCTTACCCTCACCCGGCAGCACAGTCTTCCCCTGGACCTCCTGCTCTGCCGCCCACTTCTTTAGTGTATTGAGATCCACACTCTTCAAGGCGCCTTCATGCGTCGATTCTAGCTTTACTCTCGGTACCTCTCCAATATTTTTATCCGCAGCGCTCTTCCATGTTGAAGCTTCTAGGCACAGTCGTTGACCTGGACCCACGCCAGCTTTTCGCAAATCCGTGCCATTCGAGGACGAGAAGTCTAGGAATCCGTTTGTGAGGATAGCGGCGATGGGGTTTTTACTGGTACACATTCCAGCGCTGAATGAGGAGGGAAGATTCGAAGGAGCCTTGGCTTCGGAAGAGTGTTTATGGAGGGGAGCATTGAGTACTGAGAAGTGTTAGCTGGTAATTGAGAATCGATTTGGTAGAATGAGGTTACGAACCGTTCTTTTGGGTAACGTCCATCTTTCCTTGCTCGTTCTTTCCCGACATGTTGGTATCTTGCTATGGATATTTGCAACTGTTCTACGGTTTAGTCTGCGGTTGTGAGGTGCTGAGGAGATGATATCGGCGCGGGTCGTAGAGATTCGTCAATGCTATAGTTGATATGTAGTGATGTATGCAGGATTGATCTAGCAGAAACCCATGTCAAATGAACCTTTTTGTTCCTGCATTTCCACGCTTTACTCGCTCTGCTCAAAGCACGGCTCAGTAATGATGCCTCCATTACCTCGTTCTGATCAATGTCTTGACGTCAGCGATATTGAAAGCGTCAGAGTGTAATTCGACGTCGTCTCGTTGTTCCGTCTAATGTGTAGCACCTAAAACAAGACATATATCCTTTCATGAACGCGCTCGTCTACGACAATGTAGTCGCATACTCCAGGTTGGCGATATCGTCCTCGACACGCTTTCCCACACACCTCCATGATCACTCGCTAGTCCCAGTCCTTACAAGCGTCCTTCCCCGGCTCCAGCGCGTATGTACCCCGTACACACACACTTCGCACTGCATCTCAAACTACCACACCACATCCAACGGTACTACAACTGCAGAAAAACTACCCACCATCTCTTTGCCTCACCGCTTTCCCAACCTCTGTTTCTCTCCCCTCCACGACACTGGGGCCGCGCAAGGCAAATCCTTGGCAAGTGTTACAAGTCGGTATCTGTAAATACCGACATACCGACGACAGTCTGCGCTCGCTCAAACAGCGATTCAGTCACTGAACCATGGTCATAGGCCAAAGGCAGTGTTAGTCCACACACGTGCTCAAGTGCCTTAGGCTCACCGTCATTTATCTGTGAACGCGGTGACGCAGAACAAAGTTGATTCAAGGCCACACACTTCCGTCTCTTTTTGACCGAGATCAAGCCGAGATCGATTCCACGCCGTCAACTTGCCTTACGAGCTTTGCATACTAGTGACTTATTAGGTAATTTTGCCATCAGTGGAGACGACGGTCTACTCGAGTCATAGGGGGCAAATGACGTCGATCTCGTCATTTCCTCTCCATCACCAATCTCCCTCACGAAGAGCGTTGGGCGAACAGTTTGGTGAACAGGGTCAACAACGGTGAGAGGAGTGCAGGGCACATGCCTGCCCGAGCAGCCCAAACCGCTCAAGGGAAGAACGCATAGCCAATGCAGCTGCACCTCGATCTGAGATCCAGCGCACGACCGTTGCCTTCGGAGAAAGGACCGATGAAAACAAAACATATACCAGCGGTCGGCCGCGAAAAACGCGGCGTTAACGCATGTCCAGCATGTTACATGAGGAATGGAAATCATCGCAAGCGCACAAGATGCAGGTATGAAAATCGCGGAGTATGGAGATCCAAAACAAACTCTACTAAATCCCGGGTGCTTCCAGGACTAAATTGGCCTGCATCGTAGGAGGCTCAGAGTAACGCAGGTTGACGTATACGACAGATTCGGGTCAATCTAAACTGCTGGTCATGAAGATCCGGGGAAATGCGCGGCGTGAATGATGAGTTTTGCAAAGAGGTGTGTCATCATGTGCACCCAAGTAAATTATAGTCTGGAGGTAGTCAGTAGAGTTCAAAGTGTCGTAGGTTGACTTAAGACATCACCAACACCTTCCGTCTCTACAATGAACTACAGTGTTGAACAATACAAATTAAAGAAGGACAAGCTTTCTCGCATTAGTCGCAAGGCTTCGATTACAGAGGCAATATCAACCATAGAGACATGCATTATGAATAGCTGGACTAATCGTCTTTGGGTGAATTATTTGCTATGAATGCAATGTGCCTCGCTAGGCCGACACTATCCGTGCAGCTTCACCTTATGCATCCAAAACAATGCATTAATCGTTCCTACTTTCTCTGCAACTTCCTGGAATAATGCGCCGACAAGCTGTTGTTCTCAGATAATGAGCAATGGCGCATTGGAAGCATGGCTCGTTCTATAGCCATGATAGATGCCTAGCCTTGTAACCTTTGCCGAATCTCAGCGACCACGTTCCGAATGCGCGGTTCCTTGACCTTCTGTTCGGCGCGGGTAATCGCATCGCCTATCTGTAAAATGTCCCTACCAGCCTCACAGAAGTCAGGGCCTAGGCAAAGCAAAGTGCCTGTAGCCACAAGCGCGCGATACACGGCCTCGGAGTCGGTAGCCGTAGTGAGAACCTTGGATAAATCGTCGAGCAATGAAAGCGCACGGTCCGCGTTGTTCTCAGAGTTGAGCAGTACTGAGTAATTGATGTACAGCGTTGTGAGCGCAATGATCAAGTTTCGGTTCGTAGATGTCAGGAAAGGCGATACTAGTGGATGAATGTTATCAAACTCTGTGCTGGCAAGTAGTCTTCCCTTTTCGGTTTGAAGGAGATTGCTGAGACATCGTATGGCCATCATTGTGTTGTTGGGTGGGGAAGATTCCGTGAAGACCCCTGATTCAAGAAGGTTTGGCAATAGGTTCTGCTCAGGCGACACTAGGAAGGTTGCTGGTTCCTCGAAAGCGAGGACTAGTCGTAATAAGTCCAGTGCAGGTAGACGCTTCTCTGCCGGCCATTGTGTTGCCGCTTTGACAAGGAGTTCCACACCTGTTATGTCGATGCCCTTGCCATTTCCTTTCTCCAATGCTGTGACAGTCGCGTTCAGTTGCTCGACATCCGGCGGATTCAGCGAGATGCCTTTCTGTCCATCGTTCACCAAGGCCTCATTGAATTCTGTAAGCTTCTTGAAAATGACCTTGTGGTTTCCAGTTGTGATAGGAAGGTAATCCTTTTGCGGAAGTATCTTAGTGGCTGGTGGCGCTGGTGGAGGCTGGGTCGCGACTTGATTGGCGTCGCCGGGCCGGTACCGTGCCTCCGAACCCCACGGATCCGTGCCTTGAGCACTGCTTTGCCCTAGCGTTGCACCTTGTGTGTTCTGGATGATGAAGTTCGCGACTTGGTCGAGGTATGTGAGCGGAAGCTCATTGTCTTCAATGAACTTGCGCGCAGCTTCGTAGTGGTTCTGGTTGAGGTTGTAAGGTAGCTTCAGTGGAGGCTTGCCGTCTTCGATGTCAACGTCGAAAACGTAATCATATTCTTTGCCGGCATGCGAGATCTTGCGTCCACCGCTCCCCGCCGAATCGACGACTGTTCCAACATTCACCCACTGATTTGCAGCTGCGGACCATTGATATGCAGAAACGTTGCCGTTCATCTCCTTGATCATCTGGACCTGCCCCTCCTTGGTGCCCGATCGCTGTGTGAGGAACTCCGGGCCGGGCAGTTGCTCTTTGTTGATGTCTCCCACGGTCTGCTGTGGTATCGAGGAGCCCTTGACATCGTCGTTGAATTGTTGAATCTCAGCCTCAGCAGCATAACGAGACTGGTCACGAGTAAAGACACGCGCAAGCTTATCGCTCGCACCAGTGACGATGTCGCCGTTCTCCTTGCATACAGCCACGGTCCATACCGAGATGGCTGGGTGGGTGATGGTCTGTATGCACTGATTGTTTTCCCATATCCGTACTGTCCGATCTTCACCGGCGCTCACCAGGCCGCCGTTGGGGAGGACAGCCAGAGAGTAGATGAAGTTCTCGTGGCCGTGCAGCTCCGCCACCTGTTGTCCGTTGAGCGTCCATAAGCGAATGACAGCATCGTTCCCTGCGGATGCGAACTGGGCACCCGAGGGATGATCCGGAGGTAATCGGCAGAGGGCGCGGACAACTTCAGGTGCCTGGATCGAGCGTACCGGAGATGCGGAGCTCGAAGGCTGGAATATGCGGATCTGCTTGTCTGCACAGCCGGTGATGATGGTATCGCTGTCGTAAGCAAGGACAGCCCACACCGATGCAGAGTGACCCTGCAGCACTGTAGATTCGCCCCACTTGCCTACTTGCCATAGCCGCGCCTCCATGTCCCAGCTGCCGCTGACAATGTATTTTCCATCCTCGCTGACGTCCAGCGCGCATACGTTATTGCCATGTCCGATCAGAAGAGCGTCTGCATCGTCATCGAGGTTCTTGGTCGGCCGCCGCACGTCGATGATCTGGTCTTTGCCGCCCGACACGACCAGGCCCTCGGGAAACGACGACGTGGGCGGTACGATGGCGAGCGAGTTGACGAATTCCTTGCCGTGTGTCTTGATGGTGCTATCCCATGTTGGCGGGCTTTGTGACTGCTGTGCCCAGGTCCGTACTGTAAAGTCTCGCGACGCAGAGACGATGGAGGAAGGCGAGGGGAATGCGACGCTTCGGACCTGCACGCTGTGTTAGTGGTGGTTCTGCGTAATGCAGGGACCTGATTTGCTTAGTAGCGGATGCAACACGTACATCGTCCTCGTGACCGCGAAGGGTGGCTGATAACTTGAAGTCGGCCATGGTTGAAGCAACGCGGGGTTGCTGCTTGGTGGTGGGAGAGGTCTTAGCAGCGGAGCGGAGAGAAGGAAACGAGCACTAGATAGAGGCGAGAGTTGCACGCATCAAGGCTTCACAGTGAGCGAGATCAACGGATTTGTGGCTGCTTGGACGTGGCCGAGTGATTGCAGTGACTTGCTTGTCACAGGCACAGCTCCGTGGTTGACGACGTCAGCCTTTCGCGAGACAGCTGTAGCCGAAGCACCCATGTCACTTTCTCATTATGTCAGCCTCGCCTCGCCTCGAATGCTCCTGCTTCCTGATCGGGACTTGATTCCTATACCCAGCACCAGACGTGGAATATCACCAGGGCTCTTTTTTTTCTTGTAAATACAGGCGCATCTTGGTACCTCACATCTGGTTGCTTGGCTTTCAGGTACTCGTACGAGTGGCTTGCGGCTGAGTATCTGCTTTACCAATAGCGCGAACCCTACCGTTGCCTCAGCTCTCGCTTGTCTGGCAAGATGCATCTAGGCTAACGTCCATTTCACGATAATCTCAGATTTCCTTACCATCGGCCTGGTACTTGGATGCGGGAAGCCCTCGTTTTCGTATTCTGCCACGTGAGGCGCTGAGCCACAGCATCCGGGGTTCGCGAAGCGTCCTGCTGGACAGCTGGCTCCAGGCCACCATTCCTCCCACCATGCGCTTGCAGATGCGCTCGAGAAGCCACTGTCCCCAATCGTTGATTAGAAATTGTCAAGTCTTTGGGGTCGCCGCCGATGCGCATTAACCGCCATGCTGCATGTGATACTACGCCGTTGGAAGATGCACCTTCGGAGACTTGTCAGCTTCTGAAACCGGGGTAGATAAGTCTACCCGAGCGTAACCTCGTCACGGCATGTTGAGACGAGAACATGTAGCGACGTTGGTATTTTCCTAGGAGAAGCACAACATTCGGCTGTGATGCCGTAGCTAGGTAGCGCAGCAGTTCTCTCTGCTCTGGTACGCGTCCCAAAGCAGCGTGGATCGTCGGTGGTGGGCCCAGAACACCATCCACCAAATATCCTGCCAAACGTCAAAGTCTTGGTGGCTCCGTTGTCGTGCAACACCGGCTGGAGGTTTCCATCTCAACATGGGCCTCGCACAGCCCACGACGGAATCCTCCGCCCCGCCTCTGTGGCTCGTCTCCATAACGGAGGGCGGCCAACGCGTTTCGCCGACCGTCTGGAGTCAGTCAGTACCAGCGGTAGCTTTTCATGCGCAGGGCAAATGATTTCGCATCCCCTTCCGAATTTCCTGGTCATTTGACTCTAGCTGCTCTGCCCGGCCGCTACTCGACGTCCCTTGCGCCTCGCCTCCACCCAAAGGGTCGTGTTCGGCATCGCGCTGCAGCCACTAGAGCAATAGCCTTTCGCGTGACATTGCCTACCCTGCTTTCCCACGATGCGCTTACATTGGACCGCCCGGTTTGTTCTAGCCCAGCCCACGCTACACTTGCGCCAAGCCACTCAAGTCCTCTGGACGAAGCGTTGCGTGTCAGCTCAAATTTTGGGCCGTCCTGGAGCGAAGGGACACCCTGTGACTTGTCTGGAAGCGGTCTATGCAACCGCCCATGTCACTGAGATGAGTGCGCCATCCAGAACTGACGCCAGCGTGCCATGGTTGGAGGGACGGCTGCATGCCTACAAGAGCGCGAACACTCCTCCCAGATCCGTCCTGTCTTCTGCTCCCACCTTGATCTGCAATATCTAAACAACTCTCCATACAAGCTCTTGGCAACCAGTAATCTCGGCATACATTCAGTCCGGCTGCATCGACCACAGCATAGTTTGCCTGCACCTGGCGATCTCGGTACCCTTGCCTCAGCCTTACCAATTGCTCGGAACTCGCGCGGCGCCTCCGTGATCAGCGGCCGACCCCTACGTACCCCTACGCGTTCGTGCGTAAGGTCAAAATCGTCACACCTGTGACCGTTGGCCTTTTATTTTTCACAACAGGGTCTTACGAGCATTTGCTTCAAGAAGGCTTCCCCCGCCAGCTCAAACTACACAAGTAACACCAAGAACCAAATTCACACCTTCCTCCACCACCCCTCACACACTATACAACACTACCACAATGGACGCACCAATGATCGAACTCAAGTCGGCCCTGGCCTCGTAAGTCACACCCTTTTGCCCTTTCAATCCCCAGCTAAGTCTGTTAGACTGTTTCAATGCGGACAATACTCAGATCTGACCATTGTGTGTGGCGCGAAAAGATATCCAGTTCACCGTATACTCCTTGCAACCAGATCTACCTTCTTCGAGGGAGCCTGCCGCAATGGCTTCAGGGAGGCAGAGACTGGAGTCATCGACCTCACCGAAGATGACGCAGAGGCTGTTGACCACATGGTACACTGTACGTATTAGTGTGAGAGGGCAGGGTTTTCGAGTGTGCTAATTGCTTCCAGACTTCTATCACATGGACTACCTTACCAAGAAGTCACTCTCACGCCGCTCCTCACAACGGTCTAACCGACCTACTTCTCTACGATCCTCCATCACCAAGAAAAGAAGCCCACCCAAGCAGCTTAATCTCGCTCAAGTAGAGGATCCGCTACTTGCGCTTGTGGCCGCAGCCAACAACTCGATGCCATTGACTCCTCCCGCAGACGAGCCCATATTCCAGAATCTCGATGCCTCCACCAAGATGCCCGACACGCCGATGGCCGATCAGTTCTTCGAGGATGACGATTCAGAAAGCGAGCAATCAGAGGCCGAGTTTGACATTGAGACTACCCATCTTGTTACACATGCCAAGGTCTACGCCATTGCTGAGAAGTACGTACCACCCTTCGTCATTCTTTACTTTTCTACATTTTGCCTGAATGCGCGCCTTGGGTTGCGGGGGTGATTTCATCTGCGCCTGCAGCATTCCTTCACATGGCTGGGGTGTGCAGCGCATGGCACGGCGGTTTGAAACACCGACAAACCCCGCGATGTGCGTCACAAGCACTCCGCTTGCCAATCACGCTTCGAGATCCACCCTCCGCCTTACCTTTGCACACACAGCCCTCTCCTCTGTTTTGCTTGTGTACGATTCCTAGATCGGCCAATGGCCTTTTGTGGTTATCAAGCCTCCATGGCTGCATTTTCGAAACTGTCCGCGTCAGCGTACAACACTCTCCAATCACGCGCCTATCATGCATCACGCACTTTGGGACTGGTTTGCTAACGGTTTATGGCAGGTACGGCATTGCAGGCTTGAAAGCGCTTGCGCGTAGTAAATTTGCAGACGACGTCGAGTTGCACCTCAGCAGTGCCGAGTTTCCAGAGGCTTGCCAAGAGGCGTACGAGTCTACCTTCCACACTGATCGTGGTCTGCGAGACGTTATCATCCAAACCTTCCGTGCCAACCCCAGCCTCTCGCTACGTCCCGACGTTGAGATGGCGGTGCGAGAAACGCCCGGACTTGCTTTTGAGCTCTTCCGCATGGCGAGTGGTCTCCCTATCTCATCCTGAAAAGTGGACATTACTCTATCTGCCGTCCCTAGCCTCTTATCACTGCTCTACAGCCCACCCCAGCACTTGCATCGCCGCTGCTGCATGCATACGCCCAGAATTCACGCTGAGTTTCGTCAGCTCTTTGTGAAGAATCCTACGCGCGTCCAGCAAAGAGACTATTCCGCAAGAGTTCCGCACACAAACGCCTGTCTTGGCTAAGACAACGTGTTTCACGACATCTGCAGTCAACCGTCGACGTGATGCGGGGTCAGCATGTCTTACCTACCACGTCGAGCCGCGCAGCCGCGTAGTCCAAAGTTACACCCGGTGCGCTCCAGCCAATGGGGGACTTCTACCGGTACTTCATCATCTCTGCCCGTTGAGGGTTCTTTTACTCTTTCTTGTTTACTATGTAGTACTTCTAGCGATACCAACTAGCGAATCAATGTTCAATTTTCTGTCAAGTCTGAGTTAGATCAACTCATCCATTTCGATCCGTCTCTTGCCTCAAAGCTTTGCCATGAATTTTTCACATCGTTCTCCAATGACATCTCATACGACTGTACCGAAGGTGGAGCTGCATGTCGCGACGTCATCCCATCGTGTCACCCTTGCTGCATAGATAGGGTTTGTAACGATCCACAACATGGCGCCCGCATGTAAGCCCGAGATCGCACATGACTCGGTCCTTCCCCATCGGCCATCGGTCATACAAATCAGGAGTCCAACGCCTCCTTATGGCGCCTAAGGCTTCCATATCAAGAGATCTGCGACCGTTTCGGACCGTTTCGGACCGTTCCTTGAATTTTGCTTATGGCAGAGGGGGATCTACACTGATTATTGGTATGTGGCTTTGAAATCAAGATGACGATCATACACCGTGTTGGATACAAGATTCGGAACTGCTGTAGTGCTCAAGTGAATATTTCGTCCGTTATTTTGTGGTTGGCACTTGTAAACTGAGGAGCGTAGGTTGACGGCCAGAGAGTGCTTTCTTTGCTTTCTTCCGATCTTTGTTGTTTGAGGGTTGGCTTCATGCCTGGCTGTAATGCACGCATGAATTGCCTAACATCTATCACTCAGTATCTCTCGCGAGAAAGCATCGCGGTAGATCAAATCTTAAATTAAATACAACTAGTAGAGATAGTTATGATGAACACTGTACATCGGTGTACCTGAGGCAAAGCCAGTGATAGATATATACAAATGTATCTATACAGTGATCGACTACTGTGCCACGATCGAAAATTACTTGCCAAAGCCACTCTCATTGTTGGAGACCATCGACAGAATTGCTGGAATAGCTTTGAACGTGACTGTGTTGCTGGGGGACGAAACTAGTACACTGTGCGCCAACCAGTCGTCTTTCTAAATGTGTGAGCAGCATGGCGGCATTGATTTGGAGAGATAGCCGGTGCATGCGAATAAGTGGAAGAAATCCGTGCTAAACATCGGGAGTCATATTCGAGTTGAGCGTCGTGATGATTGAGAATGGGTAGCCAGCCGACTGTTGTTGTACTTCAGCACTATCGTTGCTCTGTACTGCTTGGCGGGACGCCCCTATGCAGCGGGATTTGTAGTGGGACACCGTTGAACGCTTGATGTTTGTGTGGCCAAGGAAAAGGAATGTGGCAGTGTATAAGCTGGCGATGAGGTTTGGTTACGCAGAATGGATCCGGAGCATCCTTTGCATCTTATGATGCTCAGTACTCATCATTCCTTCCCAGTTGTTCCACAGACTCGTCGAGAACAGAGCATGGGTCTTTGATTTGAGCAACGTTTGACGTTCTTGTAGCCTTTTCCGATTCTAACACCGGCAAACTCCTCGGGTGTGATGCGATCTTACACGTCGTCAACCACCCATCGCTATAGCTGACCCTGTCTCCTTCGTACCGAACTTCTGTCATTGAATTCTGCCCACTCGAACATCGCCAGCCATGCCGTAACCGTTCAATTAGTCGTCAACCGGAGCAGTTCGTCGAGAGGTAACTCCGATACTAGTGGATTTGTGCACAGATAATGCCACCGTCGTCACTCCATTCCGATGAAGAAGCTACCCGACAAGCTGCTCATGAATGTCGACACCCAACTCTTGGAACTCGATCTTAGCAATTTAACCTCGATGGAAAGACCACTCGGCTTTACCGATCTCTTACGCAGTCGAAGCAATTCCATGATGGATGGCTCAGCCAGCACTCACCCTCTTCAGCCGTACAGACCTAGCGCGGAAAGTGACCTAACTCACGCTGCAACCCATCAACCACCTCTTTGAGGTTCCTTTCCCCACACCTTCCGCAGTAGAATACCCAGCACTCCAGATGTTCTTTTGGCATGCACATGTGTACATGTATGAGACACAATGTACCTTTCGCAGGTGACGAGCATGGTTGACTTGGACCGAATGAAGTACTTCCATATCTAGGTATCCAGGTTAAAAGAGTTTCGGACCAAAGACCGGTCTCAGGGAACGAGATTATCGAAATTCCGTCCAGTAGGGTTTAGAGTTTGCGCATCTTAAGCCCGTCCGTTGAAGTTATGAAGGATCCCGAATACATGTCTTTGGAAGGTGCCGAATTCGTATTCCCGAGCTCGATGGAATGAACGAGAGCGTAGAGATCGACCATAGACAAGGAGAATGGATGGGTACACCAAGGAGCGGGGAGGTGGTCATGTCCGAGAGGTCGATTGA
Organism: Alternaria arborescens; assembly: GCF_004154835.1. NCBI lineage: Eukaryota > Fungi > Ascomycota > Dothideomycetes > Pleosporales > Pleosporaceae > Alternaria > Alternaria arborescens. The sequence continues at coordinate 496,784 of NW_021167859.1, read as the reverse complement.
ACGTGTTCGTGATCATGATGCATGGATGTTATCCAGACTTTGGTTGCGGTAAGGCCATCATCGCGTAAAGGTCCCGTGAATGACTCCTCGAGATTCTGTAAGTTTTTGATCGAGAGTCGAAAGACAGCACAGCAGGCGTCAGGCGGGGCAAGGCATGATATAAGACGGTCATAGTCTTGGGGATCCGAGGATGCCCTAACGCTAGCGTGGTTCGCGCTGACACCTGCATACGTTAAATCTCCGAAGCCGAATAGTTTCACGTTATATCATTAAGAAAGTTGAGTTACTCTCCACAATAATTCTGTATCTCACAGTGGTTCCCGTGTTTCTAGGGCTCGAAGATGCACCCTCACGCTTCCGGTTGCGGCGGGCCGCTCTTGCTTGACCCTGCACCACTGCACACTAGATGCGTAGCCAACGCGACAATCGTCAGCCAAGAGCGTCAGCCTGGCCAAATTCAGTCACCTCCACGCAATCGTGGTAATGCACATACGAGCCAACCATCTAGAAACGTTTTACAGAATCCCAGGATAACTCGAAGATTGAACCGCGCATATTTGAAGATTCATGCACGTTAGGTGAGTTGGTTCTGTAGCTTTCTGTAGCATTTCCTCATTCTTTCTGGTTCTGGGTTTGTTGTAGATGACGTCCGTAGATGGCTTCCTCTTTGGTACTTCGACACGTGCAATGATACCTACGGGCGCTGGCCACTTACCCTTTGCAACAATTACCCCATTGCGGCCGACTTGAATGTGTCCATACCTTCTACGAACTCTTTGCACAAGATCAACGCACTTTCTCTGCATGCAAAGGCCGTGCTGAGTTATGGAGCGGTAAACACAATAAAACATGTTGCTATCTTCTAACCCTTCTTCTTGTCGAAAACTCGCTCAGAACATCCAAATCGTCCAAATTGGCACTGTTGTATCGATCAGTTTTGGTTTCTCAGATCACGCACTACACATACGCATCGTTCGCATTACAATCATCATATCAATGACCAGAACGTCGGTCCCTCATACAGATGTCGGCGTCACATTTCCTCATTATACCTCTCTGCTACCATACTTCGGCAACCATCCACCTGCTCTCGAAGAGAGGGATCACCACGATCTACCCTCAGAGAAGACTAGTAGTACCGGCGCCTACGAACTACTTCAGGCTCGCATTGATAACGACGACGAATCGAAATACGGCTTCTGGGGTGAATTGGATGAAACTAAGAGTTCGTCTGAGGTAGACCCATCGTACAACAAGCGATCGTTTGTGAGCGAATTAGCCACATTCTGCTGCTTTTGGTGTGCATTCTCCGTCCTTATGTTGGGTGCCTTTGGGATCTACTTCGCTGTCGACCCTGCCTTCAGCCGTTATGGGCTAGGCACAGGGATGGCGGAATGGGCCATTCACAGACACCAGCTCCCACCAAGCATATCATATGGGGTAAGTCGACCGCAGCATGGTAGTGGTATCGACACGCAACATGCTTACACCTAGCCTACTCTAGATCAAATTCTGCCTCGAGTCGCCGAACCGCGAAGCACCTAGTGCGCAGGCCTGGCGCTACATGAGAGCAGCTGCTGGTGACTTTTGTGCAACCGATACTATTGACTTCATCCTTGACTCCAAGGAAGCATGGAAGGTTCAGCCGGGTGCTAGTCCGGTCTTGCGAAATGAGGAGCCATATCTTGATCAAATCGAGAAGACGCAGACGCCCACAGTCTCCCGAGAGCAAGTACAGGTTCCTTAGCCGGGTGATGACCTTGCTGAAGAGGGTCAGTTGGGACGATAGGGTTGATTCATTGGACATGAAAGTTCTGTCACACCACAAATATTCTGCAGGCGGCATCTGGTATTTAGCATACGTCATTGCTTGCTTAGCGTATTTGCATAAATGTCATTGATTCTGTTCGCTTCTCCATACTCCAATTTCTTTAGAATCGCCAGGCTCTCCTACGCCTACTACCTGCTGACTGCACTCCATAGCATGGAGCCTTCAAAATGTCATACTCCGTTAGTCTTGATCAAATGTGTATTCTGCGAGAGACCCTTGCATGTACGTTTTTTCTGTCGTCCGAGTGTCTGTAGACGATGATAGGTTCGCTGGAACAAGGAAGGGCGCTGGCAGTGAGGGCTGACATTTGTTCAGCTCTGGTATTTTGGAACACATGCCGAGTTCCTGGCAGCCATAATTTTTGCCCAGGATGCATTTGAGTGACTCAAGTGGTGGGAAAACTTTGCTGTCATCAAGAAGTGGTACCACCTTCGAAACCGTGGTCCAGGGAACCGTTTGTAATTCTCACAGCCTTTCCACGTATTTCCCTCTAGAAATTAGTGCTCTCTTATAGTTTTAATATCTGATGCCCTATTGTTGTCGATTTAGTTAGTACAATAGCACGATTGATCCGACGCCTAGACTTTACAACATCCTGGGACATATCGCTACGGGTCAGAGGGAAGGGAAACATACGACTGTGGAATTCAGTCACAGAGAATGATGAGCATACTTTAGTCGAGTCTATCGCAACTGATATGAAGTTGGGGTGAAGATGTTGGTATAAAGACCCTGGGTTCATAGGCATGATCCAGCTAGTGTTCCTGTCACGGCAATCCTAAGCACAGGTCGATCGAGATTTTGAGGGAACATGGATTTTAATTAATTTTTATCGTACTCTATTTGGATTCATACAGGAACTGATGCCAAAGTCATTTATTTCCGTCAGTCGTAGCCATATTAGCGATCATTATAGCAGAGCGAAGCTTAGGCAGGGGGAGAGGTAGGCTCAGGGACGCCGGGAGGGCAGTGCCAGTGGTCGTCGTGAGGCTCGCAAGCCTCAGCAGGTGCAGCAGCGGCAGATGACGTAGCTGAAGCAGAGGGCTGCGCTGGAGTGGCAGATGCGGAGGTGGTAGCGGAAGCGGTGCTGGTTGCAGCAGCGGTAGACTCTTCCTCGAGGGGAGTGTAAGTGCCAGGGCACCCAACACCAGGAACAACGATGTCATGAGCATAAGCCTCGAGAGCAAAGTACTGAAGAGTGTCGCTGTTTCTCGCAGCGTAGGTGGAGTTGTTCTCAGCGAGGGCGATGGTTCCAGGGTATTTCTCTTCCTCCTCGTCATTGTAGTGCTCGACAACACCCTCGCCAACTTGGGGAAGGTGGAGAAGACGATGGAGGAGATCAGAAGCCCAGAAGGTGTTGGTCGCACCGTTGGCAACGTCGTATCCGAGCATGCACATGGTCGAGAGAGGCCTACGGATCTCATAGGACAGGTCGCAGATGACTGTCTCCGAGGTTGCGTTGGAGCCGCGCCAATGACCAGCCCAGCCTGTTGTTGCTTAGTAACGATGATTTCTTGATAGTTGGAGGCAGTACATACCCTCTTGGTCGCAATTGCCATCAATGTTGTCACAACGGAAGAGGATGCCGGATTTGTCGCCATCGGCAATCTTGGTAAACCAGCCAATTGGCTCGCCAGTTGGTGCCTCGCCGAAATATTTCGTGTAGACCTCGGAGGAGTTACCATAGCGAAGGATGTGGTCGCGCGCGTGGCTGACGATGGTCAAGGTCTCTTCAAGACCCTTCTTGATCATGCTACGCTGAGTGGCATTGCAAGAAGCATGAATAGGGAACTCGCGAACGGCACCAGCGTCCCATGCGGTGGATGCAGGGGCAGCCTCCATGGTATGAGTGACAGTGACGGTGGCCTGGCGAGGAGCGAGGGGTCCAGCCATGATAGCGGAAGCTCCAAGGAGCATAAGAGCAGAGGCACGAGCAGCCATTTTGATATTGACCTGAAGGACTGTGAAGAGGTCTTGAGGTTTGAGGTCTGAACTGGTGTTCAGTGAGTGTCCCGAGAAGCTGGATGCTGGATGGTGGTACTTGCATACAAGCTGCAGGCCTCTTTATATTCTACCGGAATGGCATCTCACCACTGGCGACTGTTCCTCTCGGTGCTCATCTACCGACATCGACGCAGACCTGACCGCCGAGACTTGAAGAAAACGCCTCATGGCTGCAGCCGCAGGTACATCAACCGGTCTACTACCGGTCTATCACCCATACAGAGATCTGAATGCTACGCTGTACGGGTCTGGAGGCTGATCCGCATCTTGGCTTGACATAGAAAGCGAATAGTCAACCTTGGCATGGAGGTGCATGGGGGGCTGGACGACATGTCTTCGATCCGGAGCGTGGAATTATGGGTAACTAAGTACCATGATGGGCGCCCAATGAAGAGAAATTCTCAAATCCAAGGTACAAATCGTCGGGAGGATTACCTGCGTTCGGGAAGACAGAGGCCATGAACGTGGATGGTCGCTATGTCTCGGCACGAGCCTCCCACGCAGTATGTCATGTTGAACGTAAACAGAGATGCGAGTTAGGAGAAGTTCGGGCAATCTTTGGCATGATTTGGCTTGTATAGACATGCTGTCCTGTACTGTTCGGCAGCTCTGACCAACCTGAGTAAAAGCCGAGATACTGCTATTTGTTTGAGGCTGAACGAGGCAGTCAAAACTAAAACCGAAGTCTGGAAAAGATAGATATGAGCGTCCGGATACACAGCCGACTGTACGAAGTAGCGTTGGTGTTGAGCGCCGAAAAGCCGCCTCTTAGGTCATGGCTACAGTACGTCCCCAACATACGTCGCCAAGACTCCCGCCACGTTGAATAATGGCACTATCCCACTCACCTACCGCATACGTTAACGAGGCCGCCTACCTAAAAGCAACAACCCAGATTCACTGGCTCCTAATTCGATGTTTGCCCCGAGACAAGACTTGTGCCAAGGCAAACCATCCAGCAAGGTGCTCAATGCCAAGAATGCCCGTGGCACTTTCTATGAAAGTACTGCAGACAAATGGATACCGAAGAGTTCTTCGCGGCTTCCTTGTGGGGTCGTCTTGCACCATTACCGTACATTCGTTCCGCTCCGCTGACACCAGGAAAAGCTTGAACGGAGTCGATATATCAAGGGCACTACGCTGGTATAATCTTGTCCAGCTTTACACTCATCGGTTCGCTCGTGTGACAAATCCGGTAGTTCTTGGTTATGTCTCCAACCATGCGTTCTACCCTCTCCGCTGCTGTCCTATGTCTCGCGGGCTCTGTGTTTGCGCAGACCCCTACTGTCACCGTCACACAAGCTGGCGCGACTACCACAGTATTCACTACCGGGACTCCCTCAATCACGGCGGTATCGGACTGTCATCCTCATAGCACTGTCCTGTACGTGTTCTTATGTTTGCTTCTGGTTCCTATATCTTGGCGCTAATATGCAACAGCTGGTGCATGGTCGGCGAAGAAGAATACCAGGTATCCGGGCCTACCGCCACTGAAGAATTCCAATCGGAATATACCGGCTGCCACACCCATGGCTCAGAGACGTGAGTGACACAATCAACGTGAACAGCGGAATATTGACATGTTCAGATACTGCGTCGATGATGCTGGAGAAGATGTTCTGATCATGGTCGATGCTGCAGAATCAACAGACAGCTCCTCACACACTGAAGAAGAGTCACCTGCTGAGTCTGAGGCTGAGCCAGCTGGAAGCAAGGGACATTGCCACGATCACGCCGGTGTTGAGCACTGTGTTGGTGGAAGTGCTGAAGAAGTCAACTGCGATGCTCCCCAACGCGATTACAATATCCCTTTACGAGTCGGCCTTCTCTTCGTCATCCTCTTCACCAGTGGACTTGGTGTTTTCACACCGGTTTTGACTAGGAGGTTCAACCTTATCGGCGCCAACAACATCATCTTCGTTGTCCTTAAGCAATTCGGAACCGGCATCGTCATTTCCACTGCCTTCGTCCACCTTTTCACCCACGCCCAACTCATGTTTGCGAACCAATGTCTTGGTGTGTTGGAATACGAGGCCACTACCGCTGCTATATTCATGGCCGGGCTGATGCTGTCGTTCCTGGTGGACTACCTTGGTGCGCGGTTCGTCCAGTGGCGTCAAGGCAAAATTGCTGCTCCCAATACCGAGGTCGCAACTGGCGGAGACAAATCTGGAAGTGCCTCCCCTTCTGCAGAACCCAGCCATGATTTTAACCGCAGCCATGGTCTTGCTCATGCTCATGGTCCCATGCGTGAGGCGACCCCTATGGAAGAGAAGATCAACGTCATGAATCTTGAGGCCGGTATCATCTTCCACTCCATTCTCATCGGTATCACGCTGGTCGTAGCGAGCGATGGTTTCTTCATCACTCTCTTTATTGTCATTCTCTTTCACCAGATGTTTGAAGGCATTGCGCTTGGTACCTGCATTGCGGAGCTGCCCAAGGCCGCAGCTGGTACAGCACAAAAGCTCCTCATGTGCGGTACTTTTGCGCTTATCACGCCTATCGGTATGGCCATCGGTATTGGTACCCTAGACCACTTCAATGGAAACGACCCTAGCACCATCATCGCTATCGGAACGCTCGATGCGCTTTCTGCAGGCATCTTGGCATGGGTCGGTCTTGTAGAGATGTTGGCCAGAGACTGGATGCATGGAAAGTTGCTCAACGCGGGTGCGGTCAGAACTGTTTGCGCAATGTTCGCTTTAGTTTGCGGTCTTATCCTCATGAGTGTTCTAGGAAAATGGGCTTAGTCTAGCCGCTCTGGAGGGTTACAAGTCTGTAAGATGCTGAAGTGGTGGTTTCATAGTTATTATGCATTGGGAGGAGCGTGTTTGGCTTTTACTTAGACCTGGTTATAGTTTGGACTGTCACTTAGCTTATACCCTTCATGCTGTACTTATGGTAAAGAGCATTTATTCCAAGATGGAGCTCTTCATACTTTGCTTGCCAAAGCTGTCCCACACTTCTGCTTCCCATCCATCTGATCCTGACTTGTGGTCCAAGAGTATGCGATACTGCTCACCGACGTATAGTGGGCTCATTGCGCGATACGCTATCGACTTGGGTACTGCTTCCGTATCCCCTTCCTTAGCTGTATCTCTCCAGAAATCCAGCATATTGATGAGGTTGAGCGGTCCGTGTACAACAGCATCTCTATGACCCTCAACCTCTCTACACCACTCAGGTAAGTAATGTATCTTGTGCGCATTAAACGTCAGGGCCGAGAAGCGAAACAATGAGGTAGGTGTTTGACAGAAATCTCTTTGATGTCGCGCAGTCGGTAGATCTTTCTCTTCTGGCTTTGGTGGTGCCTTCAGAGGATTCTCGGGTGTAAGCTCACGCTGAAAAACCCAGTTGCGGCGATCAGTTAGCGCAATACCATGATCATTCGAGAATGTCTTCTCAACCCCCACGAGCAACATTTCACCGCCATTCTTTAATGTTTTTGGTTCAGCACGTAGTAGTCTCGTTGTCTCTTTAACTTCTTGGCCCACTCTCAGTAGCGCGTTCCGGTCTTGTGCCCATGTCAACTCGCCGCCTGCCCACATTCGCCTTGTAAAAGGACTTAGCGGGTTCACAGTGCGATCTGTACCATCAAGGCCTAATTCGGACTCAATGATTGAAGGCGTGAAATAGACTAGGTGGTAGCCAGGCGGGATCGGTGTGCCGGACGGTGGTGGGTTGAAAGAAGAAGGCGTGCGATCTAGTGTTATAGAGAGCAACTGGAGTTGATTCGCATCGAGTAGCTGTTTACGGATCGAAACAGGCCCGCTGTGAAAGCGTGTAAGGAGTTCGTTGCATGCTTCTGCTGCGGAAGCTTGGCGACGAGAGGAGGTTGTGGTAAACAGGCGATGGGTTACACGGCTCATGATGTAGCTGTTCTTTTCGCCCTGGGTATAGAGCTGCTTGTGTCTCAATTCAATATATGGATGCTATTGTGCGATGGGCGCTTGTTGACAACCAAGCCAAGGAGGTGTTGAAGATGCCGAGGGATAGCCGATATCGATAACGTCATCCTTCACGTAACATTTCTGGTAACCGACTTCGGCTTCTTCCAAACAGATCGAGCTCAAGCTTCGGCAAGATGTCCGAACCGCCACGGAAACGCGCAAAGCTGGCCTGCGTGACATGCAACGCGCGACGCGTCAAGTGTGATGTCACCGACCGACATCCTTGCAGCAACTGTGCAGCCGGCAACGTCGAGTGCGAAACGCGTGAATCGAGGCGTGGAAAGCATATTAGGAAGCCACGAGCGGAGACTGAAGTGCGCAGCAAAACGTGAGTTGGACAAATATATTTGAAGCGCCATACGACAAGTGCTGATCCAACGGAGTCCACCAAGTGTGACAGCTATCAGCCCACAACGACACGAAGACGAGGTGGCTGCGTCGCACGTTCTGGCCTCATTATCCTCAAATTTCCACAGCCCTGTCAACACCCACACGCCCGCTTCTGGGAGCCAATATCACCTCCCAACCCCGTCGGCGCCGTCGGATCTCAACAGTGATCAGTCAAAGGCGGGCTCTGTCCATCAAGAAGATGCCGTCTTTCTTGGGGAATCCAGCTCCTTACGCTATGTGACGACAGGTGAGCCATCTGCAGCAGCAGCAGAACGCCGACAGTCCTGCTTTCGGCATGCCGTCCCTAGTGCTGCAAGGGCCGAATCACTCGTGCCAGAATGGGAATCTGAACGACGTATTGCACGCAAAAAGGCTCTCCAAGCAGAAGGGGCCTTTTCTTTTCCTCCTGCTGAAGTCCGACTTGAGCTGTTCCAGGCATACTTCAAATGGTTTCACCCGCACTTTCCAATCATAGACGAAGAAGAATTTTGGACCGAGTACCGAGAGTTCAATTTCTCCGCCTTATTACTACAAGCTATGATGTTCATTGGGGTTATCCACTGCGAGGAGTCAACGCTCTATCGTCTTGGATGGGGAAACCGTCATCGAGCGAAATGGTTTTTCTACATCAGGGCTAAGGATATCTATGATGCTACGTTCGAGACCAATAAGATCATCGTCATACAAGCTCTGTTTCTCATGAGCTTTTGGCGAGCTGGTGCGTTATTGGAGAAGGACGCACGACATTGGCTAGGTACGGCTATTAGCCTCTCCGAGACAAGAGCACTGCATCGTTCTGGAGGTGATACCGAAGAGAGTCTAACGAGAGTTAAAAGGAGGCTTTGGTGGGCTATCTACGTTCGTGAGCGGCAATGCGCGTCTGCTCTAGGGTTACCGTGCCGCATACGCGACAAAGATTGCGATATCGAGCCGTTATCATCCGCCGATTTCACATCTGCTTTTGCTTCATCAACATCTGTCGAGGACCGTCATCGCTATACTGTCTACGCGATAAGCATGGTGCAGCTGGCGGTCTTCTTGGGCAGGGTGGTGGACGCTGGTTATCTACCAAAGCGCACGCTCGCGCCTGACGAAAGGATCAAGCTGCGCAATGAGCTTTATAAATGGAGACAAGACCTCCCGATTGTCATGCAGTTGCAAACCGATGCCGGTGATCCGCCAAACTTTCAGGCCAGCATGCTCCATCTTGCATACAACAACCTACTTATTCTACTCTACCGCACCAGCTTCGTTCTGGACGAGAACAGCAACACAGCAACGGACGGAAATGTCGCGCTCCAGGCTGCAGCGCGTAATTCGCGTATAGTCGAAGATATGCTGCCTGGCGGCAACATTGGGCATGCTCAGATGCATGTCATCACCAATTTGTTCAACACACTCTGTATTCACGTTGTGAACTTCAGGCGCTCAAGCGGCATCAATCGCACCCTTGCTGAGCATCGAGCCAAACTATGTTTGTTGGGTTTGCAAGAACTTCAGAAGACGTGGGAGGTGACCAATTGGGTGTTACAATTGTTCTTTCAATACCTTGATAGAGAAACAGCTTCGAGGCTGGCTATGGAAGCGGATGATGGTGGTTCTTCGACTGCCACTGGCCAATTCACCTCAGCCTGTACTACCACGCAACCGCCGTCGCAACACCAAGGTGCTGATAACGTCCCAACTCGTAGCACGCAATATCTCGACGCTCCTGCATCTTCCACCACTAGTCCCAAACCCTGGTCGTGGACCTTGGACGAAGCCGACCAGTATCTCTTCACGCAGATCGAAAACGACTTTGCTTTTGGAGAGGGTGCCTTGCAGCAATGGTGTCCCGAAGATTTGCTTTCCACGGAGTAAAAACAATAGGCATACTTGGAGAATTTAATTCAGGACATAGTACATCAAGCAGCCTCAAAAGCATGACAGGTCATGGCTCATTATCTTCATTAGGGTACTTTAGCGCTAGGTATCTCCGCAGTCACGCATCTTCTTCTATCCTAACATTTAGTTGTAGACGGGTCCGCTTGGCGCATATCCAGTCAGCCTCTCGCCATTCGAAGGTCGGAACTTCTCCTCCTTGAACCAAACATGTGCAGACTCGGCTAGCTTCTCAACCTCTGAGAAGGGAAACTCAGGCTTGGAATCAGACTTTGCGAGGAGGTCATAGATGCCTTGAGCGTAGTCGGGACCAATGTTGTAGACTTGTGCGAGGTACTTCTTCTAGTTGGGTGTTAGCATGGGCCATTTGACTCGGAATAATGTGGGATGGCTTACCTGAATGTCGGCGTACTTGACAAATTTCAGCATGTTAAAAGTGTTAGTAATGGTGTGTTGCCTCTTCTCGGGCGACATGACCCTAGTCCACAGCTCCTTTGCCTGGTCGTACTCGCTCTTCTTGGCCTCATGCCAATAATGGCTCTTGCGGCTCATGATGTTGTCTGAGACCTGGTATGGTGCCTCGGCGACGTCAGGACGGAACTTGTGTGCAAAGCTGTTGGGTACGTATTGCTTGTTTCCGGCGTGGTTGGCATCGACACGCATCTGGCCATCGAACTGCAAAGGCGAGAAGGACTTCGACATGAAGGGGCAATTGACAGGAATCTGGTGCAGGTTCACACCGATTCTGTGGTATTGTGCATCGCGGTAGAAGAACATGCGGAACTGGAGCAACGGGTCGGGCGAGTCCTCAATACCAGGCACCATGCTGCCGGGCGAGAAGGCGGCTTGCTCGACGTCGCGATGGAAGTTCTCGGGGTTCTTGTTTAGAACCAGACGACCAAACTCTTGCATAGGGAACTGCTTGCGCGGCCAGACCTTGGTCACATCGAAGGGGTCGAAGCCGAGCTTCTCAGGATCCGCATCCTGAGGCTCCATGACCTGAACCATGGCGGTCCACTCGATCTCTTCTCCATTCTCGATGGCTTCCCACAGGTCACGCTTGGAGTAGTCTGGGTCTTCACCACACATCTGTGTCGCTTCTCGCTGTGTGAACTGCTTCTGGCCGTGCTTGGCGATGAAGTGGTACTTGATGTAAACGAATTTGCCCTCCGCATTGACCCATTTGAAGGTATGGCAGCCATAACCGTGGTTGAAGCGCCATCCGACCGGCGTGCCATGGTCACTGAAGAACATGAGGCCTGCATGGTTACTCTCCGGGGTGTTTGCTAGCAAATCGAATAGGGCATCGTAGTCTGGAAGGAAATTCCTTGGGTTACGGGCTTGAGATCGAATTACGTCTGGTCCTTGGATGGGGTCGCGGCAGAAGAAGATGGGGAAGTTGAGACCGACGATGTCGTAGTTGCCCTCCATGGTGTAAAACTTAATGGCGAAACCACGGGGGTTGCGAGCTTCATCAGGGTACTCACGACCAACAGTGACTGTGGAGAATCGGACGAAGACAGGAGTCTTTTCACCTACGCTGGAGAGGAAGTTGGCTTTCTAGAGAAAAAAATCAGTATGTTTCAGTCTGAGAATGACTGTGGCAAACATACTGTGAGAGAATCAACCTTCTTGGTGCACTCGAAGTATCCAAACGCACCAGAACCACAAGGATGTACCATTCGCTCCAGGTTCTTGGAACGATTGAAAGTCTGTTGCTTCTGGAAGAGAAAAATATCGCTCGCTACGGGTATGCCACCGATGGTCTTGCTGTGTGCTCTACAAGACGTTAGCGGAGATACCTCGGAGGCAATCGAGGGTCGAAAAGCTTACGGGTCGATCCATGGGATGCCTTCATTGGAGGTAAAGTAAGGCCCATCATCCTCACGCTTTCCACCTTGAACAGCACCAGAGATCTTTGCAGCTATATCGGCAGGGCCTTCGTTGGCTGAGCCCATATGACTTTGCCTTTGCGCACGTTTCTCTCCAGCCATACTCTGGATACCCTGGGAGATGGCCTCGGGTGGATGTTGCATGGGGTCATTTTGGGAGGCGTTTGCACCGGTCGACATGGCTGCGGTGAGTTTGCTAGGTAGAGACGTAGGGATTTCCATGAAGAAGCAACAGCGCGTGAGAGCTTAAGAGGGCACCATGGAGGCACACCATTGCCGCGTAAATGGAGCACGGGTGTTACCGCTGTTTGGACATATTGTCAGGGTGATGTGTCTCTGACGCGTATAGAGGAGGGGTAGCAGATGCCACGACTTCACGTGCAGGAAAAGTGACAGCAGGAATGGTGATTTGAGGTTTAGTGTCTCCTGCATCCGGAGGCTGAAAGGGCTATACGCTGGGGGCACTTCCCTCTTAATCACGCATTTAGTGGAGATACCTTTTTTTCAAAAGATAACACCAATACTTGGCCGCTCATTCGCGGCGACATTTGCAGTCCGCGGGCGCTGTGGAGCATAGTGGGCATTACAGGTATGGGAATGTTGGACTTTTGCATGTTTCGGCATGATAGCAATCTGACGTTGCCAAGATTGGCCAGCGGACAACGGTCCAATTTCCATACATCATCAGTACGTCGCTCCGCGGAACGCCACTCCACCTTCCAGTATTATGGCTACTTTACTTTTGACACATGGTAAACGGGTACCTGTTCCCGGCCAATGATGCGACAGACAATCGTCAGCGAGCATGTTGCGTGACAAACTTCGCGCGCAGCTCGAGGAAGCAAACAACGCTTTGACGGTGCAGGAACGTGCCTCTGGCGAATGTGTGACGTATCGTGACCATCGCGATGTATAACAAAACCTGGCGAACACCTGCTCGAAGCATATTGCATCCTTCCCAATAACAGATCAATTGTAATCTCTATCTTTCACCATCACAATGTTCGCTCCCCGTGCCATCGTATCACCGCTTACCCGAGCCGCATTCAGGCCACAAACGATTCGCGTTGCTGCCAGGCCAGCCTACTTTCGCATTCAAGCTGCATTCAACTCAACAATCTCAGAAGCCATAACACATGATCATCGCGAGCTGAAGACATACTACAATGAGATTGTCGACAACCCTGACGATATTGACCACGTTACACGCTATGGCAACCAATTCACATGGGAGCTAGCCCGCCACTCTGTCGCCGAGGAACTTCTCGTATATCCAGCCATGGAGAAGTACATGGGAGAGAAGGGAAAGCAACACGCAGAGTCTGATCGGAAACAGCATCATGAGGTACGTGAATATGTCTCTGATTACAATTTGCACTTCATGAACACATGCCTAAAAACAGCCACGATAGGTGAAAATCTTACTTAAGGAGTTCCAAAACATGGACCCAGCGTCCTCAACCTACATCCCCAAGTTGAAAGAGATTTGGTCCCTCCTCGAGCGCCACATTGCCGAAGAAGAGAAAGATGACCTACCTGCCCTCGAACAAACTCTTTCCTCAGAGAAGAACCGCGGAAACTCCCAATCCTTGGCCAAGAACTTTGCTCGCACAAAAGCCTTTGTGCCATCAAGGAGCCATCCCAGTGCTGGAGAGAATCCGTATTTCGAGGGTCCGATGGGTATGTTGGCTGCGCCGATTGACCACATTGCGGATATTTTCCGCAAGTTTCCCGATGGCACTATTAGTCCGAATCCCAGCAAGAGTAAGTACCACCCTACGAATTGAATCTGAAGCATATACTGATCTTGTACGCGGATATTCAGAGTGAGGATGAACGGCTGGATGGGTGACCTGTGAGCGGGAGTGCGAAGGAGTCCAAACGGAGTCCAATGTCTCACGTTGTCGTTTTGGTATTGAAAAAATATATAACAAATATTATGATGTGTAATCATAGCTTTGGTGCGATGTCACCTGTCAATGTGTCAATTCTCCGATTCTGGTACAAATCTCGACTTGATGATCAAGGTCCCGTGACATATTGTGCAAACGTCCTGTAAAGACGGTTTACAGGATCGAGTCAGAAGACAAGAACGTTGATTTATAATGTTGGCACAGGAGGAGAATGCTACAAGGACCAACCGGCTCCATGAAGTTGTAGACAGGATACTATTAGAGACATATCCAACCCAGTTTGCTCAGCAACTCCATGAATACATACCATCGTATCATACAATGTCGCCAGACATCACGGAAACCAACGTTTTGAAATAGTCATTTGAAGCTTTGCCATTCCCAGAAGTGTTTTCACATGAAGAAGCGAATAAAAATATTGTACAAAAAGAAGGTCTGTCCTACGCTCTTGACACGCCATACCATGCTACTACCTCGCTATGCGTAACGAAAGACATGAACGAACTTCCATCAACGCCCGCCCAAGCGCCACAAGTCTATCGTCAAAAGAGTGCCACGTACTTTCATAACCAATCCAGTACTCTGCGAATCCGACTTTTTGTATATGGTGCTATCAACGCCTTGCGCCGAAGAAAGGGGAGAATGCAGGATATCGTACTCCGGCGCACTGCGACTTCGGTGGTGATATCTCAAAGAGCAACGCCGGAGCGAAGGACCGAGGCCTGTGCTCTTCGGATGGGCAAAGAATGTGCCAACGTGCTCTTTGCTGTGTTTCTTTTTGGGGTCTGACACCATGTGCGATGACTTCGTCATCCTTGTTACTTCTCTCAGGACATGGCCTATTAGTCCCGTGGAAGTCGTTCTTCTCTACAGCTCCATCATCATAAGCGCATGCGCCCGATTCTCGTATTGACCAATAACATGCGACGTCATGCGCCCAGCCACTCATTGTAATCACCTTCCGTCGTCGATCTCAACTTTCCTGGGCCTGTCGCGTTCACGCTCTCGCTCTCGCTCGCGGTCGTCGTAGTCGCTCTCGTCGTCATAGCGGCGACGTCGCTCACGGTCATGGTAACGACGGTCTCGGTCTCGGTCGCTGTCACGGTCTTCGTCATCCCTGTCGTCCTTGGAGCGGTGGCTTCGCCTGTCACGGTCGTCTCGATCGCGTCGGTCATGATCGTACTCCTCTTCTACAGCCTTGTTATTATGGTTCATGGACAGAACTTGATGTGAACTTACCTCTGCTCTCGCGAATCTTCTTGGTACGATCAGCGAGCTTCTGAATTTCTTCCTTGGTCAAGACACGCAGGACAATGACGCAGTCCATTCGCTCCTCAAAACGTTCCTTGGCTTGCTCTAGGGCTTCAGGGTTGACGAGGCGGCGATCAATCCTTGTCCATCGGGCTCCGACGGGAATGTCCTTGCCCTTTAGAGCGTCCTTGTGTGGTGCAACTCCCTCGCGGATGGGCTCAGGGTCCTCAGGGAACTTTTCAGTAGGCTTGCGAAGGATTCCCTTAACAGGCGCAACAGGTTCCTTGGGAGGTTCGACGATCTGTACGCTCTTGCTTGTAGATTCCCTGTCAAGCGTTTCAGGCTCCTGTACCATGCCACCATCGTAGACGCTCATGGGACGATCCCTGGGGGGAGACGCGCGAGAGCGATCTTCGGGGCCTCGAGACCTGTCACGCTCATCCTTCTTGCTCCTTCGGCTCTTCTCGCGGTCAGAGTCGCTATCTCTGTCACGGGTACTTCGGCTAGCACGCTCTGCTTCTTGTTGGACGCGTCGTCGGTATTCCTCATCGGGGTCCAGAGTAGCTTCCTGGGGTGCTGGTTCCCTCCGGCGTTCGGCATCGCGGTCGACATAGTGACGCGGTCGCTCATCGCCGCTACCCTCAGAAGAAGGTGGCTTGCGAGAGGGTACCGCGGGTACCTTCTCCCTGTCGTCGTCTTCGTATCGACGTTCGCGGGGCTTGCGCTCGGGCTCGATGGGAGGATAGTCGGGAGCTGCGATCTGTGCTGGAGCTGGAGCTGGGGCAGGAACGGGGACTGGGACAGCAGCTGGTGGTGGCTGCTGTGGCTGGAGGGAGTTGCGACGACCTTCAGACTTTCTCTCCCGTCGCTCGTCAGGCCGGTCTCGCCGGTCACGCTCATCGTATTCCTTCCGGCGCTCACGCTCTCGCTCCCCTGAGGAGTCTCGGTCGCTACCACGGTCCTTGTCGCGGTTCTTTATGTAACCAGCACCGGCCAGGGTAGCTGCCACACCAGCCACTGCGCCAGCCGCGGTCTGCACAAAGCTACCTTTCTCCTCAGATCGGCTTTCACGCTCACGCTCACGAGGACGCTTGTCATAATCCTGGGGTGCACCAATATCCCTGTCACGAGTGGCACGAGGATCGGGCATGCGTGCCTCAGCGCGCTCTGGCTGGTAGTAATGGCTGCTGGGCTCCTGTGGTCTGGGTCGAGGAGGCTCAGCCGGGGGGTATAGAGGCTGTCGGTCCAATGCATGATGATCATGTGCAAGGGTTGGGGGGCCTGGTGCAATGCCGAAGCCACGAGTAGTCACCTCACGGTCCTCAAAGGCAGTGCTGTGACGCTTGTTCTCGACACCGCGGCTCTGGCGATCGTAGTCGTCGCGATAGGTGTCTCGGCGGGGCTCTTGGTGGATAGCAGCAGGAGTGCGAGAATTGCGAGTGGAAGAGGATCGTCCAAGGCTTGTGTCTGGGTAGGGATCGTACTTGGGGATGTCGCGTGCCCGCTCGATGGACGATGACCTGCCGTGAGGCCGCGGAATACTGTTGATCTTATCGAAGCCACGAGTGGATGGGGGAGGGCCAAGTTCGCGGGTAGAGGCACGAGCGGGGCGATCTGAGATCATGCTGGTGGGGCGAGAGCTACGTTCCAAGCTACCAGCACGTGGCCTCCGCCAGGCTGGCTCTGTGTCACGATACATGCTCGCTGGATCGGTGTAGGAGTAGCCATCACTGTTGCTCAGGTCGGTAAGGCGCGAGGGGGGCTTGCTGCTGTCATGGTAGCTGCGGCCGCCACTTGTGAGACTGTAGCCCCGGTCTGCATGGTCCCGGTGGTGGTGCGACGAAGGCTGGACCTCAGCTACGAGCTTAGTCAAGTGGCTGGTGTCGTCAACGCTGTAGACCTTCTTGTGGCCTCGTGATGAAGCGCCCGGAGTGATGTATGTATCAGGCCCTTTGGCGTAGGAAGGAGTCAGGGGGCTCCGTGGGCGGTCGGTGTGAGTGTGTGACGAGTAGGGTGTGCGGAGGGGCAGCGAGGTCTGCGGCAAGGCACTGGTACTCACGTTGGGGCGGGATAAATCGTTGGTGTTGCGTCGCGGGCGTCCCGTGTACGAGTCGTATTTGGCGGTGGTGATGTGCGAGGGGTGCGAGGTGGTGGGCGTGTAGTAGGGCGTGTGGTGGGAAGTGTGGGAAGTGTGGGAAGTTCCGAGGCGGGCGACACTGGAGCGCGGCGAGCTGGGACGGCCATAGCCCGAATAAGACGAGGAGTAGTAGGGGTCGGAGAAGGTGCCTGTCGACGACCTGGCGGGGTTGGAGTAGCGGCTCCCTCGCGGGGACGAGGGGCGGTTGTAGCGCGTGTCCATGCCGCCTGAGAGAGTGACGGTCTTGACGTGGAGGGGAGTGGATTTGGCGGCAGTTTTGGCAGCGGGCGTGGTGGACAAGGAGTTTCGACGTGGGGGAAGGGGCGGCGCAACGGTGCTAGAATAAGTATTGTGCTTCCTCAGGCCAGGCGGCTTAGTGGGGAGGAGAACGCTGCCCAACATCGTGTCAGCCCAGTGGTCGGTTTCAGAAGTTGGGAAAGAGAGCAAATGGCACAAACGAAAGGGAATTAGAAATTAGGCCTGGCGAAGAGGCAGAACAAAGTCGCAGCTCGACGTACATAAGGGCGTTTCAACACCGGACGACAGCCGGTGGGCACAGCCAAGTTGGCTCGACGACTAGCAGCGCGAACAGGTTGGCCGATGGTTGTAGGATGCAGGATACGCCCAAGGTCCCTGGCCACGGTGGTGACAGGGGGCGGGGGTGAGGGCACGGTGTAAAATCAACGTGATATTTGCAGGTGGCTCCCAGGGTGTGCCCAGCAGGATACTATGGACTGTGTGGTGGGGACCGCGAGGCAGCGAATGAGGCGGACAAGTGCGGTGGGGAGGAGCAACGGCCGACGGGGCAGCAGATGTTGGAGCGTCGATGGGGTGCAGCGCTGGACTCGAGATGGACAGTAAGGATAGACAGCGAGGAGGGTGAGGATTCGGTCGGGTACAGGGCGTGCGCATCAAGCCGCCCACCTGGTTTCGAGGTTACGTGGAGAGAGTCAGATTGCACTATGTCATCGCCCTCGCTTGGACCCGCGCAACCCTGCAGCATGCAGCCACTCAGCAGAAGCCCTGGCTCGTGGCTCAGAAACAGGGTCCGCTTGCTGCTCTGCATTTTTTGGCTTTTTCGCTAGTCGCACGAGAGATTTACTAGCAACAGCTAAAACCGGTCCTAGCTATATGCAACTCTCTGCATGGCTCCGAGCAGTTACCACGTTCCCACACTCACGCTTCACTCTGCTGCCACTTGCACGTCAGCACGTTGGTATCCGCACGCACACTCCGACCTGTCAATAACGTCGCCCCGCTGCCTAGCATTCTCTCTAGCTGCTACAGACGCCTTCCGCCGCCCAACTGACCCCGCTTAGGCAGGATAGCCCTGTGCTACCCAACTTGACCGCCAGGACTGCCCATGGCCTCGTGACTCGTCCGGTGCGACTGCCCTGGGCGGGCCGACTCAAGCAACCCGTTCCGTTCACGATCTTCGCTGTATGAACACGTCGTACAGATCCTGATACGCACTGTAGTTTGATCGTTGCCATTGATTGGTCTGGAAACATGGCATAGGCACGGAGCCGTCACATCATGACTTCGGCATTTCTCAGCTACCGAAACACTTCTCGCGGTACTAATCCGCCAGACGCGCCGCAACGTAAGCTCTGAACATTGGCCACCTGTTGCTTTTTGCCTTCGCCTCCTCTCTCCGATGCTCTACACATCCTCGATCTGCTCCACCCTCGCAGCCTTGCCAACGCCGCTTTTGGTCGAGTCGGCATCGTCCGTCGCGTGATGATGTCTGAGCTGCTTCGCTCGCGACTTGCTTGGGATGGTATCCTGAATACAACCCCTGATAATGCTGCCCTCGAACAACTCTCCCACAGACTCCAACCGCACCCCCTTGGTTTCAGGCACACAGAACACCGTCCAGATACCCATGACGATGCATAGCGACCCGAACAGAAGAAACGTTCCGTACGTAATATTGTCCAGCATCAAGGGCGTAATCTTTGCGATTACAAAGTTAAAGAGCCATTGCGTCATTAGCGAGCCCGCCATGAGCAGAGACCGCACGTGGTTGGGACTGCACTCGGACGCCAGCACAAACGGGATCGGGCCCCAGCCGAATGAATAGAAGACAACAAAGAGATAGACGCAGATGATGGCAAAGATTGCGTTGCCATCAAGTTCGCCTGTGGGTGGGTGGACTGCTTGGTTGACACCAATGTAGTACATCGCAAACGCTTGGCCAATCGATCCGAGGATCAACGACCATTTGCGTCCCAGCTGCTCAGTAAATGCCATCAGGCCAATCGCTGTCACGACGATCTTGACGATACCATAAATTCCAGTTGCCTAGTTGCAGGTTAGCTCGTGATGCATGCATGCACTCTTTACACTCTACTTACGAATAGTCCGGACGAGGGACCAGTAAGACCAATTTGCTTGAAGATCTGAGGAGCATAGTAGTTGATCGAGTTTGTTCCCGTCCACTGTTGCCAGAACATGAGGATGACAACAAAGCTCGAGCGGTACAGCATCTTCTTGTTCGAGCAGGCAGCCTTGAGTTGAGCAACCATCGGCATCTTCTCGTGACCGTTGAAGTCTGCGATAATTTCATCCAACTCCTGTGTTACCTCTGGGTCTTCGACGCTCTTGCCGCGGACATGAGCCAGAGCTTTAGCGGCTTGGCTTAGCTTGTTTTTCTCTACAAGCCAGCGCGGAGACTCGTTCATGAAGAGCATGCCTACAAGCAGGAAAGCGCCAGGGAGCATCTGCAGGGCAAATGGCACGCGCCATTTAGTCGAGTCCGTAGGGCTAGTTATGTCGAGGGAGATGCCGTAGTTGACGAAAAAGGACAGACATATACCAGTCACGTTGAAAAGTTGCTGCTCCACGTCAGTCGACTGATGCAATCAAGCGGTGTAGACAACACATACCATGCACCCAATGCAGCGTCCTCGGATCGCCCTGGGCGCGTTTTCTCCAATGTACGTGGGGACGACGGCTGAAATCAAGCCAACGCCGAAACCGCCAATCACACGTCCAACGTAGAGCTGGGCAAGGCTTGTTGTACCAATCCCGCACAGGGTCTGAATCAGAGATCCAATGATGAAAATGATATCCGCTGCGATGAGCGCCCATTTACGACCAAAGGTGTCGGAAACGTAGAAACTGGCCATGGCGCCGAAGAAACATCCTGCCTGGAGCACAGAAACGATGTTTCCCTGTAGATTGGCAAAGTTTTTGCTATCCTTGTCGAGGTTGAATGAGTGCTGGAATGCATCCATTGTCAAGACACCTGCAATGCGGTTAGCGACGGTCAGTTCATATGCACGTGCAACAACACACCTCCGATGAGACCTGTGTCCCAACCAAACAGCATTCCACCAAAAGATGCCACAGCGGTGAGCAGGTAGGCTCGACGATACGTCTTGATGTCGGCCCACACCTCGGACATGTTGAGCTTCGCCATGATGGCAACGTGGATCAGATGTCGCAGAGAAGATGCACAGGCGAATGCGATGTGATGCGACACGACGAACGTTCAAAGTCGGTGATGTCGATCAACCAAACACTGCGGCAAACATCCGAATATATATCGTCAGTTTATCCTACCTTGCAGAGCCTAGTTAGCGAACCCCGACCAAAACCCGCTGGCAAAAGGCGACCAGTTGCCTTGGCGGTCGGCATAGTGCAACGCGACGTCGGGGATATGACGTGGGGATTCGTTCGTGGGGACTCCAGACGTGCCAGTTACAGGCGGAGAGCCCCATAGCTAGTGGGTCGGCATAGCGGATGGTAATTATCCCTCCATTCAAACGCCGTCGCCGTTATTGTGTTGAGACTTTTGTGTGCTTCCTTCGTCTGCAGTATCTATGGAGACGAGTCAAAGGTTTGCATGGCCAAGAAATAGAATGAATCGCTGGCTGTACAGTGCGGATGCAGCGTCTGCAGGAGTGTGTGTGTGAGATGGATGCCCAGGGGGCGAAGATGCCGGGTGGCAGGCTAGGCACTTGCTTAGCGCTCCTTGTGCATCAGCTTATTTTGTGCATGTGAACACCACAACAGCAGCCGGCATCGTCTTGGATATGCGACGCACTGCAATGCAAAGACCGACTCGACCTTCAACTCATCCTTTTTGCCCTGTTCTCCACATTCCGTTCAAAGACCGACCCCAGATTCTTCACCTCCGCATCTTGCCTCCGCACGGGAGCTAGGCGATTGGAATTGCGATGGGCTTCTCATTGGCCTAGCGACCAAGTATCCATATGCCGAAGCCAGCTCGTCAGCTCCGACACTACTTGCCGTGGTCTCCACAAGCCGACATACGATCGTTAGAACAATTATAAAAGCGGTATTAGTAGCACTCTAGACGGTCGCGAAAAGATCACTCAAGTGCAACAAAATAGACCCATGGGGTGATAGGCAGGCTACAGGCGTGCTGATATTGTTATTCTCTTCGTTACTCGTGTTGAAATACAAGTGTCTCTAATCGTGAAATAGGATCCGTCAATCACCAACTATAGGTTCGCTTTGCTCTTCTGTTCAGGTACTTGCGTCAACAGCTTGTCGCTCTTGATAGCCGACTTCAAGTTGTCCAAAACCAGTATCTCCATGTCGCGCTGGGAATAGTTAGCTTTTACTCACTCTCACTTCACTCGACAGAGCGGCTTACCTGTGTTTCGTATGTAGCCGTTCCAACATGAGGCAGCAATACCGCATTCTCGCATTCCAGTAGCCCTGGATGGATCTTTGGCTCCTCCTCAAACACATCCAGCCCACATGTCCAGACCTTGCCGCTCTTCAGCGCGTCGACCAGAGCTGCCTCATCAATCAATGC
The DNA here is from genome assembly GCF_004154835.1 of Alternaria arborescens. NCBI lineage: Eukaryota > Fungi > Ascomycota > Dothideomycetes > Pleosporales > Pleosporaceae > Alternaria > Alternaria arborescens. Next base: position 474,740 of record NW_021167859.1, on the reverse strand, counting down.
ACCTCTTGCAGTGTTCACAATGATCACACCATCCTTCATCGCGTTGAATTGTTCCTTGCCAATGATGTGTGTGGTAGAAGGGTTGAGCGCCAAGTTCAGGCTGAGGACATCGGATGTCTTGAGTAGCTCATCAAAAGTCACGTACTTTGCACCGTTCTCTTCGCTCGCCGGTAGCTGGTGACGGTTGTGGTATTGTATCTTCATGCCGAATGCTTTTGCGCGATGTGCGACTGCTGAGCCAATGCCACCCATGCCTAGGATACCGAGTGTCTTGTTCTTGGGGTCGTGACCGAGGGAGAAGTTGCCGCGCCACTTGCCTGCCAGGAGCGTCAGTTTTGATTCAATGAATGGTAAGCTTACAAACCATTGTTTACTGCCATGTAGGACTGCTTGATGTTTCGGAGCGCGCCCAGCATGAGCCAGATGGCAACATCTGCAGTCGCGTCGTTAACCGCTATCGGTGTGCTTGATACCGAGATTCCTCTCTCTGTGCAGGCCGCGACGTCGATGTTGTTGTATCCCGCGCCGTTGTGGCAGACATACTTCAAACTCTTAGGCAGAGCGTCAAGCAACTCCGCGTTGAAGTCTCCGGTAATTGGATTCGAGTCGTTGCTTCGGTAAAGGGCGTATACACCGTCGAATTCACCACTCTTGCACTTTGAGAGGAAGTCTTCGCGGTTGCCATCGGGGTACTCGTGCAGCTTCGAGGCTACCTCTGAACATTGCTGCCATTCTTTCTGGGCATGTGACAATTTGCCGATGAGAAGTGCTGCTCGTTGCGACATGGTAAATGTATGTTTGTGAGAGTGGTGACGATGTAATCGAATACTTTGAGAGGATGGAGGGGTCAAGGAGAAGGAGTGGCCGGGTAATGTTGTCTTGAGCGCAGCGGCATTTGGTAACCTTTTATTGCGCGCTGCCCAGATCCACTGCCCCGACCGGTCTATTTCGGACCGAGCTTTGTACTATGGAGATTTCAAGCGTGGTAATTTACCTCGCTCAATTGACAGCATGGCAGTTTGCTATTTCAAGGCGTTTAAGAACTGTGCTAATACAAACATCATGCGTCGCGATGATGCAACCCCACCATCGCGGCCTCAGCTGCCCCGCCATCGTCATTTCCCAGGTTAAATAAACGCTCCCAATCACCAAACACTGTCAGCTAAACAGAACTACATCCAGAGCACATACAGGGTCTACTCTTTCCCCCCGGAATCACATGTTGTTTTCGTAGGCTCGTTCAGCTTTGCAGGTCGGAAAGGAGCCCGAACCCGTATCTTCGGCATCTGACGCCCAAGACCATATCAAAGTTCAAACGCCGACAAATCACGTGAGCGCGCTAACCTCGAACTCACCGACCATGACCGAAGGATGTAAGCGTCGTCTCGGCGCATCGGCGATCCATCATCTCCCGAGCCGAAACAGATGCAGCTTCCAGACTCACACCGAAGGCCTTCCAGTACGTTAGGCAGCAAGGCAGGCATGGACATGCGCTGCCTACTTCAGCCTGGCTGCAAGCGAGGAGCAGAAACTCACAAAATAGGAGATGCGTGTATGCGTGGAACTCTGTTGGAGCGCCTAATGGGCGAGCACTTCAATCCTCAGTGAGCATATAAGCTCACCTCGTTCCATGATAATGTAGTATTCAAGTTCATTGGTAGTAATTCATATCTTACACCCGGAAAACACTCATCAAAAACGGAACATTGAACATGGAGCTCAAGCACGTAGCAATTCTCGGGGTATGTCTACTTACCTATCTGAACTATCCTTCATCCCAGTATACCCAGACGACATGCGAGCCTTTCAAAGTTAACGTTAGCGCAAACACAGGCAGGAGGAAACGTGGGCAACACCATTATCACCGAACTCCTCAAAGACGGAGCCCGATTCACTATCACAGCCATCACGCGCTCAACATCGTCTTACACATCACCTTCTACGGCCATCACCCACCGCGCTGTAGATTACACCTCCTTCTCCTCTCTACAAGCCGCGTTTCAGGGTCAAGACGCAGTAGTGAACTGCGTCACAGGCGGTGCTACGCACTACGAACCATCCAAGCTCATCATCGACGCTGCGGTTGCTGCAGGCGTCAAATTCTTCTTCGCCAATGAATTTGTTGGGGATATCACACGCAAGGAGTTTACAAGACTGCCGGAAGCTTTTGTAGGCTCCAAGTGCAGGATCCGGGAGTATCTAGAGGAATTGGGGAGGGAAAAGAAGATGGCTTGGTCCAGCTTGAATGGAGGGCCGTTTTTCGATATGTGTAGGTTTTCCTCTGGGCATAGAGGCCTTGCTTTTTGTAAGAACAATACTAACCTAATTACTACAGGGCTNATGAAGGGACCCGCAGGCTTCGGTAAGCCATCCTATTCATCTATCTAACTCACTGGTCCAATCAACTCACCTTCCGTACCAGACATACCCAACCACCACGCTCGTATCTACGGTACTGGAAATGAACCCTTATACTGGACCCCTCTTTCAACAATCGGCCTCGCAGCTGGCAACATGCTCCGCAACCCTCTTGCTATCGCCAACCAGCCCATTCTCATCTGTCCCTTCCCCCACCTCACGCAAAATATGCTGCTGCCCACCCTGGAAAAGCTTCTTGATACGTCATTCAGCGTTGAACGTGTTGACGTGGAAAAGATTCACCGACATGCATTAGTCGTGCTGGAGAAGTGGAAGGAAGGTGGTGAGCAAGAAGAGGGAAAAGCGCAAATGGGCAAAGCAATGAAGGGATTAGCGATATCTAACCAGTTCTACGGAGGCGAGGACAATGTGAAGCATCTTGGCCAGGCTGTTCAGAATGAGATTGTTGGTGTAAAAACCATGCAGGTGGAGGATGCAGTGAGGGATGCGTTGGAGCAATATGGGAAAGAGTGCCAAGTTGTCCAGGGTATGCTCAATGTGGAGGCTTGCGACATTTAAACTGTACACTGCTATCATCATGCCGTTTAGGCTTGTGATATCACCAGCGTTTCTGTGCTAGAGACGGAGACAACAAAGTGGGATAATATCGATAAGGATTAGAAGGAAAAACAAATCTCGTAGAGAAAGCTTTCGCATACTATGTTGTATACGTTTTCATGTTTTACAAGCGTACAGTGAGACTGCTAGTGCTGATTGATCAGCAATGCCGCCATCTATCTATTCATCGCTTGGGATGACCGCTATCAAGCGGCCCATGTCGGTATCTCTTTTATACTATGCTTCTGTACGTACGCAACGTACAACTCCAATTAGCTACCACCGTACCCTTGATAACCGCCTTGATCCCCGCTCGGGCCTCGCTGCTGCCCCGGATCGGGATCCTCAAACGCCGCCGGGTCCCATTCCCATTGATCGAAAGTCGCCTCGTAAGGATTTCCATAGAACATATTGAGTGGCTGATCGAAATCCATTAGCTCAGCGTTAGGATCGTTCAGGTATTCACTTCCGGAGATATTGTTGGAATAGAAGTTGCCTGTGTTGGATTGCGAGTAAAAGTCGTTGCTATTGAATGCATCAGTGGTTGGCCATACGACACCCGACTGTTGCAATGCAAGAGGTTGACTGTACGACTGATATTGCTGCTGCAACTCCAGGGTCGTGTCTTGTGCCTGGCGTTGTTGTTGATGCTGATCAGTTGGCTGTGGCTGAGGTAGTTGCCGACGGGCCGCTTCTTGATTGCTCTGCTTATTCAATACTCTAGCCACAACGTTGTATGCGCTCTCGCTAATTGCATCGACCGATTTCATCGCACTCAGCCATCGTATAAGCTTGTCGACGCAGGATGTGACATGTGATTTTTCGACTGTCAAGTGGATACCGTCCAGCGACAGCTCAAGAAGTAGAACCGTAAGGGCTTGCATGACTACGCATGGTGATTAGCCATGTCGATGACTTTAAGATCGGACGGACTTACTCATATGGACAGCACACCACCACGGACCGTTCTCATAATACCATGCAGGGTTTGGGCGATCTGGCAACGTGGAGGTAATATCCAGGGCTGCGCCTATGCAGGCCTCCGCAGTTTTCTGGTTGAATCGAATCGACTCTTCGCTCTGCCCCTTTATGCGCAAATCCAGCCGACACAGACAGGGCCGAGTGATGCAGATCTTAGCGCTGTGGTAGTATAGATAAAGTAGCAGCTGCTCTCGATTCAGATCGTGCCCTGTCGCACCGGCAGTTGCTGCAGCTGGACCTCGAGATAGGGAATGCAAAGCCCAGGTTTCCAATTCGTCAGATAGCGAAGCAATCTCCTTCTGCGCAGCCTTCCAAGACTTGGCAGACTTCTGCGCGGAGTACAGACCAGACAGAATTTTGTCCATAAGAATGTCGAGCCTAACGTAGGCTACATCGAATGGATCCACACTTCCATCGGGTGTGGTCCCACTGGCAGAAGATTCGGAGACCCGACTTACTACAGAAGACATCGCATTTTTACGTAATGGTGTCTCCATTTCAGTTCCTTTCGCGCCCGGTGGCGGTACTGTACAGTCTATGGCACTTACAGCGCGAGGACGTCCTGTTATTGAAGTAAGGACACATTCAATGGAGTAAAGCGACCACCAAATCTGGGCTAGCGCCTTCCTCCTCTTAGGAGACATGGAAGGATCCTCGTGTCTAAGGTGCAGACCTGCAGCTTGTGCATGGCGGATGGCGATACCGATCATGTACCAAGCCCTGTAACCTCATTGTCAGCACGCGCACATGTCGCATAGTTGACTGGGCTTTTATGCGCACCCTAAAGGTATTCGCTGTATGTTACGTCGTCGTTTGTTATTACAAAACAGGTCGAATACCTTGAGGGTGAGTTTCGCTGTGTGGTCGTAGTGAGACGTACCTGCTGACATGTCCAATCGTCAGATAGTACAGAGAGAGAAGCCCGAACGCCTGGACTGACATCAGAGTTATTCGTTATGATTCCAAAAGGAGCCTACCTGTATCATTGTCTGATCTGGTTGTGCGACTAATGTGTTGAGAGACTGTAGCTGCAAAAGATGTACTGCTCTCCACATATACACTAAATGGTCGTGGTCGTCGGCCCGCCACTCTGCACCGATAAGATGTGAGTAGCGTGCACCGATGGCGAAAACGAGGTTCATAACAGCTTTCCACTTTGGACATACCACCAATGTAGCACTACTTTGATCTCTCGTGAAAAACGCGCGTAGCTGATGTTCGAAAATGTCACCTAGGATTGGGAATGGGCTATGTACGACCGCTTTATAGTACTCGAAAAGACGATTGGCCGTATCAGCAAAGGGTATGACATGTGGGTCACCAATATCGATGTCGATGTTGGATTTGTCAAGATAGAAGTAGTAGCCGAGGAATTGATCGTTGTCGGGGGATTGCCGGTTGTCGCCGTGCTGCTGACGCCCACGAAGTGCTTTAGCACGCTGATTGAAAGCGTCTCCCTCGGCCCCAGGCGGCCCATATGGCAAATCAGAGGACTCGCGTTCAGGATGTTCAATCTTGGTTTCAAGGGCTCGGAGCCATTGGACTTGCGAGTTGCGCCCCATGTAGCCCGTGTTGTCTGCGTCTTCGGTGCGCAAAATGTCCTCTTGGACAAAATCTAGGTCTTCGTTGGAGCCGACAGAAGCGGAGACGTGAGCTTCTCCGCCCTCTGCAGAGGTGGTACTTCGAGCGTCGTCATTGGCATGAGATGATGAAGCTCTCCTTGCCCGCTTACCACGTGATAGCGCAGGAGTCGGTGGAGGAGGAGGCGTGTCATCTTCGAAGGATGCCAATGTTTCCTCAACCTTTTTCTGGCTCGCCTCGTCGAGCTGGCTGCTGAGATCGAGCAAGAGCTCGGTCAATGCGTGCGATTTACGCTGCGCTCTTTTACTTGTCAGACAAAAAGGTAGAGCAGATAGGCAATGACATGGACAGACCCTTTGAGGCGGTCCTTGCGCTCTAGATCATAATGACAGCTATGGTGGTGCTTGTCACAATTGTCACAACGCGGACGAGCACCAGAGCATTTGATCTCTGGGTGTGGTCAGCAAGCCGGAGCTGAGCGAGATGTAGACAAGAGTTCAGGCCCACTTCGTTTGCGACACTGAGTGCACTAGCGGAAATCAGTCCTGGCCCAATCGAAATAGTCAAAGGCTTTTACTTACGGCTTTGCTCACGACTTCGCTGCGGGCTCGAGGGGTTCGTGTAGACGGCGGGATCTGATAATTCTGGCCGGGTATTCTCGGGATAGCCACCTTTGGCTCCCGGGAGTTGGAGCCCTCGGGCGGATAGCGGCTGTGGTTCATTTCCTCTGCTTGCAGTTATGGTGTTGTGAGAGGAGATGGAGAGCACGTGCAAAACATCAACGTCGCGACCTGGCTCAGGTCGCGCACGGACACGGTATCAGCCTGATGGAACAAGAGAAGAACTAGGGAGATGTGTCGTGGTGACGGAACGGAGCATTGCAGTGCCAGACGTCTCTATGCGGCGACATATATGGGACTGCTGGGTAGTTTTCGGGTCGAGGAAGGCGCTGATTAGGTGCGGGCCTTTAGGCCGTGGGCTACCCAGCGGCAAGATGGCGACGTCATGTTGTGTACAAGTAGGCAGGCTCGTAGGCGAGAGAACACAACTCTCAGAGCGCTGGACCGCACCACATATAACAACAGATTGCAGAGCGCAAAGCCACTCGTGTCTGGCAGGCGAGCCACTGTCCATGGATTGGAACTTACCCCTCCTCAGTCCTCGCAGCCAGCGCGCGGCCTTTCTTCGGCGGCGTCCTGCCATGAGCCTGCAGCATATTGTGGGCACAGGAGCTTGCGAAGCTTGTCGCGGCCGCATCACAAAGGTAGGTAAGGCCGTTGCTGATCTTGCGCGAGCTACCTGATAAAACGTACTCGGACCTGCACATAATCTGACATGTCCAGTATTCGACCGAACGTCCCCAATGCTCAGAGTGTCAGAAGCGGCACACTCCATGCGACTACACTTAGCCTCCGGTCCGGCCCGTTGCTACCAGGCGCAGACACCATGGCCAGGTGTATTCTACGGACGCCAGCCGTGCACTCCAGCGCGTCTTTGCACACCTGCGCACCCAGCCCCGGCCTATCGCCCATGAGACACTTGGCCTACTTCGTCGCGGCACCGACGTGCATGCGGTTCTACGCTTCCTCGAGTATGGCAGCCTCCGCCTCCAGCTCATGCTGGTTCCGGATACGACTTACCAATTCACCCTGCCCTATCTTGCTGACATGATGCCACTGTTTGACAGCACAGACAACCCGTATCTGACCTCAAGGCTGTACAAGGCCCTGTCGCACGAGACTGCCCACCATAGCACCGAAACCCAAGAGCATACATACCACGCCATCTACCAGGTGCCCTATCCCGGCGCCCGCATGTATGATCCTCGAATGTCCCCAGAGTCCCTGAGGTCCTCCAGATGGACACCAATCAGTCATGACGACGTCTTTCTTACCCGCCTTCTCGAGGACTATTTCCTGTACGAGTATCCTCTCTGGCCCTGCTTCCACAAAGATCACCTCCTCGACGACATGGCCACTGGAGGAAATGATTACTGTTCACCGCTTCTTGTTGATGCCGGTTTCAATCCAGCACGGTTGTATGGCGCCTCCAAAGCGAGTCTTCAAACGCTTGTTCACATGTTTTACCACCGTCACGGCTTCGAAGCATATTATATCTTTCTACTTCCAATCCTTGTCCAGCTGGGCTTTGACTTGATAGAGCGCCTACGTACCCTGGAGGCGCAGCAAGAGCATTTTCCGCCCATAATGAAAGCCACCAGAGCCACACTCATACTGTGCGCTAAGGGCTTGCGCGACCAAGGCCGAAACTTTTTTCTATCCGAACTCGTGTTCCGCATCCTGCAAGATAACATGAACCCTGCTGATGTGAAGTTGCTCAAGGACTGGGCACGCATCAGGGGCGAACTGCAGTCTCAGAATAGCTGCATAGGCGTATCAACGATGTCTGCATATGCCGCGCAAGAGCCCAAATCTCTGTAGGAAAGGGTCTGAAGACTGGCTGCTTTCGGATGCGGATCCGGGGTCTGTCATGTACGTTGCAATCACAGGGTGTTGCAATCAAGCCATGTATGTAACGAAGGTTTGATTCAGCACTATTCTCGATTTTGCGGGCATCTCCCCTCCCCCTAATGGCTTTTCTTCTTCATTGCCAGCTTTCTTTCACGCTTGTCAGCGATTCGTTGAAATATGCTGCCATCGTATACTGCGCGAATATCCTCCTTGTCGTTGTTAGCTTCGAGAGTAAACCAATAGATGATCCGATGTGTTACATACTTTCATCATCCGACCGTCTTCAGGCCAAAGCGTGATATAGGTTGCAGTCCCTATCCAAGGTTAACATTCTCTCTCACGCCGCTCAAGAACGGACAAAGCTTACATTCGAAGATGAAGCCACACATTCCGATCGGATCATTGATATTCCTCTGCCCCTTCAATACATTGACCAAGTCTCCCACAGTCAAATAGTCTCGTCCATCGGCATATTTCATAAAAATTTCTTCGAACTTCGAAGGGATGAACCTTCCTTCGGCGTCGTACGTGCCCGTATCGCTGCCGTGTCTCGCTCTATGCACATTGTGCAAGAACAGACGGAAGAAAGGATCCGGAAGCCATCCTGAACACGTGGGATACGAAAAGTTGATATGGATGACCAAGACGGCGAAAGCCGAGAAGAAGAGCCCGCAGCCTAGGCGGTAGAAACCGACGAAAGTGTCTTGTGGCCAGAGAACACCATCATGATCTCGGTCGAAGAAGTCGCAGTGTTGTTGCAGGACTGTTTGATGCGAGTGCTTCTTTGCCCAGTCGTCTTGCGTGCTGCCTTCAGGCGATTCTTCTGACGGGGCGAGGTTTGCGCGCGCAACCGCTATTTGCAATTAGTACAACGGCGTAGTAGCAGTAGCGCAACACGCTTATTCGTACCTGCGTGTTGTAGACGAGAGTTTTTGCTGCTGATATATGGTTTCCTTTCTTCGGTGATGGGTACGTTGTGGATTGAGTAGACAGGTACCCTGTCGTCTTCCCCACATTCCGCATGTCCATTGACTTGGTCCATTTTTGCAATCATAACGGCAACTTTTTCGGTGGTAAATTAGGAAAGTTCTTAAGAGACAAAAGACAGCAAGATCAAAAGAAATGCCCTAGCTGTTCGCCCTTTTGCTGCCACGAAGACTGAGCCGCATGTTCCTATTGGATCAAGGGCTCACCATGACGTCAATGACTCTGGAAACGGTCTTGGTATGGCAGTGCAACATGTCAAAAGCGTTTCGCAGGATTGTGGGCTATGTTCAGGAACGTCAAGTCTTTACTGTCGCCAGTGTAATGTGTGTATCGTGGCAACGGGGGCACGCATGTGCGTACATGTCACTCGTTGTTTTGTGGCTATCCTTCGAGATGCAGTTCCGCGGCCAATCATTGGAATGCAACCCTGCTCCTCAACCGTGCCCTGGCTTGATCTTCAGGCACGAGTCAAATTTAGACCACTCGCAAATACCCTGCATACCTATGTGTACTGTCTGTTAGTTTTATTCCATGCTTTGTACACCAAGGCCATGCCAATACACAAGACGTCTAGGTTGGCCATCATGCTCAAAGCGCATCATCTTCCGTAGCTACTCTTCTAGCTGATATATAGTAGAAGAAGTAAATGATGCCTCACCTTGATGGGGTGGAAAACTCAATATGCTTGAGCGGTCCGCTTTAGACTTGAATTACTCAAAAGAAGCGGATGCCCATCTAAGGACGGTCAACCGCATGTGCTGCTTACATATACCTTGATGTGGTGAGGTTAATTTGATGGTTGAAAGGTCGCACCGTTGATTGACACAGGGAATCTGATTCGGCTAGCGCGATCTCGGGGATGAATGACGCGCATGCACGGGACCGCGGGAACACGCGCCTTCTAGATGTCGCGTCTGCATCGCATTCCTCTACTCAGGATGCAGCTCCACTAACGCGATACCGGGCTACACGTTGCCCTTGTCAAAGATTGCCTCATTCATCTGATGTGAGTCGTCATCCGCCATGTCGTCACCATCGCCCGACTTCCATTCGTCGCAATTCTCGATAACCTCGCCGCGTCGCATACCCAAGTCCGCGTTTACGTACAAGCAGCTGCACCAGCTCAAGACGTACAACTCCCAGACACCCCTCCGCGTCATCGCGCACGTCGACCTCGATGCCTTCTACGCGCAATGCGAAACCGTCCGCCTTGGCATCGATCCCTCCAAGCCCCTCGCAGTCCAGCAATGGCAGGGCCTCATAGCAATCAACTACCCCGCACGCGCATTTGGTTTAAGCCGACATGTCACTTCGACGGAAGCGTTGAAGCAATGCCCCGACCTAATACTACAACATGTCGCGACATGGAAGGAGGGCGACGAGAAATGGGCATACCATGAAAATAGCTTCAAGGACATGGCAACGCACAAGGTTAGCCTGGACCCGTATCGCATGGAGAGTCGCAAGATCTTGAAATGCATAAAGGATGCTTTACCAGAAAAGGAACAGCGCGTGGAGAAAGCAAGTATCGACGAGGTCTTCATGGATCTGAGTGCGCAAGTGTACACGATATTGCTGGAGAGATATCCTGAACTGAGAGGACCCCCACCATACGATGACTCGTCAGAACGACTGCCCAAAGTACCTACAACCGTCTTGGACTGGGCGGCTGACGCGCTTGTTGAGACAGGTGAAGAAGACGGAGAAGATAGGGATCCAGATTGGGATGACGTGTGCATGGTCATCGCATCCGAGATTGTACGAGATGTGAGGAAACAGATCAAAGAGACACTGGGTTATACGTGCTCTGGGGGAGTCGCAAGGAACAAGATGTTGTCAAAACTAGGTTCAGGGTACAAGAAACCGAATCAACAGACCGTTATCCGGAACCGCGCTATCGAGCACTTTCTTTCCGATATGAAGTTTACCAAAATCCGAATGCTAGGAGGTAAATTAGGAGATGAGGTCGTCGCAATGTTTGGTACGGATAAAGTCAAGGACCTTGTGCAACAGCCATTGGATCAATTGAAGAAGTTAGGTGATGACACAGGCAGTTGGATATACTCCATCATTAGAGGTGAAGATAATAGCGAGGTCAATCCGCGTACTCAGATCAAAAGCATGCTTTCGGCGAAATCCTTCAGACCCGCTATCAACTCGTTCGAGCAGGGTGTGAGGTGGCTGCGCATCTTCGTGGCCGACATATTCTCACGATGCGTAGAAGAGGGTGTGCTAGAGAACAAGAGAAGACCCAAGAGCATCAACCTGCACCACCGCCAAGGTGCGCAAACGCGAAGTCGACAAGCACCGATACCCCAGGGCAAACCATTATCAGAAACCATACTGTTCGATCTCGCCAAAAATCTATTGGCTCAAGTAGTCGTTGATGGGAGAGCCTGGCCATGTGCTAATCTCTCCTTGAGCGTCGGAGGCTTCGAAGATGGTATCACGAACAATAAAGGCATCGGTGGTTTTCTAGTCCGAGGTGAGGAAGCAAAGGCCATGATGTCGACTGGTAGAGCTATGACTGGTGGAGGCGAACCACCAGCAAAGCGAAGAAGGACAAAAGGAAACATTGCCAACTTCTTCGGCCCAAGGGACGAGAAGAAAAAAGATTTCGATGAAGCGAGGGCAGTACTGTGGAAAGCACATAGCGAGTCCACTCGAGATGAAAGTGGGGACGAGGCAGAAGAGACAGGAGAAGATCACGATCCATTCCGCGCCCAACAAAGTCATGAATTAGACCGACCTTCAACACCAACGCTGGAGCGCCAAAGCTCGGATACGGATCTTTATGCCCCAGGAACACCGCCCTCGGCCCAACCCCAGCCTGCTTCCCCCTCTCCACCACCACCACCACAGAACCACGACCCGGTAACACCAGTCCCTCGTTCCAGACCTATAGCCCAGCAAAAATCTATTGACACATATTTCTGTTCTCGTTGTAACCTCCACCTTCCGCCGGCGGACAAGCCCGAACACGAAGACTACCACTTTGCGCTCGATCTGTCAAAGGAGATGCGGCATGAAGAGAGAAACCCCCCTACGCTCTCTGCAAGAAAAGGTGTGGGCGGGTCGAAGCCTTCCAGAGGGCGGGGACGACCACCGGCAAGTGGAAGAGGAGAAGCGGTTGAGAAGGGGCAGGCGAAGCTAGCTTTTGGGAAAGGAAGTTGATAGTTGGGAGTGGTTACGATACGTCAACGTTTATGATGATACCTACTGTTTGAGAATCAATATTTCATACGTCGAGAACTTGTACATAATTCTGCTGTCATTCAGCTTAATGAGACGTCGTTGATACATGCGCATCATATTAGCGGTTATATGCTACTACATATATTGACCAAATGAGCACGCTTATATTTATCATTCGGCTGGATTGACTACACAACCTCAAAGTTCAGCCTTACCCATGGCATCTTCTCGCTCCCTTCTGGCATCCTATACGTGAAGTTCCAAAACTCAAAGTCGCTGTGTTAGGTTAGCATATAGCCTTCTCTCTGTGCAGACGGTAGTCTTGATAGAACTTACTTGATAACCTCACCAGCTCCGCCAAACAGCCCATTGAATGTAACCTCGGGTTCTAGATCCACGGATCCGGTAACATTGACTTGAACACCCTCTACATCCGCCCAACCTGCTACATCCCTCTTACCATCCCAGCCGTTCGTTCCCACCAGGAAGGAAAACGCACTTGATGCATTCCCCGCCGGATACTCAAGTTGCAAGCTTCCGTCTTCAACCACCACATCCAAAGCCATACTCTGAGCATACAAACTCATCCAACCCACACTACCGTCCTGCCTCTTCCACTGCACGACTGCTGGATTGAAAGAGTTCTGGTTTTTAGCCGGGCCACCGACGACAGTTTCGTTGAAGGATTCAGCACCGATAGTCAGATCAGGGGAGAGATAAGCCGTGATATTTCGCGGCTCATAGTCGTACGGTGGAGAGAATGCGGAGGTCCTAACAGTATGTGTGCCTGGAAACTTGGACAGAGATGAGAGCGTGGCGTTTGGAACTAGCGTGTTATGGTAGGGCGCCAGAATGGCGATTAGGGGGCCAATCGCGAAGTCATCCTTATGACCCATGGCGTACGGCTAGAAGGGTGTTAGGAGATACGGTAGAAGGGAAATAGAAATGGAAACAGAAATTGAAATGGAAATGGAAATTGTGCTTCATGCATACCTTCTTGTTGATAGGTGCCATCTCCTTGCCCACGAGCGTCCACATTTGCAGCGCCAAGATACTCAGATACTTGTTCATGTCGAACCCATATGCGCGATCCCACGGCCCAGCTACGTTCTTCATGCCCGCATGATACAATTCTCCCAGTACGGACCAGGTATCGTGAAGCATTCTTGGTCCATACTCGCCCATCAGACTGTCGTTTGGCATATACTTCGCCCAAAGCGTAAGCGCAAACAGCGAAACACCAGCGTAGGTTCCAGAATTGAACTCGGAAAGTGTGTTGTCTCGGACAAACAGGTCAATGATTTCTTTTGCGTAGTTTTCGCCCGCAATCGTCATGTTGGAGTCGTTGGCACGGCGACCGACGTAGCCAGAGACGAAGGCGCGCATGATGGAGGGGTTGCTGTAAGCCGGGTAGAGATTATCGTCGTCGACGCCGCCAACACGGTAACTGTCTCCGATGGTGGTGTTGAACAAACTTTCCAGCATATAATCTTGGACATCTTGGGGGAGTAGATGAGGAAATTCCTCTAGCATAACGACAAAAGTTGTGCCAATGAAGCCGCGCCAGTTGGGATCCCACGAGTTGTAGATCTCAGCTGGGTATTGTTCTGTACCTACAGCTGGCTCCTCTGGATATTTTTGGTAGTCGCCAAACCTTGTGTTATGTGAGCAACAGTATCTAGAACAGGAATTGAATGACCTCTTTCGCTGCAAAACTCACCATTGTTGACTTTCGTTCTTGAATTGCCCTCCAATGACATTCTTCACGATCCGTACTGCCTGCTCAACGTCATCGGCTTCGTTTCGCGCCAATAAGCCAGCTGCATACCAAACGCTCGCTCTGGTCTCGTGTGTCAGAGCAGCAGCGTCCAAGCTGAACAGGTATGCTCTTTCATCATCGTAGTACATGTCCAGCCAATCCATCGACTCATGTAACAAGCCCGTCGCATACGTTTCCGTATCATTGCGTGGGACTAGACTACCACGAGCAAACACATGCTCAGCCAGGAGCGCCGAAGCCACCCAGAGCCTTGAGATCCCAATCATGCTGGATGTCGCGAAGAGCAGAAGGTAGAGAGTTTGGCACGCGACATGATGCTGGCCATGATGCAGCTGCAGTGATTGCGGGCCAAGCGTAGCATTACGGGAGTTTCTCCGCTATGTTTACGTGAAAGCCGAGGGCTTCGGCATATGCTACTGCGAGATAACCAGATAACGGTGACTTCGGCCTTGGTGTTCTATCGCGATTGTGTTAGGGCCGGATAATTGTGTTGCTAGCGGGGAAACTGCGGGATTCAGATGCCAATGTGGAAGGCGAGGCTATGACTCGTGGTCACAGATGTGGCCACAGATGTGACAAAATAGCATGACTAACCAAGCATTCAAGTCGCGGTCTCTGCCGCGATGTGGCTTGTACAGCTCGTTCTAACGAGTAGATTAGACGGTTCCGTGTCTCCTAGATTGCGCGACTAGCTTTCAGAGATCTAACCGTGTGGTAGCAGAAGGGCCGAGCCGCTTCACCTGCTAAACGTGATGAACCGTAACACTCTGCGAGGCTGCACGATTGCCGTTAACTCCAGACGTGACGAGGTTTCATGCGCCTGCGCAAGTCATAGATCTTTGACCATGGCCTTGTGTATCAGAAGATATGGACATGACCATCAACCTGAGCATATGCACTGCCTCACGTGAGTGTACAGACAGACTTGAGCAGACTTCACTTATAACACACTGCATAACATCGACAGGCACAGTCCGGCAGTCGGCATGAGATCTGCGACAGTCATGTGGGAATAAACAGGAAATGGCGCAAGAGGATTGCCGTAGCGTACTGATGATCGCGTCGATCGGCGGGTGGGGGGTTAACGAGAGATTATCACGGCAAATGCAAGTCATTGTGGGGTTGGGCATGTTGTAACAAGCAAGCTGAGAATCAGTTCGAAGAAGCCTGAACACAACATGAGTGACAGTGGTGGCTTCACCGCGAGGCTAGAGAGAGCATATCGAAGAAGACGAAACTGAAGCGTTAGCGCAGTGAGTGGGACCGAGAAGCGTCTGGTCGCAACCCGGTGCGTGATCAAAATCGCATAGGCGAACACAGTGATGTTTCCTTCTACGCATGCTGTGCATGCGCAGATAACCGTTCATTCGTAAACATCGACTTCGTGGAGCAACGTCCGTGTCGTAGGTATATACATAGCAAGAAAAGCAGAATCCGGAAATTGATGCATTTGCATGATAGTGATAGCCAGAAGCGGAATGAATGTCCCGATAGAGGCTATAAGATCCATGGCAATAATTGGTTCCGCATCCCGCAGAGCAAAGATCCAGTCGTATGAGGAGAATGAGAAATGAAACCCAATTTCCCAATTAACGTACATAACATCAGACACAAAAGGAAAACCGGAAAGTAAATGCTCCTTTGGGCTGCTCAACCGGGCTGGAAGAGGTATAGGTCCATGGCTTGAGATCCTAGGGAAACAAATGTCTATCCGGATGCTTTTGGTAATCGCAAACTCCTTACGGTACCCGGATGGTAGAAGATGGATCCATTAAAAAATTAGGTTGGCCAGACTCCAGAGCACCATCCAGTAGCTTGGAAAGAAAGGGTATCTCCGGGCGCGATACATCGACGCAGGAACAATAACAAGGCCGTAAGACGGAGATGTACTCTATCTCGTACTGTACCTAGAGGTGCCGGACTGTGGATTGCGCGATGATTGTGGCTGTTGCGATAAGGGATATTCTACACAAGACATGTCAGTTGTGGAGTAGCGCAACGACCCAAATCACTTACGACGACCATCCGAGGCAATGTAGTAGCCAGGAGCGGCTGCTGCGGCACTAACTGGGGCTTAGCGATAGACCAAATAGGGTTCGTCATAGTAACCAAAATACCTTGGATTAGAGTATGGAGTCGTCTGGGTAGCCGGCTGGCGTCCATATGGATCTGGAGTCTGCGCTGGGTAAGAGGAATAAGCAGACTGCGCAGGGTAATCCCTTCCACTGGGCTGCTGGTAAGATGAGTATGGATCCGCTGGCTGAGTCCTGGGTGCAGCAGAAGCAGGTGAAGTCTGGTATCCTGGATGCGAGCTTCCATACACGGATGTGGGAGTCGTGGTGTAATGGGGATCACTGCTACCATAGCCTGAAGACGCATACGTCGTCGCTCTAGACGTCGTTGACGACTGGCGAGGAGGCTGATCATAGGGATCCGCCGCCGCATGAGACGAGCCGTGTTCGTACGGTTTCGTCGGACCCCAATGCTGACGAGCAGCATGTGTACGAGAGTCCTGATAAGCCACTAATGAAGCGTTAGGGCCCCCTGGTTTAGTAGTGCGCACTTGAGGACTATGGCTACCTCCACGTCCAATTTCGCCTGGCTGGCGTTCCTGTTGCCAACGTTGTGAATCCATTTTCAAATCCTGTATCATTTGCTAGGGAAACGGGTTAGCCTTGTGCGCGACCACGGTCCGATGGCGACTCAACATACCGATGTGAGAGTTCGATAAGCGGTTATCCAGTAGCCTGGCTGGCCCTATGTGAGAGTTAGTCTTCCGTAGAGGTGGCGTTGGAGAGAGAAAGTAAGTGCGGACCTGGTACTCTCCGGTGCCTGTGCCAGGCCTGACGAGCGCATCTGGGCCCAAGTAGCGCTGGATGTCGGCCGTGATGACTTCTCTCGCGATTCCATCGCCAGGCACAAACCACTGATTTGCGCGCGACATGGTTACTGAGATGCGTGTGGAAAGGGGACGAAAAGAAAGATGACAGTGATGTCAATGCCAGAAATGGGGCCAAGCTATGGGAGCTAAGATAGAGGGGCTCTAGGCACCAAGGTTACGGGCAAAACAGGTGGGTGTCCGAGGTCTATGGTGTCCAGAGAGATTCCAGAAGAGAGATGTTCAGCGACGCAGGACGCAGAAGCGGGGTTTTGACCAATATACTGGCTCCTTAGGGGGGGTCTGGCCTGTGACAAGTGGACCTTGACGGCGTGGCTGAATGCAGCTTCCTGGTGGGGGCGATCACAGCAGGTACTCGGAAGTAGAGGGGACTACGCTCGAAGCAATATGCACACTCTGACAGGCAATGCTCAGGGTACGGGCGACGGGAAGAGTACTTGTTGAAGTGCTCGTTGTGGATGTGTCTCGTTCAGAGCCGCAACTGAAGAAGAATGGCTTGCAGTGGGTGCGGGGTGTGATTGGCCGATGGCGCGACTGGCGGTAGATGCAAGACGCAGGTCAAGCGGTTGGGCAGCACACTGGCGGCAGGCTTGTGACGCTGGTTTGGCGGGATAGAGGAAGGCCGGTTTCGTCGAGATGCGATGGGAAAGCAGCAAGAGGAAGAGAAAAGAAGACGAAAAGAGCGGCGTACCGTCGGCAGCCGATCTAATTATTCGGATGGGCCAAACGTCTCCATAGCTCGAGCTTCTGGTGCGATTCGCACAGTGTGGAGACGACCTGGGCAGCCCTCAGGTGGCGTCGCTTGGGCATCAACTGCGAGGATGCCCGAGACCAGCCTGACCCTTCTCAGCTCTAGCACCTGTGATGCAAACGGGCATCGTCGCTTGTCAGCACGCTGATTATTCTTTACGGAACGCGATTTTGCTCGTGATTGGGCGAATTAAAGACAAAAGGGCAGCGCCCATGGTGTTTTCAAGGTTCGCCCGTGGTGGAGAGACTTTCGGGGCTAGCCGCTGGCATTTTTACAGACATTTCTTACCTGCCCGCCGGTGAGCCCTGCATCATCTCACCCCAACAACAACCAAGACTTGTCCCTGGTCCTTCGCTTCGGCCAGCTGTGACGTTGTGAGGCCACAGCCTGACGCATTGCTTCGGTCCAGACAGGCTTCACCGACTCGATGCCGCCGTGGTGCAAACCATGCCCGCCAGTCCCGGGCACCGCCAACTCATGAAAGCGGCCGAGCCCAGCGTGCACGATGCGACCGCCCACACACATCTCTCTGCACATCCTTCTTCACAGCATCATCGCCTTCGCACACTGAACTATGTACAGGCCCTATCCTCGAGCTTGCAGAAACTTCAAACGTAGTCGCCTATAGGAAGTCTTCCCTCTACCGCACACTAACGATCCATTCCTCGTGCTTCCTCGTCGTGGCTGGTTCTCATTAGTCGAAAATCCAGACCTACCGCTCCAGCACAATCTTCGTCAGGCACCCATCAGGTCCGCGGTCCGCCAGCACGGCACGTGTTTTCGTGTCACCACATTGCTGCGACGTACAATGATGCGCAGCCCTTGATCACACGCAGCCTGTCGTGCTGCCCAAGCCAGGACACACCCGATTCTGCAGCGCTCAACGCGACCGAACTCTATATCTTCATTGCCGTCGACCGTCTCTGTCATTTCCACAAGTTGCTGTCAGAGTAAACTTTAAAGTTGGCGGCATTTGTAGTTGTGGTCGAGAACTTCAGGCGAAAAGAGAAGGAGCTTTGGGTCAGGCGGTAACCCCATCTCCCACGATCGTCATAGCCTCAGACACTCTTCACAAAGGGTTTCATCTGAACATTTCTTTTTGCTTGTTGACATTCCCCATGTGGAACCAGGTACCCGCACCTTCTTTTCTTCTCCGTTGCATCCGCATCCGTCAGGGTGCCCGACCCACCAGTTGAGCCCCGATGCCATCGTGGCATCCCAGCCACCTGGGGTACCATACCTCACAACTTCACACAGCACCTCTCTTGTTGTCCCCAACATTGACAGAGCATCCCAGTCCGGCCATCTCGGACCCAAGGATGCATTCTGCCGCTGCTTGGCCGTGTGCAGTTGACATTGACCTTGGGCGCTGATGCTTCCGCTCTTGTCGCGAGCGGCCCGAATGGTCCCGGGAACTGCTCTCGAAGATATGAGCGCGTGGGGGTAGTCGGGTCTACGTTCGTTCTACGCATCGCATACGCCTCTGTCTACTTCCACGTGTTACATTAATGGCAGCGAAGGGTATAGTAATTGCCATGTAGTATAGCGCAGGTACAGTATCAATATCAAATCCACGCCTATAGAACCGCGCATCACGCGATTCCCGCGACACCGCTAGGATACCTCCGGGTTAACGACGATCTCACTCTGTTCAGGTGACCGATTACGAATATCAAAGGCTCATTCGAACGCTATAACACACTGCCTGATACAATGCCGCGGTATTGGGCTCTGATGGATAGACCAAGCAACCGTGTCTCCTTCCAGCCTCGGGCACTCTTCCTAAATAAATGCATCGTGTTCACTGTCCTCCAGTAATGGCTTGCGGAGGTCATGGTCTTCAAGGCTTCCAGAGACGCGTAATCAGGCTTCGCATGGAGGTCAGCTTGGACATTCCCGTTGGGCGTAAAGATCTTTCATACTGATGTCTAACGTGCTATCTGAAGTCGTAATCGTATCGTATCTCTCGTCTCGAGGCCAACTGCCGACAGCTCAACCAATCCTTCAATAGATTTGATAAACAGATCATGATCCGTATCAGGAAGTTACATGTCCACAATCGTTGGCGGCTCGCGGCTCGCCATAAGAAGACAAAATCAAGGGGTATCTGGGGGTACAAGGTATACATCTCGCTGAAACGACAGGCCAAGGCCTAAACAAAACGCCGTCGTAGATGCCGTGTCCCAGCATAGGTATCATGAGAAAGAAGAAATGGGTATTTTGTTCTGGGTCATGCAATTTCGTGAAGCGATTAAAGGGTGAGAAGTAGAAGAGCAAACGCCGTCAGGTGAAAAGTTCGAAAGAATCGTGGGAGGTGCCGAGACATGATTTTGCCGCAACGTCGTAGATGTCGTCAGAAGATGCTAAAGGCCAATCGAGGTTCGTGGCGCGTTCAGCAGTGTCGTCAATGTGCGTTGTGGGAGCAAGTTGTTATGGGAAGTGTGGGCAGTGACCGCGGCCGGCTCAGTCAGTACATGGGCTCGTTTACAACGCCAACCCAATCTTCGAGGAATGACATGGCCACAGACATGCGTTGCGCAATCTGCTCCGACACCCACGAATTGCCAATGTTCATGCCGATGGGAATGTCACCGAAGAGGTCACGACCATTGCCGTGAGCACCACTGCGGCTAGCTACGTTACCATGGCCACCGCCGAAACCGACTCCGTTCGCATTCTTCCAGGTAGCCAGCTCGGCTTGGAGGATGAGTGACCAGACTGCGAAAAGCACAGTGGACAAAATGGGAATCCAGCCTGCAAATCGAGCCTTTTTAGCCCGCGTAGCCATGACGGGCGATGTCTTGGCTATTACACGTTCTTCGGCAGTGTCATTATTTGTATGCGCCTGAGCTTCGGTCGTAGTATTGGGACGCTCTGATTCGGGCTTGGGAAGAATCTGCTCGACAGGTTTGATTTCGCGAGTGACCATAACGGGGGTGATATGATTGTTAGGCCTGGCAATCGTAATCTGGGTGGTCGGTTCAATTGGGGTCGTTGCGAGAGCCGTGTGAGCCAGGAGCTGGCTCGTAAGCGCAGGTGCGTCGGTCTGCGCAGACGATTCGGTGGTGGCGACAACAAGCGCGTCGGTCTGGATAGCAAGATCGGTGGTTGTGGGCGCGTCGGTCTGAGTGGAGAAGTTGTTGGTGGTAGCAGGCGCGTCGGTTTGGGTAGAAAATTCGGCGCTGGTGATCTGGCGGACAACCGGACGCGTGCTGGCAGCTTCAGTCACGTCCACAGTGAGCAATGGAAGGCTAGGCTCTTTCGGCGCAAAGTCGGCAATCTCGTGTCTGGAGATTGTGGAGGCAACAGACGCAGGCCGTTTGGGCGCAAAGCTCGCAACGTCGTACACGTCATCGAAAGCGAGGGTGTCGCGAGCTGGTTCAACGGGCTCAGTACTGACTGATGTCTGTTCATGCAGGCGCAGAAGTGTACCAGCGGGCTGTTTGGGCGCATAGCTAGCGATGTCATGGACATCAACCATGGAGAGATGAGCGCGAGCGGGCTCGACAGGCTCAGTGCTTGTTGCGTTCTGAAGAGAGTAATCCAGAGGCGCACCAGCAGGCTGAACAGGCGCATAGCTCGCGATATGATTAACATCGACAATGGAGAGGGAAACACGAGCGGGCTCGACGGGCTCAGTGCTGGCCACGTTCTGGGGGGAGTAATCCAGTGGCGCACCAGCAGGCTGAACAGGCGCAAAGCTAGCGATCTGATGAGCATCGAGGACGGAGAGAGGAACACGAGCAGGCTCGATGGGCTCAGTGCTGGCAGCATTCTGAGGGGAGTAGTCCAAAGGCGCAATAGCAGGCTGGTCAGGCGCAAAGCTGACAATACCTTGCACGTCGCACAAGGAGAGTTGAACACGAGGCGGCTCGATAGGCGAAGTGCTCAAGGTCGTGTAAAACCCGGTTGTTTGTTCGGGCACCCTCACGGCTTTAGGCGCGGTGCTGGCGGCCTCGCTGACGTCGATGGTGGACGGCGGCGGCGGCATTGGATCGCGGGGTTCGACACTGGCGGCATTGCTTACAGCAATGGCGTGTATAGACGTCTTGACAGCCACAGGCTGAGTGCTGCCAGCCTTGTTGACAACGATAGAGCATGGTGGTGCGGGGGCTGGGTTGCGAGGTTCCACGCTGGCGGCCTGGCTTATATCGATCTGGCTCTCAGGCACACGTGCAGCAACAGGCGTGACACTGGCAGCTACGTGCACGGCGGAGAGTGACTGTATTTCAAGCTCGTATTCGCTGGGCTCGCAGTCGATAAAGTCGCTCTCGTCGAGCATCAGGCTAGAGAATTCATCTTCGAGTGTGCCTCCCAAGCTGCCGATATGCCTTTGGTCGTCGACTGGAGAGGCAGCGGCCGTTCGAGCAGCCTCGTCGGCGTTGTGAAGGGTGCGCTGCTGCTCCTTCTGAAGCAAGCCCTCCAGGTGACTAATACGCTCATCTTTGACAATGATAGTCCTGGAGTCCTGCTCCTGTATGGCGTGGAGTCCAGCGATGTCGTTCTCAAGCTCGGCGACCAGGTTGGAGTCCTCGTGTTCTTGTATAGCCTCCTCCAGGTCCGCGATCCGTTTCTGGTCCGTTGACCATTGATCCTGCAGATCGTCGAACTCCAACTTTTTCTCTAGGAGTTTGACGCGTATGTCGTCGAGTTCGCCGAGCTTGTCGCTGTAATGGGCATGAAGCTGTTGGTAATCGGCGGCGAGATTGGCGTTTTGGTTGTCTTTGTCTTTGAGGGCAGCTTCCTTGAGCGCGAGTTCGTGGTCGAGCTTGACATTGCGCGCCTCGAGAGCCTTGATGGTGCTCTGCTCTTCCACGAGTGTCTCTTCGCTCTTCTTGAGCGCGTATTCCGTGTCTTCTCGTTCGCGCTTGAGCTTTTCGAACTCGTTCTTGTAGCGGGCGTTCTCGTCCTTGAGTTTGTCGTATTTCTGCTCCAAATTCCCAGCTCGGTCGTACTCTTCGTTGAGCTGCCGCTGAAGAGCGTCACAGCGCTCTCTGAGAACCTGCTCTGATTGATTACTCGCAGTTTCTCCCCTCTCAGACATGTTGTTGCTCACCTGCTCCACCTGTCGCGACAAATCAGACTCTTTAAGCGTGGGTACTTGCTTTGTTGTCGCAAACGCCAAGTCACCGCTTCCGGTACTAGCGCCATCCCCAGCCTCCGGCCCTGCAGGAAGACACGCTCCTTTTGGCGCCAGCGCCAGACGTCGACCGCTCAGCGGGCATAGTGTCGTAGGGTCTTTCAATGCCGAAGCTTTGAAACTTGGCGCTAGCGCCGAAGACCATTTTTGGAAGCATTTTGAAAGTACCTTTGTGATTGGGTTAGAGGAGCGAAGATTAGATGTGAGTGAAGAATTTGACGAGAAAGGGAGAGACGGAAGCAAAGCCCTATAACAGAAAATTCTTGTGCACGGCAATTGCCAATCAAGCGCAATTGTATCTTGAGAAAGGCTCAACTCTGGTGAAGCTGCAGATAGAAGTCCTTTCACCTGGTGTATGGAGCTCGATGGCTACACTCAACAACACGGTGGTTCTACAAGACATTTTGGCATGGTGCAGTCCTCAGAATGATTCTCTGATTTCTAGTCGAATGGTCCAGGTTCCTAGTCGTCAGCAAACAATATTTTCGTCGCTCGGAAAAGGGAACATGGTTGTATCGCGCTCCTCCAGCCTCCCATCTTCTTCGACAACTGCTGCCATTGCTCCGGTTTGTATCTGGCCATCGGACAGACTAGGTCGCCATCAAAGTGCCTTTCCTCACACCTCCAACACTTTGGAGGCCGTCCAGCGTGCTTTCCAGATCTCTTCACTTTGACTACTTTTCCTTCTAGTCGTTTCGAGTTGCGGGCCATTCCTGTTTGATTTATCAAGCGTCCTCTACTGTCGCCCACCACAGGGTCTTTCGGTAGTCTAAGCGGTGCCAGGAACTGCCATTCGAGCTGCTCGTCGAGATCTCTCTTCCATAGCTTCCCCACATACTCCATGTCTGTTTGTATGAGGAGCGACACACCGCAGAAGTCGCCAATGCGCCAATGTAGCATCGTGATGGAGTCGCTCTCAAACTGCGACATGCGTATACCCAATGATTTCTCTCGTCGCTGTCTCAGTTCACACTCTTTCGCCTTGGTCTGAGCAGCCAGTCTATTTCCCTTCTTCCCCGGTTGCTTGACCATGTCGCTCAGCTCCGTCGTATCGAAGACTTTGTAGAGTATGTTTTGATGAAGCTCTGTAGGGAGACCAAGAAGACTGGCTTCTGGATAGTGACGTTTGAAGCGGCCCGTTGGAGCTGTGATCCAAGGATAGATCCATAACCGCGTCACGCGATCTCGTGCGATCTGATGCCTTGCCGACTTCCGCAGTGTCCTCCATTCGAATACGTTGCTTATGCGGAACCTTTGTCTAGACATCTCGTGACGGCGCTTACGCCTTTCGTGTTTGCAAGCATTTTTGCTTTTGGCCATCGTGTAACTGCCTGTGTCGTGAGACTTGATCGCTGGGACGCAATCGTGGACTGTGCGGGGTACAGATTCTCCGAGACACCTGAATGGTATCAAAAGAAAGGCTTGCATTGATTCATGTCGATATCGGGGTTCGAGTGACTAGGTAGAGTCAGATCGTCGACATCAAACGGTGCCGAATGCAGGTGCGTGTGGACCTGGGCTAACAGCAACGCGGTAGCGAGACCCAGCCCTGCATGTGTACCTTACGCAGAGGCAGCGCTTTAGACCCTTTTAATAAAGAGTTGCATGAATGATAGCTTTGTTGACTGTCCTTACTGATATCGTGTCTCGTGCCATCGGCGCGACGACGGAAGGAATGTGCCCTGGGACTACTTGAGGGGAAAGTCGAGTCACAATGCCACAGTACCTAGATAGCAAGAGCGAATCAAAAGTAATTTTGGATACATTCTCAAATCAATCATCTTCCTTGCGGAAGTGAACGGAGACAATATAATGGCTTCCTCAAAGCTAAGCAACGTGGCTACCCACATCCAGCAAACTCCCGTCATCGGGTCCAGTAAACTTCTTCCTCCCTGTCATGATCCAGAAAATCAAACTGATAAACATGACCACCCCTGTTGCCGCAGACGTGTAGTTCATGTTCTCGCTCGTCACAGGTGTGACGCTGGGTAGGTTGGATACAACACAGATGAATGCCAGGTACAAGAACCCGATAATGTTAAGCACAATTCCCCAACGTCCAAGAGAGTATGGGCCTTCGAGACGAGTCTTTTTCCCGGAGAAGTGCGCGAGAATGCGGGAGAGGAGAGGCATCAGGTAGGACAGATAAAAGCCCTGCGTAGCGATGGCGATGATGGTATTGAAGCCAGTCGTTGTACCGAAGTAGATGGAATTGAACGCCATTTGTACGATGGCTGTCAACAGGATGGCGTATACCGGTACCGATCTTGTCGATATCTTGCTCAGTACGTTCGAAAACGGAAGTCCGTTGTCTCGTGCGAACGCATACACGGCTCTTGATCCTTCTGCCATGAGCGAGTTTGCGCAAACTGTAGCGATGATGGCAATCATGGAAGCCAATGTAGATGTTCCTGCCACATTGCCTGTACTGTTGAAGATGATCTCAATGACAGGCACTCCAGTTGGAGTGGCACCTGTTGCCTCAAGATCGCCAATGCAAAAGCATAGCGCAATCAGCCAGACGAAACCAGTGAAGAAGCCAATGTAAACCGACATGACTATCGCCCGAGGTGCTTGCTTCCGGGCGTTCTTGATCTCCTCAGTCATGTGTGAAGGCGCATCGTAACAGCACATTCCGAACGCTGACTGGAGTAGACCCAAGCATGTAGCATACGGCGCATTCCATCCGGTAAAGTTCTGAAAGTCGCTGAAAACATAGCTTGCTGATTGCTTGTGGTCGTTTGTAACAAGGATGGTAATTAGACACACGACAAAAGACGCGAGATTCCAGATGAAGATCGCTTTTGAGAGTTTGTTGAGGATGTGGGGCAGATAGATGTTAGACGCTGCTGCGATGAAGGTGATGAGGTAGGCGACAAGGACTGTGTGCC
This sequence comes from Alternaria arborescens, assembly GCF_004154835.1. Taxonomy (NCBI): domain Eukaryota; kingdom Fungi; phylum Ascomycota; class Dothideomycetes; order Pleosporales; family Pleosporaceae; genus Alternaria; species Alternaria arborescens. The sequence continues at coordinate 449,088 of NW_021167859.1, read as the reverse complement.
AGCGTTCTATCGTAAACCCATAGTTAAGCTGGGCCACGCCTAGGATAAAGTTTGTAGCGACAAAGTTGTTGACAGCGCCCATGCATATTATGCCGATAAGCATGAACCTGTTCACATTAGTCTATCGTTGAAGACCGCGTGCAGTGATGATACTCACCACCCACAAAGATAGCTCATTGAGCGAGCCCATCGCGTCGGAGCTAGGATAGCCACCCAACTATATTGTCCACCAGCAACAGGATACCTTGGGAAACGGTTAGTCAAGTCCTACAGTGAGAAGTCGATGCTCATACGCGCTACACATCTCAGCCATCGAGTATGCGACAGCAAGTGTGACTAGGCAGACACACAGCCAGCCCCATATCATAACCGGTGGACCTCCACTCTCGACACCAATGATGAGAACACCGGAAAGTGCAGTCCACGAAGTCACGATACTGAACGAGAAGCCAACCATACCAAGCAAGCCGAAACTACGCTTGAGCTCTGGAAGCATGTCAGTAGATGATCAAAGCTATCGTGGTAACAAAACCTACCTTGGGTATATCCCAGTTGTGCGAGCACATCATCGTCGCTGTTGGTCTCGTCGACGACCTTCTTCTCTTCTGGGCTGATCGCCATGTCTACCAGTTCGATGTCCCGAAGACCAAAACGAAGAAGAAGCAAACACACTTATGAGCATGCAGATATCTCCAAACAAATGGTAAGAATCTTTTCAAAGCGCCGTCCTTCCGTTTAGATATACCTTTACTGGTATCGCGTCAACCCATCTTCCCACAGCCGTTGAACGAGAGGGCCCCATCGACGGCCGAGCCCTGCGTCATCCAGATAACGGCGATTTCCCTTAGGCTATGCTTCCAATTCGGGCAGCCGTCATGCATCTCCCACATTTCTTATCGCGGACCGGGCGTGTGAAGTGGATTGGCCGAGATAGCAAGCGAAAGCGACACTGTAAGAAACTGGGGTGCGGCTAGAAGTGGGGTACATGGAATGGAGATAAGTAGGTGGATGTGCGACGTGTAAAAGGCCGGGAATTCGAGTCGTTTCATTACCCTTGGTTCAAAAGCTCCATTCGTTCGAACACAATGCAGAAGCTTCATGAACAACGACGTCGGGGTTGTATTGGCAAGGCGATAACAGGTACTCGCAGAGTGGAGAAGCGTACCTGCCGATCCCGAAAGCGGATACCACGATCCGAAGCGATAGGATCAAGCATGCTTGCGGAAGCTTGAACATTACCATGTATATGAACGTAATGGAGAACCGCGCGGAGACTCCATGTTAAGATTACTTGAAGAGGCGACGCATGCGCCAAAACACTCAAATGCGGACATGGCTGCTCTTCAAACACCCATGATACAACACTATAAAACATCCTCACACTATAACGTCGAGTCGCTACTATTAAGAACATGGCAACTCAAATCCCCACTACGAAACCATACGCTTGGCCACACAACTCTTCCCTACACCCCACATCGACCGCCCTCATAATCATAGATATGCAACGCGACTTTCTCTCACCCGGCGGCTACCTCTCCTCCCAAGGCTACTCCCTCACACGTTTCGAGTCATTGATTCCCCGCATCGTCTCTCTGCTATCTACGTTTCGACGCGCAGGTTTCTCCATCATACACACACGAGAGGGTCACAATACTTCGCTAGCAACGGTGAGTAGTAGGGAAGCGCATCGCAGTCGGGTCAACGGCGCGGAAATAGGGAGTCAGGGTCCGTTGGGCTGTCTTCTGATACGAGGTCAGGAAGGGCATGAGATCGTTGAGGATCTGAAGCCTTTGGAGGGAGAACTGGTTATTGATAAACCTGGGCGGAGTGCGTTTGCGCATACGGAACTTGATCTTATATTGAGAGCAAAAGGTGTTAGTAATCTGGTAGTCTGCGGGGTTACGGCAGATGCGTGTGTTAGTAGTACTGTAAGGGAGGCGAGCGATAGGGGGTATGATGTGCTGGTTGTGGAGGATGGGGTAGAGAGTGTTAGTGAAGAGTTGAAAAGGTGGAGTTTGGAGAGTATCAAGGTTGAAGGAGGGCTATTCGGGGTGACGGGAAGCTGCACCGAAGTAGAACAGGCAGTGACAAGTTGGGTACAAGGTCAGGACGGCGCAGCTTGAGTCGACTTCACAAAAAGGTATTTGGACAGCGATGTGCATGAATATGTATGCATTGACTAAACTAGCCGAATGAAGATCGAAGCTTCATATTGATCATTTCCAACCCACCCATGAACAGAACGCCGTGAAGACCGATAGCCGTGACCAGATCATATCCATAAACAATGTGTGACCATGCGGACTGCCCTCGACCAAGAATCTCCAAGATGGCGTCGATGTCGGGTGCCGATGTGTCGTAATGGGAAGACAAGATATTTAACCACCGAAACCGTAGAGGGTACGGCCCTGGCGCTTGAGAGCGTAGACAACGTCGAGGGAGGTGACAGTCTTGCGCTTGGCGTGCTCAGTGTAGGTGACGGCGTCACGGATAACGCTCTCAAGGAAGGTCTTGAGGACACCACGGGTCTCTTCGTAGATCACTGCAGTCATGTTAGGATTTCTCCTGGATAGCGACGATGTTGGGCATGCTTACTGGCTGAAATACGCTTGACACCACCACGACGAGCGAGACGACGAATAGCGGGCTTGGTGATACCCTGGATGTTGTCACGAAGAATCTTGCGGTGACGCTTGGCGCCACCCTTGCCGAGACCCTTGCCACCTTTGCCGCCTAGGGAGGTATGTTAGCATGTTTGTCTTGTGTTGATGGTAGACGAGTGACATCGTCAAGATGTAAGAGTGGTTGTGGTAGACGTTGTCGTGATGCGCGGCACATTAGTGGGGCGACGCGTTGAGCCTCAACACCAAGCGCGCCTCACCGCCATGTGCAGCAGCGGCAGCAACGACAACAGCAACATCGATGCAAGGGCAGGGAAAGAGTAACAGAGGTGTACTTACGTCCAGTCATGTTGGTAAAAGGTTAGTGAGATGGAGGTGATGGGTGTTGGTAATAGACGCGTTGATGCAGCGCCAGTGGTTGGATGAAGATAAAAGCTGGGGGTTGCGAAAAGAGAAGAAAGGGAAAACTCCAAAGATGTGGGCGAGCCGGTTATATAGACAAAGGGAGGCGGGCGCGGCTGCCTCCAGATCACACAAAGTGGCGCTAAGCCCAGGTGGGGCGCGCGAGAACATGAAATCAGAGGCCTTGCCTTCACATTTGGGGGGAAAATCAAAAGCGTGGAAAGCAGCACTTCGAAATGAGCGCTGAGCTTTGCAGGGCAGGCGCGCCCGTCTGGCTGCTGCAATAGTCGGGCCTGAGTCCGTGCGCCAACTTCAATCGCGCATTGCCGACGCGACTACAACACCAACATCGACTTTGTCGCAGTCCGACTGCACGCGGCTGCAAAGTGCTGCAGTCTCTCGAAATTGACCGGAAAGGATCCTGGCATGATTACTAGCTCTTTTGCTCACGTCTACTGCTTTGTGCGTGCAGCAGCATCGTGAACGCCATCACTCTCTGCCTGCACGACGCGTTCACCGTGTACTTGAACTCTACGCCAGCCACCCGCAACTAGCAAAGACACGGCTTACATCCGACGTGTTCCGCAACCTCGTTGAATCAAGAACTGAATGACTATCCATAGAACAGTAGATACAAGTCTGCTTCTTGGGCATAGTTGCCAATTCGTCCTACTTAGACGTTCACGTGTCTTGGGAAGAGCAAGACAAGGTTATAAGCATGTGGTGTATGGACCTGGGCAAGAGGCTCATGGATAGAAATAGCAGTACACATCACTTCGAACAATATGCACTTGTTCTCTGAACGTCGAGTACACAAAGAAATTCATTGTGAGAGCTAGCTAATCAATACGGACCATAAACGAACGTCGTTTTGCAATCTATTCATCGAGTCCAAGGCGTGACATGACCATATCCACTCGCCACTTATACCGTTGTCCAAGGCTACAGCGCATCTTAATTTGACTCATTGGCCTCCTTCGCAGTCTCCTCAACGGTAGCCTCCTCGTATACAGGAGGGGCGTCGTATGCAGGGAGCTCAGCATATTCCTCCTTCTCTCCGTGCTCTTCTGCATCCTCTACATCTTCCTCGTCAAGAGCAATCGGCTGGTAGCGCTGGCCACGGAACTTGGCGACAGTGATGGCAATGAGACATCCAAGGGCCATACCCACAAGGTATGTAAGGGTACCAGCGAAGATACCAATGAGAATAGGGACGAAGATAGTGAAGAAGGCGCGACGAACGAACATGGAGAAGCGGTGGTGGTGACCATGATGGCCGTGGTGGCTCATGTGGTGAGGACGGTGGTGCGGGTGAGGCTTGCCAGGGCGGAAGCGGTGCGGAGGCTTGCCAACCATGGTCTCATGCTCCATGGGGTTGTTGGGACGGGCACCAGGGTGGGGTCGCTTGTGGCAGCCGGGGCGGGGCTTGCGCATGTCCTTGATTTGCTCGATGCGGTCTTCCATAATCTTCTTCCACTTGCAGTAGAGCGGCCACTCATTGCACTCCTTGTCTGTTGGTGTAGCCGGGCTAGGCTGGGCCTCGTTGAAAGATGCGATCATGAGGCGACCTTCGGAGTTCTTCAATACGTTGATCTGGAGCGCGGGAGGGTTGACAGCGGTGCCTTCGACAGAGGTGATTTGGAAGGTCATCGGCAGGAGCTCGGTGCCCTCCTCTGAGATGGTCTCCGCACCATCGTAGCGGAACTCGTAGCTGGTGATGCGTAGGCGCATGCCGTCTCCGGAGGTAGGATCAACTTGTACAACATGGTAGGGCTCAGAAGCGAAGCCAAACGACGGCGGGTATAGTTGGGAGTTGTCCAGGTTTAGGGCGTTGCCCTGAGGTCCAACGTCGAAGTCCAGGCGCTGTTGACTGTTAGCATATAAGGCTGTGATGCATATGGCCGACTACTTACAAAGGCATTTCCAGCGTCAGCCTTCCATTTAAGAGTTTCTCCATCATATGTCGCAAAGGCGCAACCAGGACATGCTAGCGCAACAGACCGCTGGCTGGGGTTGATGGCGAGAGATTCAAAAGCGTGGTCGTCCCCGAGCTCTTCCGCAGTTGTCATGGTAGAAGGGATGAGCACGGCGCTGGCGGCCAGCGCCAACTGGGCAAAAACGCCCAACTTGCTAAGAGACATTGTAGGTTGTATTCAGGAAGAAAGCCAAGTGATTGAAAACGAAGAGATGTTGTAGGTACAGAGTTTAGAGGTGGACGAAACAAAGGAAGGCGATGCCTCAGCCCATGCATTACGATTGCCGCCGCGTCATCTGTCACGTGAATGGCCCGGACCCTGAAGTTTAGCTGTCAATGTGTCGCACACACTTCGTGAAACCATCGCTGAATCAGACAAGTCGACCAACGAAGCTAGCCTGTTGGCAGAGTGTTCTTCCAATTGCAAAAGTTCGCACTGCGGCTTTCTGCACAGTGTATGCATGGAGTAATGCTGTACCGGAGCTTCTCCGACAGTCGTCCCCAATCACTGTCAGACATCTACACATAAACCAAGAGGTCGCATGTGACATCTTCTGAGGATCTCAGCTGAATCTGCAGCGCACAACAGTAATATTAATGTTTTGGGGGCTCACAGCGATGGATATGATCATAGCCCCAACGGGCGTCTATGATCCCTCAAGAACCTCGCTAGGCATCAGCAGCCTCGGGTCTTCATCGCAACCTCATCACAACACATCCCACACGTACGGTTACCTTCATCTTTTTGACTCGCAGCGCCCATAATAATGCGACTCATCCATACCAGTCGGCTTGAGCTATGTAGCTTTATGGACGATTCTCATTTACCAGAATATGCCATTCTATCCCATACCTGGGGCTCTGATGAAGTCACACTGCAGCAGTTCACGGACCCATCATTGAGGGATGATCACTATCTAAAAAACAGTCACGGCTACCAGAAGATCATAAAAGCATGTCGAAAAGCCCTCGAGCACGGGTACGAATACATATGGGTGGATACTTGCTGCACTATACAGACTCACCACCGAAGACAACGCCCTACGAAAAGGGTGGCATATGCCGCGGAAAATGGCGGCAGAACGTACATAGCTTTTCAATACACACCTATTAATATTTCCGTACCGTTTACCTGAGAGTACTTGACCAGCGCTCCAAACCGAGAACCTGCTCATGCAACAAGGCCTGGAATCAGGCCCCCGTTATATAGCGACTGAGCAAGATAAATCGACCCCGAGCAAACCCAACGGGCTCATATTGATACACGAGCTGGCTTGATTCATCTTAATTGTGCTTGATTTTGACTATGAGCAGGTCTTGACCATGAGCACATCTTGACCATTAGCAAGTCTTGCCATTTCAAACAGAACAAAACACCTTTATGGTTCTAGCCCTCGCGCTCACGTACACAGGGAAGAACATTGTTGTCCTTTGTAACTAGTGCTACATTTCCGTAAGCATTTCCGATGAAACTTGTAAAGGTCCGTGTCTAAGAAATTATAATTATAATCCAAGAACGCGACTAGATGCTCCAAGAGCCTCGCCGCATGGAGTCGATCCACTAGGTCACTGTTCGAGTATTTGGTTAGTAAAGCCAATATTCATTTACTCTATCCATCTATCAGAAGGACAACAAAATGGTACTCACATGGCAAAGTAAGGTGCTAGAGGAAGTAATTAAGCCATATTAATAAGTTATATACAGTTCGTGAACAATTCAATGCTAATCGTGTTCTCCCCGGAGCTCTTCTCTCCTTGGAGATGATCTCTTCTCGGAAAGGTTTCTCCACGGAGAGAGTCTCTCCACGAAGTCTTCTCTCCTCGACTGTTTTATCCTCGGCTGTTTTCTCAGCAGAGCGCTTCTCTCCACGGAGAAGCCTCTTCACGGAGGGAGTCTCTCCATAAGCCTCTATCCCCACGAAGACACTCTCTACGAAGACACTCTCCACGAAGTCTCTCCACACGAAGAATCGCTCTCTATGAAGCATCTCTTTCCATAAAGAATCTCTCGCCACGAAGAATCTCTCCCCGGACCTCCTACTTCCTTAGTGATCTATCGTAATCATTATTCTCACGAGTATACTTGATCTCTACGACAATGTTATACTTTCCTATATCCTCCATATTTAAGTATAATGCGCCCGCACTTCAGCGCTTACTCGGGTCTTACGATTCAATTCTAACAGGAACGTGACTATTAACGCTTCTTCTGTCTTTTTCTTTCTATCTTTTTCTCGCTCCATATGTCATATACGTGAAAAGAATGTCAGGAGTTGTAGGTGTCAGGGACTCAAAATCGGCCCCATCTCAGAGATCTCAAATGGGACCTTCCCACTTCAGGAGATTCATCAGTTGGGCTTGAAGTCAGGCTCGTCATCAAGCCACAATGCACAAAGTCGATATGAATGAGGCCCTTCTAGAAAATGAGTTGCTCGTTCAAAACTTTTACGGATCGAAGTCACTCAGATAAAGATTATTACTTAACATCATACCAGTCATTTCAATATACAGAATCTCAAAAATAAAAGCGATTCTCGATACTTCGAAACAGCTTAATGGTCTTAATACAATATAATAGAAACTCGGTGCAAAGGAAAACTATGGCAGCGTTGTACAAATAAACATTGCCTAAGCTCACAACAGACTATCCAGCGCGAATGAGGAGGTCACATTCGAGGACATGGTAAAAGGCTCGTGGCGAGACAAAGCTGGGTATAAGAAGATCGAGTTCTGTGGGGAGCAAGCGAGCAAAGATGGCTTGAGATACTTCTGGGTCTATAGTTGTTGCATCTGGTAATGTCAACAAGACTAACAATGCCCTACAATATATGCGGTAGGTAACCCTAGCAATCGAGATATGCTTCCTTGACTATTTGACCGTTTCTCAAGTTGCCTGAAATTAGACCAGATTACTGGATATTCTTCTTTGAGCGACTCCAGAGTATCGGTGGCCTAATTTTGGGCCATTGGATCCCGAGAGTCAGATTTAGGCTGTCATCTGTACTAATTTCACTGATGTGTGTCGTCTGATCCGGGTTGTTTGACATGATCGTTTGACCTGTGTGTTCGCCCCAGGTCATAAGCTCGCGAAATTAATTGATTGGCAAAAATTTGCCCGTTCGTGTTGCCTATTCAAGCTTCAGTGGTCTTGTCAAATCAGTGTGCGTATGATTGGGTGGAGGATCGGTTTTGGAAGGACTGTTTGGGATAGTGCGAGTGGTCCAACTCCATTCCTCTTGTCTCGTCTTCTCGTAGTAGACGTCGATTTCTTCATAACTACTTGTGTACTTATACTTCCAGGTAGTTTCGTGGCTAGTCTTCAGAACACAAAATGTGTCCGAAGTTGAGCAAAAGGACAAAGTCCAGTTGCTCTCACAACTAGACCCTATATAAAGCTTTGCCACGTCCTGACACCGGTGGCCGTAGATTCGGAGGTCGAAGGCAGCGAAGGTTAGCATCTCACGTGTAGTCACGTGGGAGCGACGTATAAAGTGATATACATAGTGGTCGAGGACGAGATTCGGCGATTTGAGGTAATCGCTACCTCTTTGCCGGTTAATAAAAGTAATTGGATGTTGATCTTTAAGGCTTTTGGTCCCTTGCGCGGTTAAAGTTCTATTTTTGACATCCGGGTCGAAAGTGAACGATGTTGCGTACGCTTTGAATACAAGTGATCTATACACTGTCGCATTATGTTTTGTGGCTGTAAAGTATATCTACTCAAGCTCAATGATCATTATCTTCAAATAGGCACACGAGCCATGATATCATCCACTAAAGAGAGCATCCAAGCTTCAAGAACATCCATTAACCTTTGACAGCATCCAACAGCATGGGAAGATCCAACAGCATGACCAAGCACCCAAGTACCTAAACATCCAAACATCCAGTTCCCCAAGTACCAAAGTATCAACAATGCCTCCGTGCCTCCATATCTCCTCAATACTTCGAGGTCTCATGCTCCGATGCCTCAACAAGCGCTTTGCACATTTCCTAAGACCAACATGGCCCTCACATCACCTAAAGGTGCAAAGTGTCCTCTCCTGGCACAATTTTGACACATGAACTGAACGGCCGCGATGGCACCCAAGAAATTTGACTGAACAAGATCTAAGTCATATACGAAGCTGCTGTAGGTCGTACCCCAAGAATTTGTAGTGGCAAGACCGAAGGCGTGAATGGAGCAGCCCTAGGGCACAATATTCGAGGAGTTTAGGTGAGAGAGATCAAAGGTGCAGATGGAGCCGCCGAGTATCGTACCGCATGAGGATTGCTTGATAAGACCTAGAAGTGAGAAAGATCTCGGCGACGCTGTGAGCGAGGCTCTGGTCGAAGTAGCCGTGATGTCTTACTCGAGTGCGTTAGTTGACAGGCCATGAAAGACGAGGCAAATTCACTCCAGGCCAACGAGACCTGGAAGCTCGTCGAGCTGCCACCGGGACGCAAGGTGATCCAGGAAAACGAGTTCGAAAAGGACAAGAGCAGGTAAGAAGATGGCGGAGTGATGACGAGGATGGCCCGCGGGCTCGTCACGAAAGAAGCTGGGTATCATTGCGGCTTTCAAGACGTCCAAGGGAGCTGACGTCAAGTTTGACAAAGACTTTTCACTGAGAGACTGGCAAGGCCAGCACCGAGAATTTGGAGGGCCGCTCCGTGCCTCATGATGAAACAAGTCTTAGGTTGATGAAGCCGGTGGAATCAGAGTTGTAGCAACGAGCAAACTCGGAGTTCCATTCTCTGATGAGAGGAGGTGGCTTAAAGTTGTACGTCTTGTCGTCGTTGTCGAGTTACCGAGCTTCGATGATATGGTTGGCAAGGCTGGAGCATTGCTCCGTGTTCCAAAATTGAGGGCGTGAATGAGAATATGAACTAAGCAGCTGTAGAATAGCAGCCATAAAATGGCACCGCAGTAGTAAGTGTGATATCAAAGGCATACATGAAGTACCCGTAGAATAACATTCAAATGGCGTGTGTGACGTTCGAAGGCATGAATGAAGCAGCCGTATAATGACACTTGAACGAACTAGTTGATGGCCAAAGGAGTGAGCGAAGTAGTCATAGAATGGTACCTGAGCGGTGTGTGTGACGATCGAAGGCATGAGCGAAGCAGCCATGATATCGTACCAAAGGGTTTGGTTTGGCGATCAAAAGCATGATCGAAGCAGCCGTGATATCATACCCAAGGTTTTTGTTTGACGATCGAAGGAATGGTCGATTATATGATCGAAGGAGCCGTGATATCGTTCCGAGGGCTTTTGGCGATGTGTTCGATCGATGGCACAGGAATGCTGTGATATCGTACCCAAGGGTTTCGAGTGGTGGGTCAATCGGAGGCGCAGAGGTCGAGCAGAAGCTTTCAGAAGCCGACGAAGCCTGTGATGTCGTGCTCAAGGGTTTCGGGCGACGAAATCGATCGACAGCGCAGAGAGTCTTGTGATATCGTACCCAAGGGGGTTTTTTTTCCCTACAGAGTTAGGAATGGTAGAGAGATGATGGGAGGTATGAGCTCACTTTTTGATTTTTAAAAGGATGCTCCCCGGGCAGGGGCACGTCCGCAACGGCACACCTCGCCCACAAGCCGAAAGGAGGCTAAGGATCGAAGAAGGGGTCCCGCTCCCCACTGTGTGGCTGGGGCAGCCAACCTTCGAAAGGGGCAGCCTCTGTTGTCCAAGTTAGCGAAGAAACGCAGGCGACAATGGGCTGCTCCAGGAATGATACTTACTGCGGCTGACCCAATCGAAGGCTTTGCCCCAGAAGTTCCAGCCTGTCAAGGCAACTCCACCCAAGAGCAGAGCATCCAGGGCCTTTTGCAAGGCCCATTTTTTCACCTCACGAAGAGGCGAGATGGTGCTCTCAGGCTTCGAAGCCTCAACAGGCCGAACTTGACCAGTGGGGAGGGCCTTTGTCCTTCTCGTCACCGGGTTCCTCCGATACGCCTTGTGGGGTCGATGGTATGCGCGGATATTGGCACTATTGAGCGGACACATGTCAGCAATCACCGAGGCAAGGAGCTGAGGAGAAATGGGTTCAAGAAGAAATAGTGCAAGCAGACCGTGTTGTTCCCCGTACCCGGGGCTGCGCCGTAACAAATGTCCTAATTATATTAGACATAGCTACCACTAGTCAGCATCGACCACGGTTTTTCACGGCTTCCATGCGTTCAGGGGCACGAATTTGAGATAAGGAGCAAGAAAAAACTCCTCCAAGAAGCCATGATAGAAGAAATGGTGCAGAAGGAGTGGTATGTCATGAACTCGAGCGGCTTTGATTGACGGGAAACGTGGTGGAGGTATAGTGCAGCTTCGTTTGCAGAACTTTAGACGAAAGAAAACATGAGAGTGATAGAGACAGTGCGATATGACATCGTCTGGAGCTGGAGTATGACAAAATGAACCGTACTGACCGAATGCTGCTGTAAAGATGTTCGTGAAGGAAAAGAAACATAGTATTCCGGGGGTGAACGAGTATATACCTACCTCTCGCGGCCGTACCTGCTCTTCACATTGGTCCACCATAACAGTTGCAGTAAACAAGGAAACTGGAAAGAGCAATACTCAACTACCCACCCACATCGCGACTGACATCTGATCTCTCAGACGAAGAGGTCGCGTTCAAGGAGAAAGGGACTGGAGCTCCTGTCGTAGAGGAGGGTATTGATTCTGGAGATGTGATAGGCGGTAATCTAGCTTAAAGGCCGAATCAAAGTAGTTCTTCTATTTCACACAGATCTCCTATTGGGTGACGAAATTTGCGGGCTTTGTATTCGCCCTCAGGCTCCTTCCCGCCCGGTGGTTCTTCGCCTACGGAATCTGGAAGTAGCTGCTCTTAGCTGCTGGTAGACAAACATCGCGTACTTGCACTTGCAAGAAATGAAGCTAAACTGGAAGCACAATCTGTGAGATTGCGTAGAAAGCACGAAGGAAATCGTCCAACTGCAAAAGGCGGCAGAATCTTGCTTCCTTCAAGACGCTTCGGGAAGCTTCATTCTCACGATGGTGGTAGTTGAGTTCATGGCTCCAAAGAGTAGCCAGTAGCCCAAAGGGCCCAAGCGTGAGTCTGCAATTCATTCAGGATCATTACTTGCAATCGTCGCGGTTGTGGGTCTTTTGAGGATGCGTGTCGAGCGGAGAACTACACAGGCGATCATGAAGCCCAGGTGCGTCACAATTTGACTGACAAGGAGGAGGATGCAAGTATGCCATAGCCAGCAATAGGGGATGGAAACCGTAAGGGGTTATACTGTTGGCGCTGGGTGCGCTGACTTAGGATACATAAGCAGTAAAGTTTTAATTTTATTAGTTTTCAATGCATTAATAGCAAGACAAAGCTAGCCTTTTGTGAGGAGTAGTTAGGCAGGCGCTGAGATATTGGTATAGGCTTGTATTGAGACGAATCCTTAAGGAGCTATCAAGCCTCCTAGAGGGATAATATATATCTACGTCAGGTGATCGTGGCTGGTGTGGGCCGTCGGTGCCCCGAAGGGTTCCCGGTAGCTCACTAGTCTGTGGCTAGAGTCTTGTGATAATAGAACATTGTAACACAACAAGTATAATAATAAAATCTGTCTATCCTTTATACCTATTATAATCTATTTCTGCTATCCTGTCTATCCTAAGTGCAAGGAATGTTTGTGATAGCTCTGCTATCCTAAGTAGTTCTGCCATCCCGGATGGTCAGCCTTAGCGGGATGTCAGTCACGTGATCTAGGCCCCGCCTTAGATCTACATCCTTCTATCGTGTCCGCCCGATAGTCTCTCTTCATGCGACCCGCATGAGAGAAGGAACGATTCCTTGTTACCCTGTAACAAGTTTAGTGAAGCAAAGACGAACGGCGAGCCACAGCTTGTTCATTAGTCATGAATACCACCAAAGTTCCCTGCGGTACGAGCCCAGACCACCCCACACAGATATATATTAGGGGCCTCTGCAAGCGTCCTTCCCATTTCTTCTTCCTATTATCACACTACTGGCATCGAAACCCATCTTCCATCTCAATCACACGACCAAAAACTACTAATATCCATCATCTTCACGACCGTGCCGACTATAACATCGTCACCACTTCGAGCACTTCGAAATCCAGGCGAACATAAAGCATACCATTATTGCTTGTGATGTGCCTTGGGACTCTGACTTCGGTTCAACCCTCTCTACGTGGTGACCGACTTCTTCTGCGCCGATCCGCTAAAGCAACACCTCTTCTACCGTGAGAGCGCAATAGGTTGAAAGCAACATGTCTTCGTCTATCTTTTGCAAGGCACGTAACTCGCTTGCCAGAAGAGTAGCACCTGCCACCCTGTTGGAAGCATCGAAGTTTAGTCAAGCAATTGAACAGCCGCTTCGTTCTGCGCTACCCCTAACACGGTATTTACACACTCAAATACCGGCGAACGAACCTTCCAATTGCACTCGTCGTCCGCAACGAAGACCAGAAGCAATGACTCGGTTGCGATGGTTACCAGGCTACGGAACGAAAGCGCACAACGGGCGATATGAACTCGACAACTCCCGTATACGACCAGTCGCTAGATGGAGGCATTGTCGAGAGCAGAGAGCCGATACGACCAACACCAGCCACTGCAAGGAGAGATTTCATCCAGTATGGGCCGGACTTCTAGGAGCCATTCTCATCGTGGAGAGTCTGAATCCAAATTCTCGTCCCATGTACACATCAACGGAAAGATTGTTCGACTGGCTCGGGTTGAATAGGTCGAATGAGCATGAAGCACAAGAAGACCATAAAAAGTCAAATTCGTTTCACCATTGTTTGTCCGGGCTCCCTCACTGCGCCTACTGCGATGAGCATATAATACCGGTCGACAATGGGGCGAGAAGTATTCGTGATGGACGCGAATCAGATGAATCGGTGGCTAAGGATGCTAGCGAAGGACATGAAGCGGCCACTCCAACCGACAAGGCAGGCTCGGGGCTCCCTAGTTTGTCTACCATTCGTCTTAGATGGGTTTATTGGCCAACTTCAGAAGACTAGAAAACGAGCTGTTTGTGTCAAACGATCGATAAATTCACGTAAAAATCCATGAATTAAGAAGCCATAAGTGTTAAATTGTAGGTTGGTGCCGCAGAAAACTGATGGGACAGCCTGGACTAAATACCGTACAAAAGCTCATACAAAGGGGTCCGAGATGACCCATATGGCGTTTTATCCATTTGACACGCCCCCTCTAGAGTTGAACTAAGCGTAGCGAGTGAGACTCCAGAATAGGAAATGTTGATACGCCGTGAAAGAGTGACTGTTTAATACTTTCTAGAAAATAATATCTTTGCGGGCGCTTTTAGACACCGTTGCACATTGTTTAACACGGTCCAATGATGCGCATATTTGACAAACTTCGCGACAGTCGCGCCATCGTTCTGTGTACTAACACTAGCTGCTATGCTGTTGCCTGATCTTAGTTATCTCTATATGACACCAATTCTGTATATGTCCTGAGCTCTTCGAAAAAGGATGATCCAGGTCAAGACCTTCTTTCTATCTTTCAATGTACTCCTCTATTAGCCCTGTCGTCTTCACCTTTTCTTTCCACGTGAACGAAAGGGTCCAGATATGGGATCTATCATGGTTGATCCGTTCCATGATACACAGCCACAAATCAAGAACAGCGTGGACATCACCGATCCAAGTGGGCCGATTTGATTGGGGGGTGGACCAGAAATGGTCCCTACCAAGTTCAAATATATCCATCGATAGAATGCTGAACGCGTTTAACAATTTTCCTTGCCGTGAACAATTAACAGTGTAATAGAAAGATGCGTTAGAGCAATGTTGATCGTGATTATTAGAGAGTGTTATGCCGAGAGAAACTCTTAGAACACATTTATAAGTAAACAGAAAGAATTTATAGGATAATATAGCTAAAATCCTTTAAGAAAACACCCTGAGAATTAATATACAGCTGTCTAAAGTCCGTCTAAGTCCTAGCCTAAATGATTAATACTATTGAAACTATTTTATATAAATTAGATGAAGATGCTTAAGAGAAGGGTAGAGAGTTCTCTTGAGCTTAATATAAAAAGGTGACAGGACATGCTTTAGTTACAAATCGACCCGCACGTCTTCAGGAGAATAAAATATGCACTGGAATGCTAATAGCATTACTATCACAACATCAGCAAAGAGACAGCGATGACACATCGCCTCCAGGCGTTCTTTGGAGAGTGCCCCGGAACAGGGAACCCCGTTTAGGTCGCGCACACTTGACATTTTCTGGTACCATGTTAGAAAGGTCCTAGAATCGGGATCGCGAGCAAGTCTGAGTGAGGTCATGAGCAGCTTGAGCCGATTAGATTGAGTTTGAGCGGCCATGATCGTGCTTGAAATAACGGCGAGCAAGCATAAGCAGAGCGCGAGTTGAGGTGATGCAAGTATGAGCCCGGTTGAGCCGGGGTTAATTTTACTGAGTCAATGTGGCTGTATCAATAAGCCGAGTTGGGGAGAGGGCGCGGTCTATTTGTCCTTGATAATTGTGGTAATAATTTAAGAGGAGTACTAAGGACACCAAGAATTAGTTAAGTGGGAAGGCAGTTATTTTGTAGCTACGGGAAGGAGGCGTACTCATCTATTACTAGCAAATTATTTTACTTCTCTGACATGAGTGAGAAGCAAGAATGTGAGGGAGGGGGCCTCGTTTTCGGGGCCCCAAGCCTGAGCAGTATGATCACAGGGAATGTGCGTCTAATATAGACTATAGTAATAAGTGGTTTCAAAAATTAAAGGAAGGGTTCATACATGATCTAAAGAATAAGCTAAGAAATAAAAATTACAGGCCGCGTAAGCGGTTGAATAAAGTCGATGTTGTCGCAAGTGCGGTATGAGTTTGTATTGATAAGACATCTTCCGCTGAGCTGAGCGAAGCAATCAACAGCATGTTTCGATGGTATAAAGACGCAACACTTTGCTATGCCTATCTCGACGATGTCAGCGTGTACGACGCCAGATCAGACGACTGGTTTAGTAACGATGAGCTAGCCAAGTCGCGATGGTTCACTCGCGGTTGGACACTACAAGAATTGATAGCACCAAAGAACATCGTGTTTTATGGCAAAGATTGGATATCTGTCGGCCAGAAGGCCTTATGTTGCGCGAAACAGGAACGCATAACTGGTATTAGCGCAAATGTGCTTGCGGGTACAGACGCCGTAGAGGATCAGAGTATCGCAAAGCGTATGAGGTGGATGTCCGGACGCACGACGACACGAACAGAAGACATGGCATATTCTTTCATGGGTATCTTTGACGTCAACATGCCGCTGTTGTATGGTGAAGGAAATAAGGCTTTCGTTCGGCTACAGGAAGAGATCATGAAAGACTCCACAGATCACAGCCTCTTCGCATGGAACGAGGAAGACCCCGTGGACGACGTCCTTACCCTTGAATGGCCCAGTTCGGTATTTGCAGCTCATCCTGGGCAGTTCAGAGATTCAAGGGAAATAGTCAATCGCAGATTTGACGACAAGGATAGGCTAGACGAGGAATTCTCAAGTACAAACCGTGGCGTTGAGATCAAGCTCCGCATCCGAGAGCCCACCAATGATTCTTCACATGCATTAGCACTCGGGTATGACCGTTTCCTGGCTGTGCTCGACTGCTGCTTTGAAGATCCGAAGTTTGAGAATTGCTGGCCTGGTATCACACTCAGACCGCTCACAGGGTCCAAGTCACAGTATGTGCGCCTCCCCTGTTATCCCATTGTTCCTGTTATCTTTGGCCAGGTCAGTGACGCCCAGAAGTTATTAGGAGTCGTGTCTGTTGGCGAGACTGACAGCGGAGAGTGGATCTATCTCCGTAAGAAAATTCCAGACTGGGCTTTTCAAGACCTTCTTTAATCAAAACGCAAAGCTGGAAAAGCTACATCAAGGACATAGCATTCGGCTCGGACGTGATAGCCAGCAGGTTTCGAATGACATCGTCAAAAGATATGTCGATAATGCAATTGCAGACAAAACGTAGCTAGTCAACTCCAAAAATGCCTACACAACACCCCCATGGTATCTCTCGCTTTAAGACGTCCTAAAACAACAAAGATCTAATGTACAAAAGCCCAGACACTGTAACTAACCAAACGCCATGCTAATCGTAACATCATGAGGCCCAAGCATCGCTACACTTACATTCGACTAACCTGCACCGGTACTCCCGGATGCATGTTGAGCAAGTACTGTGGACCCGGCATCGTCCCGCCACCATAGTGCGTGCGACTTTGGTTCCTCTGATGCTGCTGCGGTTGTGTTTGACCATCCGCACCAAACTCCCCACTTCCACTTTGACTTGCACCATACCCATATGGCAAATTCCCATATCCAGGCACCTCCTCCATCTTACCCAGCATAACCATCTCATCGCTCTCTTCTCCCGAGCCGCGATTTTGTCGTTTTGCAGCGCGTGAGTACGCAGATCCACGTTTCCGAATGCACGACTGCAGTATGAAGATGAACACGCAAACGGCGATGGAGACAGCGGTGTAGACGAGGATTATCGGGCGAGTCTGGCCAGAAAGATGGAGACCCAGGCCGCCGGTTAGGATGAGCAGGAGAAAAGATGTCGAAACGAGTGGTGTGTGGACAGCCTTTTGGAGGCGGGGGAGATAGGGCTTCAGAGATGGGAGGGCGCTGGTTAAAAGGAGAGGGAGGAGACATATGAATGCGAGGATTTGGTGAGGTGTGTTGAAAGCTTTTGACTTTAGGTGTGCGTTAGTATGGAGATGCTGATCTTAGTGGTTAGAGAGAACTTACGCGATTGTACTCTGCACTGGTGATCCCACCCAATGCGTAGCTGACGATCAGGAAGATCATGATGATCACACTGAGTATAACGTGTATCTTGATGTTCTTGAACAAGCACACGATGAGCATGTTGAGCGGCCAGAGGATAAAAAGCGCGAGACATCCGATCACAGCGTGTGCAAGATTCGCTCTGTCATGGTCTCTTGTCATCTCACCTACCATGCTCACACCATTTAGCGCATTGCTCTTTACTGGCACATCGCCTGGACCTGTTGCCGTCGTCATATCCATGGTGAAGTGACCAAAGTGGATATGCCGTTTGAGGTCTGCAGAGGGCGAGTTGGATTGCAGATTCTGTGCTTGACCAAAGGCGAAAATCATCGGATGGGCTGTCGCTTCAGTGTCGACGAAGGAACGACAGTTGCCACACCGTGCTCTCAAGATGAGCATGTCGTCGTCGATCCTGGTTCCTGGGAGGACAGTAAGGGATATCGAGGAGTTGAATGTTGGCTCGGAAGCCTTGGAGCCGATGCGCGGTGAAATTGTTACGTCTGGTACCTGTTAATATTCATCCTGCGACTTGACTTGACGTCAGTATGGAGTAGTGCGTACTATCACTCTTCGCATTCGGGTACATGATGAACATCAGGCTTCCTTCCATCTTCTCACCGAAACCAACGCCAACCCACGAATATGCCGGACTAGCATAGTAGATGAAGATGTCGTCCGAGTCATCTGCGATGTTGATCGAGAACTGGGTTTCCGTTCGATCCAGGTAGAAGGTTGATGCGGTTGTGGCGTTCGTTGTTGTGTTTTGACATGATATGAGCGCTGGGAAGACTGAGAGACGAGTTAGCAACACGCGTTGACAGATGCGCACTTGTATTACAGCTGAGGCTACTTGAAGAACGACTTACAAGCTAGCAATGCAATCACTGCGCCAAACTTTTGCTTCACATCCATCATCGCAAACACAAAATCAGTACCTTGCAACCCTCAAAAGTGCGCAAAGATCGACAGGACACTTCAGTTCCAAAGCAAACCAAAGAAAAACAAAGAGGGAAGATAGCAGCAGCTCCAGCTCCAGTTTCAAAGTATCACAGCATAAACAACTAGCCTCAACGCCTCCCTTCGGGACCTTATACTCTGCGTGCAAACGTCACTCAACCACGCCATACCGCATGCTACCCCATCGCTCACATGAAACAGCCAAAAAAGCGACCCCATCACCGCATCCAACCACTCGCCTTGCGGCAAAGTCAACTTAAAATGTCTTATCTTGGAAAGTACCTATGGGCACTGAGCCAGTCAGCGGCGCGAGACCGAGTGAGATTGAGCATGTGGAGTGGGCGCTTAGGGAGATGGCGCGCTCGCGACAGGGGTTTCATCGTGTTTGCGTGTCGTGTAACAGTCGTGGAAGCGCCCGTAGAGACAGGGGGGACGTGCCAAGCGGGGTAATCGGCGTCGTTAGTATTTTTAGTACACAGGCGTTTTCGTGCTGTATATAGGACGCAATGAGAGACAGATGGATACTTGGAGATACATTGCATAACGTTGAATTCGGATGCCGCAGAGAAGCGATTACAATGGCGGTGGGTTGAAAGGGCAAGAGTTTCAATGAACTTGTGGTCTGACCTCGTGTACGTCCTTGCTTTTGCTGCATGCACACTGCCATCACTAAAAGCAGTTTTCTTCAACCCCACAGCACACCAGAATAGAGTTTATCGATAGTTTGCAAGTATCAGATCACACGGTGAACGCCAATGAACTCATGAATTTGATTGGGAACAGCAGAGAAAAGAGAATTATGTACCTCCCCAACACCTGCCACTTTGATCAATTCCCACATCCGAACAAGCATCAAAGAAAAACTGCAAAAACCACCTCTTCCTCACTCGCTCCGGGTATGCTAGTCATAATCGTCATATTCGTTAGTGCTACAGGCCGTATCCTCGTTGCAGGTCGTAGAGATCTTGTGAGTCGGTTCGTATCATGTTGAGACTTTCTCCGACAAGCGCGCTGGAAGCCCGTGAGCGTTGGTCGGAGATGCAAAGACGCATCAGAACATGCTGGTCGAACGGAAAAATCTGCCCAACGAGATGGAATGATGCGGGTTGTTGTAGGCTCGATGATGATGCAAGACTTCTCTGAAGGGCTCTCGAGTTCAACCCGCAGGTCCGGCATCAAATGAAAACTGTACGAAGATTCTCATTCACATCCAGAATCTAACGGTATCGGCTGCGACGGCTGTCGAACGATACCTCGTGCTCGTAGAAGCGGTCGTCGTAGGCTGACGCCGGGCGAGAGTCGTGAATTGATTTGCGCTCAATCTCAATCTCCCGGATGCGACTCTTGCGCTTGCGACGGATCTCGTCAGAAATCTCCACAAGGTGCAACACGTCCTCCTGGATGAGGGTCAGCACACTGCGTATCGCGAGCATGGTCATAAACTTACGTATCGCAGGTATTCCATGACGTAGAAGAAGTCGTCGGTCTCCTCGCACGAATAGCCCATTGAGTCGATGGCTTCACGGATCACCAGGTCCTTTGTAATCTCGGTCCACATGTCCTTCTTCTTTTGTTTCACCGATCCCTGGTTGTAAATGTCAGTGGTATGTTCGTCGTCACCGCTGATGAACTTTGATCTGCGAACGCCATTGTAGCGCTGCCAGGTGATCTCTTGGGCAGCACCACCGATGCCATCCATGCGCACGCGACTGGTGCCGGGCGGCACGTCGATGATGGACCAGTCTTTGGTTACTCCATTCCAAGCTTCACCCGGGTAGGCGCGCTCAAGTGCTTTGCGATTGTAGAAATCGGCTTCCAAATCAAAGTCCGAATCGGGCATAGGGGCTGTGTGCACACGCCTTGGGGGACTAAACGACCGCTCGCGGTGACGTACCTGGTCGCGGTTGAAGTTGATATCAATATCGAGCTCCTCGAAGTTGCTCCTGCCACGTCCACGGCTGTGGCTCCTGGAGGTTTGTCAGATTGCGTTGTGTAGATGGCATCTAAAGTGGGTACTCACTCTCGTCGGTTGATCTCGATCTCGAGGGTCTCGTTGATTGGAGGGGGAGGAGACGGTGGCGCAGGTGGGGGAGGGGGTGTTGGCGAACGCGCTCTGACGACACCTGTACGAGTGTCAGTATTGGTTGTATATGCTTTTAGCCAGGTCACTCACCATGGTCAATGTGTCTGTGATGTGTGATGATCTCCTGGATGATAGGAGGACGGATCTCTGGCTCAGGGGCTGGCGGTGGTGGTGGGGGAGGCGGGGATGGAGAGGGAGAGGGAGTGGGTGCTCGCTCCTCCTTGCGTCTGATGATGATTTCGTCTCTTATGACTTCTCGGTTGTTCGCAGGTGGAGACTCGGCGCGTGGGCGACGGATGACAAACTCCTCGCGCTCCCTAGCGATCAGGTCGCCGCGGTTGCGTGCTGGGGGAGGAAGACTCCTCTCGCGACCTCTGATGGTCAAGGAGCTCCTCTCTCTGCTTGTGTCCCTGCCATCGCGGCTGAACTCTCGGCGGTTGGCGCGAATCTCAAAGTTGCCGTCACGCTCCTGGAAGCGGATGGAGCCTCGCTCAGCAGAGACGTCCCTGCCGTGGCGGCTGACTTCGCTGCGAGAAGCGTGGAAGTCGATGTCGTTTCCACCGCGGCCCCGGAAGCGCACGTCGTCGTCATCCACCTGACGCGGGGCAGGTCGGCTGACGGACCTGACTGGGGGACCATCACCACGGCGGAAGACAATGTCGTCGCGCTCTGGTGGGCCTCGAGACTGCTCGCGGCGCTTGATTGTAATGTCTGTCTCGTCGATTTCGTCCCGGCCGCGGCGTGTTGGAGCCTCGCTATGGCGGATGCTGATGTCGTCACGCTCCATGCCCCGCATAGCAGAGGGCGGAGGCGGGGGACGGCTTCGAGTTGAGCGCACATCATCGTCGAAACCACCACGGCTGCTGCGGGGTCCTGCTCGGGAGAAGTTGTCCTCGTCACGGCCTCTCAGCACCATGGGTCCGGCAGTCGGGCGGTTGTAGTCTTCGCGGAAGAAGTCGGGGGCGCTGCGACGGGGGTCAGGGCCTGCGCCACGCCGCAGCTCGAGGTCGAGCTCCTCATAGTTGCGCTCGCTGCGGTTTCCATTGCGGTAGAAATCGCGCTCACGCTCTTCGTACAGCTCAGCGGTTGGGTAGCGTCGCGACATTTGTGCGGCTAAGCGACAAGTGAGCGACGACGGGGGGGAATGGTAGTGGGGTGATGGGCCGCTCTCAGGAGACAGCAGATGGGGTGGAAGAAAGGGCACGGGCAAAGTACACGAAGAGGAAAGAAGAAGGGTTATCAAGGTAGCGAAGAATGAACTTGTGCCGTGGCCTGACGTTATCGAGAAGGCTGGCCCAGTTGACTCCCCGGCGAGAGTAGTGGGGTTGGTAGCAGGACCAAGGTCGGGCGCTGTCTCGCTCTTTTGCAATGACGTAACCTTCACGCTGCACTAAACCACCCACCCTGATCACCAGGATCCTTCCTGCCCAATGGCCGCCAAAGCCGCTGCACCTCTGGCCCAGTTCGCAGAAGCAATCGCCTGCAACCCTACTGCCGGTGAGTTTGACGACTCGATTTGGCTCCAGAGTGGACGTGGCTGGCCAGGCTGCTGGACATCTGTCGTTCTGTCATGTGTCACTGGGCACGCTCAGAACCATCCCCACGAGGCTCTCTGGGGCTGCTTGTGCCAGTCTTACCAGAGTACAGCCCCAGACGCAGACGCGCCGATTAATCCTGGATCTTCGCGACCCCAGGCTGAAACTTACCCAAATTCAAGGTCGGAGTCAGGTACAGTTCAGGCGGCCACATGGAGTCGCTACCTGATCGAACGACAGCCGCGGGAGCACTATTACTACGGAACTTGGACCCAGCTGGGGCAGCCTGATCGGCGCGCTCGACACTCTGTCGTTGGTGAATCTCATCAGATCTTCATGCCCAACAGCGTGTGCGACGGCGCGAGACGACCCGCTCGTACCACATTGCAAATCTTCTTATCTCGGCATCAGCTTCTTCTCGTGGATATCCCTTCAGTATGTAAACACCTCACGCGCAGCATCAAAACCTTCGGCTTGTGACTTGATTCTCGTGCTGGCTGCCCCTGGTAAGGTCCGTCTCTTGCCCAGCACCCCATGCAAGATGACGTTGTTCGGGCATACTACCTTGGACTGCAATTTCCCCAGCAAGCGATGGCATTCGAAGACATTCTGGTCATAGCCAATAAGCAAAAAATTAACCTGCAAGACTTACGAGGCAGTATTCAGTGCCACATCGCGAGAGGTGACGAGAGGAAGAGCCCAGCGAGGCGGACGGGTAGTGCCACGTGGGGCTTTCCTGCAGTATTGCGACAACCCTCCAAAAAAGAAAAGCATTAAAACTTTCGCATATCATCTTCGCATCTTACTGCTTGTTCTAAAATGTTCGAAACTTGTAGTAGTTCTTAAAGTCCCACATGTATGTGCGTAGGCTACACTAACAGTTCCCATGTACAGGCGCCTGGTGCCCAGGTGGTGGCTGCCACGAGACAGTTACGCTAAGAACACGAGCCTCCACCCATCAAAAACCCAATGCCTTCTGACTTCTTATCACCACCACCCCCTCATGGGGCGATTGAAAGCTCTTCATGTTGATCTGCGCTTGGAATTTGCTACTCATATATAGCTGTCTCCTTTGCGTCATTCCTCAAAAGTACTACAGTAGGCTGCAAGCACGCCGAGTTCTTGAACAAGATGCAAGGTCGAGCCTTTGGTTGTCTTGCTATTCTCGTCGTGAGTTCAGAGCTTCAATGTCTCACCTCCAGTCTCATTCCATTTCAGTTCGTCTAATTCTTCAAAATGTTTTCATTGCTTTACCCAATCGTACAAAGCTAGTCCTTAGCTTATTGGTGGCATCACCTCTACAGTAACATTTGATTGTCTTTATCACATTTCACAATCCTGCTTGTGTCAACTTGTGCGCATCGTGATAATTGCTTGATTGGTTGAGTAGTCCGTTTGCCGTGGCTAGACCACTCCTTCCTCACGGTGACTGCGTGTTTACAACTCACCGCGCGAACTTCACCTTGCGAGCCACGACAAAACTTTTTTCTGTTTTCTCTCATCTCCCATCGCTACTCTTCTCAGCACATATCACTTCTAAACGTCAGATACAATCGCAAGACGAACATGGCGCGAGGCCCTCGCAACAAGCCAAACCGGGCCAACAAGCGGGCAGGCGCCGGCACGGCTTCCCACAGAGGCTCACAAGCACCACCATTTAACAATACATATGAGAGCCTAGAACAGCTGGATTGTGAATGTAAGTCTTGTCCTGTGTCTCGCATCAGCCCATATCTCGCCGTAGCAAAGGAGTCTCATATTCCTTGCCTACGGAGCTGCAGAGCTTCTATCTTCGCTTAGATTAGTAGGAATCGCTGTGAAAATGGCTAACCTTCTGGCAGATGGAGAACTGAATGCCAATCTTACAGAGCGCTTCCGCAGCATGCCCTTCAACGCCTCCAGGAATGTCTCTGTTTCGCACGACGACATCCCCATGTCTGAACCATTCCGCGCCAACAACGACATCCGAGAGTACTTCAAACTAGCTAAGAAACCTGTCACTGGAGGGGCATGGCTGCATATGCCAGAGATCCCGAACCCTTCGGAGGTTCTGTGCGAAAAATCCGAATATAAGAACGACGAGGCGCTCATTGAGGTTGACGAGAGAATTCGTCCACACAAGCCCAAGGGTGCATACGACGACAATGAAGACTATTTGAGGACCAAGTACGAGCTTCTACGTGAAGATGCTGTTCGACCGCTCCGTGAGGCTATCGACGAGGTTCGTGCCGATCCGTTCAAGAATGAAGCAGAGTACAGGAATCAGAGCATCGGAGTCTATGATCCGGTTTATATCACGTCACTCGTATTTTCGCCGCGAGGCTTAGCAACGCGGGTCGCCTTCTCCCTCGGCCGGGTCAAGAAGTACATCCGGTAAGCCGATGTGTAGATGCAGATTTGACTCTAACTAACGAATCTAGCTGGGAGCAGTCGAAGAGGCTGATCACTGGCACTCTTGTTGCCTTATCCCCTACCGATGATGCATTCCAGACCCAATGTGTGCTCGCTATAGTTGCGGCTCGTCCTCTCTCCGCACTAGAGCAGAACCCACCTGAGATTGATCTCTTCTTCGCGCGTCCAGAGGACCAGGAGATAGATCCTATGCGCAAGTGGATTATGGTAGAGTGTCGAAGCAGCTTTTTCGAAGCATCTAAACATACACTGCTCGCTCTCCAACACTTGATGAGGGAGCCATTTCCGATGTCCAAGTACCTGGTCCACGTCCAGAAAGAGGTAGACCCTCCGGCCTACATCAAACATAACCCTTACGTCAATCTGAGCTCACTCATAAGTATCGAGGAGGGTAGAGATTACGAGAATGTGAATGTACTGGAGGGTTGGCCCACAACTTCCTCGCACTCGCTCGACAACTCTCAGAGCAGGGCATTGAAGCGTATACTAACAAGCGAATTGGCCATTATACAAGGGCCTCCAGGAACGGGAAAGACATTTGTGTCTATAGTCGCACTCCAAATTGCCTGCAACAATTTGCGCAAAGAGGATGCGCCTATCATTGTTACAGCTCAGACCAACCACGCTCTTGATCAATTGCTCCGCCATACGTCACAATTTGAACCCAATTACATTCGTTTGGGAGGCAGAAGCAAGGACAAGGAAATCAAGAAACGAACATTATTCGAAGTTCGCTCAGAACTACCTCGACAAAAGCAGCCTGGCAGCCAGAAGGTGCAAGCCACTATTGCGATAAGGAAGTTGACTACTCAGCTTCAGGTTCTGCTTGCGCCTTTGGAAGTCGGCAAAGTGCCGCTTGATCACAAGCTCCTACGAAGTCTTGGACTGATCACCCAGGATCAAGCCGAATCACTGGAGATGGAATCGCAATGCACGATGGGAGTTTCACCCTCTGATAGTCCAGGGATTCTCATGGAACAATGGCTGGGTAGATGTCTCGCTCCATGTGATCGGCCAATCGGTCCAGAACAGTTCGACTGGAGATATGAAGAAGACGACTTCGAGGTCGAACAACTGAAAGAGCTTGAG
This sequence comes from Alternaria arborescens, assembly GCF_004154835.1. Taxonomy (NCBI): domain Eukaryota; kingdom Fungi; phylum Ascomycota; class Dothideomycetes; order Pleosporales; family Pleosporaceae; genus Alternaria; species Alternaria arborescens. The sequence continues at coordinate 423,219 of NW_021167859.1, read as the reverse complement.
GCGGAAGCCGTGGCTCAGGATGACGATGATATCGAGGCATTACCCGGACCACTGATCCAACTCAGCGACAATTGGAAGGGTACAGGGAATCTGCTGAGCAACGCCGACATCCAAGATATCTTACGAAAAACGGATGACCTAACAACAATTCGTGTCGCTGATCGCGGTACGATCTACAACTACTTCAAGCGCCAAGCCAAGAAACTCATTCTTATCGAAATTCGCAGGCTCGCGAAACTTTATCAAGAAGCAGTTATACAGCGCAAGGTGGGTATGTGGGAAGAAGATGTACGTGTTCTCAGCAAGGCACGCATCATCGGCTGCACAACGACCGGTCTCGCAAAGTATCGTGCTCTACTCTGCGCTCTCCGACCTCGGATTTGTGTTGTAGAAGAAGCGGCAGAAACACTCGAGGCTCCTGTCACCGCTGCTTGTTTCCCTAGTCTCGAGCACCTCGTCTTGGTCGGTGATCACCAACAGCTGCGCCCTCACACCCAGGTGCGTGCCTTTGAAGACAAACCATACTTCCTGAACTTATCACTCTTCGAGCGTTTAGTCTGTAATGACGTCGCCTTCGATACGCTTACCCGACAACGTCGTATGATACCTGAGATACGACGACTGTTATATCCCATCTACCAGGACACACTCAAGGATCACAAGAGCGTAAAGGATCTTAGTAACCGCCCGCCAGTCGAAGGCATGGGTGGAAACAACAGTTTCTTCTTTTGTCACGACTGGCAAGAGACCCGCGATACTTACATGTCGGCGCTGAACCCAATGGAAGCACATATGATAGTCCAATTTTTCGACTACTTAGTTCTGAACGGTGTCGATGCTACCAAGATTACGGTATTGACCTTCTACAACGGTCAGCGCAAGGAGATCATGCGGAGGCTCCGGGCGCATCCGAATCTACGTGGCGGAGTGCACGATATCCAGGTAGTAACTGTGGACAGCTACCAAGGCGAGGAGAACGATATCGTCCTACTTTCTTTGGTACGATCAAACCACAAACATTCCATTGGGTTCCTGAACTCCGAGAACCGCGCCTGTGTCGCCCTTTCCCGAGCCAAACGCGGCTTCTACATCTTCGGAAATGCAGAGCTTCTTGCGTGCGAAAGCGGTACTTGGGCTTCAGTCATTGAGATAATGTGGAGGAATAAGAAGGTCAGGGTGACGACAGGCCAAGAGCGGCGGATAGGTTATCAGTTTCCGCTCGAATGCAGCAACCATGGACGCAAGATATGGTGCGAAGTGCCCGAAGACTTTGAACTTATCAAGGGTGGATGTGACATCAAGTGCCAAGGGTCGTTGCCGTGCGGACATCGCTGCCCATACCCGTGTAAGTGTGCCAATTTACGAACTATATGGAGGCGCATACTAAATCGCTTACTAGGTCATCCCTTTGAACATCACAGGATCAACTGCACGCAGAAATGCTCCAGGCGCCTTGGGACTTGTGGTCATCCTTGTATTGGTACGTGTTGCCTTCAAATACAAGCAAGACTCCTTACTGACAATCTTTAGCGGAGTGTTGCGACCCGTGCAAGTGTCATATGTGCGACCGTCGCAGTGGTGGCGTCAAATCGACTTTGAAACCAGTAAACGGGGCGGCACCGTTTCGCGGAGCCCGGCCAAACACGCGAAGCTTGATGCTCGAAGACACGTTACCCGGCCCTGGATCCTCTAAACGTGGTGTCCAGACCTATGCGCCCACTCAACGCATGACGACCCCGGGTCTATCAGATTGCACTACGGTACAGTGGGATGTCTACGCTAATGGCGGTGGTGTACAGGAAGACGATGCACGTGCATACGCGAAGATGCAGGTGGAAGCCCTATACTATGCACGTCGAACATCTACTCCTGGGACCGAGACTACAGGCGGCAAGCTGATTGAGCTGTTGCCAGAAAAGGACGCAATTGTTTCCAAAAACACGGGCTTGCTTCTTGATCTTGACGTCGAACCATTGGTCCCAGAGAGTCATCCCCAAACGCCGCGGTCATATGCAAATGCTGCGAAGCCCTACGTCAACCTTTTAGATTGAATGACTATACGCAACAATGGAGTTTTGGCGTGATCAGTGCGTTCGTGCTTGAAGTGTACCGGTGGATAGTTATGTGCAATCATATCGACGTGAACTAGGAGAACATGCATCGATACAGGGTATTGGTAGAAGGTATGCATAGCAACTCTAGCGCAAAGGACTCGTGTCCGGGGTATATAGCTAAATCTTCAGATCGCTCAACATCTTTGCCATGCTCAATCTTTCCTGTCCCCATCCGTCTGGACCTCGAACACTTCGCCAGCCAGCTTTGCGACATCACCACCAAGCTCCGCAAGTCCGGCCTTGATACTTTCAATCGTCTGCGACGTCAAGTTGCCTTTCCGCGAGTAGAAGTCTACACCCGCAGGGGTAAACAACGTCTTTGCAAAGTACGTCACGACCCAACTGTTGTCAGTGCCCTCCTCGTCGCCATAGCCTAGTATCTCCCATTTGCTCGTCGCAATCACCAACCACCCCTTGCCACGCCAGTTGTAGCCGAGACTCGCCACTTCTCCGCCCTCTGTACCTGACGCTGAGGCTGTATTTGGTACATCAAACGGCTTGTCAACACCATGCACAGTCTTGATCTTCTCGGCGCCCAGAGATTGGTACGTGACTACGTCGTCGATCTGAGCGGGCTGTGTGGAGGGAATGGCAGTGTATGTGATGCGCACGTTGCGCGATTTCTTCCACATGGGCAGCGTGGAGTGGGTTACATTCCAGGAGCCTGAAAGCCATGACAGGGCGGGTGGTGCGAGCGAGGGGGAGGGTTCGGTGGACGGCAGAGACGATGGAGCGCGGAGGGTTACCATGGTGAGGTGACTTTGTTTGGTGGGGTGAGGGCGGTTGGTGATTGGCGATGTATGTGTGGAGATGGACGCGTGGAATCTGGAGATGTTTTTGTGGGTATTAGATGATTATGACGATTGACAATTGTTGACGGTGGGTGTTGATGAGGTTGGACGGACAACGAATTTTCGACGTGGCTGGGGGAGCGGTCTGACGTTTGTTAACAGAGTCGCGAAGCTGTCGCGATGTCAGTCGTCTGGAGACGGGTACTTGGAAGCTACTATATGCTTCATATTTGCTTTTGATCAGCTGTAGATCCCATCTACACTTAACACATCATCATTTCCATCACCACCGCGTCTCTCATCAGCACTCGATAACGCGACAGGGCTAACAGATCGACGCTACCGGGAGCCAACGCAGCCGGGGGCACGTGCCAAGCCACCAGCCGTATCCCGCCACTCCAACAATAGATCGTCCTACCTACTTCCGAACTTCGCCTCAGCACCCCAGGGTCCATCAAAAATCGAATAACCTGACATCACCTTTTCCGCCTGCCCGCCTCCGACGCGTAACGCCCTGTCCATGGCCAGTGAAATTCGACTGTCTGTCCCACCATCTGCGGTCTTCCTAGAAGCCGATGTCGCCAGTTAATGCATCGTAACCCATGTTTCGACTGCGTCGCGGCGGCTCTCGGTTGGCCGGGGGCTGACGAGGCCTGAAACTCTTGCACCAGTTTGTCCACGTCGCTTCGTGGGCTGTGCAGTGAGTACGAGAACACCGTTTGCGAAGTGCTTGCCAGGCTCCACTCTTTGTGGCAGTTTGATGGTTGGTAGCGCGCCACTTTTTTCCTGCGCCCAGTCACCACCTGTTTCCATGATTACCGTATACAGGCTTGGGTGGCTAGGCTGAGACGACTGCTGCGTAATAGTATAATAGCATTGTGATCCCCAGTCTTGATGATTGTAGAGTAACTACTTTTGCTTTTTCCAACGGGTTTACATCATTGAACGACGTTGTTCCTTTAACATTGTTTGGGGATATTGCATAGATTGCTTGATTGTTCTCCAGTACACGGCTTACGACCTCCATTTGACGACGACCACGACCACGGAAAGGCGCTGCTAAGCTCACTGTTCGAGAGGAACTATCCTACAAACTCAACGCACACATCAACATGTTTTCAAGAAGCATACTACTCCAAGCTTCGGCTCTTTTGCCCTTGCTATACGCACCCGCCTCCGCACAAAACGCTTGCAACAACTCGCCCGACCTATGTACCCGCCCATACAACAACATCACATACCTGGGTGCGCATAATTCTCCATTCCTAAGGAATAAAGAGACATCGTTCTCCACATCTGGAAACCACTACTACAACACCACAACACAACTCGATGCTGGCGTGCGCCTTCTCTCAGGTCAAGTTCACAAGGCCAACGGCACTGGCAACGATGCATGGCATCTCTGCCATAGCAGCTGCGACCTGCTCGACGCTGGAACTCTGGAAAGCTGGCTCGGTGAGATAAAAACCTGGATGGACGCCAACACAAACGACGTTGTAACCCTCCTCCTCGTAAACTCCGACAACGCCTCCCCCGCAGATCTCGGCGGAGTTTTTTCCTCATCAGGACTCGACAAAATCGCCTACTCACCCCCAAGCTTGACAACTACACCGCAAACATGGCCCACGCTCGACACTCTAATCGGCAACAACACCCGCTTGATGTCTTTCGTCGCCAGCCTCCCGAACCCCTCGTCAGACTACCCATACCTCATGGACGAATTCGTCTACATGTTCGAAAACGACTATGAAAACGTCTCCCCTTCAAACTACTCCTGCAACCCATCGCGCCCGGAAGCCGTTGCTGGAAACCCCTCTACAGCTCTAGAGTCTGGTCGCATGTTCCTGCAAAACCATTTCTTGTACGAGACTCAGCTCTTTGGTATCCAATCTCCCAATGAGACCTATGCCAATGTCACCAATGCGGAGACCGGCTTTGGAAGCTTAGGCGAATCGATACAGGAGTGCGAGGGTATCTACGGAAAGCCGGCCAGTTTCGTCATGGTAGACTTCTTCAACGTCGGACCTGCGATTGCGAGTGTAGATCGCGCAAACGGCGTAAGTGGCGCACAGGGCAGAAAGAGTCTCAGCACAGAGGCGTTGGTGCAAAGTACTGGTGCTGGAGTCAGAGAGAGGGGAAGCTTACTGGCTGTGGTTTTGGCAGTCGGTGTCGCTGTTTTCTTTGGAGCGTAATAAGTGACAAGAGAGATTGGTATTAGAACTTGCGGCAACTTTGGTTATTTGCATGGCGATGGCGTTTAGGTCTTTGGAACTCCTAGATTTTGGATGCTCGGATTAGGATATACTGGATGGACGAACAAAAGACGCGGCGCGTTTTCGCGCTTCGCTACGTCTGGATATGTAGCTTAGGTAGAGATAGATATGACGTTACGATGAAAGACGATCTCATCAATCAAGCAACTCGATTACTCTTCAATAGGTCTACTGCTTCATCATGCATACTGAACTACTCTTGGAAAGGCGTGAATTTCTCCAACACACTCTCAGCCTCCTTCAGATCATCCATCAGTACTCGCTTGTGCGCCTCACTCCTAACTTTGATCTCACATTCAAATTTCCGAGGCCGTATGTTGAAGCCCTCGGTATAGGCAAAAGTATCATACTTCACCCCTGCTTTAGGCTGAATATCAAAAGCCCACAGAATCTTCGCTAGCGCAATGTACAGACTATTCTCCGCAAGATTGGCACCAGGGCAGATGCGCCTTCCCCAGCCAAACGACGAGTGACCTGATTTCGCTGGATGGGGCTTGCCCGTGAGCGGTGTTGGTGCTTTGGAGCGTTCCACAAGCGCCTCATCGAGGAAGCGTGTGGGATCGAAGAGGTGTGGATTTGGATAGTACTCCTCGTTGAGGTTTATGGCCCATGAGTTCCCTAGAACAGTGGTGCCAGAAGGGATATAGTATCCTTCGTAACGATCATCCTCTGTGGAGGCGTGAGGTGTACCTCCGAGAACGGCAACAGGACGCCAGCGAAGAACTTCCTTTACCAGAGCGCGAATATATGGCAGGTTCGTTTCGTCTTCAAACGTAGGACTGCGGCCAGTGCCGATGATGGTGTCCAATTCGCGATGGGCGGCGTGTAGGGTCTCGGGATGCGTGACCAACGCTAGGAAGGCAGTGCAGAGTGTCGAGGCCGTAGTATCAGACCCAGCGCCAAAAAGCGATGCCGGGATGTAGGAGAAATTGCGATCCGACAAGGGAATATGCTCAGTCTCTCGCAATTCGAGCAGAAGCTTGCAGAGTGAATCTGGAATATCGTCGCCCTGGGTCTTTGCTCTCGCAAGATCCGAGCGTACGACATCCACCAAGGCCATGTTCGCAGCTGCTTCCTCGCGACCACGGGCTTTTATATCAGCCTTCCAAGGCGCCAGAGCATCTGGGACATGCTTCAAGATGGGGAAGGACTCGACGAGGTACTTTCCAGGCACGTTCAGCGATGCGGCGACATGCATGAACTTGAAGCGCTGGTGGATGACGTTGGCATTGAGCGAGTCAATGCGGTGTCCGTATGCGACGCAGAAAACGATGCTGGAAGTGAATCGTTCGAGGAGTTTCTCCCAGTTGGCCGGGCTGTTGAGGAGCTGCTGGCAAAGCCGCGATGCCTCTGCTGTTTGAACGGGCTTGTACAACCTCAGCGCCCTGGGTGTCAAAGCCTGATGTAGCAGCTTCCTCCGCACACTCCATTCTTTGCCATATGGCTGTACCAGTATACTAGCATTGTCCCACAGTATCTCGCCCATAGCCACCATACGCGGACGCGACGAGTACTTTGTGCTCCGCTTCTCCATCAGCTCGACAGCGATGTTGGGGTCGGATATGATGACAGTAGGCTTGCGGCCGATCCATATCGTGAAGATGGGACCGTATATCTTGGACCACTCCTGGAACTGGATCCAGGGCTTTGATTTTGGGAGTTGAAGTTTGTTGCCGAGAAACGGGAGAGGCGTGGGACCTGGAGGCATTCGGAGCCACACCCAGACATCGTGGAGAAGCGTCGCGAGGGGTACAGCGAGGGCGATAGAAAGCCACAAGTAGGGTGGTAGGTGAAGGAGAGAATCTAGCGCCATGTCAACAAGGGTGCGTAGAGGATAGACGCTGATGCTATCTAGGGCTGTCGAGCACTTGGAGGGCGATATGTACTCGCGACATCAGACTTGAGCGCTCTTACAGCTTCCAACGTGATGCTCGGCAGTTGTACTTGCTCGCTACTGTTGCTCCGCGATGCATGGCGGGAGGAGGATGCGGGGTGCTTATTCGTTCACTCATCCGTTCATCATGCCAAAGAGCCGCCCCACCGTCTAGCGGTCGGCCTGCTCTTTCCACTCATGCATCGTTGTGAGAATGAAACTAAGCCTGCCTTGTCGAACCGGTATTTGCTCAAAGTCATGATTGCTGGCGAGAGACAGTGATGACATGTCGCGCTCGGGGTAATTTACCCGGACTAGCGCGTTGCGGGGAAGGTCCGGGACAGGAGAGGAGGATTGCGATTGCACCCGCAACTTTACACCTACGCACGCCGTCTCTATGCGCTTACTCTGATTGACATGTCACTACTAAAACGCATGGTATCATTTTCTGCGCCACATAGAACGCCGCCGATAATCTCGAAGGTGCCCGCCTTCGAGAATGCTGGACGCGTATCCGTCATCGTGAAGGGCGGTTCCGCTAAATCATTCATGACCATGGCATCGAAAGAGCTATCAAGACAATCATGTTGCTGACGTTTCAAATTTTTCCTGTTGATCGTAAGGGAACCTAGGTCAACTCATATGGATATTACAAACTCAAAGGTCGCTTTTGTTGCCAAATGAGTCTTGTTTATCTCACCCCATACAATTGAAGGCCCATGAATACTACTACCAACGCTATACGGACGCGACAAACCCAGTCGAGTTTATATTTGGCCCTCTTTAGAATGACGGGGTAGAGGATGCGCGGCACATTTCCCAACTCGAGGGACTGATGGAGCTTAGAGAGCTACACTTCAATGTCTGAGTCTTTGAGTGTGCTTGATGTGAAATATCGTCGCTTCAGACCCTGCGTATCGGTCGTGGATGCAGTCTAGAGGATTGCGATACCCTTCAAGACGTCGAGTCGTCCATTGGTACTCTGACGTGGGACTAGTGTACTGTGGAACTCAAGATCAAGCATTCGGAATAAATAGGCAGCTTTCTCTTGTGCTTCTTGTCTTTTAAGGAGTTAGGAAATCCTGTCCTGTAAACACTATAGTTATGCAAGTCTACTAAGGTCACGCATATCGTCTAAGAAAGTACACCGCAGTATCTTAAAGTTGAACGTACCAAAGCGACACTGCAGATTACTCTCTACATCATAAAGTTAAGAAGCAGCTTTCAGACTCTACAATCACACTACGACGTCTGGCATTGAACCCGTCAACAAAGAATTGTGAGAATTGATTCTACGTTGAGGTCTTTGACGATTCAGATTACAGCAACTTTACCAAGCTATATCACGTCGAAATCCCCGATTTCTTGCTTACAGGCAGATTTTTACGTTTACGAGAAGAATAGGCTGGCAATGTATTGCGTCCCACTCTGGAAGAACTACGCTGGTAAACGGGTCAGGATTGAGTGATGGTTGGGTAGGAGTTGTAAGACTCTGACCCAACCACAACCAAATTAATACCCATCGCTGGGCATACTATACCCTTTTACCAGCGTAGGAAGAACCGCTCATTACTCGTATTGATGAGACGAGCAGCAATATCTGAGATATTCAACATGGTATTTTCTTTACATATCATCAACACAGCGACTCCTCAAAGCTGTGCGAGGTTAGGCTTGATGCTGGGTGTCGTCCTATGGTTAGGTGCCACATCGGAGGTGATTGCAGCAAACTGAAGCGGCGTGGTATCGAAGTGGAGGCTCTGGTAAAGGATTCAGCCGTAGGGCTTCTGGTATATGCCTCAGAAGAGACTTAAACTGACTGTAAGTTTCAGATAGATGGGAAGTAAGTCTGGGCCAGTAGTGAATATTTCCTTTTGTCTAGGTAGAGGAACGTAGCTTGCCAATGTGGTATTTCATTTATGTACCTGTGGTAATGCCTCGCAGAGAAGTGTGAGGATGTTATGGAAAGACATATGGTTTGACTCTTGTCATTGAGTTTGATTGCGAGAAGACTGAACTTCGATTCTTTGACGAGGTACATCAGAAGTGACGCCCGGCTATGCGGAGAGACTCGTGCCCGAACGTGCGTCAATTCTCCGAGAGACAGGCTTCCACCACTGCGACCGACCTCAAGTGGCTCCCGCTGTCAGATGTGAGCTTATCCATATGCAGTGGACATAGGCGAGCGCCAATTCATACGCATGGATATGATCGCCGAACTACCATACAGTAAGCTAGCCACCCGAACGTTGTGCCTAATATAACTCGAACGACGGGTCGCGCTTCCTGAAGACTATCCTGGTAGCGCATCTATGCTAGTAATACAGTGTTACCGAAGTTGCATACCAGGTTCGGCGCATAGTTCCTGCATGGGAGTGGTCCAAAAACCACGGCATTGCTCCATTGGCGAGAATTTAGTCCGTGGCTGGGTCAGATACTGAGCACTCTGTACGACAGTGACTCGGAGTAGCTACCACGCGTAGCTCACATGGCTGCCTTTGACAGTTGTAGCACCGGATCGGATCGCAAAGCGCAATTGAAGCGCCAATGTAACGATTTCTTTGAGCACAAGCTTACTATAACCTCGACATAACGCTTCGTGCGCATGTCATTGACACTGAAGTTATAGGGCTTCGATGAGCTTCTGCGATCATGAGGTGGAGCTGTGGAGGAGGTAGCTTACCAGGAATGGCTGCATAGTGCAAGCCGCCACACCAAGAAGACGTTGGGCAGTATATGCAAGGGCGTTAGTGGCATATCGCGATGACCACATGTCATCAGATGGAGCTAGACAAAATCCTTCACCGCCACTACACATGCTCTTACCTTATGGTGGAATTGTAATTGGAACGTCTACGGATGCGTGTGAGGTGTCGTGCGTGGTTACGCAGTGCAGGGATTGCACATCGGCTTCAGGCATCAAAGAGCCAAGTCTGTACTGCAGCGAGGCGTTGTCTTCGCGTCCATAGCCAATTGCCGGTAAAAGGGCCTGTCTTTGTTGCTGCTCGCAAGGATGACGCACCGACCCAAGGAGGGGCACGAGCAGGCGGGGCGCTGCTAGGACCCGAATATTCCTCCACGACCTTCCATGGCCGTGACCATGACAAAGTCCAGGAAATGTCGTCCTCCCATTGCGCTGCATGTCGGCGCGCGCAATCTTTCTCCTACAATCTCGTGCAAACAATTCCCGCCACTGGTGTCATGCACTATCTGATCCTCCGCATCCCGTTCCAGATTGCATGCTCAAAGGCGCTGGCAGCTGTCGAGCCAGCGCATCAACTTGACAACACTTAGCATGTCCGTCCGGCAGACTACCCATGCATGTACATAGCTCCACCGGCGCTGCTTTTGCATGACATTGGTGTCCGCGTCTGCTGCGCTTACTCTGCCTCGCTGCCTTTAGCACGCACTGATGCCGGTCATTGACGGCACTGCTTCTACAGTCGTAACCGTTTGCCATTGCACGCCAATTCGCTCCGCTGAACCTTCTATACTGATACGAGCTGAGCCTTTATTCACTAGTCTCTTGTCCCAACCAATTGGCACTTTGAGTATCCAGTATCGCTCCGAGGCATCGTTGATCGGCTGCGGCCTACGGCCAAGGGCATTCATCCAGCCCAGTCTAGATGACGCTTTCAAGACCGGCTCTAGCGGAAAGAGACCTCAATGGACGTAAGACTATGCACCTTTATCACCACCAGGGCGGGGTTAGGAGCCTGAGTCGGCATGAAGGGGTCAAAGCCAGTCCCCGTTGATCAGCATGCTCCTAGCATGTCTATGGCTGGATGGTATAAAAAGAGGCCTTTTCACAGGCCCAACGAGATTCCCTTCTGCTTCTCTTTCACTCACCTCTCTAGATATCCTTACACTACATCACATTTGCCTCTTGTCTAAGCATTGCAAGCTTCAGTGCTCTTAGCAATCACTCAAAACATCATAATATTTGAGCTTCGTGCCATCACACCGCTCAATACCCTTTGACATCTGTCTTGAATACAACAGATATTCAAAATGGCTTCTACCCACTCTTTCTACCATTACCCCCAGCCCTCTTACCCGATCAGCATGCCACAGAAGCCAGGTTTCTACTATCCGCAGCAACAACATGGCTACGGACGCGTGGCAGGATCACCACCTGAGGCCAACGATAGTGTCACAACATCTGGAGTTCCATCATACGAACCATCGGCAACTTCCAGCAACTACGCCGGATCTGCCAGTGATTACGAGTCAACTAGCGGCGCCGCCAGCGTGGATCTCCTCGATTACATGGGCAGCCGTGTGAACGGCTCATTCAATCCGATGCCGCTAGATCGCAGCTTGGCGAGACAGGCACAAACGTAAGTTCAAAAACCTCCTGCTGCAAGGCCGATCAAAAGGTTTCGATTGTGGTTGCAGAGTTGACATGACAACCAGATCTGGTGAACTCAATGCTAAGCACCGAGAACTCCTTGAATTACAGCAACTTGCTCAGCGCCGATTGGCCGGTGCTCGCATGAACTTTGCCGATGGCATGAAAGCTGCGAAAGAAGTGCAGAGAGATTTGCAATGGACGCAGAAGCGAGTAGAGTAAGAATAGTGTAATTCCAGAGTGAACAGTATAACTGACATTTTCGATAGCTCACTCAACGAGCGAGCGGCACGCAAATACCCAGATCAATTCCGCACTGCCCAAGGCAAATACCCATCACCAGTGGACTACTAGTACCACGGATTCTTACAAAACTGCCTTACGGCCTCTGTGGATGATTCAAACATACAACTTTCGGTTTCTTCAAAAATTCGGGCGGCACACGATTATTTTACAACTCTCTGGACTCTACAGACTTTTCTATTTCTGTTATATATCACGACGTTACCGCAAACAATGTGGTACGCGTCAAGTTACGAACTGTCGTTCACGGTTTCCTGCTCCACTCCGCTCCACTCTCGGCCTCGCTGCTTTAGCGAAACCCACACGCCGGCATTTTACTTTTTCCAGAAAATGTGACGCGGTCCGGCCCGCTGCCTGATGCAAGTGCTACGCGCTTGTCGATAGCTAGCGAACGAATGGCGGCAGTCAATCGACTTGCGGGACCTGATAGTGCGGCACTGGCGTGATCCCTTGTCAGCCGTCGATGGGCCGGAGGCGAACTGCAAGCTGGTAAGCATCTTCATTCGTCAAACTTTGACGAATAGACGGCGGGACTCGACGGGTGGTACTGAGGCGTTGGATCCGGCTGGGTGTTCTCCTTTCGTCTCCTTAGTTTGGGAATTGGTCTGCTTTTGGGTCGACGTCATGATAGTACTATACCATGAGGCTGGAGAAGGATTAGTCTTTTTTTGCAAAGGGCTCTTTGGTGTGACTTCTCTATTATTACTCACATGTTGATGTAACGGCTTGTATGACCGTTGCGGCCGTCTCCCAGCGGAGCGGTCCACCCACAAGCACTTGAATGCTATATATTTTAACTGAGTTGCAGTGTGGGGGATATGAAGCCATTCTGGTTCTCATCCTGCTTAAACATGCCATTCCAGTGGATCCGCAAGGTCCACTCGTAAGCCAACTGATTGCACAAGCCCGCTCCATGTCCCAATGTAGTGGCAACATCATGTGACGATTCATCCTTAAACCTAGCCAGTGGGCATCAATTCTCGCTAGGCCAACTGAAACATGAAACCAGTATCTCTGCAAGTTACCTGCATTGAACATAATTGCACTAACCCCGAAGACAAGTTCCCCCACTGTTCTCCCATAAGCAAGCCACGCCCCAACGAACGAAGAAGACCGGTTTAGAGTTTCAGCTTAAACCCCTACTGTACATCTCAGGCCACTACTTCGATGACTCGCCAGTGATCCGAGCTCATGCCGTACATCCCTAAGCTACAGTATGTTGTGCATCTAACCCCGCCTGAACGCCACACACCATTTCGTATCCACCTGATCGGAAGCAAGGCGGCCCAAGTACGACTCGGGAGAAGAAAAGGAAAGCAGCGGGGAGCTCCGAAACAGTCGCGTAACTACCTCCACTACAGGGATCTAACATGATGAAGCAGTGTCTGCCTGCTGCGTTGTGAGACCAAGGGTACCGACGGGTGTCAGATGTGAGGTTATTGAAAAGCGGCCTGACAAGTGACTAACAGTTGTGCAGCAATTTGAAGAGACGAAGACATGTTGTGGAACGAGTAAGATTCCGGACGAGAACCGGAGATGTTGCTTTTGATGGAAGTGGGCAGGGATACGAGTAGAAGTGAGACGAATGGTGTACAGACTTTGAGGTGAGGTTGAGTGCAAGTTTAACGGAGGTATTAGGGGACGGCATTTCAGTGTGATATCTTTTCTCAATAATTACTCTATGTTCCCACAATAGATGCTGTCATCACAGTGGTTGCAAAAGACATCTACAGGTCGTCTAGCCAATTCAATTCTGATGATCCGACAAGTTTCGTTGATTTTGAACCCTTGCCAGCCTAAATCGAACCCCGGTTCGCAGCAATAGCACGAGACATGACGCGAGCGAAACGGCCAGGTACATCCTGGTCTTGCTTCGCAGTCTCGATACCGGTGAGGATCTTCTTGATACCGACCCCAATTTCAGTGTTACCTGTCATCTCCTGTATCTCACTGATGGCACGCTGTTGATCGGAATCAGAGAAGGCACCGGATTCTTGCAGGACATTGGCGAGCTCTTTTTGTGTGTTCACGTTCGGGACTGCGATTTCGGCATCGAATCTGGCGAAGAGATCGAGCTGTGTGAGTACCGATCGTTCGGTTGTTGTCGCAAAAATAAGTAAGCGACGGTCCTAGGGCTGTTAGAGAATTTCAAAGATGGTGTGATACAGGGATTCTGCATACCTTTGGTGGCTCCTTGCCAAGCAGGACCTTCAAAGCAGCCAGAACCGTGTTACTGAACCTGGGACCAATTGGTACCCAATCCAACAAAAGCTCAATTGAGTCAATGACGATAACGCTCAATGGACTCTTGTATGCATCTCGGAACACCTTGTCGAGCTGCCCAACCTTTTGCATTTCACTGTAGCCAATCATGTCTTCAGCTGAAATCAACTTGATGAACGGGTAGCCTGAATCAATGGCCATTTTGGCAGCCAAAGCTGTCTTTCCAGAACCTGGTGGTCCGTGTAGTGCAACAGAGAGTAGCGGCGATGATTCTGGTTTCCTGACTTGATTGATATACAGGCGTCCGTCCTCCAGTATATCGTTGATGAATGACGAGTAGTGGATGATACCGTGTCGTAGTCGCTTGCTGAGTTCCTCTTCAGCGACACCGAAAAGCGGTTTGACGTCATCGAGTGCCGTCATGAAATCTTGTCGCATAACTTTGATGTCTTCCACGTCTGCCTTAACAGTGGTGCCGTCTTTGATATGTCGATTGGAGGCGTATGATGTGGCAGCCCTGACCAAACCATTGATTTCAGCACCAGAAAAGTTCTTCGTCAGCTTAGCCAACTCTTCGACATCGACATCGGGCGCAAGAACGTCGTTCTTGCGCATCTTCGCAGTGTGAATCTTGAGGATCTGGGCTCGACCAGACTCATCAGGCAGGGAAATCTCCAGATGCACCTCGAGACGACCGGGACGCAAGAGGGCCTCATCGATCATGTCCATGCGGTTCGTCATACCAATGAGTAGAATGTTGTGCAGCTGATCGACACCATCGAGCTTGGATAGCAGCTGGTTGACAACGCTGTCGCCAACGCCAGTACCGCTGCCCGCACCAGAACCTCTCTGCTTGCAGACAGCGTCAAGTTCGTCGAAGATGATGATATGAAGACCACTCTCATCGCCCTTCTCCTTTTGTTCTTTCTCTGCATCGGCGAACATTTTTCGGATGTTTTCTTCCGAAGCTCCGACGTACTTGTTTAGTACTTCAGGGCCGTTGATGACCTTGGGCTCCCGGGCGTTCAGCATCTTTCCGATTTGCCTAGCAATCAAAGTTTTACCAGTACCAGGGGGTCCATATAGAAGCATACCACGGACGTGATCGATACCCATTCTCTCGCGAATGCCCGGAGGCAGAATACGGGAGGCGAAAGCTCGTCGAAAGATGGCACCAAACTCCTTATCCAGGCCACCAATACCCATATCTTCGAACTTGAAACCTGGCTGGATGATGGAGTTTGCCGCTGCGCGACGCGCTGATGCTTTTAGTTTAATGTCTGTTCGAGCGTCCTTGAAGAAATCGACCTGAGTATGTCTGGTGAGGATTCCACGAGCACGCGGGTCGGTGAGGGAGGGCGCGTTCGTGTCGTCCTTCTCCATGGACAGATCCGCAAGTGTGACAGTTCGTATGGATAGCCTGAGTGGTATACTCTTGATATCCATCAAGAGTTGCTGGCCTGGCGCAAGAATCTGGTTCTCGAAACTCTTCTTGAGCATGGTAGCGAGCTCATCCTGGTCGTACGGCGTCTCGGTGGTCTTCCTCCCTGCAAATCCGACTTCGACGTCAACTGCGCCCAGGTATGACTTTCCGCCGCTCTGAGCAAAGTGGTCGTAAGGTGCTGCCATGACAACCTCCTGAGGCCCAAGTGATATACTAGCCCATGTTCGTTGTGCATCCGTGAGACCGATCTCGCCTGGGTTGCATCCTTGTGTAGGTCGAGCAGAGAGGGCGAAGTTTCCGTTGACGAGGATGTAGACATCGGAGCCGTCGGGGTTTGGTGGGAAGTCTTGAGGCGAGACTGCAACACTTTGAGGTGTTAGCAGAAGCGTTGGAATGAGGTGGTTGTGGACTGTACGTACATGTTACCAAAGGCATAGGCATTGCCTCCTGGGCTCTTGATGGGCCGTAACTGTCTTGCAGGCCCGGCCCCTCCACCGCCTCCTGGTGGACCCCTTGCAGGCATACGCTGTCCACCCGGAGGTGGAGCACCATAGGCTTGTGGTTGTCGGTCATCGTAGCCGCCCATTCTTGTGTCTTGTCCGCGCGGAGGCCCTTGTGGTGGTTGCTGTTGCGGTGGTCGTCCGTAACCGTCGTTGCGTGGTGCTGGCCGAGGGGAGCTTCCAGGAAGGCCTGGGAGTCGGTCGCGGTTGAACATGTTTGGCGGCTGGAAGTCGCTATCGAACTCGAGAATGTAGGGAGTGATGTATGCCACGTATGGTCTTGGAAGAGACAGAAGTAATGAGGCCTCACGAGGTCGCAAAGGTGTCTAGGCTGCAGTATGAGGACAAGTTTAGTCCGCTCTCGCTGCAATAACTATTCGACGATCTGTCCGGTCCAAATGCCGCCACTAAGCAAGCCAAAGCAGAAACAAGCGTGATACAACTTGACCGTCAGGGTCTGTGATGCCGCGTGGGGAGCTTCAGGAACGCGCTTGGACCAAGCCACAAGCCACACGTCATCCCCGCCGCTCCGCACCTGCCGCCACTGCCCAACGTCGCGTCTGGAAGCTGCATGTCATTTGACCCGAGGGATGGCCATACACACTGATTGCAATATCTCCATGATCCATGATGAAGATTCAGATCAATTATTGAAACGAGCCCTTGCTGTTGCTATGCAACAGCGTCTCCTGCGATGGAGGATGCGGGACGCTGCTAGTACCGTACCGCACAGCAACGGCGAGCGCCAAGTTGATACTGACCACATCATCATACGGACAAAACTGATGTTTGCCGCTCAATAGCCTTTCCCAACATGCACTACCTCGCCTCCGCCATACCACAAAGTACCTGTCCTGCAGTGCAGACCCGTTTCTTGTCCCACGTTGAACTCTCCACCGGTAGGTATCTTGCCCTCGTTGTGTTCGGGCCAATACTCTTTCTTGAGCCAAGCATTAATCTCTTCGATCTTGTCGATCAAAGCCTTTGTCTTATGACCATCAGGCGAGCCAGTCCCGTCTTCAAAGTCTTCGGTATGGATAAAGCGGCCAATAGTGAGATGGCTTGAGGGCACAACGTACCGGGACTCAACTTGAAGGCCTGCATCTCGGCACATGGAGAAGAGGTCCCGGCGGAGATGATGGTAAGTGAATTTATCATCCTCTGGTGTGCGACCCGAATGTAGGCCTTCGCTGGCTGCAGGTACAAAGCTCAATGCTATGGCTGAAGCGTCGTACCCGATGAGCGGTTTGATAAGGCGCGTGCGGTGGTCGTGGGTGAAGTCAGTTATGGCAGGTATCTTGTCTCGTACTCCATCTACTAGCTTCTGAATCTCTGGTGCCGTCTTCGAATGCGTTATTTCCAATGCCGTGATGTGGAGGTTGTCCCGTGGCATGAGCCAGAGATCTACTTATGTTAGGATTGAACTCTAACAACAACGACTTATTACGTACTAGGTGCCACCGTCAGCAGTTCCTGTTGTACTCGGTTGATCATGTCCTTGACTTGCTGTGTCGGTCTTCCCCAAAAGACCTGTTCGCGTACAAAGTCAGTTTCTGTCTCACACCCGGCTCGTACATCGGGGCTCTTACAAAGCAGTTGCGGGGGTCTTTGTATCCAGGCTCGACAGTGGTATCATGAACTCTTAATAGTATTGGATCTATGTTGACGCCTTGAAAGTCGGCATCGAGCATCTTCGCCTTCTGCTGCTGGTTCCTTGTGGTGCGATGCAGCTCATACTTTTCTTGAATCCGCGTCTGCAAAACGTGCTCAGTAAGTGCGAATACAGAATACAGAAGCAACTTACCGGATCGTCTTCGCATGCCGCAATCAGTGCATCGTAGGGATTGCTGAACGAGGAAGTCGAGACACCTGTGAGGTCCTCAAAAGTGTTGGCCACCTGATTAGACATGATGCTCCTTCGTTAACAGTCGTGAAGTAGGGAAAACCTGATAATTTGTATGTTTTTTTTTTGATGTTGCTGCAGAGGACGAGACAAGTACCATACCAAGGCCGTGGGAATACGAGCTGCGACTTCGCTGCATGGAATATCACCTTTCCCAACGTGGTAGCCTATCCGCTAGGACTACACGTACTCCAAATGGTCTCGTACGAGTCTTCTGTGTCTCTACTTGACAAATTGCCTATCCGATTCGTAGCCATCCTTCCTAGGGCATATCGCTTAATGGTAAAAGACAGCATGCGGGGTATATGCCGTGGTGGAGGCTAACACGTGCTTTCGCTCCACCAGCGCGGGACGCGTCGCGCTAGGTACCTGCCATGTCCAGGGCTACTACATGCCGCATGAAACTCGATGCACCCCACTTTGAATTGCATGCCTACGGCATGCTCAGCAACCTCGATATTACATAGCCCCATTTCTTATTGTCTCCATTTCTTATTGTCTCCATTTCTTATTGTCTCCATGCTGAATCTCCCGTCTCGCATCCACGTTCTCTCACCATGGCACACGAGAAGTCGCGTAAACGCAAGCGCGAGGCTGAACTCTCGCCTGCACGCAATGCGCCTGAGTGGGATGCCGACACCACTGAGATCGCTACACATCGCAAAAATACTCGGACAGGGCAGATTAAGTGCACTGCATTGACTGAGACTCAGACGCGAGGCAATCAAGTCCGCAACACACGCAGAGCCCGGCCTGTCAATGCCCGGTCTGTCAATGGTATGCCGATCATCTTGTCATCACCGCTTCAAGAGCTGACCCAACGTGGCTAGTTCAGTTCCTGCGCCCAACAATCCGACGTCACTCCCCGAGATAAACGACCCTCCCGATCTAGTCATTCCTCGAGACTGCTGCTACTTTTGCCTTACCCGCGGAGGTAATGCGGCATACGAATGTCGTAAGGAAGAAGGAGAAGATCTGTGTACGCGCTGTATACGGGACAGAAAGAAGAGCTGTCGACTGCCTACGCGTCAGGAATCGGCAGCAATCGCAGCTCGTTGTCCACGTTGTACAATTCGTGGTTTCAAAGCATGCAATGGAAGAGACCCTTGCGATACTTGTACGCGAAACAAAACCGAGCATCTTTGTCGCAAACTACCCGAGAAAAACAAGAAGCGGCCTGATAACCCACGCAGGCGAAGCACCATCACTCCACAATCTGAAGACGACACACCAGAGAAGCCCACCAATGGTCGAAAGACCAGGCATAGCAACTACGATGACGCACAGCCCACTACAGAAAATGTGTACGAAAAGCCCAAACGCAGCACTATACGCAGCGGCACGGCTAGATCGAAGCGCAGAAAGCCTTTTCCTGACAGCGAACCTGACGAGCATACTCAAGTTGCTGGCCCGAGGTCAAGTCCAGCAGGATCAAGTTTGCGCGAAAGCACGAGGACATCAGAGCAACTTGTAGACGCAAACGACCACACACAAGATGCCGACGATGGATTACCTTCGCGTATAACTTCGAATGATCTCAGATTAGGGGATGATCTCGAGCTTGACACATCATCTGGTGAGGATCTCCTAGTGGAGGAAGCCGATATTGATCAAAGCAAAGGCAGCGGCACATCGAGCCGTCATGTTGGCGGACGCTCCATCAGAGCTCGGCCAAGGGTATCTTACGTTGAGCAGTTCCCCGATGACCCGTCGGACCTCACAGCTGGAGATGAATCCGAGTCCGATGTTTACGTGTCCCCTGCAACGGATGAAGAGAGCGAAGCCGACATTGATCTTGTCTCTTCCGAAGACGAAAACGAAGACGAAGCATCAGTCATAAGCGACCCTGGGTCGCTAGACATCATGCTGGACGAAGAGAGCATCGCCATTGAGGGTGATAACCCCAAACCGAAACTACACAGACAGCACAAGCCTGGCGAATCTACTCGAGCCGGCAAAGGCATCGACCTAAACCTTCCGCCGCTTTCCAGCATCCAGGAATGCATGTCTGACATGACTACCAAAGCTGTGCAACTTGGTCTATGCGAAGCCTTGGAAAGTCTGGGAGAAAGACTTATCAGGGTTGCCACAATGTGTTCTGGCACAGAATCTCCTTTGCTTGCGCTTGACGAGATCTCGAAAGCTTTGGTGGCAATAGGTCATACTCCGATGCAGATCCAGCAAGAGTTCTGTGCCGAAATTGAAGTATTCAAGCAGGGCTACATAGAGAGAAACTTCGTCCCAAATCGGTTGTTCAGAGATGTCCGCGACTTCATTCGCGAGTCCGCCACCACGGCAGTAACAGCATATGGCGCCGAAGTGGATATCCCCACAGATGTGGACATCCTTATTGCGGGCTTCGTCTGCAAAGATCTTTCTAGGTTGAACACCAGGGGAAAGACACTGGATGATGGTGGCGAGTCAGGCGACACATTCCAGGGAATGTATGCATATACGGATCGCTTCCGCCCAAGCATAGTGTTGCTTGAGAACGTCAAGAACGAGAAGAAGACCTGGGATGACGTTGTGCGCAGATTCGACAAAATCGGATACGAAGCTCAGTGGATTTATTGTGACACGAAAAATTACTACCTACCTCAAACGAGAGAGCGCATGTATATGATTGCAATCGAGCGTACTCATTTCGGTAAAGGTGTCAAGAGCGCGACAAGCCAGTGGAAAGATTTGATGCGAAATTTGGAGAGGCAGTGCAGTAGCCCATACGAAGCGTTCCTCCCAGATTCACTGAAAGAATCAAGCGGTTACAGCTTATTGAAGAACGAGCCAGATTGGGCTCTATGCAAACTACGAAACGATCACATTCGCTCCGAGAAGAGGCTGGGAATACTAAGTCCCATCAGTCGACGCAGCGACAACGGTACCGTTCTGTAAGTTCATGTAATCCTGCTATCGTCAATGACACCCAGACTAACAGTTATACAGACCCCCTGACTTCGCGGACAGGAAGTTTTACATCTCGCAGTCCTCAAGAGTACACGATGCGATAGACATTGCTCATCTGGAAGCTGCAGCGAAAGGCTACGATTCTCTTTACAAGATGGCGTTGTGGGACGTCAGCCAGAACGTGGATCGGTTCAAAGCAGATTTGGGAATCACGCCGTGTATTACCCCAGGTGGACAAGATTTTGCGAGCAACCGGCAACATGCCCTCAACGGTAGCCAGCTTTTGATGCTTCAGGGGATGCCTCTTGATAGGTTGCTGTTTGCCAACGAAACCCAAAAGGACTTGCAGAATCTTGCCGGCAATGCCATGTCCACGACGGTGATCGGGGCCTCTCTTATCTCTGCTCTCATTGTTGGATGCAAAGCCCTCCGCCCCTATCAGGCAAAGTCAGGTGGCAAAACATTATCTGCTCCACCTGGCAGTAACATGATCACAGAGCCTAGCATGCTGAAGCGTACTTTCGTTCAGCCTAGCACTTTCGAGGATCTCAACCTTGTCAAGCTCCAGCAAGAAGCCAAGTCGAGTGCGCGTATGTGTAATTGCGAAGGCAAACAGGCCATAAGCAAGTCCGCAATTCAGATCTGCTCAGCGTGCGGACACTCGGCCTGCTCATCATGCGCGGGTAACCCCAAGCACGTCTACAGGACAATCGTACCAGCCAATCACAGGATAACGCTACCCGACGAATTCATCAGGCAATGGAGGCAACTTATGCCTTCACGGTTGAAGTTCGATGTTTTTCCTGACATCAGTCATCTGGCTTCCGAGCTAGGCGCGAAGGACCCAATACTAGATGGGTATCTGGCTACTGTTTCGGAAGCGCAGCTGGGCTCTCAGTATTTCTGCATCGGCGACTTCTCCAGAGACTACAATCAGTGGAAGATCACCTACAGCTCGCACCAGGCTACAGTTGAGCTAGTGGTGGGTGACCATATACAGTGGTCCTTATTTGTCAAATGTCCAACACATCTTCCTGGCAACAGTACCTTGCGGAAATTTCTCAGTAATCCGATCGCGCAAGCTACCGTTGCAGATACACTTCTCAACGTTGAATGGAGAGTGCGCATACCCTCTACCAAGGATCTCGTCGTTGATATGAGCGATTCGTCTGAGAAGATTAGCTCATGCAGGAGCAGACTTGGCCTCTCAGACTACAAAGAAGAAACCGTGCCAAAGAGAATCAAGGTCAAAAGCGACAGTCTTACGGCCATTGTCGGCGATTATGAGCACCTACCACATTGCGGGACTGCTTTTACAAGTTTATACAAGCGATCAATGGCAGTGAACGACATGTACATGTTTCTCGATCCCGACCCTATTGGCCGGCCAGAGCACGACAGCTTCGTGTTCAGTCGCGACCATACCCGGAAACACTATGGTGAGAGCCGTAGTTCACTTGCTCGCTTACATCCATCATGGCGACCATGACATATGGAGGACGGGCGTGTACACGCCATCACAACCACATCTCTTGACGTTTGGGCT
Source organism: Alternaria arborescens (assembly GCF_004154835.1). NCBI lineage: Eukaryota > Fungi > Ascomycota > Dothideomycetes > Pleosporales > Pleosporaceae > Alternaria > Alternaria arborescens. The sequence goes on along the minus strand of NW_021167859.1, from coordinate 400,994 downwards.
CCTGTTGCGATGACACTAGTACCAGTGGCTGTATCTTTGCACGCGGATTTTCTTGAAGAAGGACGTCTAGTTGACAGTGTTGTGCCAGATTGCTCACAAACGCTTACCTGTTTAGACGTCTTTCTCCACAATGAACTGTCCGTCCAAACTTTCGCAGACTACTCGTGGGCATTGGAGAGTGCCAAGACGCTGCCGCAATGCCTATCTTGGCAAGCAGTGCACTCGGACTGGCAGGGCAAGTGCTCTTGCGCGCCAATCTATCCAGAGATACTTTGGAGCGTCGAAAACGGTGTAGCGACGGCACACGAGGATCGTCGAGTCGCTGCCACATTCGAACGTGCCATCAAGCAACGCCCTGCCATAGTCCAACTAGAGGCTTCAAGTGATGCATCAGGAACACGAATTCGAGTGAGCGTCGATATCATGTCTTTGGTCCATCGTGCTCAAGGGAGACTTCCCGAGGTGGACTCTGCAACCACTTCCTGGAGGCTAATCACGGATCACGCTGATTTACCTTCGCAACCATTTCCGAAGTTCCGGTTGCAAAGCAATTCGAGCGACATTCGTGATGCCCTGTTTAAGCTACCAGGGTACCTACGTGGTGCACAGAAGAAGTCTGTTGCATGGATGGCAGAGCAAGAGATAGGAAGACCAATAACTATCTGTGAGACAGAAGAGTCTGTTTTTCCAGGTTTGGGTTGGAGAGCAGAAGCTCAGGTCAAGACAGAGAAGATCGTTCGAGGTGGTGTGTTGGCCGATCAACCTTCCTTCGGCAAGACTGTTTCGAGTATAGGACTAATCCAGAGTGAATTCCATCAGGTCACACCTGAGGAACTCATCAAGTGCAACCAACCCTTAGCAGCTGAACAACCCCAACGTTTAGACTCCGCTGCGACGTTAGTCGTTTGTCCCCCACATATCACTCATCAATGGAGCACAGAGCTTCAAGAATTCCTAGGTTCAGAGGAATTCGACGACTACAACGTCCTTATCATAGAGAACTACAGTCAGCTGAAGAGTTTTACCATCGAAGATTTCCTACAAAGCAGGATTATCATCGTTTCTTGGACACTATTCTCTGAAGAAGGTTACATTTCGGAACTGGCAAAATTCACGGCCTTGCCTGAGCCTCTCAAGACCAGTCGCCGTGCATTCAGTTGCTGGCTGGATAACGCAGTCAGCGAGATCCCAAGTCAGTTAGCGGTGTACCAGCGCTATGACTATAAGCATTTCAAACGGCTGACGGAGCAATTCCTGGACGAGCGGCTACTGAAGCCTGAATTCCAAGCGACACTACCTGTTAAGATTCTCCATGGTGCTGCGTATGAGTCGTTCGGCACTCAGCTGCCGTCACGACCTTCAAAAAGAGTCAAGACGAAAGCCAAATTTGAAGCAGATAGCTCGTCAAACTTGGCGCCACTGTTGCATCTCTTTCAGTTCAACCGGATCATCGTTGATGAGTACCATTACCTTAACGACAACGACAAGATTGGGAGTAACTTTGTGGCCACGAGCATCAAGAAGATAGCTGCACACAAACGCTGGTGCCTCTCAGGAACACCAGCCTTGGCCAACTTCTCTGATGTCAATCAATTGGCGTCCTTTCTTGGTGTCAAACTTGGTCGATATTTCTGTGGCGACGGCACCGTCACGACTTCGGCGGAAAAGACATCGAGACTGGATCAGACAGATGTTGAGAGCTTCTTGTCGCAAACCGAAGTCATGTCACGACAGTGGCATGAAGGCAGGCATCAACGCGCACAAGAGTTTCTTGATAACTTCGTGAGACAGAATGAAGCCGAGCTCCGCCATATCCAATGCTCAGAAAAGCTCTTGTCGGTAGATCTAGATGTCGCTCACCACGCGCTCTATCTGGAGCTTTCGCAATACCTCATCTCCCAGAAGATGCAAATCAAGAAGCTCAACCAGAAGTCAGGCTCAGACAGGAGCAGCAGACTGAATGACAGCCTAGAGGGCTCTGCAAGTGCTGAAGAAGCACTGCTAAGGTGTGCGTTGCTCTTTGAGACCGAAGAGGGTAGGTCAGCGCTCGAAGTCTTGATTGAGAAGCGCTCGCGTCAGCTCCGCAGCACTGAGAAAGAACTGTTGAGACTGCTATCTGAGTTTGAGGGCTCAATGAAACTGATTTCAAACACTGAATCGGGCATCAAGGAGCTGTATGGCCATTACAGGAAGGACGTCACGCAGTATAATTGGCTTGGAGATGATGAATCCAGCCAACGTGTTCGCGCGATGTTGAAAACAGCCCAGAAGACGCCACGGAGAGATACTACTGCAATTGAAGAGACATCGAAGATTCAACGCGAGCGAACGATTAAACAACAGCTCTCGCAACTCCGCGACATTTCTCTTGAACTCGCGCATAGGACAAGATCGAAACGATTTGTCGTATCTATCCGTGATCATCTACAACTTGCAACTCTTGACAAGATTCGGCCTCTTCGCTGCAGTTCTTCTAGTTGCAAAGGCACTGTCGACCTTCAACTGCTCTTCTCTATACCCCACTGCGGACATACTGCATGCAAAGAGTGTCTTGAACTACGGACTGATGACGAGACCTGCGTTCATCTTGGCTGCAATTCTCATGCGAGCGAGGGCAACCTGATCCGGATAGCCGATCTCGGTTCGAACGAAAGTGAGGATACTGGGCAAGGCTATGGAAATAAACTCGAGGCTGTGGTTCAAATTGTTCGTCGAATGCCGGCTTTCGACCAGGGCATTATCTTTGTGCCGAACGAAGAGATCGTCAGCATTCTCGAAACTGTGTTCGATCGCTACGACATATCATACCATTCGCCAGGTCGAGGTCGACACACTGCTTCGGCTAAGCTCATGGAGGAGTTTAAAACAAACAAAGATCCAAAGACTAGAAAGAAGCTTATCATACTCAATCTTAGGAGTGAATCTGCAGCTGGCGTGTAGGTCCTCTTTATTCCTATAGAAACTCTCCTCTTACTGACCATTCACAGCAATCTTACAATCGCCAACCACGTCGTCTTTGTGTCACCCTTTCTAGCAAAGACACAATATAATTACGATTCCGCAATGGCACAGGCGATCGCGCGAAGTCGCCGTTATGGCCAGAAAAAGAAAGTGCACATTTACCATGTGGTTGCGCTACGGACGATCGATGTTGATATTCTTGAGCATCGCCTCAGACGGAGTGATGCCCTCACTTCCACAGGTTCTACGGCCAAGTCGTTAGAATCATTATCTACGAAGAAAGAAAAAACACGACTGGCCAGGAATAACAAGGGCGAGATCATGCTAATACCACATACGTGGTTAGCTGACAGGGCCAAGCGAGAGATCCTGGGTATTGAGGAGTCACCGGATAGGCTCACGTCCCTGATCAACTTCTCTGAGACATTTGAGCAGGAAGACGACGAGTCCTAACGCAGGCATACAGCAGGCTTTTCGACTGCGATTCACCTTTCAATTTCGTCATCAATCATTCCCGCATTCTGCTTTCATGTTATATACCTTATCGATGTCTTGGTCTCGTGTACGATTACTGTTTTCCGCATAGTCAAAGCGCAAAGTGTAGTCAGCATGATACCGGCAGTCGGGCACAATGCATCTTTGTCTATTACAACCACACTCGTACTGTCATCGTGATGTATTCGAGACGAGCACAATTGACATTCCGGCACTATTAACTACCTAATCTGGCATGTTGCATACGAACTAGATTAGTATCTCAGCCCCAGCCCACTCTGCTTAGGCATAAGCACCACTACCAACCCCCACCAGGGCTCACCGGTAATTCCACCCATCATCATCACCATTACCAGCTCTCCGGCCAATTCAACACCACATACCCCTCTCGAACCACTGCCAAGCCAGGTCGGCTCCACATGCCGCACTTTGCTGAACGGTGAAGAAACGGTACAAAGGTACTTAAGCGCCCCGCGTTAACCGTGTTTCTAGTTAGCAGATGCCCGAATAGGATATTGCTTCTTTGAATGGATGATGGGTGTATTTGACCGATCAGGGCAATGCTGGGTTACAGCTTTCCATGGTTTTCGAAGAGAGTTACTTGGATGGGAAGGTTGGAGTGGGTATAATTCGTAGGTGACCCAAGGGTTGAGAGATATGCAGCTATAGCGTGGTTCAGGGAGACGGCGCAGGCGACATGGATGGGTAGGATGTGATTTCGTGGTTCATCTGTTTCATTGGTGGCATGGAGGATACAGGGTGTCGCATGTGCTATAGCATTCCGGGTTGTCAGTTCACGAGCTCTAGTCGCCCTAGGGTACTGCACTTGGCCAAGCTGAAGACTTTGAACTTTGATTCGCGCGTCCTCGCCTCTCCTCTCAGATAGTACAAAAGTGATGTGTCAAAAACCAAGTCCTTTTCCATCGCCAAACGCCTCGCCGAATGCTACATCAGTCTCGATGCCTGCTCCAATCTGAGTGCCTATGCACGGTTGGAGGAATTACGCATGCGCGCTTTAGCTTGCACGGTACGCTGTACGCAAACAATGCTCTCCTGTTGCACTGCATCTTGTCCATGCCCCGAATGCTTATATGACCCATCGGTAACTGGCGTATCGACCGGCTGTCTCAGATTTTCGGATAATCTTGACGACAGAGCCTCTCCTCAGGCCTAGGTACTTGGCGACCGGGTCGGTGGACTGGATTCTGGGCAGCTGTGTCTGCTTCAAACGGTATCGCTGGAGCAGTTGCTGCTTCTCCTCGTCGCTCAGCAGGACGTGCTTAGGCACCAACTCGTGCTTTGTGATGTTGACGAGCAAATCTTGCTCAACAAAGACCTCTACACCGCCCTTGGGACCATCGGTGATGCTTGTCGCGCCGCGCAGGAGTCGAATGGCCATACCCGTCATGGGCTTTACGGTGACCATGATGCCGGAGTGGAAGGATCCGTTGACAAGATGGGACATGTAGTCGCGCAGTTGCTTCATTCCGACGTTCTCGTCTGCGTTGAACTCGATCCAGATGGTACCGATATTGGGCTGGGGGTTCGGGTTCTTCTTTGTCGGGGCGTCGGTGTACTTTGCGAGCATATCTTCGGAGGGCTGGCAGGAGAAGTTGAGGCGCGAGCGGCTGGTAAAAGGTCAGTACTAGGGCCTAGAGATGGGCATGGTTTGGCGCATACTCAGGCTCGCCGTCCTCGCGCGCATATTTCCTGGCGAACTCTTCGAGCGACATGGTCATGTCGTCTTCGACAATCATGTAGCCCTTTGTGTACAGTCAGCGCGCAGTCCATGGTGTTCCAAAGCGCATGCGCAACCCACCCGGTCGTTCATCATCTCCTTGGTTGTCCGCCAGACCCTCCACAGGCGAATAAGAGACGCGCCGTACTTTTCGCCTTCCATGTTTGCCGTCGCTAACGTTGATTGTGGAGTAAGGGTGTAGGGTTGGGGTGTCGGCGCAACAGGTGAGTGAAGTCGGTCGCGTCAAAGAAATCTCCAGAAGTCCCAAAGGGCAGGCCGGGCGTCGGCTTGGCATGCAGCGCTAGCGCGGAACCTGGAGCTGGACCCCCACCAATTCCGCCCATCTCGAACCTGAACATGGCCTCTTCAAACGAAATCCCCAACCTACGAACACTTCTCGGACAAGGCCGTGGCGGATCATCACGAGGTAGAGGACGTGGAAGAGGCGGTCTTGGTACTTCTGGCGAGGGACGGGCACAACTTCTCGACAATGCCGTCAAGGCTACGGATCAAGATGCGGCGGGGAGCAGGGTGAGCTGTGTAGAGCTTGGTTATCTTCACGACCCGTATGCGAAGCTGTTCGCGATACAGCAGACGACAAGGAAACTGCCGTTGCTCAACCGGGGCACTTATGTTCGCACCTCGGCCATCGACCTCTTAGTCGCCAAGTTCCTCACTACCCACCCGTCGTCGGCGAAGCAGATTGTCTCCCTCGGTGCTGGCACTGACACGCGATTCTTCCGCCTTCTCGACCTATACCCGCAGACGCGCCTCGTATACCATGAGATCGACTTTCCTACCAACACACAGGCCAAGATAGCCGCCATACAGAGGCAACCGCTACTGCATCGGAAGCTCTTACACATGCCGTCAACTTTGGACTCGTACTATTCGGATGCGTACAACATTCATGCGCTTGATTTACGGTCTCTCGCAAGTTCGTCAGAAGAGGCGCCCCTACCTCAGATACCAAATCTGGACCCGAGCATACCTACATTGATTCTGTCCGAGATGTGCCTGGTTTACCTGCAGCCTTCGACAGTAAAATCGATAGTGTCATCATTATTGACACATTACCTACTCCCTGCAACGCCCGCCTCTCTCATACTCTACGAGCCTATCCTACCCCAAGATGGCTTTGGTCGGACCATGATCTCGAACCTCCAAAGCCGAAACATCCACCTACACACATTGACGGCGTATCCCGAGTTGGGGGACCAACGCGCACGCTTGCAGGGCTATGGCTTAACAGACGGAGCCAAGGTCGCAGATACAAACACTATCTGGCGAAGATGGATTAGCGATGAGGAGAAGGAGCGCATCGCTAGTTTGGAATTCCTAGATGAGCTGGAGGAACTGGAAATGTTACTCCGGCATTACTGCGTCGCATGGGGCTGGAGAGACGGCGAAAGCGATGTCTTTTCGAAGGCTTGGGCAGATGTAAGGGAGTAGGGCTTGGTAGATCTTCACTTGAGATGCAGCCATGAGCATATTAATAATCACCCTGTCTCTGAGAACGAACAAGGAACCTATGTCTGTGGTATACCCAAGAGGTGTGACATGACCTGTGTAAAGTGAAAGCCACGTGCCTGCGCGCCGAATGCACCTCACACGCTAGGCCCAAGGCGGCTTTGTCCGGGCGGCGCCTTGAACCCCAGACACGATGCTTGCGACAACAAGAACAACATTTATTTACCCACCACTCGCCCGAACTTGGCACCACTGCTGGAAGGAGCAGAAATTACTCGACGATACACAATGGCATAGTCGCTGCCTCAGCGTACCGACAACGATTGCACACGCCCCTAACTCAGTCTCTCCATAACAAACAAAACAACAAGGAGTCGCTGCCACCATGGCAGTGCGCAACACCACACAGCCGTCCTTCAACTTCCTCACTGGCGAGGAAGAGGAGCCAACGCCTGCGCCTGCCACCGCCAAACGAGAACCTCTCCGCGAAACGTTCCGAACCACATTGCGAGCCTCGCAGAATGCGCCGCACACGGTTGTGCCCTCGGACCCCATCAATGAGGATCTCCGCGCCCAGCTCAATACCCTGCGATATGAGCTTGAAACGGCGAAACAGGAGAAGGAGATGATGAAGTTGGAACATGCGCAAGAACTCCGCGATGCCCAAAACCGTGCCGATGCCGACTTTCGTAAAGCGCAGCAAGTCGAGGCATCCAACACCCTTACCGCGAAGAAACACGATGCGCTGACCAAGGAAATGGCCGAGGTACAAACACGGGCTGCCAACGAGCGACAGGCGCTGGAGAGGCGATTGCGCGAGTGTCAAGAAAGAGCGCAATCGCTACAAGAAGAATATGATGAGGTTAAGGAGGAGTTGTCGACATCGCAGCGGCAGAATGAGCACCAATATAACACACTACAAACCGAACACAAGGCGCTCAAGGAGAGTGTCGAGGAGGTGCAGGCAGATCTACAAGCCAAGGTCAACGCTTTGCAGATGACACAGAAGAAGCTCGCGCAAAAGGAGGAGGAAGTCGATCAGATGGAGGCCGAGGTGTTGCGCCTCAAGGCAATTACAGGAGACGCCGAGACACTGGCAGTCATCAAGAGGGAGCTTTCTGACCAGGTCGCACACATCAAGAAGCTCGAGACCCTGACGAGGGAGCAGAATACCGAGCTTAAGCAGTATCGGAAACAACACAAGGCGATTGAGGTAGTCGAGGAGGAGAAGAGGTCACTACAGGCGAAGCTGCGCACGATGGATGACTTGGAACGGCAACTGGGAGAGGCCGAGCTGAGAAAGCAGGTTCTAGAAGAAGAGCGCCATTCGTGGACGTCGTACCTCGAGGCAGAAGCAGAAATACACGGCGAAGTGCTCTTTGAAACACCTCAAGACCTCGCACGAGCTTTCATCCAAGAGCGCATAGAAAGGACCGATCTCATCAACAAACTGGGCGAGATCAAGCCTGAGCTCATTGTCAAAGAGGCCAACATACAAGCACTCGAAGAGGAGAAGGCCAAATTACAGGCCGAGATTCAGCAACTCAAGGCAGCTGGAAACACTGCCGCAGGGAATGGTGCCGACGCAAAGGTACGGGCCAGGCTTGAACGACAGAAAGCGTTAGCAACTAAAGAAGTCGACTTCTTACGTGCCCAAGTCAAGGCTTTCGACGATGAAGAACGCGAGATGCAGCCTGACACATTCGACGCTGCAAAGTCTGAACGGATAAAGGAGCTCGAGGATCTCGTCGACCAATATCGCAAAGAGGTTGATACATTACAAAAAGAGTTCAACAGTTTAGAGAAGCCTGTTGCTGCCATAACAGGCCAAAAGCGCGCTCTTGATACGGATGAGAACGAGGAACGCGTAGGCGAGCTGCGCCGAAAGAACCGCCAATTACAAGATGACCTCAGCGCCCTGCAGAAGAAGATGAAGCTTGTCGAGGCTGAATACAAAGCTCAGCACTCACAGCTTAAGAAGCTAAAGGAGTCTTCTCGAACACGAGTCCTAGAACTAAAATCCAACCCTACCGCCGACGCGGAAGCTCTCAAACTAAGCACCGTACGCAACCTCCGCGAGGCCAACGCTCAGCTCCTTGACCAGCTCGAGAACCAAAAGACACCACCATCCACGGTCCCTCTAGCCACACTCGATGCGGCTAGGGACGAGCTCGAAGAACTGAAAGCCCAACTTGCTTCTTCGTCTAAGAAGATTGTACGTCTAAAACAAATTTGGACAGCGAAATCCCTCGAGTTCAGGGAAGCTGTTGCATCCATTCTGGGCTGGAAGCTGGACTTTATGCCTAACGGACGGGTCAAGGTCACCAGTATGTTCAAGCCTGCCGATGAGGAAGGGGAGAACAGCATAGTGTTTGATGGTGAGAATGGGACGATGAAGGTCTCTGGTGGAGAGCAAAGTGAGTTTGCAGGCGAGATACGCGATCAGATTGTGTATTGGGTCGAGGGGAGGAAGGAGATACCATGTTTCCTTAGCGCGCTGACATTGGAGTTTTGGGAGAGGGGCCCGGGTGGGCAGACGATGCATGGCTAGCTAGGAAGAGTTGCGGTATGTAATGAATCTGGTGGATCCGGATGTAATGAACAATTTCTGCAGCAACGGATAGCTGATTGGCAAGATGAAGAGCTTTTTCAAAACAGAATTCATCCGTCCGTGTCCAATTCTCATTTCTTCCCAAGATCATACCATGCCCAACCTCCGCATCTCCCTCTCAAACTCCTCGTTCACTACTACCCTTCGTCTCCATTCCTCCGTCTCTCTTACCCTCTGCACATCCCTCCTATCGATTTTCTTCCACCACCAAAACCAGCCCATGACCCAACACCACGCAAACGCCGCAATGACAACGAAATCATAACACAGTAGTGATATAGTCGCAGGTTGAATCCACAAAGGGTGTCTCGGTGTGCTGTGGGTGTATATCTGGATATCGGGAAGGCAAGCCGGCTCTGTTGTGGTTGTGGATGGCGGAGGTGAGGAAATTGGAGTATGTGGAGCGGTTTGGTATAGTACTACGATGGTTGTCGAGATAGGTTGTGTTGTAGCGGTAAACATTCTTGGTGATACTGCCGAAGTCGTAGTGGTTGGTAAATGAGTAAGGCATTTGAACGCGGGTAAAGTGAGCGTGGAGGTGTACGTGACGGTGATGTCCTGGGCGAGCACCAACGTGGCCCCAGTGTAGTTGGCAAGAAGATGGAGCGTAATAATAGTACGCATAATCGTAATGATGTAATCTCTTCTCCACAGCATGTCGAGCTGCGTCTGCTTCGCCGTGATGAATGGTGTTGGTAATGACTGAGGGTGCGTATTGAGCAGTGAGAGAATCATAAGAAGACAAAGGAGAGAGGGAATGGCATTGTGTTGGAATTGATATCCAGTAGACAAGAGGAAACTCGCAAATGGACATGAAACGATGGTGAGTATGAATTGGGGTGGAGGCAAACATGCTATTGTCCTTTAGCAGTGGAAAGAAGCCTATCATATGTACATGGAATTTCCCCTTCACCTCCAACGCCAAAACCCCGCTACAGCGCATATATTTTCATTATATTGTTCGTCATCATTGTGCCTTGTCCCACGGCAGGGCGAATGTAGATACCCAATCTTCAACCTCCTTCTTGAGCTCGATGATCTCGGTGATGTCCTCACCCTCGCCAACGTACTCCTTGAATGCAGCCACGCTAGTGGGATTCTTGCGACCAGTGTCTTCGGCCTTCTTCTTAGCATCCTTGTCCAACTTTTGGGTGATTCCAACTGCGCGGTGCACGACGTCGGCCACACGCTTGAAGTCTTCGGTCTGGAAGCCACGAGTTGTCATGGCGGGAGTTCCAAGACGAATACCACCGGGCTTCATGGCAGACTTGTCACCAGGAACAGTGTTCTTGTTCGATGCGACGCCGACGAGCTCCAGAACACGCTCGACTCGTGCGCCATCCACGCCGCGGTCCTTGAGGTCGACAAGGACAAGATGGTTGTCAGTGCCGCCTGAAACAATGTTGTAGCCGAGACCGCCGTTCTCCTTGGAGTCACCAAGACGCTGAGCAAGAGCCTTGGCGTTGTCCAAAACCTGCTGCTGGTAGTCCTTGAACTCTTTGGTTGAGGCTTGCTGCAGGGCTACAGCCAAAGCAGTGATGGTGTGGTTGTGAGGTCCTCCCTGGTGGCCTGGGAACACAGATGCGTTGATTGGGCCTTCCAAATCATACATCTCCTTGTTGCCCTTCTTGTCGACCTTCCGTACACCCTTGCGGTAGAAGATCATGGCACCTCGCGGGCCTCGAAGCGACTTGTGTGTTGTAGTTGTGACGATATCGGAGTGGGGGAATGGAGAGGGGATGACGCCGGCGGCCACCAGACCTGAGATGTGAGCCATATCAGAGAGAAGGTACGCGCCAACGTCGTCTGCCAGCTTTCGCATGCGCTCGTACTCGATCAACCGACTGTATGCCGATGTACCTGCAACGATGACCTTGGGCCTGTACAGATGTGCCAATTCTGACATCTTTGCGTAGTCAATGATACCGGTCTTCTCATCGAGCCTGTATGGGAGGGTTTCGTAGTATTTGGATACGGCGGAGATCTTCTTGGTAGGTGTTTGGTAGCCGTGCGACAGGTGGCCGCCATGGGGAAGGTCGAGACTGAGGATACGGTCGTGCGTGTTGAGAACGGCGGAGTAGGCGTAGAGGTTTGCGGGCGATCCGGAGAGGGCTAGAGTTGTGTTAGAGGGCGATGGTAGCATTTTTGTCGACTGACTCACGCTGGACGTTGACACCCCACTCCTCCGGGCTCAAACCGAATGCCTTGAGCGCTCTCTGTTGGCATAGACGCTCGGCCTCGTCAATGTGCTCGTTTCCTCCATAGTATCGCGCGCCCGGGTATCCTTCCGAGTACTTGTCTATCGTGCCATGTCAGCTTAGAATTGTGGTGTGAGAATGCGCAGAACGCACTTTGCATAACACTGCCGAGCGCATCGAGCACAGCTTGTGATGTGAAGTTTTCAGAAGGAATCAGGTTTATGAAGTGCTTCTGGCGGTTCTTCTCCTGTAATAAAAGTATCGTGAGCTTCGTCTTCGCATGTACAGCTTCAACATGTGGCAACGAACCCTGTTGATGATCTGGTAGACGGTAGGATCGGCCTGCTCAAGATCCTGGGAGAGAATCTAGGACTTGTTAGCATTGCCAGTCGTGAATTTCTGTCATGGCGAGGCATACCTTCTGCTGTGCATCCATACTCGTCGCATAGCCCCGCCATTGTTGCCTCTGTATTCTTGCATGGTTGGTGGCAATTGAAGCTGTGGAGCGGGAAGTGAGCTGGCGCAAAGGCGCTCTGCAGGCTGCTCTGAGGTTCGCCATAGTCTCTCAGTCTGGTAGGCAGGGCAGAAGCGTGGCGCGACCTTATAAACGTACTTGATACCAGCCGGACTCGTAGTCTCAATGAGGCAACGAAACGATGCGCCCGCTTAATCACGGAGCTACGGCGGCATTGCAGGGGTCATGGCCTCGGCGCCGATTCTCCGTTCTCCGGCGGTAAAATATGAACGCTTCCGTCGCGTGTCCTCTCTTCTTTTCTTCACGTAACTAAACCCGAGATGATATGAATGCTTTCAATTCAGCTGCATCCTCACTTGGCTGGCGCAAGCTGGCCGATGTGGGAGCTGTTGACACGCCCCGGCACCCACCACCTAGGGGGACGAAAAAATCTATGATCGGCTACGTTGCGTAGGAAGCATCTATTGATGTTTCTGTCTTCTGTTCAGCGTCGCATGGAGATGGAACACGAAATGTTAGTGTCCCTACTTCAATGCCGCTGTCGGAGCCCGTCGCCATGTATGTAGCATTCCAATGTAATCGTCAGTGTCAGAAACCATTTTCGTCGCTCTGCGTGAAGGGCGTTCTATAACGTCATAGCTACATCCCAGCATGATTACAGTTGACAACACCTTTGTGCATCCGGAACGAACAGGCAGACGATGCCCCCACAACGAGTCGAAAATACTATACACCGGCTTGCGACATAGATCTAGGATGGCGCAGCTGCATCCACACACTCTAGGTACTGTGACTCCGTCCCAGACAATGTGTTCATCACGATAGGAGCGCGGCACAGGGCCACTTGGGGCCTCTTGGAACCCGGGTCGCAATCAGATCATCAGAAGCTCTCGGGGCTTGCGAACCTAGGTCTCGTCAACGGTATGTTGGTGACAGTCTACAAGCCGCTGGACCTTTCGTAGCCATGGAAATTCACGAGCTTTGAGATGGAGCACACTGTCGCTCCTCCTCCTTCGACTAGCTGCCAAGGCTACTAGTGATAACCTCTGGAGCATTGAACCAGGAAAGCGCGCGTCGCAATGGCCGTTACTTCCTTGAACGCGCTTCTCTATCTATTGACCCCGCGTCTACTCACCTACATCATATCCTGACCGCAACCTCTGCCTCTACACGCATGCACTCACTACACCGCCATCAACTGATTGTTCGCATACAAAAAACTCCATCATGGCACTCAAACCCAAGACATCGAACCCACCTCCTCCAGCGTCATCACCTCCGGCATCACCTCATAGTCGCGATACCAGCCCGGAACTAGGCAGCCCTTCCAGGGTAACGCAATACAACCAAAAGACGGGCCGTCCTGTTCGTAAGAGCGCGGGCAAGATCAGGAGGGTTGCGGGTTACGTCGACTTTGAAGACGCCGAGTTTGACGCCTTGACCGACAGCGAGTTGAGTGAGCTGAGTGAGCTGGACGACGAAGACGACATGGATCCACTCAGTCTATCGGGCAAGAAGAAGAAGAACAAGAAGGGCGCACTGAAGCGTAAACGCAGTCCCTCGCCTCCATCCCCTCACTTAGAGCCTGTCATCAACAACCAAGAGCTTGATGACCTGACCGACAACGAAGAAGGCGGCGCCTTTCATCGAAATGACCCTAAGAAGCCACCAATGACCTTGCAGTTCAACGTTCCGCTAGGTTTTCACGGTCCACTCTTCGTTAAGCTCGATAGCACCCTCCTACACATCAACCAGCAAGGCAAATTGCATGAGATGCAGCCAGGCAAGTCGAAGAAGCTCTGTACTGTGAGCCCAGAGCAGGTGGGAACAACTGCAGTGCGTCCCAAAGGCTTCACCGATCTACCAGGCGAGCTCCGAAACACTATATATCGCCATCTTTTCGCCCGCAAGGACAAAGATTCAAGGCTTAGAATCCCCTTGAGGAGCATTGATCCCAAGAACAGCCTGACCAAGTCTGCTCAGTTTCTCAGAAGCTGTAAGCTAGTGCACAACGAAGCCTGTTCCATCCTTTATGGTGAGAACACGTTCTCTTTCCATCGTCATTACGATACACGTGGACCGTACTGGGAGCCGGTACCCAAAGAGATTGGTTATCAGGATGTTTTGCATTTCTTAAGAACAATCGGACCCGAGAACATCCAATACTTGCGCGATGTCGACTTCGTCTTCGATGATGCACGCCCCAAGGATACACCCTACGTCACCTCCAACGAGCAGCGTCGCTATCTGAACGATGACTACCTGATGAACTGTCTGCGAATTCTCCGTGACGCCAAGCTCCGTAAGATCTCGATGTATTTCGGTGGGCGTCGACAACTGGGCCGCACCGATGTCAGGTTCCTAGGCTACTTGGAGCAGGTCAAGGCAGACGAGGTGTCGCGGAAAAGCGAGAAGTACTACCACAGCGCTGACAGATACATGAGCCACGTCGCTTGGAACCATCTGAAGGGTAAGTGTCACTGTACGGACTGCATGTGAGATACAAGCTGACTTTGAACCCCAACATCTAGACATGATGACACGCAAAAAGAAGCTTTACGAGAACGAGTAGCTCAGCGCTCACAGCTGTCTTGGTCGAATTCACGGTAGACTGTCATCATGTGTACCTTCTGATACAGTTTTGTTAGGGACAACGGCTATCAAGTTCTCTCACTTTCCACCACCGGCACGTTACCGGTGCTTATCCCTCAGACCAGAATGTTACGACATACATCATACAGATCTAGCGTTCATCCACACCTGTCTCGACGGGCAAGCCATACGGAGACTCGGCGTTAAGGACCATCTGACCTTGTACAATTCACACCCGGGTTCGTGTTTGTTAACCGTTAGCGGGTGACATTGTCAACCGTTGTATTGGCTTTTATGGTAGTTCCACTTCATGCAGCATATCACACCAATGTATTTCTCCCAACATAAAAGTCTTAGAGATAGATGAAAATTGTTCCCAACAACTATAGTGATTGGTCCGACCCCTCAGTGACATTGTTCTATATTACCACCAATGGAATGCTTCTAGGCCACCAATATTGCCCAACGGCTAAAATGGTATGGCCCTAGCCCCCACCCCACCAGCTATCGCTCAGCCAGCGGCGCAACGTGTGAACCATGGAACACGGAATGTACCTTGCATATGCATAAGCGAGCCGTGCGAACGACTTTTCCCTGGTACGCGAACTGAACTGGTAGCTGCAGGGCCAAATGCATCCTGGAAAGTAGGAGCGGGAATAATTTCTACGTGAAACATTGCTGCACGTAGCCGCTGCCAGGTTTTCTTTTGTATGCAGACAATATACCTTGAATGCCGCATTTGCATGTGTCCCGTTACCAGGCATCGGGAACGCGATCTGGACAGGCAGGTGGTCAAATACCAGAAGGGATGTTGATTCCTATTTAGCCTCTGTGTACTATTTGAGCAAGTCCGCGTTCGAGGTTCATAAGACTGGTGTGATATAGCCGGTTAACCCGATGAGCTTCCCAGCCGGGGTGATGCAGTGGGGATACGCGATGCACGTTGAAATGGTCGGTGCGGCGAATACGTCAGCGATCATATACGGAGATTTTGCGAGCTTGCTAATGAGCGATGGGTGAGGCGCGCTGTGGACGCGTTGCGCCTGTAGCTTGCGTGTTTTTGTTCATTCATTCATCGATTCTTCTAGACATCGTCATCGTTCGGCCCGAAGAGCAGTCGGGTCAGACGCGCTGTTGTGCCATGACCCTTGGCCAACTTATGCCGTTTTCCCTTTTCGCTTCTTGAACTCTTCTATCCAACCAGCAGCCTTGTCTTTCGGCACCACGCTTATCGTCACCAATCCGTCGACGATCTCCGGCTTCCCGCTTCCCAGCACCTTGCCTAGGCTCATCTTTTTTCCAACTTTGATCAAACCACCCGCTGCGGTCTCCATGTATGATTCGACATTGTCGATTGTGTACTCATGTTGCTCATCCCATGGGAGTGGGAAGATATAGTCGAGATGTTCATCTAGCTTTTCCTTCTCAGAGAACGCCTTGATAAAATCCGATTGCGAGTGCATTGGGTAAAGTAGAATAACCGGTACTGTGAGTGTTGAAGAGGGGTCCAAGCTGTTTTCCAGCTTGACCGTGGTGTCTTCTAGATCTGGGGGCTTCTCCGTGCTCCGCGTCAAGATATTCCGGCTTCGCAATGCAAGTTTCATTGTTGCTCGCTCTGATGCAGCCTTCTCCTCTCGTTCGCGGCGTGCCTTTTCGACGGAATCTATGTACTGCTTTCGAGCATCAATTTTGGTTTTGAGGGCCTTGAGAGGGGCGTTGGAAGCATCTAGAGCTAATCCTCGGTCGCAGGCCCAGGCTGCTTCCTTCAACTTGTCTAGTGCAAGACCAGCAGTGCCTGATCTGTAGAAAGCCTTGATGTTGGCGGGATTGATCTTGAGTGTCGCTATGCAGTCCTGAATGCAGGAGCGGTAGTTCTCTGCTGCATGTTAGCATTCTGCAGTCAAATTGGTGTTGTGAAGAGGCCGCCATGCATGTTTGTGGATCGTGCCTTCGTTCCCGTACTCACTCTTCTCGAGATTGCATAATGCGCGGTTGACATAGACTGCCTCGCCAATCACTCTCTCCTTCTCTGCTTCCTCCTTTTCATCGAGCTCGACAGGGATGACATCTGGTCCTTCTGCATCGGGGTCCGGATTGGTTTGTGGGCCTTTGAGCGCTGCTATCGCCTTATCGTAGAACTCTTTCGCGTCTGTCCACTGCTTCGCCCGTGCGCATTCGTTGCCTTGTTGTCGGAAGTTTTCAGCAATTTCGGCACGGGTTCCTTCGTACGCCATGGCTTTCAACGCCTCCAGCGCCATGTTCTCACCTCCCTCGCCGTCTGTTTCATCTAAACTTGTCATGAAAATTGGCATGCGGTTCATCTCTTTCATCAAGTCGTCCACGCTCTGCGACTTGACCTCTGCCATCGCTGGCGGCAGTTCGGCGGACACCGCCTGTGGTCCATTCTGATCTGATTGCGCCATGTTTACCTGTTTCGATCCGTCTATATGTGCTGTCTGCAATGTCACGATATGCTTGTTATGACTGTATGGTCGAATTTTCGGTGATGGTCGCTTAGTCAGGCGTGGGCGGGGCTGTCGAACCCTGACCCACGGATTCGGCCATCACTGGCTGCCTGCGACCTGAGCAGGTGAACCACTGAGAACACGGCAGCCCAGCAAAGCCAGGAGGGATGGCGCAGACAACGAGAGGGGCACGCTAAAGTGAGATGGGCCGGCACCGGCGCTTCCGCGTCATGCTATACTGTCTAAGCTTTCCGTCGACGCCGAAAGTTCAGGGAGCGGTAGCCGATTACGACGCAAATCTCCTATTTGCTTTTCTGAGACGACAACACCTCAATAGCGCCGAGCAATACCGAAACAACACCTGATGTGGCATACAATCGTCGGCTGTTGGATCGTGAGCTGCTATGTCGCGCATCAGTGGGCATCATGGAATGTTCTGCTGATTGCCAGACCCTCGTGTAGCGTCCTGCAGCTGTCCGCACATCAGGTCCACTCTCCGCTGCTGGACCACATTGCCCTTGTGATTCTCGCAGCCTGCATACCGAATCGATACTTTGCCCGATGGGATTCACGAATAATGGATCCCCAGTATCTCCACCACCCGGCAAGTCTGTTTATTACGAGGCGCTCAACAGGACGTCACTTCATCACGTCTCCAACGCGCTTCCGAACTGTATCTATCCCGTCTGTGGGGGATAACTCAATGAACAAGCTCAACCTGGTCAAACGTCATGGTAGGTGCCGACTCCGCTCTTCGTTTTGTTGGGGTAGCTGGACGGCCTCGATGATGCTGGGATCCTCAACTTTCACATGTACCGATATCTCCGCCTAGATCCCTTGGCGGGTCATGACTGATAACC
Source organism: Alternaria arborescens (assembly GCF_004154835.1). Classification (NCBI taxonomy): domain Eukaryota; kingdom Fungi; phylum Ascomycota; class Dothideomycetes; order Pleosporales; family Pleosporaceae; genus Alternaria; species Alternaria arborescens. Next base: position 383,129 of record NW_021167859.1, on the reverse strand, counting down.
ATCACATCTCTGCTCTGGCATTGTGATCAGACAACCTTGCAAAAAACAATGATGAGGCTGGAGTCATTTGGCATTTCCAGCTTGGAGAATTGCGTCGTCGATCTGGACTTGAGTTCGGCTCCTTTGCACCGCCAAGAGTGCACGGATAAATCCTTTCGTCTCGAATTAGGAAATCCTCTTCTCACACCTGACTCGGCAGTACAGGATCAGGCTGCTCATTCATGCAGTTGCCTACCTTTTTGGTAGTCTACATATGTCTCCTTTTTGAGACACCTCGGGGACACTACAGAGACACCAAAATTGTCAGGCCGAAACAGGATCAAAGTATGAAGATCAAAGTTCTAATTGCAGGCTACAGCACAACGGCACCGCACCGGCGCACCCGATCGTTGGGCGCCATCGCGAGCTTGATAGCTCGGACCGGGACATGATCGTGCCACTTTGTCCAATGCTTTCCTCGGTGGGCCAAGTGTGCGGCGTGGTCAAGAGGCTGAAACTCCCAGTCACGGCTCATCATCAACGCCAAAGGTAGTCCAGAGTTACTGATAGGGCGAGGCTTTTGTGGACCTTTGGACGGCGACAATAATCATCATGCAAATTACCGTGGCCGCGACGTCTGTTTGAAGCCAGCTGCCCCCAAGGATATGGTAAGAACTTGCGCCTCACATCTACTAATGCTGCTGAGGCGTATCATCACACCCCCTTCATCAACGCCGTTACCACCCGCATTCGTTACCACCTGCCCCTTGTCGGGTCATTTCCTTCACCTCGCTAAGGCATTGGCCATCGTCGCGGGACGCATTTAAGGGAACGTTGGACCTAAATGCACAGCCAATGAAGCTTGCCTGAAAAGCGGAAGGCGGGCGGGCTCGAGCCAATAGTGTGGTCGTAATACAGGGGTCCCTCGGCTCAGCTGCATGCAGGGATACTTGTGCTCGCTAGTGCGGAGACGTGCATAAGCAAATGGACTCGGACATCGAAACAAATTTAACAGGCACAGATGGGGTTTGATTGATCCTATGAATCCTATTCGTGTCTTTGGGCATAGTTCCGCCTCCCCAGTGGACTGTGCGGACTTGTGCCTGCGTTCCGGGATCCCAGCTGATGCATGGGCGATCACAGCGATTTCATGCTCAAGTTGTGCCTTGTCCCTCCCTCTCCTCCTTACGCTCCGTGCCGTTGACGACACACGGCTATCTTTCTCGTAGGGCCCGCTGCCCGTTGCTTGACAGTTCTTTTCTTACCATCAAAAGTGTTTTAGCCCGCGCCGTTAGTCGCTTTCCTCATCTCGTTCACATCGCATGTATCAATGAATTGAGCAACGTTTCTGAATCTGTCGACCATCACCAACTCATAACGTCATTCCTTCGGTTGTAAGTGTCTATTTGTAATCGTGATTCGATTGCTGTCTCTGGACGTCTCTTGCTTCAAGTCACACCGGACTGACCTTCGCTCCAGAACAGAGACCATCTGAACGCTGCTTTCTCGTCGATATACTTGCCCCACGTAATACGGTCCGACGCTTTATACTTTTATATACCACGACTCGTCCTTTCTCAAGTGGCTGGAATTCCAATACCCGATTGTAGTACAAAGGGCTCGACCGGTACGTCGCTCACCGTCACGTATGCTGGAGGTTGATATTGTCTTGAATGGTACATCTTCGTTGTGAAGACGCGCCGCCGAAGGGCTCGTGAAGACAATCCTGATCATAGCACCGACGGCAACCGACCCGGTCTCGATTAAATGCTGATCGCGTTACAGGCATGTGTTAGACTCCATTTACATACAGCACCACTTTACTGTGGTTCTGAACATTTGAGTGTGTAATAAACCGACCGACATCTAAGCTACGCGCTCAATATCATGTCTACCGATTACTTTTCGGATCAGGAGACCTTCCTTACCAACCACCCTCTCCCCACACCCGTTGGAACGCCATACAGTTCCTTGTCCCGAACGACGTCGAGATACGACACCACTCCAGGAAGCGACATTCCTAGTTCACCGCCTCCTTTCCCGCCAGACCATAGTTTCAGTTCCGAAGATGCTGCCAACGACGAGAACATCTCGGTGTTGGACCCACGCCGCTTTACTCCAACCTTGCATGCGAACCTGGTTTCAGAGATCTTGAACCTTCGTCGGGAGCTAGATTCGAAACATAAGTTCATCGACGATCTAGAGACCAGTCTGCACACGGCGCGCACCGACAACGACGCTCTTGCAAAACAGCTATCATCAACCACCAAGGAAAGCAAGACAGCCAAACGCCAGCTTCAGCACTTTGAGACCGAAACCCTCGCTGCACTAGAAGAGATTGCAGGTGAAAGAGACAAGTTCAAGGAAACCAACGCCGACCTACGGGAGAAGCTAGCAGCAGCAGAAAAGAGAACACGAAGCCAAGATGATGACTCTACCAAGGTGCACGATATGTGGGCTCGGGAAAAAGAAGAGTGGGCGGGGGAAAAACGAATGCTGGAGCGACGTGTTCATGTGTCAGAAACCCGGTTAAAGATGCTTTTGGATGAGATCGCTATACACGAGGCTGCCAATGAGGACGCTGGTGCCGAGAGCGAGGCAGACGATCCAAGCCGGGATACTGGAATACCAGAAAGTGACGCAGGAAGCGTACAATCGTCACCTCGGCGAAGACCATCCACTCGCCTTGCACGCCATTCAAGAAATCGAAGCAGCAGCAGCTACAAGAGTATTGGACGCAACTACCGGATGTCTTTGATGAGCTCTGATGGACACTTCCGAGGCAATGGTATGAGCCTAGCAGACGAGCTTATATTCGACGAAGAGGATGAGGAGCTGGATGAACTAGAGCTCGATTCGGATGATTTCCCTGAAAATGAAATGCGGGCAAGAAGAGCACGCGAATCCCGAATGTCGATGTTACCAGACGAAAAAGCAAAGCGCATCCTAGGATTGAGTAATGATACCCAACAGGGTATCCGGGATAGCCCTGTCATGACAGCCGATGACACCGAGCCGCGGAAGTCGTCGTATGAAACGATACAGTCATCTGTAACACTGACGCCTCGCGATATCACTCTAGTATTCCCGCCAACACGTCCTATCTATGTTGACACCGGTGTACAACCATCGCCACCGCCTTCGCCTACGAAGCTTGTCATGGTCGAAGCGGCATCGCAGACGATTGAGCCATCCGTGCCGATGAAGTCGGGTGAATTCTCGTCCACCGCTGCTGAGATTGAGGCGAACCAGAGCCGAAAGCGTGTTTCAGTGCCCCTGGCTTCTAGTCCACCACGCCAAATCAGTCCTGAAATTTGCACTACGACGTCAAGCTCGGTACAAACCGTTGAGCCGCTTAGCCCGCCGCCTACTCCCAGGATTCCTATGCCTGCAGAAAAAGCAACTCTGTCACCGGTCGTACAGACCGAGGTCGTATCTACAGCCACACAAACAGACTCTATGGTCGAGCCTGAGGCCGTGGCTGAGACGCCTAAGAAGTCTCCGCTACCGACCCCGATTACAATCCCTTCGATTGCCATCCATGCTCCTACATCCGCTCCTTCATCGCCAAAAGCCCCTATCCTTCCTCCAGGCACTAAGACCATATCAACTCAGACAAGCGGCGATCTTGTAGCTCCAATGCGCTCAACTTCGATGCAGACTGAACCAATCAGAATCGACCAGAGAGCTATCAAGCTTCCTGCGCATCTTCTTCCTTCTGCCATCTCTTCCAAGCCTGGAACGCCTGAGGCTGACAGCAAGGTTGTCAAGAAGGACTTTTCGAGCGATACAGAGCACTCTGCTCTCAAGTCGACCACTCGTCAAGATTTCATTGCTCGTCTCGAGAAGGCCGGTGAGAAGAAGATTGAGAACCGTTACCCCGGAAACAATGACAATGGACCTTTGTCGCGCCAGCTTCATTCAGACATACTGAGTCGACCTTTCCGAACAAGCAGTCTCTTCGCTGGGTTCGATGGTCCATCATCTGACGAAGAGGACGATGATGCTGATCTGAGTGACGATGACTACAGGAGCCTACAGTACTCTACTCCGATGCTGTCATCACGTAATGCAAAGAGTGGACGACCAGTGAACCCGCCCACGCCTGTTCCAGAAGACAAGGAGACTACACCCATGTCCAGGCCATCTGTTGACTCTGTTAACAGCGTTTCATTGGCGTCCAAGCGTAGCTCGATGGAGAAGCCTTCGAGGGTTGGGAAAGCACAGCGCAACTCGATCAGTCGCCAGCCCAGCATCCGACGATCTGCCATGATCCAGAGTGGCACCGCAGCTCACAGCCGCTCTCGTAGCCCCAGTATTGGAAGTCTAGGTTCTGGTAATCACATCCCGAAGCCACCCTTCCCAGTGCCTACTCGATCCAGCTCGCGCAACAAGCCATTGAGCAAGAGCGAAGGCTCGCAGAGCCCAACCCCTCGCAACAGTGGCTCGTATGCCGGCCGCCGTCCGTATGGCGTGAAGCATCAGCGGAAAGACAGTCTACGCAAGGTACGATCTGCTGCTCCTGTAGCAAAGGGCGCACGCTCTCGCAGCAGATCGCCCACAATGCCTGCGACTCCAAGCAACGCCGACACAGATTCAATTCCTCCGCTACCCAGCGACATTGTGAGCGCGAGCGGCTTCCGCCACCGACACCAACTATCGACAGCCACTGCAGCAACTGGTTTCACAGCCAATGGGTCCGCCAACGGGTCCACCAACAGCGCAGTATCGCACACTAGTGTGGTCGATGCGATTGCTGCAGCCATGATTGGAGAATTCATGTGGAAATACGTTCGTAAGAGGAAGGCATTTGGTGGCCCTGACACGCCTGCAGACGTCAGTCGCGCCGCAGAAGAGGCTTCGTTGGCCAACCATGGTGTAAGGCATAAGCGCTGGGTCTGGATTTCGCCATACGAAAGAGCCATTCTGTGGAGTAGTAAGCAGCCAACCACTGGCTCTGCGTTGATGGGGAAGAGTGGTCGCAAACGTGAGTTTCAAGACTGGTCACAAATTTGTCTATACTAACATATCTTCAGTCGTCATTCAGTCTGTTCTCGATGTCGCCGACAACTGCCCTCCTCCCAAGAACGAAACACTCTTCAACCGCTCCATTCTTATCCTTACCCCTGCTCGTGCACTCAAGTTCACTACCTCCACACGCGAAAGACACTACCTGTGGCTGACAGCACTTTCCTTCCTCGCTCACTCGAGCGCACCGATGCCAGATCTTGGCTCTCTGCCACCTGTACCACCACCAGTCGATGAACCACAACGTCAGCAGGGCGCAACACTCCGCCGCAGCCGCGTTCAGGATTCTGTGCGCCTTGCTAAGGGTAGGACCAATCCGGTCATGGCTCGCTATGCATCGCAGGATGAACCAATGCCTAGTCTACCTTCTCTTGCTGGGTTTGAAAGCGCTATGCCAGATGCTGCTAGCCCTCCGGTCATTCCCCGTGGTCCTCAACACGGTAGGAAGAGAAGCTCTACTGGACCCAGCGCACCTCCACCAAGTGTCCCGTTCCGCAGTTTCTCACATCAGCACGTACCCTCCGTATACTCCAACGGCTCTTCCGACATGTACAGCGCTGGCGTACCACCGTCCGTGCCTTCTTCGGTCTACAACCCCAACAGCGGTGCTATGAGTTCTCGAACATCAGAGGCCAGCACATCTACTCGTCAACACTTTTTTGATACCATGGGCACCGTTCGCATGGAAGCTTTCATCGACAACGCTCTTGGTGATCCAAAGCAATTGAGCAGCTACGGCGGGCGAGCACCGCACATGCAGCACCGTCGTCGTCGTGGCAGCAGCCAGTGGAGCGCCAGCACACGTGACCAGTCTAATCGTGGCGGCGGTCTCTTCGACTTCGACTCGAACGATCCTTTCCGCGGCTTCTAAAGCTATTCACTGCGCTTACGACTCGCTCATGTGTGACGGGCATGCTTTACGGTCGATCGGTTGTCTTCTATCGTGCGTTGCTCTGTTTGTCTCCGGGCTGTTTTCGATCGCTCACTTGTATCTTCTCTCATCTTTCCTACCACTAGGGCTACGACCCATACGACCACACGTCATCACTACGGAGGCACACTGGCCTCGACTGCATATTTCCTTACTGTCACTTTACTTCTCAGTCTTATGTTCTCCCACTCGCTCAACATACCCTAGGGGCCTGCCTGCAAGGCTAGAAAGCGGTCGTGCTCGCGCACAACATATCATCTATACCGCCTATTTGTAATGTTTCTTCTCCAAGCCGGCTTTCGCAGCTGCGCACTCTTGATACCCCTCTCGCTACCTTTACCACATGGTTTTTGAGCGCCTTTTGTCTCCTTTTGTGTCTTTTCCTTGCATGAGAGTTCCACGTCCACTCTGTCTTGGTAGGGCGTTGAGTCTGGGCGCATCTCGCACTCACTCGCTACTTGGTTGTGGACGTTGTTGGTTGGGAAGAAGTTAGCTGGTTGAAGTTGATAGTTTGCAAAGAATGCTACAATCAATACCGCTATCGGCCGTTGTCTATTCGTCTTCGTGCAATGTCGTGACGTTAATGTGTCCATTCTATTCGACCCCTGATCTCTCGAAGTGGGGATAGTGCCACCGAGCTATCCGCATCCCACCAGAGCTATATTCACTTGAGGTTCCTCTTGCGAGCCTGGCCGTACGTTTCTAGTAATATTATATTGTTTGTAATTTGGCTATTAGTCATCAAAGCGGGCTCGGTGGTGTAGTTGGTTATCACGTCAGTCTAACAACAACAGTTGTTTCTTGGACACTGAAGGTCCCGAGTTCAAACCTCGGCTGAGTCATCTGCAATACCTACTACACGATGTGTAGTAGCTTGCTTTTTGTTGGTGGAGAGAGTTTGGTGAAGTTGAGATTTTTGGACTCGGAGTTCTGCACAATAAAGATCATGAAAAAGATTACAAACATTTAATAGAGATGAGTTTGGCAATGCAACAACGTAGAGTTGTTATTCCTCATGAGACATGTTGTCTTTTTTGCTTCTGCGATAAATTGTGTGGTGTCTAGGGTGGAGACGAAAAAGGCGAAACTTCGGCACCCGAACCTTCGCAACGTGACGCAGCAAGCCTAAGCATGTATAGTGTATATGGAAAGTGTGAAGGCGGATGTCAATCTGTAGCATGTATGCAAATGTATTTATAATTCACATGCGTTGTCATGATGTTGATATTTCTGCAAGTTGAAATGGCAAAAAGTCTTCCAAGTCCACCACCACCCAACTCACCCCAATTATACCCCCTTCTCTTCTCTATACTCCTAGGATTTCTATACTCGCAAAAAGAAGGTCTTGCCCGTAATCGAACATTGCCGCAAAAAGAGAGTTCTGAAGGTCTTGCCCGGAATCTGAATTATTATTAGCAGATGACCAGAATTAACTGGGGGCTGAATTGGCTTACCGAACCGGGGTTGCCGGAAGACACTGATTATGAGATCAGAATCCGGAGTGATAACCGCTACACTACAAAACCGATTGTAACCGATTTGTTTGGTTGATTGATGGTGCAAAAGAAAAATTATACCGCATATATCGACGATTCACGCATAGCTAGAAGGAGATGGTCGCCGAAAAGTGGCGGGGTTCGTCAAAAAAATCTGCTTCAGGGGGTGGAGCTGGGTTGCGTTAGTATGGGCGCAACGCCGATATACACCGGGTCAAATGGAACAGACGCGTTAATACCACGACATCTCACGAGGGAATCAAACAAGTGCAGAGAAGACGAACCGCTGCAGCCTACGACAGTCTCGTGAATGGGGTTGCACAGAGCCTAGTAGCAAGGTAGGCTTTGAAGCTATGCATCTACATAAACAGTATATTATTGCGTGTTGTTGTCTCTTATAGCTTGCTGCCTGCTTGTCTCCTCTTTTCCTTCTCCTTGTCCCTCAGTAGCCGCCGTAGAATCTTCCCTGATGGCGACTTCGGTATCTCGTCGATGAACTCAATACCACCGCTGATCCACTTGTATCGTGCCTTGTGTTCTTCAACGTGCTTTTGAATCTCGCGCGCGAGGATACGGTCATTTTCTTCCAAACCGACTGATGGCGATTTGACGACAAAGGCTTTTGGTACCTCTCCGGTCTTCTCATTAGGGATCTGGATGACGGCGCAGTCATTCACAGCGGGATGCGTCAGGAGATGTGCTTCAAGCTCCGCAGGTGCAACTTGGTGGCCCTAGGGGTTCGTCAGCATATGTCGTCATGAAATGATTTGTGCCCGTACTTGAACCTTGATGAGCTCCTTGATGCGATCGACGATGAAGACATGTTCGTGACCGTTTGGTCCCTTCTTGAAAACAGCCTCATCTCCGGTACGCATATACCCATCTTGGAAAGTCTCTTTGTTGGCTTTGTCATTGTTCAGATAACCTAGCACGACTGAAGGCGACTTGACGAGCAGCTCGCCAGGCTGGTCATAACCGGTGATCTCAGCACCTTCGATGGTGACAATCTTACACTCAATGCTCGGGAGTAGGGAGCCAGAAGATCCGAACCAGATGTCGTCAGGGGAAGACGAAGAAACAACGGTACACGTCTCTGTGAGGCCGTATCCTTGTCTAATCTTCCAAGTGGGGAAAATCTTCGCTAGATCCTCTGCCGTCTCTTGTCCTAAAGGTGCGGCACCAGTAAAGATCGACCACACGGAGCTGAGATCGTATTTGTCGAGTAGGGGCTTGTTCTTGGTCATCAAGATGATGATAGGTGGAACCAAAAACAACGAGTTGATCTTGTAGTCTTGAATCGCCTGGAGAGTCGATGCAAACTCGAACTTGGGGAGAACCACCACACCGTCTCCACGGTAGACGTTCGCATGGCAGATGACAACCAAGCCATAGATATGTGACATGGGCAAAAGACCAAGGGCGATCTCAGTGTAATCTGACTGGTTTCGCACGTCGTTGATGATAGTATCTCTGAAGGGCTTCTCGTAAGTGCAGATTTGCACTACTTGTGGTTAGCTACTGCAGGGTGCAGGTTCAGGGCGTCTTACTTGTGTTGGCGATGACGTTTCTGTGTGAGATCATGACACCTTTCTGTAGAGGATGTCAGTGTGAACTTGCGCGTACACGAAGTTGTTCGTTACTTACGGGTAGACCAGAGGTACCACTGGAATAGCAGAGGAACGCCGTTCGCAGAGCACCATCGCCCTTCTCCCAATTTAACTTTGGCAGACGATCAAGCTTCTGGCCCTCACGAATGAGGTCGTCCACTGTCTTGAGCCCTTGCGGTGTTTTCTTTCCAGCAAACGATTCCGGCACTTCCAGTATGTAGATGCGATTCTCGGGGATGCCACTCTTCTTCGCAGCTTGTCGTGCAGTTTCCAGTAGGGGAACGCAGGTGAAGAGGGCTTTTGCGCCGGAGTTCTTCAATTGGTACTCGAGTTCGGCGGCGCTGTATGCGGCATTGGCGGGGGATTGGATGCCGCCCAAACGATGCGTGGCCCATGCCAATGGGAGCGTATCGATCTGCCGGGTGTCAGTATCCTCGTGGATGTATCAATCAAAATATTCTTACCGTGTTGACGGAGAAGACAGCGATTACTTTGTCCCACTCGGTTGCCTCGTTTGGATGGAAGCCGAGCTCCTTTGACAGACCCCGGGCAAGATAATCAACACGGTCGCGCATGTCCAGGCATGTGTAGGCCTTCCCAGTCAGTCCGCAGATGAAGGGTTTATTCGAGTAGCCAAGTGGATGACGGCCATAATGCTCATCTAGCATAAAGTCGCAGATGGGAATCGAATCTGGCGGGTCGAAGGGAAGCTGCGGCACCCATGAAGGAGGATGGAAAGGCATATTGGATCGTGTCTAACAGTACGTCAGCTATGCGCGGAGCTTTGAGAAAGATGCAGGTGCGCACATGTGGTAAGCCGCGAATTGGCGATGCAGGTAGAGATTAAAGGAGGAATCATCGCTCCAGCTTTAACGCATGCGCCCATCTTCCTCAATGACGTTAGTATCGTCGGATGCCGTCTCTTTCGCAGCCGACAGCTTATGCCAGCCCCCAATTGTGGGGAAAGCTGGGGTAGTACCGAGGTCATGGACTAATGAGGCTAATCCGTCCTTAAATTCGGCCTTGGGTCGGCGACAGCAAAACACGACTCAGGATACTGACACAAGCACCCAGAATGTAAAGTTGCATACTTGCGATCAAATATTTTCCAGAGGTGTGAGGTTCATCACACCTTTCAGCTATGGTTATAGGGTGCGCTTGAAGGTGCTGTTATGGAGTATGGTACGAGACAGCAAGAGCGACTCCCAATGACGTCTCGCGACCCGAAGACAGCCCTCTTCACTTCCATAACCTAACACGTTTGCTCACTCCCATCATGTCGCTCATGTGAGAGAGGCACGGCAGGTCTCAGCGTTTCCTTATCGCTGTCTTCTAATTGTCGCACAAGCTTAATTGAGGTTTTATTGTCCGCATGACAGACATGACACCACCCTTTTCACTACTTCTGATTTCACTCCGTTGTTTCTAGACTCACTTTGTCTTTCTCGTCCCTTTAACTATCGCTTGTAAGCAATCGAGACTTCTTCTATCAACCTGCAACTACCGTTCTTACTCATCTCGCCATGGCATCCTCGAAGCGCAAGTTTGATGACGGCGACTCCGACTGGGAGGTTACACAAGTAGTGAAACCGTCCAAATTCACTGCGCAAACAGCGGCAGCCGAACTGCAAGAAGATCGCGGTAACTATGAAAGTATGGCTTCTCAGCGCCCCACGCGAGAAAGGAAACGCCCAGAAAGGTTCGCCGATCAATTGTATCAACCTGTCTCCAAGAAGAAAGAGACGCCAAAACGAGTCACGAAACTGCTGATAAAACCTCCTTCGAAACGATCATTGGCTACGAAGAATTCTACAAGCCGGCGATCGTGGGTTGAGCCTCATGCGGTAACTGATACTGTCGTTAACATTGTCGATGACTCGCCGGGACTACCAGGAAGGTTGTCCAAGATAGTCCGCCTTAAGATTCCGCTTCCAGGCTCGACACTCGCTATACCTACAAATCAACCGAGGCAACAATATAGCGACGAGTCCGAGAGTGAGCTGTCGTCCCCACCAGCATCGTTGCCCTCGAGTCCTGTTTGTAGAGCTAACCCAAGTTCCTAGCGGTAAAACTAACATGCAAACAGGTCTTTTCCTACAAGAATATACAGAACTCGCCTCCGCTGGACAGACGAGGCCCATGTGCTCAGCGTACACCAGAACCTGTACCTGCATCTAGTCAAGATGTTGCAACCCCATCTACTGCACCAGAAAACCCTCTCACTAACCAAGCGACTGTATCACAACATCGTGAGCCGAAGACACCCGAAGGAAGTATCCGTGGTACCCCAGCGTTTGTCCATCATACGCAAACTCAATCTTCGCCGCGTTCGCCCGAGATCCACGATCGCTTCACCTACCTGACACCCGACTCGGCATTCTACCGCGACGCGAATACTGTATACAGCAAGTTGGACGTTGAGCTTGAAAATGGTCAAGTGCACAACCAGATTAAGCCGTCATGTCGTGGTAAGACCGAGCCATTTCCGAGTTCGTGTGCGGCATCGGAAGCAACAACGGAGTGCGAAGAACTGAGTGGTCCTGTCGTCGAAGAACAAGTCCATGCACCCGACACCGACTATCTCTGTGATATAACCGAGCGACTCCTTGTCCAACAGAACAAAGGTCCAAACAAGCCAGAGCCACACGGACAACCGGATGTATGGGCAGATGGACGACAAGAGCTTTGCGAAACACTACATTACTATCGCGCATATCAAAGTGCCTGCTATTCTACCGGTGGCTTTGCGAGAGGCTTTATGTTCGACAAGGTTGCGCATAACCGAGACTACACGGACAGTAATGTCGTCCTTTCAAGAGCAGGGGGTGGTCTCATGAAGGACATAGACTCTGGTGAGATGAAGTCGAAAAGGGATCAATCAGAAGATTCTGCTGCTTTGGGATTGAGGAACTGTATGATCCATCGCAACCCAGTAGTCATTATTACTGGAGTTGACAACCCAAATATCCCATCGAAGCCACCGCACCAGTACTGTGTTCTGGGTTACTTCAAACCCACTCATGTCTGGGCTGAAAAGAGTGGTGACAGCAAGATTGTGCGATACCGATTCGAGAAGTTGAACACGAAGAAAGAGTCCTGGTGGCGGGCGAAGGATGCGCAGGAAGTGATAGAGCTCGGCTCACTACCATCTCCAGTCGAGAAGGTATGTGGAAGCTGCAATCTTCAGTCTCCACAGGTGTATCTAAACGGGTGGATGTGTCTACGGTCGACATGCACGGCTTTTTGGAAAATTCACACTAACACAGCTGAACCTGGAAGAAGTATGCCAGCACAGGAGCCCAAAGAAGCTTCCTTGGTATACGATCCGCGCTTCCTCAAGCAGAAGACACCTTGGCACAATGACGATCATGACTACCCTCTGGCATCTAATGCTGCTGAACTGTCTAGGCACGCTGTTCCAGGTGAGAATACATCAGTCGCATTTTGGTCTGGCATGGTCTGCCCGGACTGTGGACGCTGCACGTCCCGTTTGAACTGGACAAACTGGGAGTGCTCCAATACCGCATGTCGATATACAAGAACACCTCCACATACGCTCATTCCCGCGCTCTCCCTTCGTGACCCACTCTGGCCGATGACTAGTAGCTACACGTTGTCTAGAGATACGATGTCACTTATGCTTAAGTTAAAAGTGTCCTTTGAGCATGGGTATCGCATCAACCGCTATGAGATACCTGGAGTAGACGGTTTCATAACGCATATGGTTACTAACAAGACTGTTCTTGAAGAAGATGGCGGACCAGACGCGATGTTTGAGGAGCTCCAACAAACAGATATTGGGCTACAGCGCCGATCTATGCCTAATGGCCAGCTGAAGGGACCTAACTACTGCCGCCACTTCGCTGTCAACTACGGTATGCCGTACAAGTTCATCGCAGCTACAGCATCTCGCCCCTTTGATGGAGCAGCCCGCCCAATAGCAAGCACCCGTAGTCGATTGAACTGGGCCGCTAAACTGCTCCTAACAGAGGAGAATGGCAAGAGCATGGACAAAGTTCGCCAAGAGTGGCAAGAGAAGGAGTTCAATGAGGTCCTAGCCTTGGGATACTTCGAAGAGCAAAAGATCAATTACCATGACGATGGCGAGTTTGGCCTCGGCCCGACTATTGCGACATTGAGTTTGGGGGCACCAGGGACAATGCGGATCCGAATGAAAGCACGTCACTATCATGGCGTGTCTTCTGTCGCAAGTCTGTACGATGACGCTGCTCCAATCCCAGGGTGCCAACAATACGAGGCTCGTCTCGCACTTCAACCTGCTCTTGACGTCCTCAAAAGATCAGACACCAAGGCATGGAATGCGAGGAGGAAACAGATTCCCAAGCAATTGGGGCTCACTCACAGAGGCACTGCGAGAGATGTGCTGACCATGCAGCTCGGACATGGCGATATCGTCGTCATGCACGGTGCGGATGTACAGAAGTACTATGAGCATGCTGTTGAACATGCGGGTAAGCTGCGGTTTGCGCTTACATGCCGGTACATTGATCCCGAGTCGCTGAAGCCCGAGGACCAACCGAAGTACGTGGTTGGACCCGATGCAGAAGGATACGATGGATCAGGACTGATATGAGTGATGGGCAGCGTTGGAAAAGGAATATGATCATTGCGAGTTGCACGCGGACTAGAACAAAGTAAGAGTTAGAGAGGATTTTTGATAGGTGATCGTATCTGATGGACACCATGTCATTGTAATCATATCGAGGCGTGTATGATTTGCATTTCTATACACAATCCATACCGGGTATTTAACTTTTGTTTTGATGCACATCACTTCGTCTTTGTGTTGGACTTCATATCTCTTGCTTCCACTCCTTGTTGAACGCTCGTCCGATGACCATTCTCCTCACTTCACTTGTTCCAGCACCAATCTCGTACAACTTGGCGTCCCTAAGTATCCTTCCTACAGGAACTTCATTCATGTATCCCATGCCGCCCATCAGTTGGACCGCATCAGCCGCAACCTCGCTTGCCCTTTCTGCGGCATATAGAATCGCTCCCGCACAGTCCTGTGTCTTGATATCAGGGCTGGCATGCGACTCATCGACGGCGCGTGCCACGCTGTATGTGAAGGCTTGACTGGCGCGGTACTTTGTGTACATATCCGCCAACTTGCCCTGTACAAGCTGGTTGTGTGCAATTGGGGTGCCAAACTGCTTCCTTTGGTGTGTGTAGGGCAAGACGTTGTCGAGCGAGGCTTGCATGAGGCCGAGTGGTCCTGCGGAGAGGACAAGGCGCTCGAGATCCAAGCCCTCCATCAGGACGCGGACGCCGCGGTTTATCTCGCCGAGGACATTCTCCTTGGGGACGAAGACGTCTTCAAAGACCAGTTCGCCTGTGTTGGAGCCGCGCATGCCGAGTTTGTCTAGTTTGTTGGCGACGCTGAAACCCTTTGTGGAGGTCTCGACGATGAAGGCTGTGATGCCTTTGGAAGCGGCATTGGGTTCAGTCTTGGCGTATACGACTATTACGTGCGCGTCTGGGCCCTGTGAAGTTTGTATTAGTATGCGTATTCCTCTTCAGAAGACTTGTGACGAGGGACTCTTACATTCGTGATCCACATCTTGGTTCCATTGAGCAGATAGCCACCATCCACCTCCTTGGCCGTCGTCTTCATGCTGACTACATCACTGCCCGCGCTGTGCTCACTCATAGCCAATCCTCCGATGTTCTCTCCACTGATCAAGGCTGGCAAGTATTTCTTCTTCTGCTCCGCATTCCCGTTCAGCATCAACTGGTTGACACACAACTGGCTGTGCGCCGCATAACTCAGTCCTATGCTGCCGCTCGCCCGTGACAACTCCTCCATGACAACGCAGTGTGCTTGGTATCCCATGGCCAGTCCGCCAAACTCCTCGTCGGCTGTTATGCCCAGGAAGCCGGCCTCGCCAAACTTCTGCCACATTTCGTTGGGGAATTCATTCTGCTTGTCGGTACGCGCGGCGACTTCTTCGGGGATCTCTCGCTGGGCAAAGTCACGGACTGAATCGCGGAGCTCGTCGAGGTCGGATTGCGTGGGTGGTGTGAAGGCTTTGGGGTGCTTTGTCGATGCATACCGCGCGGTGGTGGAGAGGACGGTGGCGGGGCGGACGCGTGTTTGGCGGATACTGCGCGTGAAGAGGCGGGGGGCTAAGGACGTCATTGTGATTGCTATTTACTATGAAGATTGAGGAACTAAAAAAAAAAAGAGTTCGTGAACGAAGAAAGTGGTGGCATGTTTCGACAATACCCGTTCGGTTTGCGACGGCTGATGGACCGAGGCACCTTCCTAACTCATGGTATTGCGGAGAGGCTAGCGTCTGGGGAAGATGAAGCGGCCCAGTTCCGCTCTCCCGTCACACGCGTTGATGAACATGTACATTTTCAGCAACCCTTCAGAGCTCATCAACCTTCTTCATGCCCCGGCCGTTGCACTCTCCTACATCCAAGGCCACCAAAAATCTGCTCACGGCATTATACGCCGCGACCGTCGCCGTCAACTCGACAACCATGGTATCCTCCAGCACCGACTTGACCATCTCCGCAACCCCATCTTCCACTTGCACACCCACAGTCATCTGATCCGTGTATACCATGACCGTGTACTCCTCCTTGCTGAATCCCAACAGACCCTCCTTCTCCACTTCCCCATGTCTTGTGACAGGTAAATCAAACACAGTCTGTAGTACTTGTTTGGACACGCCCGCTTTCAAGGCTAGAGCGGCATGTACATCCCACTCATGAACTGCATGGTTCAGCACGGCAATACGGCTTATGGCCAGTTCCTTGAGATTGGCAGGTAAGCTGGTCTTGGTGCGTATCGCGCCGATGAACGAGTTCCAGCCGTCCGCTACGGCGGGGTTGTGTAGGAGGGCGAGGTCGAGAGGGATGAGGGGGCGGGGCTTTCGTCGCTCGGCGATGCGCTCGTAGATCGGACGAGCTTCTTCATTTGGGGGCTCGTTTGGGGCGTAAGGGACGCGCATCTTTGGTGAGGTTGTTGAAGCCAAGGTTCGTACGTGAATGCCGGATAGTATGGTACGAGGTTGAGAACGTACGAGGTTTGACAGAAATAGGCGGAGGAACATTGGAAGTTGGGAAACACAGGACAATCGAGAGATTTATATATCCACTCTATGCACATGCAGGGACTGTGACGGATATGCTTTCCGGTATCTGGCATAGCTAGATGCGCAGTACCTAAACTATGCGAAATATGAAATCAGAGATAGCCATTGTCCCAATCTCGTGAGAGTCAAGTCGTCAAAAGAGCACTTGATTATAGATTCATTCATGCCAAATTTTCCGCAAATCCCACTGTGAAATATTTACATATGCAACGCCGCCAAAAAATTATTTATTTTACAGCCTGCTCTGCTCGTCGAACACATTTGGTAGCCTGGGAATACCCTCCAACCTGGTCGTCTTCTTGCCTGCTGGTGCGAGGGTAACATTGTATGTCAAGTCGAGCTTCGCCTTGGGGTCTTTGCTGGGCTCGAAGTCTAGCAGCAGGTCGTCCTTGACCGCAAAGACGGTGTCATTGGTAACCCATTGGTCATCGCGGGGGTATAGTTGTGTGATGAGTGGCTTGTAGTTCTCGGCGGAAACCATGAGATGGATGTGTGCGGGACGGAAAGGGTGGCGGTCGAGGGTCTTGAAAAGTTGGCCAGCAGCGCCTGTTGAGTGTCAGTTGTGCTCGTATAAAGTCTTTGGAATTGAACATACCATCAGTAGGTAGCGAGTACGCCGTTGGCTTGTAGCAGTAGTACCAGTACTCGCCATTCTCGTTTGTAGTGAACTTTCCTCTCAGGTTGTTTGGTTCTTGGTTCTCTGGATCTTGGAAATCGTACTTTCCGTTGGCGCTTGCTTGCCAGATGTCGATGACTGCGTTGGGGATACCCTTCTTGGTGTCAAGATCCCTGACTACACCATGCATGAGAGTTGTCTCGCCATCGGGGTGTGGGTTGCGAATGATGGTGTCGCCAAGGTCGCGGAATGGCGAGTGTGGTGACCAGAAGGGGCCGAGGATTGTGGATGAAGTAGGTGTCTCTCCAGACTCGTTAATGTGCCTGTGTGCAATCTCGTCGACCAATCTATGGCGGAGTCAGTATGTTGATTGTGCTTGCTCGAGCTTGAAGACTTACGATTCTACGCCCAGAACATCTGAGATACGATGCGCCTCGTTCCTAGTGGAAGTTGTGGTCTTGCCAATAGAGTTGACGAATCGTACACCCTCGAACCACTCCTCGTTGGTAAGCTCGACCTCGCGGATGAAGTCATGGAGATGCCTGATCAGCTTTCCCATGACGAATCGTGTCCGCTCTGGAACATTTGGGCCAATGGCGTTGATGACGGCGTCGGTGAAGTTAGGATCGAAGCGATGCTGGCCATTCTCCTGAGGCTCAGGCGCTGTCTGTGTGTTTGGGTCCATCTTGAGTGTGTAGAGGATAGGGAAGATCAAACAACAAAAGGTATCAAGAAGGTGTTAGAGATGGAGTAGTGCAGTTAGACATCAAAGTCCGGGGCACGAGCAGCTTAATAAATAGTAGCTGAAATCCAGCCGGCCGTAGCCAACCGAACTGGTGCCGTTTGCAATGGCCGTCCCTCTAGCTGCGCATCAGGCGAGACTTTGTCCAAACCGTCTGGCGGCATGCTGTACCGGCTTTCAAGCGTGCTGTGAGCGCGAACAGCCACAGTGCCGAAGGTTGCGCCATGTCGCGACGGTTGCCCCGCCTTGACCTGAGCGGATTGGCGAATCAAAGGGCAGCCGATGTGGAAGAAGACTTATCCGCCCTTTTTCCCTCAGATCTAGCGTCATCTGCACTAATGCCCCGCCCTCGGAGGGGGACCCCGGAAGTTTGACGACGCGACGCGATGGCCGACTTACTGAGAGGTGGAGGGCAGATCCGGCAGACATTTTGTCCTGTAGTTTCCCACGCAATTTGTTCGCCAACGGGGAAGACACGTCCTGTAGAAAGAAGGAACCGCCAACATGGTCAAGCATCATCTCATGATCGGCACTTGGACGCCGCCGGGTGTGATAATCACGGTCGCGTTTGACGATGAGACACTCAAATTGGAGCTGGTGAAGAAGACGGAGATTCCAGAAGATGAGCCCATAAGCTGGATGGCTTTCGACGTATGCGCGCAACTCCCGAACATCGATGCAACCAACAATGGCTGATCACCAGAAATACAGCACAAGAGGAAGAACATCTACGGTGCTTCGATGAAGAAATGGAGTTCGCATGAAGTCAAGAGCCCGAGCGAGATTGTACATACTGGAAGCTTTCCCATGGGCGGACACCGTAAGCGACACAGCATGAGCATCGCATGTCACTACTGACAACCTTCGCAGCCAGAGCAAATGATGCCGACACGAAGACGCGTGCCATCTTTCTCCTTCCCGCCCAGAAGCCTCCATACGCTGTATACTGCAATCCATTCTACGACTTCGCTGGCTACGGCAACATCTTCTCCGTCAACCCTTCAGGACACATCAAAGAGAACATCCAGAATTTCGAGTACTGCGACAAGACTGCGATCCACGGCATGGTCTTCGATCCCTCCGAAACTTACCTCTACAGCGCGGACATGTGGGCGAACCGAGTATGGTGTCACAAGAAGATAGACGACGAGGGTAGACTGGAAACAGTAGGCTTCACTGAGGCTCCGGCGTCGAAAGACCATCCAAGATGGGTAGAGATGCATCCGTCAGGAAACTACCTCTATGCCTTGATGGAGGCAGGAAATCGGTTGTGCGAGTATGTGATTGACCCGCAGACGAAGCTGCCTGTCTACACACACAAGACGTACCCGTTGATCCCGCCTGGTAAGCCGTTTCTCTACCCATGATCACCCCAAAAGCTAAATGACTATCTCAGGTATCCCCAATGCAAACACCATGTACCGCTCGGACGTTTGTTTCCTCACCAAATCCTCAAACTACCTGTTCGCGACTTCCCGATCCAACTCCTTTTCTCTCACTGGTTACATTGCCGCCTTTCAGATCGCTCCATCGGGCGCCATTGAGCGACAAATCTGCCTCAACCCTACACCGACCTCTGGTGGTCACTCAAACGCTGTATCACCATGTCCGTGGTCGGATGAGTGGTTGGCGCTTACAGACGATGAGAAGGGCGGAGTGGAAATATATAGGTGGCACGATGAATTTTTGGCACGAGTTGCGAGGTTAGAGATTGGCGAGAAGGGCTTTGGCATGAATGCGATTTGGTATGACTAAGTTGATGTAGGCAAGAAACACATTTTCCAATGAAAGATGTTTTTAGATAGAATTAAGTGCACCGGCAGCTCGAGTTTCTCAAAGTCATACACTTGAAATAGCTATAGTAGGAGCGAGTACTACTAATCCTCCACGTCCCGAAACATAGCGTGGAAGGGGCGGGTCTATGTTCAGCCTCGGAAGAATGAGGGGCAGCGGTACCGCCGTCGTCCGAACTAACGCCAGCCGGCAAATGTCATCGGGGGACCTCTTCTTTCCCCAACTTCGTCATGGTTCGCACGCGGGATTTGGAGTAGCATAGTTGCATTAATCGAATCCATATACCTTCCATCCTCTTGCGTTTCTTCACCTGTTTACCTACTGCTTGCAACACTCATACTGAAGTCACAGCTACCCCACTGCAACAGACATCATGGCATCCAAATCAACGCCAGGCATCTTGTACGTGACGATGCAACCCAAGGAGGGCTTGCCTGAAGCACAGTTCCATGATTGGTAAGTTGACCCTCCATAGCCGCATTCTTGCTTCTTCGCGATCCCACCTGACGCTCTTCCCACCAAGGTACCAAAACGAACACGGCCCTAACCGTCTCCGCCTGCCCTTCTGCAACAACGGTTTCCGCTACCGCGCCACCGACCTCGAGAATGCATCCGGCTCCAAAGACAAACCAGAATGGATGGCCATTTACGATTTCGACGAGCTCGAATGGCTCACGAGGGAACCGTACACGAAGCTCCGGAGCGCACCGGTGCAGACGCAACGTGAACGAGATACCATGAAGCAGATATTCGTGGACAGACGGTCGTACGACTTACTCGGCGAATGGAAAGGCGAGGACTTCAAGGACCTGCAGAAAGTAGAAAACGAGGGAGAGAAGAACGTGATGATAGCCGTAAGCTTTGCGCTACAAGACGGCGCGGACAAGGAAGAAGAGCTGAAGAAGTGGTATCACGAGGAGCATGTACCGCTCCTGCAGAAAGTCCCAGGCTGGAGGCGGACCAGGAGGTTTGTTACATCCTACCTAGATCTCGAAAGCGGACACAAGTCGGAGAAAGAGTTCCTTGCGCTGCATGAGTATGCGCCGCAGAATGGACTAGGAGGGCCCGAGTTTAAGGCTGCTACCACAACAGATTGGTGCGACAAGATCTACAAAGATGTTGTGAAAGAAAGGAAGAGGAGGGTTTATGACTTGTACTATACGTTTGGGGCTGCGCAGCGCAACCTACAAAGTCTGACAAGCAAAGACACGGCACCAGTGGAGAGTACAGAGGGCAAGGTCAAGACATACCCAGCGCACACGACGTCAGAAAAGCGACCAGTAATTGAGAGCTTCATCACAACGAAGGATGGTGTGGAACTCCAGTACCGCCTCGAAGGCTCTAGCGATCCCAATGCGCCTCTACTCGTTCTCTCAAACAGTATCCTCGTCGATTATGGCATTTGGGACGATTTTGTCGCAGAGTTCTCAAAAGCCACAAACAACAAGTACCGCATCCTCCGATACAGCACTCGTGGACGTCATACACTTCCGTCAAGCTCTACATCACCCATCTCAGTTCACACCCTCACAGACGACGTCATCGCACTGCTCGACGCCCTCCGCGTTAAGAAAGCATCTATCGTCGGTGTCTCTCTTGGCGGCGCAACAGCACTCAACGCAGGTCTCTCCTACCCAGACCGTATCTCAGCGTTCGTAGGCTGCGACACCAATGCCTTCGCCCCACCTTCCAATGCGAATGCCTGGAACGAGCGTGTCGGCGTCGCTGAGAAAGAAGGCCAAAAGGCCGCATCTGGCGAACCCATTGTTGGCGAAGAACTCGCAGAGGTGACAGTCCGCCGCTGGTTCGTCAAGGAATCTTACGACGATGCGGAGCTAGCGAAGAAGATTCAACGTGTCAAGGACATGGTCAAGACGAATTCTCTACCTGGTTTCCGCGATTCTGTCAAGGCGCTGCATCAGTATGACATCAGGGAGAAGATGGCTGGGTACAAGGGCAAGGGCGCGTTCTTGGTAGGTGCTGGCGATGGTGTGCTGCCTAAAACCATGAAGGAGAACATGGCGGATAAGCTTGGTAGTGGTGTTGAACTGAAGATTATTGATGGTGCGGGACATTTGCCCATGGTAGAGAGGCCTACAGAGGTTGCGCAATTTGTTGCGAAGTTTCTAGAGGGTTAGGATCATGTTGTTTCTGTGCTCCGAGGTAGTTTGTTATTAAGAACGGCCTTCCTTGCGAGACAAGGGGCCTTGTTGAGATGAGCGATAGGAAGTTTCTCAATTGAGTAAATTTTGCGGGGTCGGTTTGATGACTGCAGATGTTGTACTCCAATGCAGACTACCTAGGTACAGTACATGCAGTGCGTCAGGAGTGGTTACACAGCATTGGGTGATAAGCGATCGATGGTCAACGTAGAAGTTACTTACTGGATATGGTGTTTTCCTTCTGCTACAAAACATCCGTCAATCCAGATTGTTTGGATCCGCGGCTCTTTGAGTGACGAAGAAAACCGCGAAGCTGTACATGACTCTTCCTAGGGATATCGAAGCACCAGTCGAAAGAAGTATTTATTAGGAGGGATCATCCTAGTTCATAAGAATTCATGGCATGGATTCAACTGGAAGTACGGTAAGTTGCCGGACGCGCGGTGGAAGGTGTTTCCTTATTATCGCGTCTTTGAATGGTATTTTATGGTATCATCTTTCGCGTAACATGCTTATTATAATTAGTAAATGATCCCAAAGACCGATCATGCTTAGGTACCTTCTTCAGCTTTCAGTAAACCACTCACTCTCCCCAACTACATTCTATCCTCGGTCCTCTCTCCCATCTACCCAGCTGGTACAGTTAACACACCTCTTCGCCTTCTCACTGATGTACTTTCTACAGAACTTGCACTTGACCTGCTTCTTCACAATATTATCCCCACTACCCCTCGAATATGCCAGCGCGATGACCCAAAGTGCCAACGCAATCGCTAGAAACCTAATAATTTTATCTAAGAAATCCCCATAAGCCAGTACCACAGCACCGTCGTCGATGGCTTGCTTAGGCGTGTTGTAGCCATTGGAGATGGAGACATTGTAGTTGGGCCCGGATTGCAGTATGGCGAATTTGGAGTCGAGGTTGCGAGAGAGGAAAGGGAGGAGGGAGATTATGGGTAGTATTATGGAGGAGACGAGAGAGTTTGCACAGGCCGTGAAGGAGGCTGCGAGACTGGTTGCTTGGATCAGTACAGTAGAGGTGTATGTGTTTTTGTAGGAGCGTGGTACATTAATCCTACAGCTACTTCGAGCACGTTGTCGCGTAGGGCGAAGTTGCTGAAACTGTCCCAGGCACCCGCTGTTCGCCTCTTGATTCCTTGTTCTGCATCGCGGAGTGTTTGCTGGGTATTTTCGTCTAGACGCGGCATTGTAATGCTTCAGGGGGGGTTTGAGATGGTAAGGGTAGGTGTGGGTGCGAATGCATGTGGTGCATGGTTCATCAAAGCTGGAGTCGCGTCGCAAATAACGACGTCATCAAGACGCGTTAGGTCTGGGCATATCACGCGCGTGAGTGTTGCAGGTACGAGTTCTTTGTCCACAGAACGACGGCCTCCATTAGAGACGCAGTCTGTATTGTGTGTTTTGCAACGACGGCTGTTTCCAGCGCAGCGATCATGTTCCTTTAATCCATAATTACCGCGAACTCTTCTCCACTGTCTTCCAATGCATCCTGAAACCCAGCCTACTCCACGCGTAAGCTTCCCCAGCCTGTGGTCGGTCCACTTAGCGAGACGCCAGATAGATCGACTTTCCTTACTGTCATTGCCCTGCGTCTACCATGAGGCCAAGCGGCTGCAGCGCTGCACAGCGACAGCGCACGACATATGCTGCAACATGACGAACTCTTGCGCATCATCTTACTCGTACGCGGTTGTAACATGCCATATACCAAGCCCTCTACGATCGCATCGAGAATGATCATCACGCCTTCGGATACACATCCCATATCTCCTGATCCTCCGCCAATCTAAGACATGGGCGTACACACAACGACCCCACAGTTCGGCCCGTCTGCGCAGAAAGCCACTCTTTTCCCGAAACACAGGCCACATGCCCAACCCACACCCCACCGTCGTAACGAGAAACATCAAAAAGAGACCCCGCCTGAGCGCAATCACGCCAGCCACCCTCATGATTCAGCACTATGGTCAACTTTGCCGACCCCGGATCAAAGCCCACCACAGGGCTTGCTCGCGCCGCGTGACCCTTTGCGGCAGTCGGCAGTCTAAGGTCGCCCGCCTAGATGAAAAGGTGAAAGAGAAAACCCAAGACGCAGGGTCTGCCGTCCGAAGGAGATAGAACAGCATGGACATGACAAGTGGTCAGGTTATGTCAGGTCAGATCGTGTCAAGTTAGGGATAGGTAAGCCAAGTAGATCACCGTGTCGCTCCGTTTCGCGTAAAGATGCGCAGCAGGAAATGCTGCTTTTCTGCAAGAATTTCGGCACGCTGCGCTTCGTGAATGGAGGAAGTGAGGGGTACTCATGGATACATTCATGCCGGTAAATGTTTTTTCGGCACGCTCTCATGCGAGAGGCTGCATACAAGAACAGAACAAAGCGGTATAGCCAAGCCTCATTGTAGTAACTGAAGAGGAAAATCTCGACCCCTCTACTGCATGCAGGCAATCGTGAGGCTGAATTGACGAAGAGAAAAAAAAAAGAGTAGGCTGGTTGATAAGACAATCTTCGCCTTTTCTCGCAACACACTTGCGATACAGCGGTGCCGATAGACCCGATATTTTCTGTGAAAGCTACCGCGGAGGGTTTTCGGGTGGTTCAGGGTTGAGCGGCGGTAAGCGCGCGAAGAGGGATGTTCGCTGTTAGGGTGTGGAGGGGTAGATTTGGGTACTTGGTTGTTTTCGCTATCGTGGGTTATGCGGCGTGAGGTCACGGTACCGCACGCTTACTCTAGCGTGCAGTAGTCACGTTTGGTGTGGGGGACTGGTTGCGTGTGCTTGACAGTATATGCGCTTCCAAGGGCTGATTAGAAGAAGTTGTGCCGGGGGAAGCCTTCTTGATGACGAACTCGCAATTGATGTACATGGAACGTGTGAGGATGTGCATTAAGATATTATGAAGTGGAATTTGTTTGTTCGATCGATCTCATACTGGCGCCATGCGCGAACAGTAAATGTAAATGCTCAGTAAAACTCCGCCCAATGCGTATAACGTTGAAATATGCAAACCCGTGGTATACCAAAGACGCCTCCCGATGCTGTATGCGTAAAGTCAAAAAGCCACCAACGCCGCGGAATGCTGTGTAGCCGGCCCCAACCCCACTACACCTTTTCTCCCCGTGATTACAAAATTGATTCTCCTGTCACCGAGTCCACTCTCGCTCTTGACTTTGATCGTGTCGACGACCTCCGTCGTTCTGCGCCCTCCTTGGGCTTCCTTGTTTTTGCGCGTCGTAGCGCAGGAACATCCTCCTCTTCAGATTCGTCTACAGTGAATAGATCCGGGCTGGGTTCCCGCCATGAGTGACGATGACCAGATAGTGTGCGCGAGTAGCGGCGACGATTTTGCTGCTTGCGAGTTGCAAGATCCTGTGCGCGACCTCGAGATGGTTCAGTGATCCTAATTCGTGGTGGGCTGAGTTGAGACACGACATGTGGTGTGTCGTTCAGTCGGTCGTCATCGAGACCCATGAAAGACTCTTCCTCCTCTTCTTCATAGATGGTAGGTGCATGGTACTGGTTGTGGAGCTGGCTGTGGTTGTGCTTGACGTATCGGGCCCATTTGTTGGCGACGTTGGACTTGAACTTGGAAGACTTGGTTGCGCGTGGTCCTTCCTGGAAGTCAATGCCAGCGCTGAGAGACAATTCATACGGGTCATCAGCTTCAGTGATTGGTGGTGAGATGAAGTGCGAGAAGGGGTCTTCGTCGATGTCTGGAAGGTCGTTCTCATGTGTGTCCTCGTTGCCGTTCTCGACCCAGGGTGGGAAGGAGTAGGAACGGGGGGCGCTTCGTAGATAGGAAGGCATGATTAATAGAATATCCTTGAACTTTCGAAGGAGTGATGAACGTCGAACGGGTAGCGACGGTTTAGCGCTTGATTCAACCTTGACCAAGGCGATGTGACCGAGAATGGTGTTCAGCTCCGGCTCCTGGCCGGTCCTTCCTTAAACAACAGCTTGCGAACACTCGGTAACGAGAGCTCACAAGTGGTGGAGGAGGAAGGTTGTTTTTGTAGTTTAGCCAGTGGTGAGTGGCGCACGCAAGATATATGCGTGACTTGGGCGTAAGCTTCTGGTAGAGTCACAGGAAGGCGGAGTGGATGAGGCGGCGAAGATGAGACAATGGTGGTGCTGCCTAGGAAGTGTTTTGTTTGCCTGGTAGGGGACGAGTCAAGAAGCGACCGTTAGTAGGAAACCGTGGCTTATCCTCCTCGAGATATCCTGATACCGAATGTGTATTCTGGAGGATTCCCTTGGGTACTTATGTTTGCAGGCGAGAGATGCAGCCGGAAGAGGTGCCCTGCATGTGCAGTGCATACGCATTAGCGTGCGGTGTGGATGAGAAGCTTAGTGCAGCGTGAACAGAATAGGGTAGGGATCCCAGGGCGCAAGGGACTGGGTGACAGGCAGAGTGATGGCTGGCGGACCACATGAGATGGTTGGCGGCACACCATCTCGGTGTAGGATGACCTGCAGCAGGCTGCACGCGCGCATTGGCCACTAGGTGTTGCGGACTCGACGGCCGTTAATGCAGGACTGTCGATCGATGTATTACCGCTAAATGTCAAACTATGGCCAGAGACTGACCAGCGCGATCGTGCAAATTGCAGCGAGGCGTCAAGAGGAAAGGTGGACTAAGAAGTGGGTTGCGGTGGAGCCAAAGGCCCGAAGACACTACATAGTCACGATTCTGCGCTAGCGGCGGGGCAGATCACACAGCATACCATCACCTTCTCTCCATTCCCATTCAGCCTCACTCTAAGCTTGCCCTCTTTGGTCCACCTCACACCCTCTTCTGCTCACACGCCGCCTCGCTTGTGGCTCTGAGAGGTCATGACTGAACTGCTTAGAGTCCCGCTACATCCGCCCTACGATACCTATCGTGAGCATGACGAGGCTGCTTGCGTGAACCTTTGTTCTGTGCCTGCAGCCGACGGTGTACTACACCGAACCGGGCGGCGTTCCTCTCAGAAGGTTTCATCAACAGGCCATGGCTGGAGTTTCAGCTGAGTGTCTGATTCAGCTGATGCGACTCCAATACACCACAAGCGACATTTGACCTTGGATCATCGTGACTTTTGCTCACTATTCGAAGTCTGATAAATTGGTCGACCAGGGAGGACTACCATATCATTTGACAACCTGGGATAACGCGGCATAATCACTTGGCTCCACTGTGCAGTTTTCCAGTACTGCGAGATTGCTACTGTTTTCCAAGATTCCTCTCCTCACAACTCCGTTACGGCCCGACTCCGCTTGGGCTTTACAAGAGATGGACTGACGTAGTCTGCATACACGCGACCTGACTGTTGGGCCTTTGGTTATTACAGTCACTGTTCTATGACGTCCCGCGGTCAACGACGACAATGTTCAGATGGAGGTCAGTACCGCGGTTCCCGGCGCCAAAATGGGCGTGCGCCTCAATACCTGACTAAGAACTCTATCTCACCCACCACGGTGTCACCTGAACCCTGAGCCGCCTGATGAGTCGGACTCGCCTGAAATGCTTGAATTTGATGCTTTCCGCTCGCTTAAACGCCCCAAAAGAGACCTCAACTGCTCAGCATCAGCTCTCGAAACGACTATGTGAACGCCTCAGTGGCTTATAATGTCCTGACTGATGTTCGGCGTGCACGAATGCGACACATCCCATTGCTCGAGATACCACCCACCCTGTTAGTTGACTGCGCATACACATGTCAATCTCGGCTCCTCTCTCCAGAACTACTAGAAATCGCTTACGCCATCAACAAGAGGCGTTCGAGCTGGAGATTGGACACCCCTACTGTTATTTTTTAATGCGAACCAAATAACGTCTACGAATAGAAACTTGTCGTTCTTTGACGCGCATAACCAACGTGCAAGTTTTGATTTGATCAGTCCTCTCTCAGTTTGGTACAGTATACGAAGCGCATAATCTTCCCTGTCATACTGGCCTTCCACGCTACGCAGGCGTCGCTGTTGCAGCGCTTCTCATCTTGACAGCCTTGACAGCACCGCGTCTTACTGCTTCTGGTGGACTACAACTCTGCATGTCGCAGTAGCGCTCTCTACACAATTTGCTTTTTTCAAATCATTGGGTCCTTAGTCTACACAAATCGACCGATGCAGTGGCACGCGTACCGTGATCTACCACTCACCGCTGGCACCACCCTAGAAAGACTAGAAGTTTTCCCACCCGACATCTACATCCTCGTCGCGTAGTCCCTCAACGTCCTTCAAGTCGCATATCCCAATGCCTTTCACCGCTCTACACCGCCATTTCCGCCATTCCTTTCCGCGATACGATCTACGAGGCGCGAGCGCACGGGAGCTAACTTCATCGCTAGCCTACAAATCACAAGCAGGGATTCCCCAAACCGTCTGCCTGCATTTGTACCAAGGAAGAAACACCATACCTGCGGGTCTTTGACACTTCGGACTCTTTTGTTCCAGGTTTCTTGAAACACAAATCGGACCAGCATCGGCCCACCTCGGACTTTTATGACGCGCGCGTTCGGTTTCGGGCGAGCAGATGGTCATTGGTCAACCATCTCTCGTTTCGTTCGTCTCCGTTCGTCTCCGTTCGTACATACAAGGCGCTCACCGCTGGTATCCCTCCACCAAACGCCGACACACCGTGCCGATGGCGACATGCAATGCCGGCATACCAACCTGTTAGGTACTTGACTTGTGCCGATGCCAACGCCAGGGGTGGTGTCCGCGGGGTGCATGTTGGAAAGGGCCCCACTGCCATTCTAATTCTGCAACACCACGGACTCAGATCGCCCCTCTCTATCCGAGAATTATTTGACTTGCGTGCGCGCGCGCGCGTACTGGCTACCCGACTCTTGTGCCCAATGCTTCTCCTTGCTACGACGAGGCTCTCACCGACTACGTCATTTCTCTTTACTCTCTTCGTTCCGCAATGTTCCTATCGTCTCGGGCTATGGGGGATGGTAAGCGCTTCTGGGAAAGATTTGATCAATCTTACCCCGCATCTCCGGTGTCGCAAAATCATGCTGGACGCGTGTTCCGCGTGACATAATCGACGCGGTACGAAAGTGCCGAGTCTCCTAAAAGTAGTCGATCAGCTGCAATGGCAGAATAAACGAAATGGTTGCAACAAGCACAAGACAGAGGAAAAAGAAAAGAAGAATAAGCTTCAACCTAACGGCTTCGTCGTAATTTCTCGACATCAGCACTTGCGTAAGTCTCAACGTCACTAAGCACACGCGTTGCAGTCACGACCCTTACACATTAGACTCTCAACTCTTGACTTTTTACTCTTATTGCCCAATCACAAAAGCCCACGCAAACCACCTTGTCAAGGAACGCCATTCCAAACGCCGCGAACAATGGGTATAGTATCAGAACGCTTCCATGCTAAGACCCGATGCCGATCTCGTAGCCAAGCATCACCTCGGTGGATGCTCCCTCCCAGCCTCTGTTTCCACCTGTTGAGATGAGGAAGTTGCAGGTTGGGTCGAGGTATAGTTGTGATATGACGCCGGTGCGATGTCCGGGGACGATGAAGAAGGGGGTTGCAGCCGCGCCGGCTTTCGGGCCTGCCTCGTCGTGTGTGAGATCGTAGAGGCGCAGGATGTCGTATGACGCGCTGGTGTACGTTAGCACTTGTCTCACGATGCACGTGTATCTGTGCGCATATGAAGGGGGTGTGTGGTCAACTTACCAAATGAGATGTCGTCCATTGGGCATAGCCCGGACGGCACTTACAGTGCCACTTACGCTGGGGAATCTGAATGTTCGTCGCGGTTCTCGTAGGCTTTTGTGTAGACTGTACTCGTCCACTGTGCCGTTTCGCCGACCAGCGTAGATGAAGTTGCCGTCTGGTGACCAGCATGCATTCATGCACCACGGCGGTGTATTTCGTGGTGGTGTTATGCGTGCGACCGGGTTTGGTTGCCGGCGGTCCCAGATACGTAATGTGCCGTCCATTGACGCGTCGACAAAGGTTGTCTCGGAGGAAGCTGGCTGTTCGGTTTGGTTTGCGGACGTGGCAGCAGGTTTCTCGGTATCCTCTGCATGTGGCAGGCCGTTGGAAGTGCCATTGAGTTGGGCGTCTGCAGTTCCGTTTGTTGTTGGTTGTGTCTCAGCGGCTGCTGGGGGTTCCTTCGCTTCCTCTGCAGCTGGCTCCTCGGGTGCTTGTACAGGACCGCCCATGTCCATCATATCCATATCGGCATTGGCATCTTCGTCGGCTTGTTGTATGCCATTCGCAATGGCTCTCGAGAACTCGTCGTCATCGTCCCCAAACGAAGGGAGAGTGGCTGAGAGGTTGTTCTCCTGGCCGTCGCCGAACAACGAGTCCTGGTCCTTGTCTCCGAACAACGAGTCGTCTGGAGATCCTTGAGCATCTTCTGTGCCCTCCTCCTTTGGTATGACGGGCTTTGTGTCGACGCCGTTGGAGAGGATGCCGTTGGGTCGGGGTCGGGCGGCATTGTTGGAAGAGAAAGTGCCGTTGGAGAGCGGGAGGGTTTCTGTGTCCTGCGGTATAGGGAGCGTAGATAGCGGCCGTTGCTCGATTGCGGAGATCTGACCGCCGCTAGTCTCGAACTTCCTCTTGACTTGGCCGGTATTCAAGTCCCAGTCGTTGATGGTCTTATCCCAACTACCGCTCAATACTGATGTCTCGTCCTGCGACAACGTCAAGACAGACACAGCCGAGGTGTGGTTCTTGAGCGTATGTATGCGTGTTCCTTCCTGATGGCGTACAGATTGCAGGTTTATGCCTCCCGAGTCCAGACCCGAAAGCAGCCATAGGGCTTGGTGGTGGACTGCGAGTGAGTATACTGGAGACAAGGTCTCGGCTGCGGCACT
The DNA here is from genome assembly GCF_004154835.1 of Alternaria arborescens. Taxonomy (NCBI): domain Eukaryota; kingdom Fungi; phylum Ascomycota; class Dothideomycetes; order Pleosporales; family Pleosporaceae; genus Alternaria; species Alternaria arborescens. Next base: position 352,809 of record NW_021167859.1, on the reverse strand, counting down.
GTCTTCGTTCTCCCAGTATGACAAGAGCACTCCCGCCTTTGTGACGGAGTCGACGAAAGGATGCCGCTGGGCCACGGTCAGGGCAAGCTTTCCATTGGCTGTATCTACCCAATTGAACTTGCGTATGTAGCCGTCCGCTCCGCCGCTAAAGACCCACCGCATGTCCGGTGTTGCCGTAATGGCGTTGATCGAGGTACTGTGTGGGGCGGCGATGGTGGGTATTATATCGTACATGGGCGCGTTCAAGGCCTCTTGTCGCACGCTGGGACGGAAGGGCAGATTGCCGAGCACGCCTGAAGCCGCTGCCCGAGGGCTTGGCGATGTGAAGGTGACGGCAGGGTTTGGGTCTGATTGTCCAGGCGTACCTCCATTGGGTATGCTACCGCGCGGTCGCTGTGAAGGGCTGTCGGGCTCGTCCTGGTCTTGATCTTGGTCCTGGTCCTCATCGTCATTGTCGTTGTCGTTATCCCCTTCTGCGTCGTCGTCATCGTTGTCGCCGTCATCCCCATCGTCGCCCTCTTCTTCCTCGTCTACGTCCATGGCATCTGCCTCCTCCTGCTCATCTTCCTCCTCGGCGGAACCTGTTGCGCGCCGTCAGTCGACAGCTATGTGGAGAGGGCTGGATATTCTCACTGTTGCCATTCTCGTAGTCGTCCTCTTCGTTCATGCTGGGCCCATGCGCATCAACCAATATCGCATGCGCGCAGCTGTTAAACTGCTGTGTCGCCGTGGAACCAATGCGCCGATGTTCGCGTTTGGGGGGACATGGATGAGGCTCGGCCTAGCGTCATCCGCCGCTGCGCTAATCTATCTTGGACCTAGACTGACTCTCCACTCCAGCCTTCCTTTCGCGACATCTTTCTTTGCACAGATTCACATGCTATCATGTTAGCCGTTTGAGTTTTCTACCTCACAATGAGAGCGTCAAAGTCAAAGAGTTCTGGTTGCACAAGTTGCATTGGAGGCGGCGTAGAAACCACATGGCATTATCGATAAACCGTGAATGATTAGCTATCTAGCACCGTCTTCTGAACAATTGCTACGAACGGCTGCTTAACAACTGACTCGCCTTGGAAGTTATTTTAGACACCGACACAAGTATCTTTATTGAGACAAGCTTTGTATACTAGGTAGACACGTGAAAGTATGGGGCCGCTTCCAAACTGAGGTTCAGGCTCCCAGCGAGGCTGAGCGATTTGAGATCCCCGCGACCCCGAGGCAGCCTAGCAGCATGATGCTTGCCGTCAAACCCGTGGCTGACAGCGGGAAAGCCGAGCTTGTGGCAGTTCGTGTTTCCGGGGATAGGGCAGTGGAGAAAACAAACTTTCGTTCCATGCCAGGACAGTCGCAGAGTCGCGCAGGATGTGGTTTGAAGGTGCTCGCTTAGCGCAAGGCTTTGCCCTACATCGAATAAACCACTCACGCCTTTTAGAGAAGACTGGTGTAAAGCGAATAGACGACCTGAATATAAGCGTTCAGTTGATGAAACCATTGTATCCGTGGTTGCTCAGGCTTCATGCTCAGAAGGCAGACGATGACGTGACGCCTTGTTGCGCAACCACGCTTACGGTGCCGCAACACCAGCATTCAGCCTCATGCCCCTTACATCTTACCGGCCCCAGCTCCTCTCCACGACGCGAGAACTATCGTGATACCCATCACAGAGGCTTATGTCGCGTTCCATGTCTGTTGCACTGCCCCTACGCGCCGGGGCTTGGTTGGTCCAGAGCAGCGTGTTCACCCCCAGTCTCATGAGCTGTAGCCGCCGAAGCCACCTCTTGCATGGTTTTGTTGCTAGGCTGGTGCGGCGATCATGCAGGCTTCACAACTGCGCCGCAATACATGTCCCGATCATGTACTGCATATGCCCGAGAGCCGCACTCTGCGATGAAGCATTAAACTTTTCCTCTTTCCACGTCTCATGCATATGCGAAGCTTCAAGTGAATCCCGCAACCATGGCGACGTTCGCACCATCGCCCACTACGAGACCTTCGAACCTAACGACGACGACTGAGGCAGAAACTGCTCTGGAAACCGACTTGGCACTCCCTGGTATCAAGCGTGGTATTGCCATTGGAGTAGCGTGTTCCGTGTCGGTCGTCGTTATTGCCATTCTCGCTTTCTTTGCCATCAGACGGAGAAACCGAGTACTAGCTCGAAGAGCACAACTCCATACAACAAAGGCAGAGATCATGGATGCCGAAGCCGGACCGCAAGAGAAGGCTTGGTGGGCCGCCACGCCTGCGTCTTCACCATCATTACCTCCACCACCGCCACCACCTGTCGAAGTAGATGCTCAGATCATCTATGAGCTGGATGCAGGTCAGATACCTGAATTGCACGGCGATACCGCTGCGCAAGAAGTGGACGGAAACGACAACCACTACGACAAGTCGAAAGAAGCGGAAGAGTTGTACGCCCAGAAACTCGAGCAATGGAGAACGTGGAGTATGGCACTTGAGCCGGAGCCTTCAGGCCCTACCATTGGGGCCGTATATTCGCGCCTACCGCTGCTCACAGTCTCACCACCTGAAGCCTCTTCTGGCGAGGTTTCACCATTACTACGCTCATCATGGTGTTATTCCTCGCAAGATGCTTCACCAATTTCACCGCCTCCAAATGCGCATTTCCCATTGGGTCATCGCGAGAACACAAACACTTGATCGACGATCTTGTGGGACTTTCCACGAACGAAGCAAACATGACAGAACCGTCGACGTTCTCAGCCGCACACAAGAAGGTCTATCAGATCTCGGACACTGCCAGCCATAACGGATGGATTAATATGGGTATATTCCGATGACGCCTATAACGGATAAACGAGACACTAGCATACAACATGTCTGTTATCACAATGGTGGTTTCTTCTCGTCGATTGGTCTCAAGTCCTTCTCGAACCGGCCTTCTTCTTCATCAATCGGCGAATCTAGGAACAGCCGCTCCTTACTTCCCTTCCTCACGCCTGCTGGAGGAACTTCAGAGCCTGGTAATTCTGCAGCAAATCTTCGATCACCAGCAGCCTCCACAGGGACAACGGGACTGGCGAGCTCAGAAGGGCGCCTCTCACTTGCATTTCCAGCCTCCATCTCTGCCGGGCCAAGCGCTCCATGTTCTATAATCTCTGGGCTCATTCCCATCCCGGACTTCTCTAGGTCGTGCGTAGTGCCGCCGCTGACGGCGGATATTTTTGATAGACGGCGCAGCAGTCCAGAACGTCTTCTCCGTACAAAGAACCAGCCTGCTAGCAGAAGTAGAATTATCCCAACAGCTGCTCCTACACCAATGCCCGCGCTGGCACCAGCGCTAAGTCCGCTGTTTCCGGACGTGGCAGCTGGGCCTCTATCTGGGCCTGAGGAAACTGAGGCATCAGTCGAATTTGGAGTGGGGATGCCCGTTAGAGATGACAGCGGTGACGATGATGTTGCTGTTGCTGTTACTGATGCTGATGTTGTAGAGGCGTTCGGTGTTGGGGCTGGTGGTCCAGGTGGTCCAGGTGCGAGAGAAGTCACATCATCGTCGTCATCATCGTCATTGTCGGTCGTAGTGGGGAGCGGCACAGTCGGGTCTGTTGATGTGGCCATTGTGAGTCTAATTGAAAGAGTCGAGCAAGGCCGGGGATGCCAGAGTGTAATTCAACAACAAATTGTATATCAGCTACCGATTGTAGATAAGTTCGGGGATACCTTAGAAACAAGATCACGCTTCTTAAAGCAAGAATACCTTACCCCGCCTCCACATATATACCAATGTCTCAGAATAGCGCACGTCAAAGACGACATTCCCGCCCATGGTTCCGGGTTCAAGCATCGGCGTTGTCGCGGCACCTATCGCTCATTCGAACTCGGCATCATTAGGGCGTCTTGTCGGCGACTCAGCCTCCTTCTATCCCATATACTTGGGCAGTTGTCAACTTGGCCTTACTTGTTACAGGCCTCAGTCTGCCACTCTTTTTGTTGAGTCTCCGCTGGCCAAGCTCCCCACGTGCGGTAGGAGACGCGTCTTCCGGGGCTCCGCTGTTGTCGAGGTCGCCAAGATGCGGAAGCCACCACCGCCGGGGGTACGTAGCCATGCATCTCTTGTTCCTGAGGTGTAGTTATACCTATGCATTGATTGTATCGTCCGCGTGGCAGGCATGGTTCAGCCCGGTTGGGCAGCATATGACGCAATGAACTACATATGAGTATACCGAGGATGAAGGTATGCAGGGGCTCTTGGAAGGCTCTTGGGAGTGACTTAAGAACGCAGGAACAACCATTTCGGATATGAGGTGAGTTCTAGGACCTGGAACTTTGGTGAGTAATACTCGGGGAAAGGTTATGCCACCCGTGGATAATTTGCTGGGCGAACATATTGACTAGTGAGCGCCGCGGAGATGAGAAGATTTAGCTCAACAAAAAAGGTATGTAACAGTGCGCAATACATTTGTGGAAATGAGCGCATGCATGGAGATGTTCGCGATTCATTGAGGTTTGCGCCAAATCGATGGAGATGCACGGATACCTTAAAAGATGGATGATTGTGACCTTGGTGGGGAGAAGAGGCGTTGAAGTCCGTGCCATGGAGCCCACAGGATCAGCATCCCGGACACGAACCCGACCCGTCAGGATGCGTCCCGTCAGGACGCTTCTCTACCCATCCCGCACTCATCGTCGCACGCCGTCAACGTAGTCAGGCGCCATGGTCTGCTTGTCAGGCACCTGCCCGCACATTTAGATTTCTCATCGAAACATATCGCTGCCACCGCGTGGCTATCGGAATGGTGAATATGCGCTTCTCAGCCAAATCGCATCACCACCTGCTGTGTGCGACCTACCTTGGTATCCTATCCAATTTGCAACCACCTGGACGCGTGGCGAGAAGGAGAGAGCAGCTATTGAAGAGCTACAACTATCTTAGTGACTGTTGCCAACAAATGGGATCACCTACCGTCGTAGAACGCGGAAAGGAGCGATCGCGGGTCAAATGACGCCACAGGAGATCCATCTGCAATAGACTTTCACCATGCCCAAGTCAGCCAGCGATACTACACACCATTTGACCTCGGCCCTGCACAGAGCGCTACTAATTCAATGACACGGTTATTGTACCCATCTAGGATCGACAATGCATGGTCGCCCGAAACGTTTGGGTCACTATGTCTTAGGTATATGTCCTGTCAGTCTCTTTATCATGGCCAATCACGTAGATGGTTGGTTGTGAAAGCAACGGTGCGGTTTGCCCTGAACCAGTCATCGACTCTACTGGTGCCTGCATAAGGTGATGTGGGCTCGTTCTTCTCTAGAAGGGTGTGGGAGTCAAGGAGGTTGGCACCTAGCCGCACAGCGCAGGGCCGCACACCCTCAATAGCTCGAACCTCGGGACCTAACATCGGTAGACAACTCATCTATCATTGCATCGTAGAGGCCCTGTCATTCGATGATACGAGAGCAGGAGTTCAGCTTGAAAGGCATCAAAAGTCTATCCAGCACATTACCTAGTTAGAGTTCCAAGTATCTGGGTCACATCTTGCTTTTCATCCGGGGAACAGCTTCGCCACGTTCTGGACTAACCTCTAGTGTTGCATTCACCGGCGGTAGTCGGCCGATAATAGTATGGTCTCACCCAAAGTTATGAAAGACGCCACATACCGGACGTGGTCTTAGGTGACACTAAGGACGATCAAAGTTACAACCCGTCTATTACGCATCTATTGCAGACGGTTCGACTCTCTAACAATGCGCCGGTCGCGGCCCAGTTCTTCGGCGACTCAAATCCCCATGGGATTCTTCATTTCATACATCTTGACGCGGACCGTACTCTTTCTGAACACCTTGTCAGAGAATACCAAGTCCCTGCAGGATGGCGAGCCAGTCAGGTCCTAATCTGGACCCCGTTTACTTCGGTGGCATCGAAGTCGATATCAGCCAGTTCGATTTCAGCGACCACTCATCACGACTTGGTGCTGTTACAATAACTTGCACCGTTTTTATCGCCCTGGTCGTCTTGACTGTCGCTCTACGAATCTTCTCTAGAGCAAGATACGTTCGGCATATCTTCCTAGACGATGGTACGTGTTAAACAGAAAACAAGAGGTCATGGCTAACGGATTACAGTCCTCATCATCTTAGCCGCGGTCTTCACGGTCGCTCTAGCGGGAATGTGCATCGCAGGTAAGCAGCAACCGTTTGGTATATTGATTCGGGTTAACGGTACCGTAGCAACTCACCATGGTCTTGGGCGACATATTTGGCTATTGCCTATACCGACGCTGTTTGACACACTGAAGAACTGTATACTGGTAAGTACAAGCACACTTTCAAGGGCCACGTTCCTAGCTAGCGTTCGGTAGCCAGAAAGTTTGACATTCCGAAGTCAAAGAGCAGCGACTAATGCACTGCAGTATCTCTTCGTCTGCCAGGTGCTATACTGCTTCGCTATTGCGTTGACGAAACTCGCCATCATATCACAGTACCTTCGCTTCATCCCCGACAAATCATTCCGCGCAGCGTTGTACGGGATATCTGTGATCATCCTAGGTCTGTTCATCACGGGTAAGACACACAATGCCTCCCGCATGTTCACACGTGCTGAAGCATCTACAGGAGTTTTTGTCACCATCTTCCAGTGCCGTCCTGTCCGAGGAGCGTGGAACTTCACTATTGAACCAGTGTGCGTGGACTACGTGACCTATCTCTATGCTAGCTCCGCTGTCAATGTCGCGACGGATATCCTCCTCTTTGTGCTACCCTTATCCCATCTTTGGAAGTTGAACCTACCAAGAAAGCAACGAGTCATTCTCTGTGTGCTTTTAGCAGGAGGTGCAAGGTGTGTCAAAAGCATATATGGCATGCTGTCGAACCATGCTGACCCACCGCAGCGCATGCATTGTAGGTATTATCCGCATTGCCTATCTACACCAGTTACGCGTCTTGGATGTTACCTGTAAGTAAGCCTCTACTTTAAGCGTCAGCAGTAGGTCCTTCTCGGATCTAGCAACCAAAGAAACACACATCGTGTCGGTTAGCCGCAGGACTTGCGTGGATGTTGTCAAACCAGTTCGGAGACATTAGCTAACAAACGTCTAGATCAAAGCGTCGTATGTCTTATCCTGACAGTAGGAGAATGCAGTTTAGGGATCATCTTCGTTAGCATTGCTGCTCTTCGTCCGATGGCACGGCAGTTCTTTCCAAAGGCAATGCGAAACTCTCCTGCTTCGTCAGCTCAACCACGTGCATGGCCCATTCGCCTCCAGCATATACCTGCCAGTCAGGACAAGGACCAGTACACTTCAGAGAGCAAACAGAACCTTTCGGGGTCGTACGGGACGCGCTCGGGAACGTCTTGCTAGTTGTTCGTACACAACCAACTCCACGCTCGCGAAGGCCCCATCAGCCACAACCTTGAATGGCTTAAACTACCAGGACATGGAAAATCCCTCCGCTCATCTTCACTAGCCGCATAGCTGGCAAGATATAATCCTACACCAGGATACACGTATCCCCCAAGGCTGTCATTTGTTAAGAAGATCGACTGGTTGGGAGTCGAGTGAGTTACACACACGACGCGATACCCAACTCGGGTCCTACAAGCTCTGTCAACAGGCGATCGAAGGCGGGACAGGACGTTTGTTCAGCTGACTGCCAAGAAAGCCAAGTCGTCAGCCAATTTCCCCGCTGACTACGATTGGTCGCATAGAGCTGTCGCTATTGGTGCAAACTTCACCAACGTCACAGACCACTACAGGTGTCGCGACAGGTTAGAAGCAGGCTGTGTTGGCGATCTCACAGGCTGTGTATAAGGCGTCCATGGTGTGCATCATAGGGCACACCGCTTGTAGTTACAATACATAAATCCAACACATGCCGCTGTTCTTGTACATTCCTACAAAACATTCGCAGTACGCTTCAAGTAATACGAAAATATCTTTCCAACGACATATCTATCAAACAAGCAATCTTGATAAAGTGGTCAATCTACAAAACTCCGACCTCTATACCGCTGCCCCTGCAATCTTCTTCTTCAAAACTTACCTCAATCATCATCCATAATGAAGTTTACCGCGGCAACAATTCTACTTTTTGCGACTCTCGCGCTTGCCAGCCCGGCTCCCATCGCCAACCCAGACGCGGTGGCCGAGCCCGTCACCATCGAGACTCGCGAACAATTCCGCAACGCACTATCAGCACGCGATGGGCTTACAGCGCCAGAAGTCCAGCTCGAAGAACGATCATCCAGCGGTGGCAAAGGAGGAAAAGGAGGCAAGGGAAGTGGGGGAAACTCCAGCAGCGCTGCGTCGGACATGCTATCGCCAAGCCGCGTCTTGCAGGTAGCTGCGCTGGGACTGGGTGTTGTAGAAGTTGTGAGGCTGTGGCCTTAGAAGAGGGAAGACGAGGTATCTCAGTTGATTGTGAGTGGTAGCCAGCGGTCAGCGCGTAATGGGGTGAGGACCTGGTTTTGAGTTGATCACGATGTTTTTACTTAGCGATGGAGTTATGTTTGGATTGTACGACAATGTAGCATGATACCACAACATGAGAACATGAATTTGAGGTTTCAAAACAGTACAATCTTCGACTTGCAGGCTTGGCTCAAGACGCCCACCACGTCACTCTGCGCGTGTCGTACCTCAGTCAAGTTTTAGTGATCAACCCAACCTGTTTTCCTACTGATGGACATTAGACGAACATCGCAATACTGGCGTACAATGATGGACTTGATACCTAGTAGCCTAGCGTGTTGTATGGTCGATCATGATGGTGGATAAACATGGCAACATAGCCACAGTGTGGCGGTGTAGATCAACAGACTGAAGATGATCAAGATGATCATTGCACAGCCACACAGTTGAATAAACACAAGAGAAGTTCTGTTGATCCGAATCGAAGGACTAGACACAAACGACCAGGGAGTAAAGTGTGAAGTGAGTAAACATTAACATTGGTATCTGCAACCTAAACGCTAGAAATCAAAACGCCATGCAATGCTCTAAACGCTGCGCTATGCCATCGGATTGAATCCAAAACACTTTTCGTTACAAAGGTCTAAGCATGGAGCAATGCCTATAAGAACTTGTTCATCATTTTCTTCCATCCTGAGGCAGATGACTCTTCCCAAGTCTCGCTCATCTCATCCTCAAACTTTCCAGTAAGAAGATCGGCTTCGGCAGGGTTGATGAATTTACTCCTGGTAACAATCTTGTGGCCAAGGTAAAGGACGGCGAAAAGGATCAAGCTAATGTACGCAATGAAGAAGTCTTCAGTGCTCCACGGGACGAACGCGGTGAAACCTTGGGTGATGGTGATGATGGCAGTGAAAGTAACACCGTAGATGGCGAGAGGACGGCCGCCCCATGACTTGAAAGGGAGGGTGTCGCGGTCAATGTTTTGGGCCTTAAGTGCGCGCATAAAGCTAATGTGGCAGACTAGTACACAAGTCCAGGCGATGAAACCCGCGACTGAGACGATGTTGAGGAGCCAGTTGAACGCCTCTCCACCGTTGGCGCTGAGGTTCATGTAGGCCAACAGACCCATGGCAGCAGTGACTGCAGTTGCCCAGTATGGGACACCTCGCTTGCTTGTGACCTTGAGGAATGCAGGGGCACACCTCTCTTCCGCAAGACCGACAAGGATACGAGAGCCGGAGTAGACATTGGAGCTGGCGGCTGAAAGCACCACGGTAAGCAGAATGGCGTTGAAGATATCAGGAAGGGCGGAAACACCGGCGAGTTGGAAAGCAATGACCATGGGCGATGAGCCAGCGTTTGTGTCACCAATTTGGAGAGCCTCGTTGTCGTATGGGACCAGGATACCGACAAAGAAGATGGTGAAAACGAAAAGGGTGAAGATGCTCCAGAAAGTCTTGCGAATGGCTTGAGGCATAGTAACACGGGGGTTTGCGGACTCTCCAGCACCGATAGCACAGAGCTCAGTACCCTGGTACGCGAAACCGGCCTGGATGAGAACGGCCCAGAAACCGACAAACTTGGCAACAGGTCCTTCGGCCAGGTAAGGGGCGAAAGCACCGGGGGAGTTCCAGTACTTGAAGCCGATGTAGCCTTGCGCACCAACACCTGCGTTCATGCAGATGGCGTAGATCCAGAAGCCAACAAGGGCGACGACCTTGATCAGCGCGAACCAGAATTCGAATTCTCCGAAGATATCGACAGGCAAAAAGTTAACAGCCGTGATCGGTACCCAGAAGATGGTGATGAAAATGCCGATGCTGAGGTCCGAGTCCCACCATTGGATGATAAGACCAGCGGCTGTGAGTTCGAGCGCATATGTGATAGACCAGGAGAACCAGTAAATCCATCCCATGGAGAAACCTAGCGAAGGGTCGACAAAACGAGCAGCATACTGTGTGAATGCACCAGAAATGGGTAGGTAGGTAGCCATCTCAGCCAAACTGAGCATGACAGAGTAGACCAGGGTACCAACGAAAACGTAAGCCAAAAGTGCTCCAGCAGGACCAGCAGTAGCGATGGAGCCACCACTGGCGATGAAGACACCAGTTCCTACTGTGCCACCAATAGCTACGAACTGCAAGTGTCGGGACGAAAGCTTGCGCTGTAGCTCATCCTTGGGGGGAGCGGCCTGCTTCTCAACGTCGCTCGCTGCGTGCGAGACCGATTTGTCCGACCGCTGGTCCATCTTGGGCGTAATTTCCTCAGAGGCGGATGCCATGTTGGTGGTGGTGTCGGCAAAGAACCCGAAGACAGGGCTTGAGCTTCAAAAGGTGCACAACAACAACGAAGTCGTGATGGTTGATGTCAAAGGCGCAAGAGCCAGGGACAAAATCGATATTTCAATCAAACACACGGTCACAGGAAGTGGAGTCATCGCGCAATACTCCATGAGCCATCATGTTAGCCGTCGGCGTACTCCACGCTCTGGAAAGCCAGTCGACCGTCCAAATTTTCATCGTCGCTCCACTTGGCGGGCAACACACTCGTTTCGCCGCGCAAGATGCAGAAGTTGAACCGTGACGGTAGGGTGATCGAAATTTTCGAGCCGGGATTAGGTCGGCTACGTGCGGGTTGGCGCCGCCAGTTCGCGTCCCCTTGATCGCGAAGGTACAAGCGGCAATGCTTATCGCGGGATTACCGTGTGGAATGTGTAGCTTGGCCGTTCCTTGCGTTCCCAGCAGGAAAAATCTGCAGCTTAGCTGTATCATTTTCGGGGAACTTTGTGGCGGCAACATTTTTTAGGTATAGTGTGAGGGCCGGCCCTTCATCGGGTGACGGCCTTGGCGCTGTGCGAATCAGACTTCACCCATCGGAAAACCCCATCAGGCTTATCATGACTCCGTCGCATGTCACCGCATTCTCCATCCTACCCCATTCTCCAGCCGGCAGTTGGAGAGCTCTTCATCCGTCGTACTCAGGAGACTAGCATGCTGAGGTAATGCTGAAGTTGTGTTCCGTACATACCCAGCTTGAGAGTCTATCGTGGCTTCTGGCCATCGCAACATTCCCGCAATCATCGTGAAGGACAAGCTTCAGCATAGTGGCTACACAGTACATGCCGAGTGAACCAGCCAGACCAACAAGATACCATTGGTGTAACAATATAGAGGGACTACAAATGTCCTTTACAGCCCAACACCTTCCACAGGCAAGAGAGCGTACATGTACCACATTCGCATGTAGCTTCGCACCATCTTCCCTCTCATTTCCTTCGACGTTGAAAGCTGGACTTACTCTTAGTCATGCCCAGACGTAGCACAGAGACTAGACCCCAGATATCTCAGCCCTATGCACTCCAGGACGTGCCTAAGTGTGGTGCTACCGTCGCGCTGAGACATGGGATCCAGCCGAACGCTCGCCGGATCGTTCAAGCCTAGCTCTGGGGATATTTAGATGCTTTCGAGTGATCTGGGGTAGATCCGCCCGTTACGAACGGTTGGAGTAATTGAGCGGAGGCTAGTATCTCGTTTCGTTGCTACGATGTCTTTCTGTCAGAGCCCTGTCCAGCGTTAGCATCTGCACTGGGATAAGCGCCATGCACTCGTTTGCCGTAGCCTTCTCACCAATCAGGACGCAGTCGATTTTGTCTTTGTCAAGAATGTTCGAGTTTATGCAATAAATGGAGACAATGTTCGCTTTGGTTTTTTGTATCCTTCTGTTTGTCCACTTAGTCCTACTGAAACTGGAGAATATTGATACCAGTACTGCATATTCTCAACGAGATCTTTTAATGGAAATTCGCAACGTTGTCTGATTTCCCGTACACGATACCGTTGTTATCGTCAATCTAGATTTTACGTCTCGCCTTCCAGCCAACAAGGCATATCGTGCAATCATAGCAAGCACGCACTCAGCAAACGATCTGCTCTAAAACTCAGCCTGTGAATTTCTAGGAGGCTGTCGCTAGCACACATATCAACCGTATAGTCATCGTTGCTGGGACGGTACATGTCTTTCTGAATGAGACAGCAGCTTGGTGACGGCTTTCATGGTTTTGTACAACTAGACTGTCAGTGAGACAGTAGCTGATCCATAACATTCTTGGCCGTTGCGGGTTTACATAGCAGTCTCAATCTTGCTATGACGCCGAGGATCGAAAACACTCTCTATATGTCGCTTCGTGACGCGGACATAAGTGCCTCTTTGGTCAGCACTAGACAGTTCGACGCACCGATCAACACCGGCTATGACCCGTTCATTGCGTTTCCTCTTCTAACAATGAACAAAGTCTTGAGCCACGGACAGATCTGATATCGCCCGGTGGCTAAACAAGTTCCAGGTGTTTTCATGCTCTCTACCTTACCTTTTACATGGTCAAGCGAACTCCAAAAGAGGACGGAGGAGCTGAATCTGATATTGACTCCATGCAACCATCAGTCGAGGGTGGCTAAGGAGGCGTCTTGGCTTACGCACTATTATGAGATCCTTGAATTGTTGCACTCTCCTGCAGTGAACATGGTCAGTTAGGTGCCTGATCCGCTGACATTCTTCAGGCTTTTCGAGACACTCAATGTGTCGCTCAATACTGCCGTTGCGTCTCGATAATTCTCATCATCTCACGACTGTTTAACGCCGAACGTACTTGGCCTTATAGTCTTGATGCGAACAGTGTGAAGGGTAAGTTGGTCAAGTTCGGATTGGACAGTGGACAAGTTGGAACTAGCATCTCAAGATATGGACGTGCCAAAAATGAGGCTTGTTGCCATGTGTTCCAGTGAAATTTCTCAACAAAGGAGAAGCGTAAAGCATGAGCTGCTGCCGAGGAGCTTCGGGTATGGTGACAAAAACCCTTATGTGTGTTGAACTCTGCTTGCGCATAACCACAACCCATCATGACGCGGAAGCTTGCTTCCCAACATTTCCCATCGCGTCGCGTCGCGTCAGGTTTGCCGACTGTCCGCTACATAGACTACACTTACCGCCTTCAGCTGCCGAGGGTCCGCTCGCGGTTTCGCCTCTGCGCCACTGCTGCCAGGACGCTATTGTCGCGTTGACAGGATCGCGTGGAAGAATGCAATTCACCTGAAAGAATTTACTTCAGTTACATTGAGCGCTCTGTGCTATTGGCTCTCCAGATGGCAATGATGTAAATCCTTCTGCACGACTTGTTTAGATCTTGTTGCGCTGTCAGGAACCGGTCCTGCTGTGACGTAGATCCATGTAAGCGAGGTCGGGTTGTCACGCCTGAATGAGGTAAGGCGTGGACGTGTGGGGCTTAACGGCCGCCTGGGCATGCACCTGCAACGTTCCGTTCCAAGCGTTTTCACAACGTCTCCTGAGTTGAAGACGTTCTTTTCGACAATTTAGGACCGATTAAATCGACCGTTGTGCCTACCGGATGACTACGGATTGCCTTACCTGAACTTTAATAGAGTCTTCGGATATAATGGCCAGCCCTGCGAGAACTGCAGAATCAGATATACTTCTTTGTTTGTACATGCCTATACATTCTCATCCTTGTGCTATATCACCCGCTAACCGAACCATCACCAGGTTTTCATCGTGTTACAGGGTTTTCCTTAGAAGCTGGCTCTAGATTTCCATTCGTCACCGCACCCTGTCAGACCCCTTAGCCCCACGTTTCGATTGTTTTTCTAGACCTCGTCACACACCCTCCTTGTATGCGAGCACGCCTCAGCGACGCGTTGGCGGTTGAGAGCTTTTTGCCACTGTTCGCTGTGGCTCATCAGTCAATGGAGATCTACCGGTTGCTAAAGAAAGATTTGAGATAAACGCATGATGTGGGTAACATCAGAGCTTCGCCTCCACCAAGTCGATCATTGAGAGATGGCGAAGCTGTGACCAGAGTGTCGGGGAGCATTCCCATGCTTGCATTGATACAATTCCCATCGTGAATGCCGTGTAAATGGACCACATAAAACAACTTGGCTATGCAGGAGTTGACTACGAACTTAACGCTCGGAGATGAGCATCATGCAAGGTCTGTGAGCGAGTGCTCCGTTAGCCGGCACCCCAGCTCCATGTACGTCACTGGCGCTGAAGCCTCAGATCTTAGGTGGTGTCTGAGTGCCCTATGGCAATATTCGGGGCAGTCGCAAGCCCCTATGAGCGGCTCGATGATAATATTGTGCCACCACCGGTCGTACAGCTAGGACACCCTGCCGCAAAACTACGCGCCAGGGGCAGCCAAAAGATGCCCAGTCTGTAAACACCTCGCATTCAGTATCTGATCCCTACCACGAACAGTTAAACCTCCGGTATCGATCTACATTTAACAGTATCCATTCCTCATGCGACAGCAACTCCAGCCGTGCACGTTTCGAGATCAACAGCCCTAACAGATGCTCCACCCTCGGTACCAACCAGTCAACAGGATCAGCCAGGAACATTAAAGCTGAACCCGCTTCGATCGACGTCACTCTTTACCGGGTACAGACTCGCCATGAAGAAGTTGGGGACGCCAGGTGGACCCCGTCACCGTTATGTTGACCGTTATGGACGTGCATTCCCGTTCTGACCTGATCCCCTGGCGGCGATGACGATCGTACTCTGGGAATGCTGGTGTTTGATGACGATGTCAATGCGACCAAGTGTGGTGTACTTGAAATGAACCCTGAACAAATTGAGGGTTGAGAACATATAAAGAGAGCAACGAGATCTCGACAATTGGAACATCATCGCACACCATCAATCCACATCAACAACTCTACAACACACTTCCAAACCAATACCTCCTTCTTTTAAGAATCAACCAACCAATCAACCTTCAAAATGCAGTTCACCATCACCGCCGTTCTCGCCTTCGCTGCCACCGCTGCCTTCGCTGCTCCCCTCGATGAGCGCCAGGCTGGACTCTGCGCTTCCGGCAATCCTGTCTGCTGCGCTACCGACGTCTTAAACCTTGCCAACTTGGACTGCGCTCCTCGTATGACTTTCCCATCCTCTATCTCTTAAACAATCAGATTATTAACATTACCCTAGCTGCCGTCACCCCCACCACCATCAACGCCTTCATTGATGGATGCGCCTCTGCAGGTCAGCAGGCCAAGTGCTGCCTCATCCCCATCCTCGGCCAGGCTCTCATCTGCTCCGACGTCAACCCTACCGCTGCTTAAGTCGACTTAGCGCGTTTTGTCGCCTCTCATCCAATACGGCACGAATAATGTATATCGTCAAGATATGATCGTGCCTGGGCTGCTTGGATAAATGTACACTACTTTTGTTTCGAATATCTAGTTAGGGATTGTCTCTTAATACAAGATTTCACAAGAAAAACCTCGCTTCAACGATGTGACATTGAAATCTTCTATCTAAACAAATGCGGGTGCGAATGCGCTGACCCGATATTGACTGCTGAGAGCAAGAACGTTAGAAACAAAGTCATACTATGAATATGACTTGGGTATCTTCGCTGGTACGCAAGGTACACAAACGAGAGATAAAAAATAGACCTTGAAGTATACGGCTGTTGTGCACGTTGATCAGAACGCCAGTCATTTGAGACCGGGACGCCTCTAGAAGCTGCAGAAATATCAATGCGATAAAGAGCACGTACCAGAGATGCCTATGTACCCTTGGCGGTAGCACGTAAAGTACTCAGTTGTCCATCCACCTCATTCTGTTCTTCTCCCATGTCCTCTCGAGACGAGGCCACACGCCATCGTCATAGTGTCGACCGAGTATGTCGCCAACCTCCTTGTCCTCGCAGTACACGGCGTTGTGAAAGAAGACACATGCATTTTTCCAATTTCTCAGGGATGCGTCGTTCTTCGCGAGACCACCACAAGCATCTGTCATTTGTGCCGCCCGTTTGACCAGTGCTGTGATATCACTGATGGTAGGTTGAGATGTATCGCTGTATTTGCTGTAGTCTCCGAGTTTCGCCTGTAGTCGGAGGACGACAGCTGCGCGTTTAAAGCTCAACGCTACCTTCTCTAAACTGGCCTTCACAGAATCAGGAGTTCTTTGTTTGGGCGCTTTACCATTCAAGATCTCATGGAAGTCAACAGAAGCAGTGAATTTCCAAAATGTGTTTCCAGCGACCATATTCGTTTTGAACCCAAAAGAAGCCGGTTCGAGCTGCTCCAGCTGCTTATGACTTAGCCCAGACCATGTGTTAATATCTTTGAAGTCCACTGGTGGTAAGGTCTGGCTTTGTACTGAGGAAGGGTTGGGATTGTTCGGCATATTTTGCGGCTGCGATGCGATGGGGTCCGCAGTAGTCGGGTTGCATCCAGTAGTCATGGCATTTTGGATCTGTGTCTGCATGTTGGAGGCTGGCGGAAATTGCGTACTCGATGGAGGAAATTGCGGCAGCTGTTGTCGAACCACTGGCTGATATGACAGCAGTTGGTTAGAGATGGTTGGTGCTACATTGTACTGCGGCGTCGACCACGAGGGCATTTGTGCCACCTGCGGCAAGTGATCGTGGGGCGTTTGAGTTGGCTGTACCACGATTTGAAGAGCTTGTGGTGATGGTAGGGGCTCAGTACAATCCAAGTCTTGGATCATCTCCTCCAAACCCAGATAGTTTGCGAACTCACGATACAGCTCAAGGAAGGTTATAAGCTCTGGGCCCCAATACATTTGAATGTACCAGCCTACAGGAACTAAGAACATCCAGAACTCAATTATGGAGGTGTTCCAACGAAGACCGGAGGACTGTTCCGCAGTCATACCATTCTCGAAGTAGGGCTTCAGGTCATTCGCCGCACTCGATATCAAGCTAAAGATCTGACCTGCCGAAGAACTGCATTCGGTTTTGATATCGGCGGCCATAAGGAAAGCCTTCATCGCAGCCTGAAGAACAGGCGCCTGTGTTGCGTGGTACTCGATCGTCATTCTTGCCGAATTCGCTGTTTGTAGACAGTTGTAAACAGTTGCCGGAGTGAACGTTGTAGTTGTTCGAAGTTCACATGAAGGCGCCAACGTGTAAGCAGTCGGCGTTGGTATCGTCCTGGGAGCAGATTGAACAGATAGTTCAACAGCCTTATGAGCAGGCGTGACAACTACATCGTCCTTCATATTGATCGTCGCAGACTCCACAACATGCTGAGGCTTCGACGTAGTATCTTCCGTGTCGACGTTCTTGTCGTCTGTAGACATATATGCTCCTGGCATATACATGAACATAGCCATCCACTTGCGGTCAGCGCAGCGTAGTTGTCCCCAAATCTTTGGATACTGCATCGATCTGTTCCGATCGAGATGCGCGAATGACTCGCCGGTTCCACGAAAGTTTTTGAAGGGGAATTGAGAGGGTGACGGATATGCGGGGGGAGCTGGTTTTTCTTGCGCTAGTGTTGGAGATGCTGGTATAACGGGGGTGCAGGCGGGAGTAGCAGTCTTCTTCATGTTCTGCGATTCTCCTCTTCCAGCAAGTTCATGGAGGTTGTTCTTGGGGACGACGGAAAAGACGCCTAACTTGAAAAGAAACTCAGCGAGCACACGTGGTGTACATACACCGACCGTGAGGAGGCCAAGGACGCGGAGCCAGGTTGGGATTCCGTTATTGCTATATTCGTAGCAGACGTTCCAGTAAAGATAGTTTACTTCCCAGTATAGTTCATCGAAACCCTCGCTAAGACAGTCGATGACCTTGGGAACAACTTCAGAGGACACGACGGTGTGGCCGATTCCGAGAGTTACTAGGAGAAGACAGAAAAGAATAGCGATAGTGTCAGGATGCATCTTGGTGGCAAAACGTGCGACACACGAGCTCGGGAAGAGGGGCATGACGGGCTCTCAGGATCAAACAATGCCTTGCGGATGTTCTGATAGTCGTGATACCAGAGTTGGAGCGTGTAGACGTACGGTTGCACGCAGTCGAGCGAAGGTTGGGCGATGAGGAAATGTGTTATACTGTGCGTGGGCAAAAAGATATTTCAGCTGCGACCGTGGCTGGGTCCGTTTCAGATGCCAATTCACTACGGAAACAATAACACTGATATCGCAAGGCAGAAGCGAGTCGCAAATTGCGGTGCTGGACAAACGGAGGGCTTGGCGCGATATCGGTGGCGAGTGGGGAGTGAATGGGACGATGACCAGAGATGGAACTTATCGAAGTCAGATCATCATATCCTAAACGATATCTGCGTGTAGAGGAGCACGCCCTTTCAAAGGATGGTGCTATGAAGGCATCGTTGACGTGGGACTCGCTGGACTTGGTGCATAGAACAGATGATACACATCCACGACCAAGTAAGACATTTGGGGTGAAACGGAGATTAACCTACATGCACGGTTCCTGAATTGAACCGACTTTCACTTTCTTCGTCCGATTTGGATATCCAAAGCTTTTGCGAGGATGTAGAGCATTTCCAACCGCACACATGCCACACCCTTCTCTTTACCCATCCGGACCGGGTTACCTACAATAGCCTCTACTTCGATTCTTCGATCCGACTGAACATCTTGAAGCATACTGGGTTCGATACCGGACTTGTTCGGAATCCTGGCCTGCGCCCGCCCGAGCTGATCGTTTACCTCTTCCAATGTGATTTCGTATCCGTGAGCAGCTGCAATATCGCGAATCTCCAGCATCACGGCTAGAACCACACCGTTCGCTTCTTCTGAGGCAGTGAGTACATCCGTGTCTTTGCTCAGAGCAAGAGCACATATAGGGTTCCAGGACGCATTTACAAGTAGCTTGAACCATCGTTTTTGCTGAACATCGTCATAGAATTCCGCTGTAGCACCGGCAGAAATGACAAGCTCTGTGAAATTTTTCGCATGCGTTCCTTCCGCAGATGACGGATAGGCTCCGACTTGAAGTTGCTCGACTTCGCCGTGTTTAATGACACCGGCTGGCCGCTGGGTGGCAGGTAGATACACAACGGCACTAATGATCGAATTGTCCGGATATGCCCTCAGGTATTCTTCCTCGATACCAACGCCATTCTGAATAAGTACGATAGCTGTATGTCCAGGTGTTACAGCAGGAGCGATAAGCTTCGGTACCGTATCTGGGATAGCCTTGCTGCAAACGATGATGTAGTCGAATGGCTCCGACGATTGAGATGCTGCTTCTTCACAATCCCGTACGACGTTGGGTTTGAAGTGCAGATTCTGGCCAAATATCGATGAATTAATGGTGAAGCCGTCTTTCTTTACGACTTCGTAGTTCGAGCGGCAGACGGCAGTAGTTGAAGCTACCTTGCTGAGAAGGTACAGATATACTGTTCCTACGCTACCGGCACCGAAAAGAAGAATCCTTGGCTGCGACTCAGAAGACATGGCAAAACTTCGGTATTGAGAAGGGTGTTGTGCTGGTTTTGTTGCCGTGCAATGTGAAGATTGCATGGATGTTGGAGTCTTGGCCTCGAGGCGATAGCCGTACACGTACCCCCCAATCCTTCGCCCCGGCATTAGGACCCGTATCCTCTCAAAATCGTTTAGGCACTCCATTGCCCACGATCAGTAAGCCGCCCGCGGTAACGGCCAATACTTCATTTTATGCTCAATCAGCAAGCTAATTTGACTGGCAGGACAGTTTTATTCACGAGCTTAGTCCTTTTAGTACATGCTCCCACAATAACATTATCTTTCAGGATGCAACATCGCACAAACAATTATACACCATTCACTGACATGCGGAAGCTCAGCTAGCAGCCTCGAAACTGAAACAAGGATCTCAGCCGCACACGGGTCCTGCAAAGACGATTCGTGGCTTTTCATGCAATCTAAACGATCGTATCCATTCGCTGCCCCTCGTTACCCATGTCGCACCCTGCATGCTGGGGCAGGGAAAAGAGTGGTCAAGTCTGCAAGGCTATAATCGATACGTCTCCCAAGAGCTGGGCAGATAAATCCAAGTCGCTCGGAATGACTAGTGATTCCTGGCCCCATTCGCCGGCTGTAGGTATAACAGCCACGAGCTGATCCGGCGCTCTCGTATTCTGGTAGTCTGTTTAGCCTCATCGCGATACGCAATCTGCCGGTAGGGTAGCGCGCACCTCGCGACGATGAACAACCTCTTTTTCGTCCTTCTTAGCGCGTTCGTAGCGCATGTTATCGCGGCGAGTCAGATCGCACTCTTCTTCGATGATAACTGTCAAGAATCATTGAGAGGTATCGAAGGCCCAAACGGCTATCCCAACGGCACCTGTACAGATCTCAGGCGCAATGGCGCGTACGGAAGCTTCCAGGTCGTGGGACTGGACCCAGGCTGCGCTGGTATGTGCTTTGCGAGAATGAGGACGCGATAGCTCAGACGGCTATGCTAACCATCTGTATAGTCACCATTTACATGAACGACACGACGGTCGACATCTGTTCCGGCTACCAAGAAGAAATCCAACCGATCGATTGCTACAATTCGACTTTCGTATACTACAGCATCGACTTCTGTGACGCTGGTGCCATCAGTCCCTCGCCGTCTACAACACTTACGCCTAGTTCCACAACGTCGCCGTCGCCATCCCCACCTCCCCCAGCCTCCTCGGGCCCGTCGACAGGCGCAATAGTGGGGGCGGCAGTCGGTGGAGGAATAGCGCTGGGCATCATAGTTGGACTGGCAGTGTTTTTCTTCATGAAGAAGCGAAACTCAGCACGTCTGCAGGGGGCACGAGGTTTTGCAGAGCTTACAGGCGTGACAACCGTGACACCAGTCGAGGTGCACGCAAAGCACATCCAGGAGCTAGGTCCAGGAGCGGTGGCGTACAAATATAATCCTGTGGAGATTGAGCAGCCTCCTGTTGAACTCGCGGGGATGGAGATGAGGCGCGATGAAGGGAAAACACTGCATTAAGATTAGATGACTCGGGTACATGTATTGGAGCTATTAAATGCACATGCATATTATGAAAAACGCCGCGTTCACGGAAGCAGTACATCGTAACTCTATCCAGAGTCCACCCGAGGACCACCATCATACTGGATTCTGGAATCACAAACCCAAGGAAGTGGCTGAATAGGCCGGCTTCCCTCTCGCGTCGAAGAGGCTCTCAGAGGTCTGCCGATACTTCAGCAAACACCCAATCACCATCTCGATAGACGATATCTCCTTCCAGTGCCGCTTCACCAACATCAAATGCGACCCTGTGGAGATATACTCTGCCTGCTTCACTCTTAACGCTACGGCCAATGAACGCTGTCCTAGGCTGGCTGCGCATGGCACTGAGAGCAAGCTCCACTAGCTCCGGGTCGAAGAGCCGCAAGACCCCATCGTCGTCCGGGCTCCAGCGTCTCACAGTCATTGGTGAGTGTGGGTAGGGCGCTTTCTCG
This sequence comes from Alternaria arborescens, assembly GCF_004154835.1. Taxonomy (NCBI): domain Eukaryota; kingdom Fungi; phylum Ascomycota; class Dothideomycetes; order Pleosporales; family Pleosporaceae; genus Alternaria; species Alternaria arborescens. Next base: position 331,180 of record NW_021167859.1, on the reverse strand, counting down.
AGAAGTCTGAAGAGCCATAGGTACTCGATCCTGGGCATTGTCTCGATGATCTGTAGTGGTTCGATCCAATTCCCTTGAGGAAAGCCTATGGATGAGCATGATATATGTTTCAAAGTCGCAGCGTGCAGGCGAAGGAAGTCCGTCCACTCATTGTGCGAAATAAACACATCTGTGAGATCAACATGCGAGAAGCCAGGCCAGTGGAATTGGAATGATCCAGCTGGCTGGTAAGATAGCTCTAAGAAAGTATAATCGCCTTGGAACTCGAACTTGCGCAAATCTGAAGCTGTGCTGAGCAATTTTTGAAGCCATGCATGACTGACTTGGCCGAGGGCTGAAACCTGACGTACTTGTTTTGAGAAGTGGTCTTTCCAGACTGCGGAGTCGAGATCAAAGAATGTGATCACGTCGTCGTTGGAATACTCTGTGTTCCAGAATTGAAAACCCAGCCCTATGATGTTGTGTAAATTGGCCTCTTGCAGAGTCCGCAGAACCAAGTCATATACTCAATTCGCGCCGCTGTCTCCACGCCTCCCCCTTGGCTCGGCCTCCTGTCCCTTCATTGAAAGTAAGTGAGCTTGTCCACACCGGATACCGGCATCGCCGGGCTCGGGATCGTGATAATAGAAACTAATCGTATCGATCTGAATAATCTTCAGGTTTTCAAGCTCGCGGAATACCTGTTTGAGAATGAACGAATCCATGCCGGAGCGCTGAACACTGGCTTGGAGATCTTTCTGGGGTTTCTCTTCTTTGGCCTCATATATGCTGTGCCCAACGCGTTCGCCGCTCACGGTGATCTGGCGGACATACTTGGATAATACAGGGTGATGGCAGATGTCGAATAGTATGGTAAGACTGGTAGGGTGCAGGATGACAACGAGGTGACGGAAAAAGCGTCGTCCAAAGGCATTTGCTGAATTGGCGTTGAGCGCGCGACATACGCAGCGTAGACCGATAAGTTCTTCATCCTTAAGATAATCGAAGATGCCACCCACAATCTCAACCGGCAAGTCGAGCAGTCGAAAAGGCGGTTGCGACGCTCTAACAAGAGCCGCTTTTGCTCTGTCACGAGCAGTGATCATGGCGGTAGTGCAATGCTAGTGACGGTGGAGAGAGTGGCAGTGAGGAGTTCGAGTCGATTGTAGGTGAGAGAAGATTGTTGTCCTGGCTGAGACGTTCTTGCCCACTTGTTTACATCAGGGTCGTGCGCTTTTGATGATAAGCCAAACTGTCACTTTAAGAAGGCACCACTGAGAACATGAACAGCGGGGGGTTTGCTCTTGACTACTCAAAGGATACAACATCACTGTTCTGACGAGGTACAGTATGCTGAACAAAGACTGATCCAAGGTAATGATAAATGTACAAATGTGAAGAGAGGTCTATGGTCATATGCCAAAAGTAAGGGAATACCAAAAGTGAAACGCCGCCGAATGAGTCTCCAAACTCCACAAACCAATTTATCGAATTCAACTCCAGAAAGCAGATGCTACTGAAACCACAGACCGAATGTGGTCAGCCCTATGTTAGGTCATCCAGTTGACGCGTATCAACAAGCCCGATTATACGTGTAGCTTTTATACACACCTCATGCCACTGCCAGCCTCATTAACGTCTTATATCTTCTTCTTCTTTGTGTGAAACATGTTATATTCTGGCCTTTTCCTCTTCAAAGTCGGGTCAGGCGCTGACTGCCCATTTGGCGCTCTTGGCTTGGGTGCGCTGAACGACATCCCGGGGGGTAACGACGTCCGTGTGGGTGGTGGAGGATTGCGCTGCTGTGGTGCTGGCCTTTGTGTAATATTCGGGCGGTTTGCGGATAACGACGGCGTTGGGCGAGATTCGGGTTTATTGCTAATAGACGCCGAAGCTTGTCTGGACACTACCATGCTTCGTGGAGCTTCGTTTTCTGCCATCCTAACCATCCTTGCCGGTGCTTGCCTAACGGTGGTCTTCCTCTGCTCTAGAAGATGTTGTGGTATGTGGCTAGCCTTCGGGCGTTCGCGACCGTGATCGAACATGCCACGCTTCAGCTTATCGAAGGCGGCTTTGCCAGTCTTCGCAGGTGCACCCGAGGGTTGGCCCCAGCTGCTGGTAGTCCGGCCGGTGAACATCTTACTGGCGCCAGCACCGTATCCAAATCTGGTTTCCACAATCAGTGTCTTGTTCTGTGCGCGATCTTTCTGCAGCGCCTGCATCTGCTGCTTGAGGGCCTCTTTGTCGGCCTCTTTCTCCAGTTCCGCATCTTTCTTCAATTTGCGGTAAACTTTGCTCCAGTTTCGAGGATCGCGCGGCTCGTGCGGCTTCTTCTCCCAGTCTGGAATGTCGCGCTTAATGAAGCGGAGCCAAATCTCGCCCGTCTCTCCGAGTAACTGTGGGCAGTTTGCCTCGAGCTCGAGGAGCTGGTCTGGGCTTTGTACGAATCGGAGGACTGGTTGCAGGAAGGAGTAGGGTAGATCGCCAACATCTCGGAGCATGTCGATGTTCTTAATCAGGCGCTGTCGAGCCAGCTCGAAAAGGCTTGCGACGGGCATGGTGATGGGACGGTTTATTACAGGGTCTATCCAAAAGCGAAGGGTACAGAATGTTGCGAGGCGAAAGTCAAGGGTTGAACGGTGCGGTAATTCAGGAGTCGCTGATTGTATAAATATAGTTTGCCGTGAAATCTCGTTGGTAGGGTGACTGCTACGTGACGTGAATCATGAATAGGCGGAATGAGGGCAGCGTGGACCGTAGGATGGGGCTGAGGACCCCACGGAACTCACGACAGCATCTCGGTAGGCTAGTTCGGAAAGAGAGGTTTACTGGGTAGATAGCGCTTGCCAGAACAACGTTAAGCGACTTAGTGAAAAGTGAACCAAGGGAGGTGAAGGCGAAAGTGATGAGGAAGGTGTTGGGGACTTGTCGCTGACGTCTGGTAGCGGTGCTGGACGCTAACAGAGACCCTTGTCGTACGCGTTCATCAACCCGCGGAACTTCAATATCGCGACTTCAACAACGACAACGACTTACCCTATACCAATAACCTCTCTACGCCAGTAGCATAAACGGGAAAGAATGGCGATCAAGGACTGGGGCCTCTTATCCCAAGCGGACGAAGGTAGGCCATCTAACATCCGGCACGTAGCTTCTACTAATTCCAGCAGATGCGCTTCATAATGTATCCCGCCTACTAGCTGTCGAAGCTCGTCCGTACACAAACACCGCCGGTCGCATACTCAAGCCGGACTTCTTCGAGGATGCGCGCCCCAGACAACTCCCCTCTCCGCCCCCAGATGCCTCCGCCGCAGAGGAGGAAGCAGCGGCAGCCATTGTCGAGCGCGAGCAACAAGCACACAATATCGAGATATGGCGGAAAGACATCATGAATGAGCTGTCACTACTAGACTTTGCGATACTGCGATCTGAGTTCACCACGAATAGCAATCACACTGAGCGCGAGCGTTACGCTGTTGAGAAGACGGCCATCGAGGCAAAGCAAGAGCACGTGCGCAAGACGATAGAAGATCTGCGCATCAGACTAGTCGAGGCGAAAGAGACGCTCGCCGTACGTAAGACGTATGACGAGCTCACAGAGAAGATCACCAGCAGTAAGATGCTGAAGCCACGGGACGAGCAAGCACATGCTCACGAGAAGCTGGACCAGGAGATAGAAGAACTCAGAAACGAAGTGCAATCGGCGAAGAATACCTGGAGTGAGCGCCGTACGCAATTCGGACGAATCGAGGAAGAGGCACGCGGCATGTTACGGATGATCAAGGACGAGAAAGAGGAAGCTGAGCGCAAGGAGGGCATGATGAAGGATGGAGACGAGGATGGTGAGGGCGAGGGCAGCACTTCTAGGGGAGATGTCAGCCATGCCGGCACCCCGAGGCCGGACGGTGGCATGACTCCAGGGCATGCCAGTCAGAGTGGAGAAGGTTCGTCTCTGAGGGTACCACCACAGGATCGCTTGAAGCCTCTATCGCGGGACGTCAGCGCTGCGCCATCGCCTGCCAGGTCTGGTGCTGCGGATGACGCAGAGATGGTAGATATGGGGGCAAACTCAGGAGATGGAAACGATGGTGATTCCTCCGGTCTTGAAGAAGGCGAAGACCTTGAAGATGGGGAGGAAGACGGCGAAGATCGCTCAGAGGTCAAGATGGACGAGTCGTGATTGTGCTTGAACAGCAGTCTGCTTGATGATTTGATTGCATAGCGCGGTGTTCAGGGTATCATTCCATCTTCTTTATAGCGGTGCCATGGCCAGCTGCAGTACCAACTACCTGTCTCTCCAGTGATCACGAGTCTAAGCGGCCTCACGCATAGCTGCCTTGCCCTTCTCAACAGCCTCTTTCGCCTTGGTGACTTCCTCTGGTGATGCCTGGCCGCCGCCTTCCTTGTTGTTCTCCTACAAGTTATCAGTACTAGGTAATCAACCCAACTATAATGTGGACTTACCAGCTCCTCCTCCAGCTTCTCCACTGCCTGCTCGATCTTGGTCTTCATGCCAGGCAGAACATTCTTGGTTTCTTGGAGGGCTTGACGCTGTGCTATTGTTAGACCTGGTGTGCCAGATATCCTTCTTGGTGGCTACGCATACCTCTTGCCTCAAGGTGTACTCAGCATTATCGTCGCCCTCACTGGTCTCGGCCTTCTTGATGCGCGCCTCTTGCTGCTCGATCTCCTTGTGGTAGCTTGCTTCTTCCTTGACAAGGCGGGTCACGACGCCAGTTGCAATAGCGAGCTTGGACGGAGGAGCCATGTTGGAATGGGAATTGAAGTAGACGTGTTTGTAATTTAGAGAGACAGACGAACAAAGACCTCAGTTGATATACGTCGGTTTATGTGGTTGCTTGCTTGTAAACATTTGTTCACGGCGGGGCTAGCTGCCGCCCCACTACGTAGGAATTGGTTTACAGCGTGTGGACATATGGACCAGCGGAACGTTGCGGTGTTGAACTACGACAATCTTGCATCTGTTTCCAGTCTTTCATGAAGATTTAGTTGACTCTTAGTCGTCTTTCAGCCTTCGAGCTGCAGCTTCAACTGAGGTGCCAAGACCACTTACGTCCATTTGTAGACTAGACTGAACGCGTCCCTGTGCCCACGCGTCGAAAGGAGAGCGCGCGACAAGCCCACCATCCCTAGCAACCCCTCTAAAACAACAACAACACGTTCACTGTTGCTGCCGCATAGAGTGCCACAACCATGGACTCTTCCCCAGCGAAGCGCCGCTCCGAGCGCACATCTGCATCGGCGACTCCAAGACGAAGCGCCCGTGGTCAAAATTCTCAGATACCTGACAGCAGCCCAGCGCCGGCGGGTCCAGACGAGCAGTTGCAGTCTGAGGCTTCGCAGGCCTCACAGCGTGGATCGCTAGCAACTCCACGCAATGCAAGATTTCAGACCACTTCGACACAATCCCCGCTCTTCTTCCGCTCATCGCCAGCCAACCCCTCCGGCGCAGGACAAGCTAATGGCGAGGACGAGAGCGATGGTGGTGCGACACCAAAAGCGTCTGCACAGACGATGGGGGGTACGGAATACTCGATATCAAGTGTTAGACATGTCATTGACAAACTTAGATTCGTCGCCCATTCACTACGCATCTAGCTCTAGCCCTGGCCGTGCCCGCAATGCCCAAAGCAACGTCCCTGGAAGCAGCAGCAGTGCCCTTTTTGTACGTGGCTCCGAATCCGCGGCTCGCAATCGACGAAGCGACATCCACTCAGACGTCTTTGGCACGAGCTCTACCAATCGTCGACGCAGGTTATTTGTCGATGAGAATGGCATGCCTGTACAGGAGCCTTCAGACGCACCAACCTTCTCCAACATCAACCCGGATACTTCAGACGCGGAGGTCTTAGGCGGAAACTCCTCTCGAGTCATTTGGGGAACCAACGTATCGCTCGTAGACGCCAGACATGCCATGAGAGACTTCTTGATGAACTTCCGAAGAAAGTATCGCATGATCCAGGACGGCGAGCTGAACGAGGGCATGAATCTCCCAGATAATCATCCAGCCATGGCTAGGGAATATGTCGATATCATGAAGATGATGCTGGAGCTTGGTGTTACGCCTTTGAACTTGGACGCGCGCAATCTCAAGGCTTACCCACCGACCAGAAAGCTTTGGCACCAACTGCAGGCCTACCCCAACGAAATCATTCCCATCATGGATGTTGCAATCAAGGACACCATGCTCGAACTTGCTGAGAAGCGCATGGCAGAGATGCGAACTCAGATGTCACAAGCACAGCGTGCTGCTCAACCTAGGGCTCGCGATTCCAGTTCGCTCCCGCCCATGTTGAGCTCTGATGCGCCTACTCCCGGTGCCCCGTCTCCTGCTCCGTTCGCGGAAATCCCGAACTTGGTCAGCGAAGTTGACCAGAAAACATACAACGTTAGGCCATTCGGTCTAGATCATACCATCAACTTGCGCGAGCTCAACCCTGGCGACATGGACAAGCTTGTCAGTGTGAAGGGTCTGGTGATTAGGACTACACCGATCATCCCAGACATGAAGGACGGTAAGTTCACAAGATCACTGTCAAAGTCCTCGGCTAATCTGGCTAGCTTTCTTCCGCTGCTCTGTATGTAATCATACTGTCAGGGTCGACATTGACCGTGGCAAGATTACCGAGCCCACCAAGTGCCCGCGCGCCGTATGCGAGTCGCCAAACTCGATGCAGATCGTGCACAACCGCTCAGGCTTTGCAAACAAACAGGTCATCAAGCTACAAGAGACACCAGATGACATGCCGGACGGTCAGACACCGCATTCAGTGTCCCTGTGCGCATATGACGAGCTCGTCGACGTATGCAAAGCCGGTGACCGTGTTGAGATTACTGGTATCTTCAAGTGTAACCAGGTCCGCATCAATCCGCGCCAGCGATCAGTAAAGAACATCTTCAAGACATATGTCGATGCGCTTCACATTCAGAAAGTTGACAAGAAGCGACTCGGTATTGACGTATCGACAATCGAAGAAGAGCTCGCTGAGCACGCAGCTGGTGATCTGGAAGAAACCCGCAAAGTTTCCGAAGAGGAAGAGGAGAAGATCAAGGCTACTGGTGCTCGTCCTGACGTTTACGAACTCCTTTCTCGCTCGTTGGCGCCCAGTATCTACGAGATGGACGATGTCAAGAAGGGCATTCTGCTCCAGCTCTTTGGCGGTACTAACAAGCAGTTCGAAAAAGGAGGTAGCCCGAAATACCGTGGCGACATCAACGTTCTGCTCTGTGGTGATCCTTCCACAGCCAAATCTCAGATTCTGCAGTACGTACACAGAATTGCGCCACGAGGTGTGTACACTTCTGGAAAGGGTTCCTCTGCTGTCGGTTTGACTGCGTACGTTACCCGCGATCCTGAGACACGACAGCTGGTGCTTGAGTCTGGTGCGCTAGTCTTGTCTGATGGTGGTGTATGCTGCATCGATGAGTTCGACAAGATGTCTGAGGCAACTCGATCCGTTCTCCACGAAGTTATGGAACAGCAAACAGTTTCCATCGCCAAAGCTGGTATCATCACAACCCTTAATGCCCGTACTTCGATTCTTGCATCTGCCAATCCTATCGGATCGAAATACAACGTCAACCTTCCCGTCCCTCAAAACATCGACCTCCCACCCACACTCCTCTCACGTTTCGATCTTGTATACCTTGTCCTAGATCGTATTGACGAGCAAAACGATCGTCGCATGGCTCGTCACCTGGTCGGCATGTATCTTGAAGATACGCCTGAGAATGCTTCTAAGAGCGAAGTAATGCCTATCGAATTTTTGACCGCATACATCTCCTATGCGCGCTCAAATATCCACCCGAAGATCACCGAGCCTGCATCAAAAGCTCTTGTGGATGCTTACGTTGCGATGCGTGGTCTTGGTGCTGACATTCGCTCACAAGAGCGAAGAATTACCGCAACTACACGTCAATTAGAATCAATGATCCGTCTCTCTGAAGCCCACGCCAAGATGCGTTTGTCAGAAGAAGTTACGGCTGACGACGTTCACGAAGCCGTCCGTCTCATCAAGTCAGCGCTCAAGCAGGCAGCTACGGATGCACGTACAGGTCTTATCGACATGTCGCTTCTCACTGAAGGCACTTCGACCAGCGATCGTCGCAAGAAAGAAGATCTCAAGCGCGCTGTGCTAGCCTCGCTCGACGAGCTTGGTTCTGCTGGCCAGAGCGTGCGCATGAACGACCTGGTCAAGAAGGTCAGGGAAGGTGCTAGTGAACAAGTGGAAAATCAGGAGTTCCTTGAGGTATTGCGCAGTGCCGAGCTTGAGGGTGCTGTCCAAATTAGTGGTGAGGGTATGAGGAGAATGGTCAAGAGGGTTGTTGGTAACTTCTAGATCAACTATTGTAGGCATGGCGTTCCAGGGGTTATGGGATAAGCATACCTTTATGAGGCGATGATATGATGTGGTGGATGGATAGCTGCAAGCATTTCAGTAGTCGCGTTGCATTTGTATAGACATTGTGTTCTGACATTGTCCTTTGAAGATATCTACTGTCCTCCAAATTGTATAAACGTCAGATGTCCAATCAACCACAAGGCGGAAGTGCTCCAGAACAGGGGCTGACTCAGCGGCAAGCCTCGGCACGAACTGTCAACACCAGCTGCTCTTACACAACGTCCGCAACAGCTCGCGGTCATGTTCACACTATATCCTTACAATGCTCAACTTGTGTAGTGAAATTTCCGTGAAAGTTCGATGCGTCCAAGCGATAAATCTTACCGCTCCTTGGTGCTTTTCAATCAATGAGTAGTTAATTGCTTGAAGGCTACTCACTTCCGTAGCTTAATCTCAATATCCACCCCGAACGAGACAACACCAATCACAACTACGATGAAGACCTCCAAATTTGCACCGAAGACGCCCGCAGAGAGGCTAGCGCAATCAAAAGCCGATAAGCTCAAGCAGGACAAAGATCGAGTTACGCGACTGTTAGGACGCGTCCGGTGGAAAGCAGAAATGCTCATGGTGTCTTACTTTCGAACCATGGAGATTGTACAGGCAGCTGCTCAGCAGAATGGGGATCACCAGTCCCAGCATGCAATGGGTAGCGGCGCGTCGAGTGTAAGTGGTTACGAGCCTCAACAGCCTGGACGCCGCGAGACTGACATTGCGCAGAAGCAAGCCGAATCCATGTTCAAGGTAGACTTCTTCGAGTTTTACACGCTACTAGAGCGTTACATCACAGATTGTCTCGCTATATTCGGCGTTTTTGTTTCTACCTCCGCGCCGCGCATAAACTTCAATGCCCTCCGTTACGAGACCAACCCCGAGCTTCACCGAACGCGACCGATGGCTTCGCATGCATTCCACGCCAACCTTCTAGAAGCATTGGATGACGAGAAGTGTCCGTTGGCAGGATCACTAGGTCTACAAGAGGTCCGTGTACAACTAGGCATCGCAAAAGAATACCGTAATGCTTGGAAAGATGCGGATAGCAAGGCAAACATTTCCGACGGCGACGAGCGCGCACATATAACGCTTCAAAATTTGCAGCTAGAAGATATGTTGCGCAATATCATTGGCGGATGTGACCTTGCTCACGAAGCAGTGCAGCAGCATTCCGACGATACTACAAATGGGCGTGCACTGACTAGCCAAGACTTTGAACCGAAGAACATGTACGGACATATGAGCATGGAGATTGAGGATACACCATTTGAATACATGGACGACGCGATGGAGCTGGATTGAATGTGATATATACAGTATTATCCATGGAGGAACAAGACTTTCCACTACTCACGCGCCGCGAACCAGCGTACCCGACGGTATACGCACACCCTTGCTTCACTTCTCAGATGGAGCAAGCACACAACGAGCGCAGCTCCTGAGTTGTACTCTTCAAACTATGCTGACATCTTCAATCCACGCCGATGAAAAACGTTCTGGGAATAGCGAGAGCATATAACCGCGAGAAATCTGTAGTAATGCATAACGAGACAAGGTCAGTTGACTACGTACTCTTGATTTGTATCTACTCCTACTCGCCCCCTCTCTTTCTGTCTGCCTCGTCATAAGCACAGAGACTGAGCCGCAGCGCTCATATGCCCAGTGCACATGATCGGATTCATTCTGCGTTCGCCTTCCCCTCGAGCTCGCGTCACGTTACTTCTGTCTCAAGTAACCACTTTCCTACTTTCTAGTCTTTCTTCAATTCCACCTATCGCCTCGATCGGGCTCATCGACCGTTCTTGCTCAATACCAATCTCTTGCATCATACGTTCTTCTTCTGGCTCTTCGTCTTGCAAGACACTGTCCGCACGATATCTGTTGCCATCCGCCTTGGCTGCTGTCTCCTCATGCACAAGCTGCTCTTGTTCCAGTTCCCACTTGCACCTCTCTTTGCAATCCCAGCATACACTTCTCTTACATACGCGCATGTCGTACTTCCACTCATGTCGGTTCAGCATCTCCTGACAGTGTGCACAGTCCATCGGAATGACAATCGTCTCCATGTCGCCGCGTCGACGTGCGATGCTGAGACCCTTGCTAGTGCGGGTGTAAATCTTCATGTCTCCCTCGCTGTCAACGTCAACACCGTCGAACACAACGAGCTTGTCGACCTTGCACCACCACGCAGGTCGACTTTCAGCTTCTGTTCGCGCACGAACTGATGTGCTGGTGAACGCATCCACCTGAGCACCTGGACCTGGAAGCCAGCAGCCATTTGTCGTCTGCCTCGGTGGTGTAAACACGCGCGTCTTTTCTTCCTCGACCCTTTCTTTCTTCGTCGACATGTTCAGTCGTTCCTGTAGTAGCGCTGTGGGTGACCTCAGAGCGGCTTTCGATTGAGTCTTCGAATTGCGGATCAAATCGTAACGCTTCTCGAGCTCGGAGCGTGGCTTGGATGAGTCGGATACTGGGTTTGCCCCTAGATTCAGCTCTGCGGGTCGCTTCAGACGTGCAATTGAATCTGTGCGTTGCCGAGGCGAAGACGTCGATGCTGAAGCAGTGTGCTTTGAAGAGACGGATGCGTTTCTTGATCGCTGGTTGAAGTCGCTGAGCGCAAGAGATGCGGGCCGCGATTGTGGTGGTAGGTTTTCGTCGTCTGAGACGTACACACCGGAGTCTCGGTCGTGGGATTGAGTCGAGGTTTTGTCCATTGCGGACGGTACTGGTCTTTTGAGGGAGTTTTCGTGGTTGGGGGACCGCTCAAGAGAAGAAGACAAAGGTTCCAGCTGTTTTGGAAGTTTTTCTTGAGCCTGTTGGGGATGTCCCGATCGCTCTTCGTTGATGATGGCACGCGACTCATCCGCTGCAGTAGCACATTGGAGTTGCCCTGATGGCGATGATTTGGGTGGTGGTACTGGCGGATCATCATTGTCGGTGGAAATCAACTTCTTCGAGTAATTTCTGACTTTGGAGTGGACTTCTTGCTCCGACTCCCTAGTCGAAAGATCTTGTTCAGCAGCAGATGGTGATGCGATGAGCGGCTCGGTCTCTGATACTAGGTCAGGTTGTGGTGATTGTAGTGGCATGGCGTCATCGTCAAAAAGGAAGACACCGGAATCTTCGCCATCTGGATTCAGGTTCAAGTCCTTTGCTACCAAAGGAATGAGGATACTGGGTTGCTCAGTCGCAACATCCTCAGTAAGCAGTGGTGTCTTCGTAGGATCGCCTTTGGAGCTCTTCCAGAAAGCGAATGACGGCATGGTGAATCGGAAAAGACTGTGGATACGATAAGAATCGATATTAAGTAAGATGGAAGATTGTATCTTGCATATTTGTTGCTGGCGAGTTGTTCTTTACATATCTTGAGTCGCTACACATTAAGCATGGGATACAGGCTCAGCCCCCGCATTACACACGTCCTCGACCTATGCCGCTGTTTCCTCTTGATTCACGAAACAGTACTTTGTGTAATCTCTTTTGCCCTTCCAGAAGGTTGCTCAGCTTCCAAGATACCATGTGCTGTGGAGTCGGTCGATTCGAAACACTGACAGCTGGGATCTGGTTGGTGGCATGTTTGACACATCCCAGCTCGGACCTGTATCAGATGGGATTACGACGTTTATGCGCACCTTGCACAGGCTTACAGCGACTAGGATCATGCTGTTGTCTATCGACAAGAGGATGTGCGACGGGGATGAGCTTTATGCGTGATGATGGTGGTTGTTGGATATATATGATCTACGTGGTTTTCCATGGACGTTTTGAAACAATCACACGGGGAATTGTCTATGCACGTACTCTTCTTCTGCTATTGCCTTCATGCTTCCGTGCGGAAAAGCATGATGGCCTCTTTACTCGTACCTGGATACCGCTCAGACGACGCGTCCCTTGACCTGCTTGATGTTCTTGACGTTGATATCGCGCCAGAACGCAGCCGCAATGAGAGCGCATGACAGCATGCAAATACTCGTGATCAACATGAGTCGCTGCGAGTCGGCGTAAGACTGCGTGATACCAGTCCTCTCCGGCGATCCCCACTTGTATGATAGCTGGTTCGGCAATGAAGCGTAGATGTCCGCAACATTGACACCAGCCGGAACGTTCTTGACAAGATTGTTGTAAAAGGTCCCAGTCCAGATAGCAGCGGAGACAGTACTTCCAACCGCGCTACCAATAGAGCAGAAGAGGTTGAGAACGGCGATAATGACAGCCATGTGCTGATGATCCGAAGGCGCCATCATGGCCAGCTCGCCAGCGATAACGATGGTGCCTCCAGCTACTGCCGTGAAGATCTGCGTCATGACAATGTACCCCACTGATGTTCCAGGCTGCCGGAAGTGAATCATTAGTCCCAGCGCTAGGATATCAATCGGCAGTGCAAAGAAGACAGCAACCCACTTGAACCTTCCTGTAATCCTAATTGCTGGTCCCACGGCTGCCAAACACCAGAAGCAGGAGACAACGCGGTAGATGCTCTGGACATAACTGGCCGTAGTGACGTTGAGGTTCCAAACCACTTGCAACATGGAGCCGAAGTATGATCCCCAAACCGCGCTGTTGAAGTAAACAAAAACGAACATGACGCCGGCAAGGAAGACGGTTCGATCCAGGAGCAATTTATACGGGATGAACGTAACGGGCGCAAAGAACCTTTCCCAGATGGGGAAGGCGATGAGAAGGACGAAGCCAGCGACGATCATACCAATGATCATGGGACTCTTCCACTTCTCCGCTTGGTAGCTGTATAGACTGAATGGCAGCAAGAACAACGCCATGCCTGCTACCAAGATCAGTATTCCCACGGCATCAATATCGATGCAGAACTTCTTGATGGCTGCCGGGCTCCAGTCAATGCGGCGTGGCTCGAGTAGACCTTGTTTACGGGCTTTGCGATCGTTGAAGAGAACCAAGGCTGCAAGAGGAACGACGACGACGGGGATGACGATTGTGAAGATGCCAAACGCCCAGCGCCAGCCGGGGCCAGCGAGAACGGATTGAGCAACAGGACCGCCGATCCAAGTTGTGATTACGTAGGGCGAGGTTGCGAAGGAGAGCATGAGGGCGCGATTCTTGAGGGTCGAGGTATCGGCGATGAAGACAGTAAGAATGTACGATACTGCTTGAGATCTGGATATCATCGTGTCAGCGTTAACATCTTCTTATTTTGATCGGTAATGAACAAGAATTACATACCCTGTAGACGAGAATACTTGCGCCGCAGCATATGTCTCTACATTCTGGCATGAAGCCATCATGATGTATCCCACCATCCATACAAATAGTGAGAGCAAGAGCCCCTGAGGTCGACCCCACATATCGAGTAGCTTGGCCAAGGGAATCTTGGACAGCCCGCCAATGATGGAGGACATGATTCCAGTAGCGGCAGTAAGAGAGTGCAGACGGAAGGCACTGGTGACATAGGGATTCATGGCGCGGACGACGACTTCTTGGAGGGCGGTGACGAAGTAGATCCACCAGATGCTGCGTGGGTGTCAGTGAACATACTGGACGAAGATGTGAACGAAAGGGGGTGACAAACATAACATAGGCGCCAATAAGATGGTGTTTTGTCCATACTGATGCTGCAGCTTGGACGGCCTTGACACCTGCCTGAACGTTGCTGGAGAGACTTTCTTCGTCGCTGACCGTGTCGTGGGGGCCATCTGTCTGGGCGCCTTTTTCCGCATCGCTGGTTTGACGAGAAGCCTCAACAGGCTCGACCGAGTCAGTGGCCCTGTCTTTGGAACGATCAAAGAAGTGCATAATTGAAAAGGGCGGAGTGATCACAGTGTGACCAGAGAACGAGGCGGAAGAGATCAGCAACGAGAGATGCCACGTTCAAGCAGTATAGGTTTTCACAGCATACTCTTATATCACGCTCAGGCTTCTAGAGCCCTAATACACCCGTTCAACACTCGTATAAGACCCAGGAACGCACTCCTTCAGACCACCATCGATCCACCATTGGCCCCTCCAAAACCACATCACTGGAAGCACCTTCGATTTTTGCACCGGTTATATGACTATACAACAGTCTTGAGGACTTGGCATAGCTTGGTACGAGAAAATCGATACCTAGAGTAGTAATAAGGATGAGTAGGGTGGAGTGAAGGCGTTCGTGAAGGAGACTAGCGTGGAAAATTCGATCTGATTAGATGTAAAGATGATCTTATCGCGGACAGTCGGGGTCGGAAAAGCCCGGTGCAAGCTCGGATCTAGGATTGATGAGGAAGAACATGCGACGTGTTGTTTGCACGTGAATTCCATATTTAAATGAGACAGTTATATTGTCTTTTGTTCGCCTTCTAAGGCTGGCAAGTCTCCTCAGCATTTCCGAAGAAGTTGAAAGTGCATGCTGTCCACGCCGTCGGTTGGGCACGAGAGATGTCACTCTGTTGCGCGGGCCCAAAGGGAGTCGAAATTGGACCATGATCGATGACCATTCATCATGTCACACGGAAAAGTGCTGCGCCTCTTGAACATGGCATGTATGGCAATGCGCTCCCGTGGTTACAGCGTCTCAATGGTGTTTCGGCCGGCTAAAGGGCAGCAGCCGGCACACAGTGGGATCCTCCAGGGGGCTATTGGGTAGACTCATACCCGTCTGAGGTGAGAGCGTGCCGACCCACGAGTGACAGACAGGAAACTACGTGAGCAGGTGTGGGATGGTTGCTGAAGTACGTGGGGTGCTGCTCACTTGCCAGTTGTGTTGTGCATGGGATTTGCTTCTGCTCGAGTGCCGACATGGCGCGAAACCCTGAAGGGAACCTAGTTTCCTGGCTATCGCTATCACGGTGTTGGTTGTACAGGCCACGGGTAATTCTGAAGCGTCTGCCATAAGATGGGCAGGCCGCAGCTGACAAGGCGAAGTTGTGTTATTCGTCTCATTCCGGGTACGTCTTTGTGATGCGCTGTCAAATTGTGCCTGCAGCCTGAAAGCGCCTCGTCAGCGTTCCCGCCCAGGGCTGGCCCGACAATGGCATCCTGCCTTGGATCGATCCTACACTACCCTACATCATCGACCTGCAGCGCTTCAGCACGACGTTAAACCGTCTACATCGTCGCCTATTGCCAACCCCCCTGTTCCGACAGCGACAACTCAGTCCCCACGCTACCCAACAACCGTTTGACGCGTAGTCGTACTCATTACAGCAGCCTCATCGCTTTGACCGCCTATTCGTACCGGGCCGCGCTGTTGTCCAGGCCCGAACCCGCACGAGATGCCACGAGTGCTTTGGCCCATTGAAGCAAAAGCACGTCCATGATGGCTTCGTCCAGATCCACCGCCGCTGACGAACTCAACGCCTTTGAGTCCTTCACAGGCGTCGAGGAGAGTGCAGAGCCCACTACGTCAACCACCCGCGACGACTCCACAGCAGACATGGCCAGAGACACGTCTGCTCCGCCCATGGGCCAAAACTCGGCTGGCCAGCGCCTGTTCCATGCGACCAACTCCCCCTCGCCGCTGTCGTCGCGAGAGGCTTCTCCTCGCCCGCACAAGCGCAATGCCACCCCGTCGGGCGCAGGCACGACTGCCAGGCCTTCCTTCAGAACACGCAAGAGCAGCGCCGATGCCAGCCCAAGTCGAGGTTCCAGCCTGTCCAACTCGACGACCGCCGCCGCCCCAGGCCATGCCTCCCCGACGGTGCAGCGAGCTCTGTCCTCCACCAGCATACCTGAGCTCACGCCTACCTCATCGACCGACACTGTACGAGCCCCGCGCCCTTCCAAGCCATCTTCAAAGTCGAATTCTGGCGAGACGACTCCCCATTGGCCCCTCTCGCCGCGCCTCAAATCACCACCACCGGGCGATGACGGCCGCTCACGTTCGCGCACAAACTCGCTGCGTGCGCAAATTAGGAAGCCCGAAGCTCAATCTGCACCCTCAATTGTTGTCCAGAGCTCGTCGCCCGCCTCGCTCTCCCGCTTCCCAGTGAGAGAAGAGGCGCCCGCAAGCGACCCCGACGAGCCTCAGCCACAGCCTGCGCCCAAAGCAACCTCGCGGAGTTCCGGCGGCGTGGCTCCCAAGCTGGCAACGGTGCAAGAATCTAGCTTGCCTGCCACACCCGGATTTGATGGTCTAGAGCCGCAAAGGTACGCTTTCCCCGCAACGGCCCCACTGTTTGTCATCGCGACGCACGTTAGACTAACCACGGAGCCAATTTCCGTTCCCATCCGCAAACTTTGTTAACCTCGTTCTTAGCTTTGTTCCCTCAGCGACTGCCCACAAAACCGATCAGGACCGAAATGACGTCAATTCGTCCAAAGTTACTGAAGACCTCAGCACCAAGCACGACAACACCAAGCACACAGAGAGTGGTAGCGACAGCGCGACCAAGAGCGCCAAGAAGGGCAAGATGCAGGAGCAGCGCAACACGTACACCCATCGCCCACACACCGTCTCCGCAAAGCCCTCCCTCTCTTCAATGTCGACGCGATCGCGAGACCCGCCGCTCCGCAACATGACAGTCGAAACTGAGACCGTGCCCTCTGTCGCGCAGCCATCCATAGTGAACCAGGACCGGTCCGCGTCTGGTCGCGTAGATGGTGGAATACGACTAAAGGCCAGCAACGAGACGATTCGACCCAAGAAGGAAAGGAAAGCCCCCAAGCGCAAAGCCGCATCCATTAATGCAGGCACTGGTAGGTTGCAACACATTTCGTACCACTATTACACCCCGAGCCGGCCGGACCCCGGTTCTCGCTCAAGCATGAACCCGTCATTCGGCAGCCCCGTCTCATACCGTTCGTATGACGACCGGCGCTCGTTATTGACCATGTCGCCCCCGAGTTCAGAGCTTCGCATGGCTCCTCTTCGCCCCCCTCTCAAATATTTTTATTCAAGCACTAACACAAGTACCCGTACAGCTTCGTCCAAAGCCGATGTATTCGAACAAAAGGTGGCCAGCGCGGTTGATGAGGCCGACTCCTCTGACTCCGATGCGACCTTCATCTATGAGTCGAACCCTCCCGAACAGCCGCACCGCAGCCGCCAACATCACTCACGAACGCCAAGCATGACGTCGCTAGCCAGCCTCACGGACCCACGACTCCAGATACGCGACACGCACAAGCACCCGAGTAAGAAGAGCAGCATAAAGTTCACGAACCCGTACAACAACCCGAGCATTGACGGCGATGATCGAGGCGAGGGCACCATCCGGATAGGCTCCGGGCGAGCGGGTGGAGGCAGTCATCATCACCACATTGGACGACATGGCCAGGGTCGCGGCGCACTCAGCCACCTTGCTATGGAGAGTGACACATCGGTACCACAGTCTTCGCGCGCACGTGGCCCGTCATCAAGAAATGCGTCGCAACCCAACAGCCCTCGCTTCCACACCTTCAATGTTGGGAACGGTCATAGCAATGGCAGCAAGAAAAGTGGAGAATATTCGGCAGCATACGATATCGACGCCGAAAACATTGCCGATGATGAGCGCACACCGCTGATTCAATCTGGACGAAGTCCACGTTCTACCCGAACCTCCCGCCAGCGCAATACCACCACCATACGCCAACTAGAGCGCCGGCATCATCGCGATGGCGGATGGTGTCGCCGTTTCGCGGGCTGCCTCGTCCTTACGATTCTGCTGCTCGTCGTTGTGTTCTGCGCTATTGGCCTTGTTTTTGCTACCACGAAGCCTCTCACTAGTCTCGTGGTGCGAGACATACAGAATGTTGTAGCGAGTCAAGAGGAGGTTATGCTGGATCTCATAGTTAACGCGGTGAATCCCAACATCATCGGCGTTACTGTCTCCGACATGGAGGTCTCGCTGTTTGCTAAGAGCAAGCACGTTGGATCAGATGCTTGGTGGCGCGAGCACGGGAACGGTCCACACGACGATGTAGAACACTGGACACCCATCGAAGAAGAAGCAATTCCAGAGATCTCGATTGCTGGTGTAGATGAAGGGACAGATCCCATTGAGGGCGAACCTCGTACCATGCTTCTAGGACGCATTGCCCACTTCGACTCACCACTAAACTTTGAAGGTTCCTTTTTCCAGCGGAAACGCGCCGAATCTATTGGCGAGATTCGACTTTTGTACCCCGGAAATAAGACAGAAGCCGGAGGCAGCGAGCGATGGGAGGAAGTCCTGCAATATCCTTTCGAGTTGATCGTGAGGGGTAACTTCAAGTACACACTGCCTCTCAGTACGCAGGAATTCAAGGTCCCTGTTACGGCATCCCATTACTACGACCCAGATATCGAGCGCAAAAAGGAACTCGACAACGTAGAGAGCAAAGAAAAGAGGAGGAATATATCACCTGTATCAACAAAACCACGGGGACGATACGACCGTAGAGCCTTACCGTTCTGGAGTCCCCGATAGCATACTGTTCATTTTTGTAACACAACGTTCCAGAACCAGAGGGGTCTGCACAACCGTGCGGCCCCAGCAACATCGCCCAAAAGAAACTGATACCCACTAAACACGAGTTCACGACACAATAGACTTGTCCGGCCCGGCATCTGCGACATCAGCAAACGCGTTGCCTTTTTTTCCGGCTCCACAGCCGTTCACGAATTCCTTTTTCGATCTGCAAACTACCACACCGCCTCATCTGAACCGGCCCTTCGCGTTCTCTCATAGCGAATGTTTTTAAACAAGCGTTCTCAACCTTGCGCTTCAGCGATGGTGTTTGTATCATGAAATCTTTCTGCATTTTCAAACTTCAGGTGGACTCGGCCTCCGTCCCCTCAAACTTTTTTTTTTTAGCGCGTTTCTGGTTTTACGCTTGGAGGTGGATTGCTTTTTAATGCATCCAAACTACACTCGCTTTGATCTTTCTTCCATGTATCCATAATTTAGCCTTGTTTTTTTCATTTTGATTGAACTTCTGCTTGTTCAATAGCGGCTAGGGTGGGTGCATAGGTTAGGCATGGCATGGCATGGTAGGGACTGGAAAGGCACTTGCATCACACTGGGAGCAAGGGACTATAGGAATGATACTAAGTCACTCATACTGATTTTTCGCCTTGTGAAATATGCTTTGTGCTTGTATGGTTGTGAGCTCTTACGGTCGGATTATGAAGGTAGCTGGTCATGACTGGGGAGAGTCATAAGTACCGTCCGGTCAAGGAGTCATGTTGGATTATCTACTAAAGGCCGATCGAGCTAACTGCGACTGTACATGAGGATATAATCTACAATAAGCCTGAAGAGCAAGTGGGCAGCTTGACCAGGAAACCTTGGAAATTCGCTCAACCTGGCCAACCTTGCCAACCTTGCCCTTAATGCAGGGTCATCGACCACCTTGCACTTCTTCTACTTGATATCGTCAGCAATATTAGCTTCAAGAACTTCCTCACGCTTCTTCTGCAAGTAAGTCTTATTAATCTCGATTCCAGTCGCATTCTTCCTCCTCAATAACCCCTCAAATTTTCATTGGCATCTCACTCTTTCTAGCCCACCTTTTCCTTATGAATGTTCGTCTTCACGTGGCCTGAGAGCTCCTCCCAGTGCCCCACCAACTCGGCGTTCTTGCCCCGTGTGTAGCGATTGCAATCGTGAAGGTGACATTGTAGTCGAAGTTGGTTGACAAACTGGCGGAGAACGTGGATATCATAGGGTTCAGTACAATTAATGCGACGTAACGAAAGCCTGTTGCGTCGAGGGTCGCGTAGATGGAAGTGAAAGGAGGTGGATGGAAACGCATCTGACCGCTAATGGCTTATTAAGGATAGTTTACAGACCCTCTATTAGCAGAAGTCTTCGCTGGTGAGCTCTCGTATATTTGCTGGCTTGTTTACATCAAATCGAGGTCCGTAAGGGGATGATTCCCGTTGGGTATCTTAATCTTTATGTCGAAAGGCGTGATAGTTCATGAAGAACATGTCCACCTAACAAGCATACCTGCTCTGTTCCTTATCGAGCTAAGCTTTCAACACAGTGAGAGTGATGAATTCGACGCTGTAGCCTAAAGAATGACGAAAGAGCTTGGTCATATGACCCGCAAGTTCACCATTCACTATCAACACTTTGCGTGGCCCAAGCTCAGGTCTAGCGTCGCTCATTGTTTATCTTACGTCGCTTCTCCACCTTGTCTCTCTTCTATTCTCTAAATTCGCACTCAAACCGCTAGGTGCGGTGCGATTCGCAGCCTTTTGGTATCTCAGTTCGCGCCGCCGCTCGATTGACTATATTCCCCGACGCTTCTACTTTTGCTATCAAGGTAACGCACGATTCACCATCTATCAACTATAACCCAATCTGACTTGTTGTACGTACAAGGTGTTGGGTTCTGGCGCAATCTTACAGGACCGAGAATACTAGTCGATTGGCGAACGCGACTGAGTGACACCAACAGGTTTGCTGGACCCCCACAGCGGCTGGTAGCTTGAACTATCAGTCGGCTGGCCTTCATTCTTCTTGGGTGAAGGTTCTGAAGGGTCTATGCTGAGTCTGGGAAAGTAATGGCTTCTCTGACAAGACATAGATCGGAGCATTCAGCGGTCTTGCAAGACAACCACCTTTGACTCCGACACCTCACTGAATCTCTCGGGGATAGAGGGGTGCCCAGGCAGATCGATCGGCTTCATGCTTTAGGGTCCGTCGTCTGGTTCAGATGGGTGATGGTCTCTGCATGTATGTCAGGTCGAGAATCGTAAAGAGACGGGCTGCCCCAGCTGTCTTCTTGGTGGCCTTGTTACACACCACAACGATGGTGGTTCGATTCCACTTCCGATTCGACCCGCCGTCAGTGTGCCCTTTCGGGTTATGCGTGCGGAAGATATCTGCGACAAGATGTTCTCTTCAGAGGACTTCTGACAGGTCAAGTGGCCCATGATATATGGCATACATGTACGAGGCTCTCCTATCGACGACAGAGGGACAAGGATCGTCTGAGGTTGTCACAAACCTAAGATGCGAATGTGTTTCTCGAACCCCGGCACTTGAACGGGATACGGTAAAACGTCAATGTTCAAGACTGCCGACGATCGGGTGGCGGTAAAAAGCCCTCGGTAGATGCTATGTCACCATAGTCTTCCTTGTGTGTTATGGCTGGGCGAGACTTCAACATCTCGACATCTCCAAGTGTGCGCTAGCATCAGCAGCGATACTCTCACACTTTACAGACCAAACGTCAAGGCACGCGACGCATGTCGTCCATTGGCAGGTCTCTACTGGGATTCAACTCCCAGTATCTTTTTCATCGAGTCATGAGCCTTTAGGGCGGGTCTCGAGGAAGAAGACAGCACAGCTCGTCACACCAGAGCTGACTGCTAGATATATGGATTAGCATGGCCAATTCCACTTTGCAATCTAGGTGTTGTTAGCAATCTCAAAGTATGTCCCGACACGGCGCGTCACACCTGTGCTCTTTCTGCATCTAGCGAGCGTATGACGTTTGCGCCCAGAACAACGCTAGCCTATCCAAGCCACATACGTCGGCGACTGCGCAGAACAAGGAAGTCTTGCGGCCTCGTCACTGAGATCATATTGCCAGAACGAGAACGGAGAATGTGCTTTTGGGTCTACTGGAGGCCTGATTTCTGGGGCAATAGCCATTGGATCATACTTCCAAAACGCGCAGAGTCTGTACTTGTATTGAGCCTGCACTCTCACAAATCGAGGTCAGTTTGGACTGAATCAAACGCAGTAGTAGCATATGTATTGTATATTATTAATTATGCTATCTATGCCTGATCCAAGACCAAGCTATCCCAGAGCCACCCTCTCCATTGCGTAGTCCTAGTAACCTTGATGTCTAGGCGGTTACCCTCGCTCTTCAACGCTCCATCCGCGATTGGGAATTCGAGCAATCTCCACTCGCCCGCTCGTGTGGCACCACGATACGTGTCTTGGCTGTTCAATAGACTGGCGCTCGTGATGTTTCCCACCTTGACGTCGTTGAGCAGAATGTCGCAGCTTGAGCCTTGTGAGAAGCCCGCAAGGGATACCGTCAATTTAGCGGCGGATGTGCTCTTGGATGGGAAGAGAACAGACCAGGTGCCGAGTGCAGATTGACCAAAGCACCAGTCAAGAGCAGAGCTGGTGCCGACGGTGTAGGTGAGGTTTCCTGGGCATTTGGAGATGCGACCGTGTTCGAATGGGTGAGCTGGGTCAGCAAGTTTGAACCCGTCGGTCGTACGATCGAAGTCGCCAATCTGGAAGATGCGCTTCTTGCTGTCGGTAACTTTCCAGGTCAATTCCTTGAGATTTGTGTTCTTGCCCTCGCGGATCTCCACATCGTTCTGGGTAAAGTTTGTTGTAACATCGCCAATTGCACCGCCATTGCCCCAAGCGTAGAGCGCATATGTGCCGGTGCGGATGTCGTGGATGTCAAACTTGCCATCTTCGTCGGCATAGGTAGTGTAGTAGTAATTCTGCCCTTGATCGAGAGTTGAAACCGTAGTGTTGCGGTTGTCTCCGAGGAAGACGGCAGCGCCAGCAGCTGGACGTCCGTCACTCAACAGGAGCTTGCCCTGCATCTTGCCGCGAGATTGGTAGGGCTTGTTGTCGAACCACTTGTAAGGCCAGGCTGCTTCTTCCTTCCCCCAGCGAGCTGCAGCATCGTCTTTGCTTCCGTCGTTGAGGTACCAAAGCCATGGGCCCCAGATCTTACCATCAGCGAAGGAATCGCGCGCAATGGCTTGGTAATGTGTGCCGTGGATCATATTCAGCTGAACTGCGTCTCCAGTTTGGGATTCACGATGAGTCTTTCATCAGTCAGTTTGGCATCATCTACTAGCAAGACAGAATCGGACATACCATAAGCTCTTGCTTGAGATGATCACCATTGTAGTAGTCCTTTCCAGGGTTGAGGTACCAGCTTCCCACCTCGTCGCCATAGACACCGTAGTATGTCTGGTCTCGGACGAAGCCGCTCCAGTCGTACTTTGTCAAGTACGACCCGTCAGCCTTTTGCCAGGTTTCATCCTGGACGTTGGTAGCTTGACGATATTCCTCTAATGCAGGAAGCACACCATCTTTTACGTTGTTGTGGCTGCGAGGAAACGAGACGTTATCGAGGCGCCACAAAGTACGGAACTCGCCCAGTGTAGGCAGGGCGTGGTTAACGAAGTACTGGTATGCGCCTGGGAGATCGTCGTAGATTACCCAATGGAAGTCGCCTTCCTTCGCCGTAAACTTGACATTGATGTAGTCGGTGTCAGAATCGACAATCGCGGCGGAAGTCCAGTTCAGATCAGATGCGGCGCCATCTACGAATTGGTTAGCGACGTGACGCCTTTATTTCGTCCAGCGCCCTGCTTGCACGTACTGTAGCTAACGTAATGCCCAACAGCATTCCCGACGCGATCTTTCCCGTTGTACCACAACTTATTAGCATACTGGCGATTCTGTGTAACGTTCCAGAGTTCGTTGCCAATAACCCAAGTTGAGTTTCCAAGATCTTTCAGAAAACTCTTGGGCTTCTTTGCGCGCTCCTCTACTGGCGCCGCAGCAGCCAGGGCAGCAAGACCGAGTAACTTGAATGCGCTCATCCTGAACACAATGATGCGCGAGTATTCTTGGCGAGGATGGGAATAAATTCATAGTTTCTCTGGGTATTATATATCGCTGCAGACATGCGCGTTGCTAGACAAGAGCACCCTTGCCTCTCGGCGCAGATGCCCCGAAGCTATTACCGGGTAAGCACTGGGGTCGCGGGGTACCTGGATTCTACCCCGGACAATTAACATTGTTCCTGCAATCGCAGTTCTTCGCTCTTCAGTAGCGTATTTTTAGAGCGGTGTCCGCATTCTGGAAATAGGAAGGCGTTCATCGTCGCATGCATCGTACAGGGTCCGAGGCATGAGGCTCGCTGCACAACGTGGTCAACGGCCACATCGTTGGGCGAAGAGGCACCGAAATCATCTTGGAAGCGTTAGACGAAGCCATAATCGATATCACGAGGTACCAGTAACCGGGTCGATGCTTGCGGTGATGTAAAGTTCAGGAGGCGTGGAAAGACACCGAGCGGGACGCTTACCTTTTGTGGACAGCTTCCATCGATCCGCCATTGTCGCACCGCGAACATTGGACTCGCAAAGATCTCAACGTGGTAGAGACTGGACTCCCAAGACATCATGAGAAAAAAGACAGGGTAAAAAACAATCTGGTAGCAGTACAGAGCGGTGTGGATGATCTTCGACTACATGCAACGCTTACTCCTCCAATGCCTTCGCGTCAGCCTCCTTTGGCGTATGCGTACCTGATTCAGCCGTCTTTTCGCCTTCGATCACTGTGACCGGCCCTCCGCGACGACCACCCTTTCCGGTGATGTCGCGCCACATGCCACCAAAGTTCCTTGCTAAGCTCTCACGGCCTTCCCATAGAGGATATACACCTACAGCCATAGTACTGCACATCAACCAGATGATGCCGACGATGACCCAACCCGAGAAGAATGATTGGCTGAAGATATAACCCGAGCCATAAAGCGGCATCGGCCAAAGTATGAGCAGGATGAGTGTCATGGTCGCAGTGGTGATCTTTGCGATCTTGGAGGCGCGGAATAGTTTGGCTTGCTCGGCGGCTTCGGCTTCTGGTGAGAGGGCAGCATGACGGCCGTGCACAGCTTCGAGGTCCATGTGCGCGGCTGCTGTGACATCCGAATCGTCCACAAGGCGAATGTTCTTCATTGATACCCAATCGTAGTTGTCTTGGTCTTCGTTAGCATGCGCTCAGTCGAAGGGATTACAAACTCACCAACTCCGAATATCAACGTCAAAACTGGAATGAAAATGACAGGCGATAGCAGCGCAACAACATTACCAGCCAGCATGGGGTTGTTGGCGCCAGACGTAGCGACGGTGATGACACCATCGTTCAGCTTGGAGGTGGTGACAAGCCAAGTAATAATGCTGCAGCACAGGCCTAACACAGGGGACAAAGTTGCTGCCCACTTATTCTGACCTTTCCACATCAACGTGAGAGTTGCCGGAATCACCGCAGACGAGATAATCACGCCCATGAAGACGTATAGCCAGCCCATGCTGATACCAGCATACCAGAGCCCCGTTGAGAACGCAGCCATGACCAGTCCAAAGCCGCACACGCATACGTGTGACGTGTAAACAAGACGTCGGCCGCTCGCGCCTGGGTTAATGTAGGTAGCGTAGATGTCATATGTCAGGATACTAGAGACGGCAATAAGCTGCGCACTGAAAGCTGATGTAACAGCCATGAAAACGACGAGAAGTGTAGCTACTGCTCCTCCGGATCCAAGAAGCGCAACTGCAGCATATGGAAGCGTGAGACCGGCACTGATCGACGCTTCGTCCATGACGTTGGGATATGTGGGAAAGTACTCGGTGCTCTGTAGTGCAAGCGCGGCGAGACCCATGGTGGTCGCGCAAAGCCACTGGCAATGGTATTAGCACCAGACTCGGATATGGAATAATGAGAATCTTACCGGAATAGCGAACCAGGACAACCCGCCAATGATATATCCGGGAAGAGCGTGAACCGGGGATGCGGCAATGGCCTTGTTGTAGTCTTCGAATAGTCAGCTTTCGGTTTCTTCTAGCAGTGGATAACTTACATCCGTTGTCCATGAAGACAGTTCCGAAGTTTCCAATGATGTTGATGACGAAGAATATGGCGCCGTCCTTGCTCCGCATTGTAAGATAACTTCCTCCAGCGTTACCGGGAACAGGTGCCGTCGCTGAAAGCTCTTGTAGACGCTCGTATACCGCTTTAGTCGAACCAAGCCGGTCGCCAGTGGCGTACGTGGTGAAGGCAAAGGTCAAAAGGATTACGAGAAGAATGACAGTATGGACATAATCCGTCAGGAAGGTGGCCTTGATTCCACCAAACATCGTGTAGATCACGACACCCAGAGGAAGTAGGAAACAAGCCGCTGCTGTAGGCACGCCAGTCAAAGAGCTGATGACGGCTGATCCTCCGGTCAACAACATAGCTGTCACGAGTATGTTGGTGAAAAGGCCGAAAGTGATGTATACGAAATGAGTGGCCTTTCCATAACGAGCGCGCACAGCTTCGAGGAACGTCTATCATATGGTCAGACCTAATACCAGGCTGAGGAACGTGTTACACTTACATGAGCGTGAGGAGCTCGCCTCTTCAGTTCGATCGCAACGGTAGCAAATAGCAAGATCTGAACAGTGGCACCGGCAGCATACCAAAGCGGTCCAGAGACACCTGGGAATGGTCAAGGCTTGACCTTACAGCGATTTAGTTCTAAACATACCATAGCGGAAAGCAACTGATGAACTTTGCAAAAGCGTAGCGGCCCATGTCCAGGATGACACTACAGCTGATGCGACAAGACCAGATTTGACTGTACGGCCAGCAGTTGAGAACATCTCGGACGTTTGCAGCTCATTGTTGTAGCGTTTGAGCACCCATGTGGTGAAGACCTTGACATTGTCAGCCCTTGATGCTTGTACTGATGAAACCTCCCATACCATGCCCAGTGCGAAGAGGAACCCGACGCCCAATACGATGCCATAACCCCAAGCTTGACCAAGAGGTGAGGCCGAAGGCCCAATGGGAGTACCACCACCAGCCATGTGGAAAGACGGAGCGTGCTTCGAGTTTAAGCTTCAGAGCAAAGCGTTGGCTGTCAAACCATCTCGCCGGGGCAGACGATGTATCTATACCCCAATGCATCCCCACGATTACCGTTCCCCGGCTTCCGGCTTCAGCTCGGTCCCAAGACTGCTATCTCGAGCATTTCCAACCGCACATACCAACTGCTTTCACTTTGCAATTCAGCTGACGCATGATTGGCTGAAGATAGGCACATAGCAAGACTAGAGAACGTGGAATGAGAGCCAAGCCCAGAAACTTCTTGTCTGCTACGCAATCTTGAAGCTTGTGTTAGCGACGAAGTCTTGTTGTAGGACAATTTGAAGCTCTTAGCCGACTGGGCAATGCAGGATGGCTCGCCTATGCTGATAAGGAACATGTGCTTGCAAACGGATATGCATCACGCTTGTCTCATAGTGGCGGGCAGGACCGAACGGTGCAGCGGAAATTTTCTTGCTGCATTATGAATGGCCGACGGGTAAGGGTATTGGCTTGGGCAGGAAAACTTGGGTCTGGGCGTGGAGATGGTAATCATGTTGGAGGCATGTTGGAGTTGGTGGTTTCGATGAGGTAAACAGGAGATTGAAGATAAGCGATGGCTTGGTAGCCAATGAGACGGCGCTGGCGGTGGGGTCCGAAGTCGGCTTGCAGGAGCTGACCCCTGTGTCCCAGCTTTCTCCACGGTGATGATCGACGTGCATCGTTGTAATGTTGCTGTTACTCGATCACTTCGACAAATGCCAGCCACTCTTACCATGAGTCGTCCGCAGGGAAAATGCGAAGAGCTGGAACACTTCGGTACGAGGGAAGGCGTTAGTCGAATGGTGTCCATGATTGCTAAGGGCTTCTTTTTGCATCGTACTAGGGACGTAATTTTTGTGTAGCGCTTCGATGAACGAAGCGACGAAGTGTTTCATCGTTTGGTGTTGTTCTAAACACCTATCCTTCCGCTCATTCACTTTTCATCTCCATGGTCTTGTTGTCGGTCGCCTCAGTGTAGCCCTTCCTCCAAAGACTCTCCAGCGTTGACTCGCTGACTTTGGCGACCACCTTTGCGAGATTCCGGTGTTTTCCAATCATGCATCTGCTCCGCATCCGAGTCGTGAAGTAGCTTCGTCATGTTGCTCGCGGCTTTTGTTGGCTTTCGCACTCTGCCTGGTACATCTGGGGATATCCAAAGATTCGTAGATTGAAGCATTTATCCATCTTGTCGAAAGTAGGCTTACCCCGAGGTTTTCTGGGTCTTTGGTATTCGTTGAAGTCATGTGTTCATGGTACTGGTCTCTTTACTGTATCGCTTCACGTGCTTTGCGATTCGAGTTCCCTGACCTCTTGTCTGTTCCTTCCAATCAACTTCGACAGCATACTCACATCAGACAGAGACGCTGTCCGATTTCTACAATAGGAGACGTCCACTTTCGGTTTCGATCCTCATGGTTTGATATCCAATCGGGTTTGATTGTCACCACTACTCGACAACAGCCTCTCTTGCGCACAAAAACAACTCTGTTCCAGTTCCAGTCGTGCACCATGATCCATTCGCACTAGCCGTTGAGGAGTGGCAGCTGAGGCCTCGAACCGCGGCCACCCTGTATGCATTAGTTGTACCTCGAGCTCCACGCATTGTTAAGAACACAAGCAAACGATGACACGATCGAAGGCAAGAGACGGGCCGACCCTGTCTTCGACTCTGGAGGTGCCACGAGTAGCTCACTAGGATGCGTGTCTAAGCGTGCAGAACTGACAGGTACGATTGCGAGCGATCATTGCACAAATGACATTGACATCCAACGCAGGAGGTGTGTATGCTGGCGTCGCGCCACAGAAAAACAATCGACGGTTACGGCTTCACCCGGCTTACTCACGGTGTCACACCCCTCACGGTTGCAAGAAGCCTGTGTAACAGTTCATCTCCCGGTTCCAGCAAGATCCCAGCCATTGCTGGAGGCAACATCACGCTTGGGGCGGGGTCTGCGTCTGCATTTGTGGCTTTGTAGCTGTCAGTGCCTTCCTACGCTATGGGCTCTTGTATGGTCATGATATTAGAGTCGATGTCGAAGCAGTCCGGGCGCCCAATCAGGAAGGCGTAGTAAAGGACGCCAGGGTTGTACGGATCTCGCTTTGTGTAATGTGGTGGCGTCTATGCCCCTGCGGAGCTTGTCCATCTCGCCGAAGTCGACCGCCGTAAGCAACTGCTCCAGGCCTCTTTCCTGATCTGGTAAATTGTCTGATGTGATATTGGAGTACCCAGGTATATAGAAGGGTATCGATCCCCGTCAGTCTTCTGAATAGCCACCGGTATGATGTTGTCGCTTTTGATACTCCTCGCAATGGGGGTCCGTGCCCTTGCTTACACCACCCAAGATGGATGTCCACGGGAACTCGGCGCTGAAGGCGTGCGGGCTCGCGTACCACCTACCTTCAACACTACGGATCATGGCCACCATCATGGCGGAGCATGGCCGGCGCCACCCGTTGGCTTCTACTTCAAGCCGTGGTCGATGATCCTTGCGTCGAATCCTCAGTACGCTGCTATGCGGAATGTGCAATACGACCCGACGCCGATCGATCCCTCGGACCCTACCGGACCTGTGAATGATCTCTTCTCGTTCCAGTTCCCAGGCAATGACAGCATCATAACAACCTATGGTGTCGATACACCTCACCCCTACTTCCCCGCTGTGCTCGACTACGCAGGAACAGGAATACTAGTGGGCGCTACTAGCCAGTACAGCATTCTAGTCTGGGGATGCGATATTGACAAAGTTCCGTACTATGCCAGCTATTCTACAGCAGTGAACTTCACAGACACGCCCGCAGGTATCGACTTGATGAGTACGAGCGATCAAGGGCCTGACCAGGATACCATCGATGCTGTTATTGAGGCGTTGAAGAAGCTGGGCAGCGACGAGATTACAAAGTACGTTGAGGCGTTGGAGAGGATGGTGCAGGATGGCGGGAGAAGGGACATGCCCAGAGTAGGTATATGTGATATGTTGAAAGATACAAGCTGATATAAGATCGCAGGCTATGTGTGACGATTACTGTAAGACGAATCAGGGCTTGATTGGAATTTTAGGTTGACGTCTGGCTGGAGGGAGATTAGCATGTCATGCTCGAGGACTTAAGTAGTGATGGCGGAGAATGCTGCTCGCATCTTGCGTCTCGTGCTGGCTTCCTAGCGAGTGCAGAGCCAGAATCTAGTCGGCGAGGGATTGTATCTGTATCATAATTCTGTGCATCCCATGTGGTGCCAATGGGCCTCACGAAGCGCTCCTCTGTAGAGCAGATGTCATGAATAAACAGCTCAATCACGACGGGGTGTGTGGGGTGAAGGAGCTTCGAGACCGGAGTTCAGCAGGCGCTCCTCCGCTGTGGGTCCTGCCAAGTCCCTGCCGCATTAGCGTCAAAAAAGTTCAGAAGTTCTGTAGAGAATCTATGGATAACGCAAACTTCAACGAGACAACATCGCAACACTTGTCGTAGTTTGACATCATATTCACACACAATGGCGAAGCGCAAACTTAACGAGCACGACGTGCCAGAGGAGACATCGAGCGACGAGTCGCAATCCGAGCCCCGCAGCTCGCCCGAACCTTCGACACCTGCCGAGACTGCGACTGCGACTGCGACTGCTGCCACAACGACAGTAACACCAACCAAAAAAGCGAAGAGCAAGAAAAAGGCTAAAGCAGCGACTGCCGCCGTTCCTGAAGTGCCCGTCGCTGCTTCGTTCGCCGAACTACAACTCGAACCTCGTCTATTAAGAGCAATCCGCGACCTGAAATGGGCATCACCGACGGCAGTACAATCGCAGGCGATACCGTTAGCTCTAGAGGGACGCGATATCCTTGCGCGCTCCGGAACTGGCACAGGCAAGACGGGCGCCTACCTGCTTCCCATTCTGCACAAGACCTTGCAGCAGAAGGGCCAATCCCTCATCCTGGCACCCACACGAGAGCTATGCTTGCAAATCGCGACAGTCGCCAAGTCGCTTGCACAACACTGCGGACAAGAGATTCGGGTTCGCAACATCGCGGGCAAGGAGGCAGAAGTCGTCACAAAGGCAGCCCTTGCCGACAAGCCAGAGATTGTCGTCGCGACACCCGCTAGAGCATGGACAAACATCAACAGCTCGAATCTATCGGTCAGCGACATCAGGACACTTGTTGTCGACGAGGGTGACCTGATTAACGGTTACGGATTCGCTGAGGACATGGAGAACATCGCACGTGAAATACCCGTCGGTGTCCAGAAGATCGTCCTCTCCGCTACCCTCTCAACCGATGTCGAGTCGCTCGGTAGCCTGCTCTGCACCGACCCTGTTGTACTCAAGCTTGCAGATCTCGACAAGGACTCACAAAAAGTAAAGCAATACGTGCTCAAGGTGGCAGAGGACGAGAAATTCCTCTTAATCTACGCAATGTAAGTTCTATCACAAGGACAGAACGTAAGACATATACTGACCACCAACCTCTAGGTTCAAGCTCAACTTAATCAAAGGCAAGACAATCATATTCGTCGGCGATGTGGACAGGTCATACCGGGTCAAGCTCTTCTTGGAACAATTTGCGGTCAAAGCCATCGTGCTCAACTCCGAGCTCCCACTGGCTTCTCGCACGCACATTGTTGAGTCATTCAACACGAACATGTACAACATCCTGATCGCGAGCGACGAGACCGACGTTGTCGGTGTACAGGATGAAGGATCACGGCCGAAGAAGAAGGCGAAGAAGGACAAAGAGAGCAAGGACTCTGGTGTTTCCCGTGGAATCGACTTCCTCAACGTCAGCTGTATCATCAACTTCGACTTTCCCGGAAACTACAAGTCATACTTCCACCGTATCGGACGTACAGCACGAGCCGGCAAGTCTGGAACTGCCATCTCGTTCATCATCCCCAAGGACAAGTACCGCAAGCACAAGCCGACCACGTTTCCTGGGTGCGAACATGACGAGAAGGTACTGGCCAGTGTAGAGAAGCACCAACAGGAAGGCCAGAAGCTGGAGAACTACAACTTCGACATGAAACGCCTAGAACCTTTCAGATACCGATTCGCAGATGCGTTGAAGTCGGTGACCAGGATCGCTATCCGCGAGGCTCGAATCAAGGAAATCCACATGGAGCTGGCCAAGTCGCAGAAACTCTCGCGGTACTTTGAAGAGAACCCCGAAGCGCTCGCACATCTCCGCCATGATCAGACTCTGAACCATCCCGCGAGGATACAACCACATCTCAAGCACGTCCCAGACTATCTCCTGCCAGGTGGAAAGAAGCCTGAGGATGTTGGCTTCGTGGGTCTGAACATACCGAAGGTGAGGAAACAATATAACAAGGGCAAGGGCAGGAGGGTAGTACGAAGGAATGGCAAGGTTGATCCATTGAAGACATTCAACGCGAGGGGTAAGGGAAAGAGATAAAATAGTTTTTGCTTCGTTGAAACATGTATAAGTTTCTCTGCTAAGGTTTACCATCAATTTTACGAAATATAATAAATGAACCTCACTTTGCATTATCTGATGTACATGGTCGAGCTTATGGGCGGGGCTTGGTGCACCGACCCACCGGACGGGCGCGGTAAGCTCCCTCTCTCCCGCTGTCGCCTTCCACTGTTCCACTGTGCGTCCTCCCACCACGCATGCACCACTACGCGACTTCACGAGCGCTATCGGCCGGCGCCCTGTAAACATTGCCAACGCAATATGAAGCTACGCATGTAAACTGAAGTCGGCTCTTGACGACGACATAGTAGCCACGGGCGGCATTTCTACATCATGTCATGCAGAGTGGTCTGCTAGTCACACTGAGCGCCCGCAGCACTTGCAATGACCCACCGCATTCCGTCTTTTGCGAAGAGAAAGTGTCTGGATACCTATGGATCGCGAGGCATAATCGCATGTCGCGACAAGTGGACCTTGACTACGACCACGGCCGCGATGTAACCGAACACACCGCACATCGACCTCCCGCTTGCGCCTCGATCGAACACTGCCCTCAGTATCTAGTCTCGTTGCGGACGAATTCTGATATGGTATCCATCTCATGTACAATGCGGGCAAGACGCAATAACAAGACCTTCGATCGCGCAAGGAAAGAAGGCCTGGGGTTGAAGATGAGATGTTATTCAATTTGATCGTATATAACGTATTTAGTTGTCGCAGACGCCAAAACAACACCACAAGGATACATAATGACCTTTCAATACCAGCCTTTACGGTCGCGATCGTCTATCCGGCCGTTAGGTTCGTAGTCTCATAAGGATGACTGAAGATTGGGAAGATGGGTGTGTGCATCTGTCGAGAGAACGTATTTTCAACATGATAGAAAGAGATAAGGGACTTGCACCTAGCAGCGCAAAGCGTCGCAGTGTAGTGAACGTATATGTCGTTATATTGCACAGTCTTTTTCGACGGGCTGTGTTGCAGACGTACCCTTTCATTGGGCTTGGTCCTCATCAGTCCAGTACTGCAAGAGTTTGGTCAAATGGTATGGATGAACCCGGCCAATGTCTTTGACTTTGACATTCATTTCGATTGGATAGGTCTTTCCAAATCGTATGCGGGACTCCCGTCGTATCGTGGCGAGGCGGTCGACTGGTTCGACTTCTATTGGATCCTTCGTCATTCCGCTTTCGTATTCTCCAGGTAAATAACAGTATGCTGGGTCGGTTCCAGAGAAATAGACTATCGAATGCTCGTGCGGACTGCAGCCATCCTTGAGGGCGCCACGACCGGAATATGTACCAATCCCACTGGATCGGGTTAGCGACCAGCCTCTCAGCGACACTGCCACGTCTTACCAAGCTTTTACAAACCCTCGTTTCACCTGTACTACAACAAAGCGACGGATATTAGTGTGTGCAATCTCATTGAAGCGAACCATAGTATATGCATCGTCGTTCTGCCGCACTGTCAAGGTATCTCCTGCAGTCTCTGTGTACAGCATAGCAAAGACTTTACCGACTACAAAGAAACTCTGAGCCTCTGCCCCTGTTCGCATCTGATAGCCTGTCGATCGTAAGCTGGATTGAAATGTTCAGTGGCTGCGGCATACTTACTTGGGTCCAGAAGATCATACCATCCGGTGTGTGGCGTGCCTGGAATGAAGCCTGGCAACACACGGCTGTCTTGTGAAGCTACAGTAATATCTGATTAGGCGACATGCATGCCGTATACAAGATGGTCGTGTCATACCACGTTCAGGCATCTGTGCCGTGTTTGAGCCATAGTCTTGCTGGGAGACTGAATCATGTCTGAAGGGTGAAGCCTGGACGGGAGTCGACACTGGTTCATTCGCTGCCGTGGTTTGTTTAGACCACCAGTGGTACACAGGTTGCCCTAGCAAGGTCAGCGATCGCTATCGAACCCCAGGTCTATTCAAGGCTCACTGTACTCGTCGTATGTGACACAATAGTAATCTTGGTGTGGATGGCTCCAAGTCCAAGCGCTGGTGGACATGTCGCACGATATCACTGGGCAGTAGCGCTGGTGTGGTGTGAAAGACGACTCGATAGCCGTGCGTTGATTGAACAACAAGCCGATAGGCTAGTCAATATACGAGCTCGAGAGGTAGCTGGTACAGACTTAGCTTGACTATATGATCAGTATACCACCCCAGTTTTATACGAGCAGGAGCTTGAAGTCAAGTGATGCGGCTCTGCTATCCTGTCAATGTGGATTGCGGAGGGTGTGATGCGCATTGCGCAAGAAGGATTGCATTGTTCTCCACGTCCACCTTTTCCTGTATTCGCGTTCTATTCGCTTCCACTCACGCATCCAGGATATGTGTCGTAAACACGCAGATATCATCTATAAGTACATGTGATCCATGCATTAGAGTGCTTGCGTGGTATTGTAAATGGTGGAGCGGCAGGCCCACGGACTTCCGATTCGGCATACCGATGTTGTTAGCCCCACGCCATGAATCCGGCTGCCCGTGCGACTCCTCGTTGGTTCCATGGAACCATCCGTGTGACAAATAAAGCGGGAGGCTACGTGCATCCACCTCCTCACTTGATAGGCGTATGGTGCCCAACGCGGCCGCTCCAGCTCCAGCTCCAGCTCCATGCTGTGCACAAGACTTTAAATCATCGCGACGCTTGTCTGCGGCTGGCTCATGTATCAGGTCAACCCTTATCTGCAGCTGAACGCCAGATGACGACCACATTTGCCAGTCTCTGTACTTGAAATCTGACTGTTAATGCGGAGCCTCATAAAGCCCGATTTCCGGAGTGCTACAGGGGAACCCGGAATAGCAAACACGTGTTATTGGTTCTGTTATGCAAGGAGATCAGCATTTCTCCTTATATTGAGTTCAACCACACAGTATTTCCGCGGATAATGGCTTTCGTCGGTTTTTGAAAAGTCATGGAACAGCAACATCCGATAAGAGAAGGATTACAGGTACCACATCCTGATCAGCTCATTGCACATATCCGACAGCGATTAGAAGACACAGCAGACACTCAGATTCAGCTATCGTCATCCAGAAAGCAGCTTCTGGTGAAACGCGAAAGACTAAGAACGGCCAGTCGTGTGATTCAGCAGAAGCGGGTTGCTGCAGGCGATGCAGAGGCTGCGTTCATGAGTCAACTAAGAGAATTGGTCAATACGAACTCGGAAACTCTCTCTACTCCTCTGTCGGACGCATACGAAAAGGTTGAACAAACACGCAATGCTCTAGGCGAAACAGAAGACAATTACCGAGAGGCGGAGAGCGACCTGATGGGCGCCGAATGGACGTTCATGGATCAAGAAGACCGATTTTATCAATGGGACATTCACAGCATCCTCCCTGAAGAAATGGCCGATAGCTCTACTCTTCCGTATGCAGTAATGAGCGAGAAAAGCCCACATCTTTCGACTTTAGATCCCATTTTTCATCCAATAAGGGTGCCATCCTCAAGTCAAGTTCCAGAACTACCACCCCCACCGCCGCCTCCTCCACCTCCTCCGGAGAGGTCTCCGATCTCTCATCAATTAGCTGATTTAACTTTCCCCACCGATGCCGAGCAGGCATATGCCACCATGATGGCAAGGGTCAATGAGCTCAAAAGAGAATTTGATCAGCTACGGCAAAAGAAAGCAAGTGGCGCCCAATGGGACGATGTTCACGCGTCATTTGAGTCTGATCAGCTTCTTGAAGATAGCCTAGCCGACTCTACTTACCGATACGGTGACGTTGTACTCGACATCTCTATTCACGAGACAATAGCTCAGCAATTCAGAGCCGAAGAGATGATGCCAGAGCTGGGTGCATCAGCACTGAAGAGACGATACCCAAACCTAGCGGACTCTTGCAGACCAGCGCCAATATACTCGGATCCGATGCAACGAATCCAACCCGAAAATACTTTCATGTCGATACAGGATCAACCCAACGTGAATCGAAAGATCCAGGATTGGTCTCTATCGCACCTTAAGGAAAGTCCAGTACATAAGCAGCTATATTTCAACACACTTCAAGAGTATGGGGTTGCAAATTCAGCAGAGAGTGATTGGAAGGCCCGTGTGACACAGTCATGGGATCATGATAACCTCACCAAGAGGGAAGAAGGAAGCGGAACTGAGGCGTCTACCGCTAATGGGACAGGATATGAGCTCGATTCTTGCCAGGAATCATGTGCTACTCAAAATGAAAATTGCCCGCCTCCAGTTCAACATAACCAGGAAAGTAGACCACGCCATATTAAGCATACGACATCCATATCAGAGCCTCACATATTAAATGAAGTGCTACCAGTGTGTCCTGACACTTTGTCAACACCGTCTACTTCTCCAATACCATTACCGGAGTATGAAACCGCACACGACATAGAGATTGATAATCGGAACAAAACAACAATCCCAGCCGTTTATGTTTCGACCGAGCAGCAACTTGAAGCTGACAATGGTATGAAAACAAATGTGTCCTCAACTCAAGAATCAGGTATCTCTTCTGGGAAGGTTGGAGATACGGCACAAAGAAAAGATAGCGCTCAACCTACGGACGTCACTCCTCATATTGACTGCGAGGTAGCGAACATGCATGGGCACGAAGTCAAGAAATGCCGGAAAGGACAAAGGAAAGACTGTGCTGAGTCAACTACAGGAAGCACAGCCTTGGGCGAGCGCATGGGTCAGCCGCTGCAACATCATGAAGTTGGCCTACATCCAACGCATTCCTTCGGTTCTAGTATGAGAGGTGCGGGGCATGCGATGTCGGACTTCGATCATAATGCACGTCCTGTATGGTCAAGTCATCGTCCGCTACTTGACACATCGCCCGCTCCCATCAACGAGACCCAACAGCGAATTCCCGAAGGTCTGGTCACGCCTCACACTCAGCCGGGCCTCCAGAAACGAAGACACACGATTGGTTGGATTCGAAACTTGCTCCCTAGACCAAAGGGTAATCGGAGTAATAGCACTTCTTTCATTGGAAGATACCGTCCACTTGCTCGTTCCGGAAAGCATTCGGTGTCGTAGCACAATCATGTGGCCCCCTTTTCTGCAGCCTCTTGTTCAACTAGCCTTCTCTCTGTCTTAGTAGTTAGATATTATCAATAACTATCTATTGCTTTATATATTGACCGATCAAGGCTGGACTAATGTGTTTTCTACTTCAACAATTGCTTCCGGGACAATGTCCGAATTCCAAGTTCCTGTTGTAGGACGGCAGTCGGGCGTTGTTGCACCTTGTCGTCCGGCATCTGAATGCAACGATCAGCTCACCAGAGCATGTAGGTTTAGTCACCCCGAGACCTCATGAAACGTCAGACCACGTTGATAAGCAACTCAGAAGGCTGAGTGGTTAATCTCCCCATGTCAGCAAGCTTCATGCAGGCTGCGCTCTGTGACCGATCTGTCGGGCTCAGCTCTACATGTCCCACGTTGATGGGGATCATCAAGACGCCCGCTTGCCTGTGAATGACGCCCAGCTGATCAGCCCATGTCAGCATATCGGAACTAGAGATTTGTACCACCATTCGTTCGGTCCGATATAAGCACGACTGCCGATGTTACAAGCGCCGGGAGTACGTAACAGCCGTTACCCATGATCGCTACCCGCGCAGCATGACGAAAATGGAAGGAGTTGCTATACCCCCCAGTAGTGTTTGAGCCGGTATTCTATCTTGCATCCAGTCTTGGGAGTGACATTAGATCGTGAGACGATGACATGCGACTGGATGGCATGCGATTTAATGGCACAGTAGCTGTCTTTATTCCTTCATGTACAGTCCCGTCTCAGATTTCCAACGGCCCGTCGGACCCCACTTGACCCACCACGGCATGCAAGTCAACGCCCTACTCCCGTCTTACACGCCGCTTTAGCGAGTAGTACATGCTAAAATCAGGCATGCATGCGCCCTGTAAGGCTGGGAATGCAATCCGGCCCACTCATCGCGGGGAGACTTACTGTTTATAGCACGACTATGGATTTCATGCGTGGAGAACTGCACACATGACCCATGCATGTTGCGCAGCATACCTAGGTACACTTGTTGCTTGGTAGCCCTTATACTGCTGAATCACCGATCGCTGCCCTCCAATCCCACCTGACGCGACACGATGCTTTGTCATGAATTTGGCGGCGTGTGGTGTCATGCCAACCAAGCACAGGCAAGTCGTAGAAGTAGATGCTTGTTTACTTTTGGGCCACAAAATCTAGCTACGGAGTAGCCAAAGCGTGGGTGGACGTGTCATTCCTCGACAGATAAGTGAGGTGATTGTCCGACCAATGAGATCAAGACCATGTATGCGTGCTCCTTTACGATTGCTGGATGTTGTTTTTGTGGAAATATGCCCTCCTAAATCGACCAATCATCACAACGCTTCAACAGCCTCATCGGTGAGTCGGGGCGACACGGCTGGAAGAAAGACGTGGCTAAATATGCGTGGGTAATCTGGTCGCCCGATGATACTGCAAACAAGACTCAGTATGTTGTTGGTCAACAGTAAAATGATAATTATCAGCGTGATAGAAATCAAAATGTGACGAGGATAAATGGATGAATTCCAAATTGGGAAAATGGTCTAAGCGCGGTCGAAAGGCATGCGGCTCTGCTATCGGCCATCGATTGGTGGACGAATATGAGTGGAGACTATGCGCGTTGTGCATATATGACTCATGACTAGAAATACTTGCAGGAGGCTTGCAGGGCACATTCACATCGCCAAGGTAATGCGCAGAGATCCAGGCCATGGTTAGAAATACTCATGCTGTGGCTGGAAGACCTTTTTTAGATGCAAACATTTTGACAACGATGTCGCTCAGTGATGGCTCGGCTGCGAGCCATGCAAACTAGGTAAGTGATATCGGCGTCCAGCAGCATTAACAAGTAACTCGGGAACAGTATGATATAGAACCTATTGTATACTACAACAAGCCAAGATATCGTGACTATGTTGCGGGTGCCTTTGAGCTTCTTGGAACAGGCTCTACCAAGTATTTCTCTGAATATCAAATTCTAGTTTATTAGATTATCCTGACTCGTCCCGTCATATCCCGGCCGTAGTCAGTCTTCGTCATAAAGCCCTGATGATAGTTCATGTTGCTTCAGCTTGATAGACTCCGATCTATGCTGATGTTGCAGACTCGGTGTAAACTCTACATTAGAGAAAGTGGACGACTCATGCACTAGCCACGCTTCGTTGTTTGGCCAGCCATGTGTACCACGGCATTCAGGAGGACATGCTCCATGGTACCCAAGAGCTTGTGGGTTCTGATAGCTTCCTTCAAACTCGACTGATCCTTGATTGTACGAACTGTCGTGACCAAGACTGTCATGCGGCCATGCTTTGAGTACTGATGAAGCTTCGTGAAACGGCTTTCCCATGTGTTCCGCAATGCTTCTGTGAAGGGTGTATATCTCTCGTGGTGAAATCCGAAGCTGGTGCAATATCCAGCGGTTTACTCTATCGGGTGTACTTTCGAAGTTTACAAGATAGTCGCTAAGAATGCTACGAGTCTCGTTGCTCTCGCCAAGCAAGAGCAGAGGATTGCCTTCCTCAAGCCCTGGGTTGACGGGATAGTTATCCATAAAATCTGGTAGTGCATCAGGTATGTCGATGTAGTTACTCATAGAGAATGTTGATTCATCGTCAGGTCGTTCCTGAATCATGGCACCAGTATCGGACAAACTCAGCGTATCGGTGATCCAGATGCCGATGAAATTGAGTGTGCCTGTCGAATAATTGAATGATATCCGCTCATCTGCAAAACCGCTGCTGTGAGGTCTCGGTATATCGGTGGATCCTAAAGACACTGTCCTTCTATGAAAACCACCAGACATCCAAGACTTTTGTGCGCCTGGTATGAGCTGTGCAGCATGCTTTGGCAGTTGGCCAATGCCAACATTGTCCCCGATCAGAGCTCCATGCAGGTGCTCAGTGTCTCCAAGAGCACCATTTTCGTCGTCAGCAGAGGCCACCGAGGAAGCCTCATATTCGATTTCGAATGGCTCCTTTGGCTTAGTCATCGGTGCTATATTGAGTCGGAAGAAATGATCGAAGGTTTCCTCTAATTTGGTGTATCTCTCAACTAGCTGATGCTCTTTTGACCCTAGTATGATCTCAAGTGGTTCGTATTCTGATTCGACAGGCCCGATCTCATCCCTTGCTGCCTGTGATGCTTCAAAAAGATGGAGCATTGTACGGTCGTCTGATGGGAAGCTTCCATTGACTCTTTCACGCATACAGTTGATTAGCATCATGTCGCATTCCGAAACATGTTCTCTTAGTCTATGCAACCCCTTGCGCCTTTCCTGAACAGCAAGTCGCATTCTGATTACATCATCTTGCTGTGCGACGAACTCTGAGAGTTCATTCATGAAGCTAGTGTAAAGTCTGACAGCCGCTGCATTCAGATATTCATCCCCTTCGATAGCTTTGTTGAAGAGTGTAGGAGGCTGGGGCGCATCCGTTGGAGGCGGTGGGGGTGGAGGGGGAGGAGGAGGAGGCGGTGGTGGTGGTGCAAGTGATGGTATCACCGACGGGTAGACTGGACTGCCTTTCGACTTGAGCGGACTTTCATAACACACGTCCTGTGCCATATGGCGGTCGCGCAATGGCGAACTAACAGGCACCGCATCTTCGTTGTGGTCTTCTTCTTCTATGGGCCCGCATGATTCATCAAAGCGCACTTTCTTCAGTATCCCCTTCCTAAGTGCGCAGAGTGGACATGGAATTAAAGGCTCTGGCGCGGGCTTTATTGGTGTATCGTCGCGAGCGGAGTGAGCTTCATCATCACCAAGTGCATTGGTGTCCACTTCACGGGTAGAACATTCCTGGTCGGAACGCTCAGTCATGAGATCCGGCTCTCTGAGACGTGTTGGATGGCCCTTTGGACGTTAGCCCGGTACCCTTCGTCTATGATCCATTGGTATACCGTGGTGATATCTACAACATCCTGACAAGCCGACATACCGACTGTGCGGTTACTGCGCTGATTGATCTCTTCGCGAAACGTAGCATGTATGAATTGACTCGCTCAGCGATACTGCCAGTAATGGTTTGTATGTTCACTCTGTTTGATCTAGATAGCGAAGCAACGAAGCATGACCAGGAGATGTTCAGCTAAGGGCTGCGGTAGAGCCGGTTTCACGATATCTACCTAGGTAGTTAAGCGAAGACGCGACCGGGGCTCCCGCTGTGGCTCGCCCCACCTAGGCATCATCCCCTAAGGTTTACACAGCGCTCTAGCCGCGCACTGGCGACTTCCGACATTCATATGGAGTCTGTCACAAGCTTGAATCTGCAGAGACGCCACATCGAGATGAGGCATCTCTTCTCGGCGACGAGGCTCTTCCTCGATTCCGACATGCCCCGCTCTGGCATACCTACCTAGGCTATCGACACACCCTCCTATTCTTCTCTGCTGTTTTGCGCTCATTAAGTCGCGAACATGTAGCTATGCCGAGCTACGGGCCTTGGACATGGTCAGCACCACACAATCGTCATTACTCATATTTGTTAGCAGATGATGGTGTTACAGTGTTAGAAACTCTTTGGTCGGGGCCTGCGACGGGTTCCGCTACCCCGCAAACGCCTGCAGCAGTGCAGAGTTACGAAGATAGGGCAAGGTCAGTACAGCAGCAAACATTACAAACGAAGGTTTCTCAATCGACCCTTAGAACGCCACGCACCGGCGTCGACGTACCGGTGCCCTTTAGACCGCAGCATCCTCAACCAAGTTCCGGCTCGTCTCCACAAGCAAACGTAACGACCTATTCATATTGGCCGAATGCCCAGACACCATCGAGCAGGCAACTGAATCGATCTACAGGATCTGGTTATGATACCAGAACGGGCCAGGTAGATAATTGCGCACAACAGCAATATAGTTATGGGGCGAGGATAGGTAGCTCGAGGAATGGGGAAGGAGGAACAAATTACACGACAGAACCATACGGCACACCAAGCCCCCAGTCATATCCTTCTGCTCATGCCTCGATCACAACTGTTTCAGGGGGTTCGCCACACTTGCAGCATGGTTACCAAGCTCAGAGTAGCTACCCTTTCACACAGTCTTCGCCGAGGCCATCACAACACACGGCGCCAAGTGGAGTGACAGGGCAACCCTCTCAGTATCCAAGTTCACGTCGATCAGTAACGTCTCTTCCCGTCGATGTGCAATCTACTATACAAAGCAAAGATCGAAGATATATCCAGACAAATCTTAATGAAAGCTATAATCACGAGCAGCTTGACTCGAGTAAGCGACGCCATGCGTTAGCAAATCAACATATGCTTATATGTGCCAGGGTATCGGCGAGTTGCGCAGTCGTCGCGTGCGACATTCTTTGTCAGTGGCCGGGTAAGTATAATTCGGTGGTCGATACAACTATGGTGTTAACGATGCGCTTTTAGGTCTTCAAGATGCTTTGGACAGAACCTGCCGGCCAGGTCAATCCTGGAAAGACTCGGAACTCAACACACTTTAGTACTGTACAATATGGGGAAACAGCTTTTAGTGAAATACGCCGATTCGTTGTTGTTCGGAACAAGGGTGACTTCAGCCAGTGCATGTACGTAGATCTCACAAGATGTTTTGCCTTACATCAATCTGACGAGCTCGTTAGCCCGATTCAAACTTACAGAGGTCGCGGCGCCGCAAAGCCGGGTCTGAGAATGAGCGATCATGGCATCATTCATACTACGACAACCACACCCAACCAGCTTCCAGGTGAGGCATTGACGAAATACTCGATCCAAGTACGATCGACCGAAGGTGAATACCTTGAGGTGGAAAGCCGTGTCAACTACGGTAAGGCATACGCTGTTGAGCACAACGTTAAAGTACTCGACGTGGGGATGGTGATAGAAGGCCATCGGTATCTAATCAAGGAATACTTTGATGCTGCGATGCAAGCGGAATGACGAAACTGAGAGTTTTGCACCATACGCAAACTTCTCGACTCTTTCCTTTGTCGCTATGATTGCTCTAAACTATCTTACATGGTTGGGCTGCACCATACGCAGGCCTCCGAGATCACTGTTTGTTCTCCAATTTGTCCAATCTGTTTATTCAGGACCATACATTCATATATAGCTTTCTCTTTCCATGTTCATTCTTCTACTACACTCACGATTTCCTTTCGGGTAGTTGCTTCTATGGTTGCATCATAAGAGGACTTTTTCCAGCAGGCTCGTACTGGCACAGCGTTGTATAGTCGTCCACTGCTCGGTCTACATGTTATATGATAAGATGATCTCTTGCCATGCTTTTCATCAGGTCACTTCTAATTTGAGTCCATCTAGTGAAGTCGGTTGGGTGATGGATGTGTTGCCATTCTTGACATCGTTGATTCAGCCAGCAGCTCTTACATCCTTCTCTTCTGTCGACTCAGCCCCCATCGCGACGCTTAGCCGCAGTTGCCATCTCTATCGTACCATGGCGCTGAG
Organism: Alternaria arborescens; assembly: GCF_004154835.1. Lineage (NCBI taxonomy): Eukaryota > Fungi > Ascomycota > Dothideomycetes > Pleosporales > Pleosporaceae > Alternaria > Alternaria arborescens. Next base: position 287,392 of record NW_021167859.1, on the reverse strand, counting down.
ATGGCGGGGAACAGCCCTACCGGTCAGCCAAGAGCTTGGGCGAGCGTCCTGTCTGTGGATGCTCCGCTCGCGGTGGGGTGCCCGCACGGTACTGGGTATCCTTGACGACACACCCGTTTCGGCGATAACAAGAAGGTATGGCTGCAAGCTATTGGAGCAAGATCATACGCGGCAATGATGAATGTGCATCAGAAGGAAGGCGGCCTTGTCGTCGAGAACACTATGTGGGAGATGTAATGCGTACAAAGCAGTTCATAGATGGCCGTCTTAAATATCCTTGAATGGACCCGATATATGAATACAAACCTATCGAACACTCTGTGGGTAATGTAGAACCGTAGTCAAAGTTTTTCTTTGCATAGATAGCTGTCTCACGTGTTCATGACTAGAGTTGATACATGAGCACAAAACTTTCAGTCATCTTTAGTTCAACCAACATAAGCCGGCTTGCTCTTTTGCCCTCTCACCATGGCATGGTTTCGTGCAGTAAGATATGGCTCCATTCGGGATGTTCGAGTAAAAATTCATGGGGTGATCCCGCTGCGTTCGAAGGCTTAGCTAGGTGTTTGCAATCGCGAAGTTACAGGAGTAATAAATGGAGATTGCTCATTCATACGATATATGATCCTGCCACAGTGAGCGTTATAACAGAACTGCGAATATTTCTTCATTGTGTACTCAGGAACCTCATGAATTCATTGTTTTAACATAGCTGTTGTACCATAATCCAATTTCTACCCATGGCAACAAGGGTTCTACCAAAGGGTGGAGTGTCTGACGACCACAAGGCTAAGTAGCAGAGTCTAGCGTCATGTTAGTAAGCAGCAGATGCTTGCGAAGTCATCTTATCATCTTAGTATCACTTCTGTTCTCAGCATGCGTAGGCAACTGATACGCGGGCACAAATGTGGCGTGCTGCGAAGGCTGTGAGCCCGGAATTGCCTGAAACCTAACAAAGCCATCGAGAAGGACCCGGTCCGCGACCCATGTACACGTGCACTCACATCGCCGATCTCTGAGCGCATCAGCCTACGCCTCGCGCTCGTGCATGTTCTTTTTCCAAACTCACGAATGGCGAGACGGGTGTGGCATGCGACACTATCTCTTACTCTTGCCGTTTTGCGATGGCGCGCTGCATCGGCTGCGCCCGAGCGTGGGTCACTCTACCCGCGTTCAGTCTCGGCTACCATCCCCTGCGAAAATGCAGCGGTTCCGAAGCGTCCATCATAGTTCACCGGGAACTGCCTCAGGCGCTGAAGGACCTTACTGTGCAGAGTTAGCTAGATAAACTGCTATTTGCCGCCCGCTTCGAACCAACTTTACTTTAACGCCGGAGCTACATCGAAAGATCGAGATTTTGAATGTCTGAGCGCAGCAGGCTGAGCTGGACTGCGGGATGTCTCAATGCGCTTGTTTCATTCGCTGCTAGCAACCCTGCAGCAAGTTGGTTTTATCTATTGCCGGCTACATGCCCCATGGCCCTGTGGCGCCTGGTTGTCATCTCTGCTGCCTTTTCCGGCAAACGCGGTGGCCCTTCCAATAGCTGCCTGCCAAACGGTCCGCGTTTCTGGGCTGAAGTGAGCGCCCTTATACTTTACGTTGTTATCAGTAGCCATGGAAAGGAGACAGCTGCCGCTGGTTTTCTGTAGTTCTACTCCGTAACTTTCCCATCCACCTCGCTGCGCGGTTGGTATGGGAATCGAGAATGTGGGGTACTGATGCAGTCTCTATGCTGATGATAAGGTAGTGCAGGCTGCAAGACATCTCTTTCATGTGACCTTTCGTTAGGCAGATCGACTGTTGGAATAGGGATAGCATGCTTGCTAGATGCAACGATGGAGGAATCGCGAGTATAATGAATCGTATTTGCAAGTAACTATGGCAAAGAAAACGTTGTTTGAGTCCATCGTATCGTAACAGAGAAGATCCGACTATGTGTAGAAGCTGTGGTTAAAGCAAAAGCAGAAATCCAGAAACAGTACGTGAGGTAATTGTGTAAGAAAATCATAAACCGAAACGTATTATAATAAATCGTGAGAAAAGCATCATCGACCGATCAAGGCATTGAGTATCAGGCACCATCCGTGTTGTTGGTATTCTGCGTCACTTCAGGGTCTTGCTCGGAGTCGAAATTTTCCTGGTTCCAGTATCCAAGGAAGGTAGGTAAGTAATCAGGATGTACGTAGCCTAGGCTTTTGACCTTGACATTGTACTGAATTGGGTGGTGAATGGCGAAGTAGATCCTCGACGCTACAGCTAGTGGAGGCGCGCCCGTGTCCATGACAATAGGAATGGGAGCTTTTACAAGGGGCGCTTCACCAGGTACGAGCTGCGGTTGCATTCCCAAAGAATAGGCAATGGCATGCTCATCGGGAACCACCCCATGCTTGGTGGTACCCCTGTTGCCATAAGAGAAGATGGGACTGTCAAACGTCAGCCATGTGGAAACCCTGGAGAGGATTGGTGATATACGTACACCGCGAAGCAAAATTCGCGTTTGCTTTTAGTGACAATGAATCTGCGTACCTGGGTGTGTGCGAATTCATTGTACTTCACTCTGGAGAGACTGGTGTTGTAATCGGCCATAGGGTTTATAGCGTTAGCACCCGCCGTCTCAGTAAAAAGAACAGCAAAAACCTATGAAGCTGTAAGCAATCTTCACCTAACCCTAGGCGCCTGCCACCCACCTTTCCTTCCTCAAAGAAGGCACCGGATCTGACATAGAATGCTTCAACACGTTAGTACTATGTTGAAAAAAGAGTACATGGATGCTAACAAGGATCAAGCACCTCATAGTGGCTGTTCGGATACGGATTTTCTGGTTGGTAGCTGCCCTGAATGGTTTCACCCCGTCCGTAGCCAGCAGGACCGCCGCTAGACGACGTCACCGTTTGCACCGAGTCGGTGCGCGCATGCGACTGAGCCTGAGATGAATGCAGCGACTGTGAAAAATTCTGCGCTGAAGGAGTCCAGCCAAAAGGAGCCCAGTCAAAAAAGGTCCAACCTTGACCTATTACTGGTTAGCCTTTGTGTATGCCAGTGCATAACCACAGACCTTCAACATAATGCTGCCAGTAGTATCGTCCGTGCTCTGCACTCCACAAGGGGACGATATATCTCTGGAACTCAACGTTCCATTCAGATTGTGCTACTTGTGCCATGCCGTGAGTGGTGCCACCTAATCCGCGGGCGAGGGTGCAAGCGGTACGACACCGTGCTATAGGTGTTTATGTATGTATGGTCAAATGACTGTGTCGCGCAGAGCCGCATACTAGACGAATGCGACAACGCAAAGTCGTCTACTTTACTAGACATGATGCCGAAGCGACCCTCCCACAGATGGAGATAGAGTGAAAGTGCAGGATGCGTTGGCGCGCGGACCAGCTGCGACTGGCCATGTGCCCGTGCCAAGGACAACTTGCAGGTCGACTAGCACGCTTTAGCGACCCACCCACGGACGCTGCTTTACGCTGTCATCGGCATGAGACATCACCTTTGTGCCACATTTCGCGCCCACCAATCCGGGTTGCTTGGCCACAGCCTACCCCTTATGGATCAGCATATGTGTCTGGACGTCGGCTAGATTACAAGCGGATAATACGTTTACTGCGGCCACATCCTACTGTTGGGTCTGCCTCACGTTTAGTCTAGCTCGCACCCACGATACCAACGTCTGATGTCTTCTCGGGAATGCAGTGCGAATCGCAATCCACTGGTGAGTTTGAGCTGCTTGATTCCAATGCATATCTTTTTTCCGGCATTGTGATGCTTGGAACATTCTAATAAGCATAGCGTTTGGCAATCGAAGTGCGAAATTCCAAGAGGTGACTGGGCCATCGGACTTGCCAGATCCTGTACATACAACGCGTTCAACGGTATTGCCAGATGAGAGCCAGCTTCATGATGATGCCCCGAGCTCTCCCGATGCTCGGGCTGTGGAGCTTCACAACGATGGTGATGATTGCCAGAAAGATACGGTTCAGCCTCGTTCGAGGATACCACCTGTGATGATATATCCTCCTCCGCCGCCGCCGCCGATTTCATTTGCCGAAATGAATGTCCCTCCACCTCCTCCAATGACCAGTACAAATGGACTTCGATCGAATCTGACGCCAGTGGTACCGCGAAGTGCGTCTCTGGATAAACTGGAAAACGAGCAACAATCATTACGAGATCTTCGTGACAAGTTGTTAGGTACACGATTCTCTGTGGCCGCGAAGCGGAAGGAGCTTCGCGATCTCCATATACAGACTGGTGTAAAAGACGGATATGTCTTCAGCCTCTTGCGCCAATATCTTCATGATATAGGTGCAGACATGCCACAGGAGATCGAAGAAGCTTTTACTTTCGCATCCGCATTAAGGGACCAGCAGGGCCTCTTGGAAGTCGGTTACGAAGAAGCCGAAGACAGTTACAACAGACTGGAATGGAAGTATTCCCGCAGAGAGACAAGGTTTGTTGAACAGCTCTTGGACAACAAACTCGTACCAAGTGATACACTTGACAGAACTCAAAGTGCGGAAAACTTGGAAATCCTGCAAATGACCAATTTTACGGCACCTACTACTGATGACAATCCGAGAGTCTCGAGTCTTGCAGCTTCTAGTGATGAGACAATCGCTGACTACATCCTGGAGCCATCCACGTTTCCAACAAAGCAAGATTTAGTAACTCAGCATGGTGCGAGCGTGAGATTTCCACAATCCCGCTCTGTACGTAGCAATCTGAACGACTTGGCATTGGTCTCAACAAGAGACGCGCGTGATGTCCATCCTACACACAAGCATCTGCAGTGGGTGGAGAAAATGAGCAAAATTGACGAATGGCTGTTCGATATCGTGGATCATTCGTCTATCGAGAAGTTGTGTCTAAAAGCGACGTATGACTTTGGTTTCGCAGACACGGGGATATGGTGGGAGCACACCAAATGGCTTCTGGTTCAAGACTATTCTACGTATTTCCATACTGGCGACTCTACAGTATTCGACTATGCCACAGGCCAATCTCTATCAAAATCTCCAGAAGAAGGGCCAAGCTCAGTGCCCTCTATTGCTGATTCGTGTAGCACGAGCCAATTGCTACTCGGCACTCAGTCAACAGGTGTACCAGATACCGTTACGCTTCCAAGTATCGTAGAGCCACATGACTACCGAGAGACAAATAACCACGCGAATGTAATACGCACGTTCCCTAGGGATACAAGAAAAGAACAAATGAGCATAGTGTTGAAGTCCCAATCACTGCGGTACCGTACCTCAACCAGGAGCATTGTCACAGACGGTGGCGGTAGCTTGCATCATCGCTACTACTCTCAAAAACTTACTCGATCTCTGTCATGCAACGATGCACCATCATACATCGAGCGCGAAGAGGGAGAGCAAACTAGCTGGGACACAGTATCACCAACTTCACGCCACAAAAGCCGATTCCAGAGACCACACAATGGTGATAGCTTACGGAAGCGACGCACCATGTCTGTGACCGAGAAGGTAGATCCTATGGTACCTACAGTCTTACCGAGGAATACCAGCAGCACTACATTTTCGCCGAGCAACTTTCCGCAGCCTGTTTTCGATCCCGGTAGTCGAAACCGTCGTCGAAGAATGTCTACCTATACTACTATTGAACTTCGTCAATCTCCGGAGAAAGACTGGTGTACGTCACTAACCACTTCGAATCTCCAGTTGTCCCAGTCACAACAAACCGAGAGTTCGAAGTCAGCGATGGATGGATGTCTTGTTATGTAGGCTACTTCGCTTGTTGAGATGTCCCATGTATCCTTCCCCATTTCATATGTTCATCTTGCTGTCTTATGCGTTTTGTTTTGTACAATGCGTAATTCCATTTGCATATCATGTATCATCCTATAGGAGTCTGGTGTTAGTCACTGAGATGATATACCGACATCATTTTTCTCATTCCAACACACCGAATCATGGACTGTCTCGTTAGTCATGGGGTATCATTGAATTCTTGCTCGATAGAGGTTTTCCCCTGCGTGCTTTGGAATTTGGTCTGCATTTTGGTTATGCATCTCATATTTTGCTCAGCGTTGCCTCGATGTCCTTGTTCCTGTATCACAACAGTCTGTATTTGTACACAGGTATACCGGAAATAATAGTCCTGCAGGACTCTTCTTTCATCGTATCCGAGTACGTTGAGTACTGAACTTCAAGGCAATTGACAGGGAGCAACCATAGAGCTAAGTGAATCATACGACATGGTTGTACTGACAAGACCATGTCTGGAAGTCACAGATTACAAATGGCCTTCTCAACGAAAAAGGCCCCTGGTCCGTCATTACATCTACAAACCGGTCGAACCACTGTATCCGAACCCCGACGCGCTCAGACTCGGATCACCTATTTGGAGACTCATCACTTTTCGATCTCTGCGTTCCACGTTTCAACCCATTGTTGGGACACGCAAGCGAATGAATGGATGGCTGCGTTGGACATGCATATTACCAAGCTTCCGTTCAGCTTGTCAAGGCCACTCTCAGGGTGAGTCTCTAGAAGAGTCACCTCTGAAGCTAGTTTTGCAATCAAAAGCATAACCAATTGGTTGCAGGCATGTGTACAGCAGGCTGCCTTCCAGGAAAGATCCAGCCGACCTGCCTAGGGGGGTTGCAATTCTGACGTATAGTTGCGACGGATAGGCGTCCGCCATGCGTCACCACCATACGAAACACAGCGCCGCTTTGACAGAGTCATGCGCATGTGGAGATGACCTGCAGTCTGCAGCAGACAATATCTTATCGGCTGCTCGAGAATCGCGGTCGCACCCCGCACGCACAAGCGCTAGCCCCAGCAACCTACTCTAGCAACCCTACCATCCATGCCTTTGGAGGATAGCACACTCCGTACAGTCGAATACTATGTACCGTGCTATTCAGACGTAAAGTCTGCAGGTGAAACGCTAGCTAGGTTGGATTTGCAGGCATCGGTGCTCTTACGCAAGAAGGCAATCGAGCGAGGACCTGATCTGACAGGGCCACGAGATTGTGAGCCGAGAATAAATAAACCCAATTAGCTGCACGGCGGCTGGTGGCAACAGAACCGGGCACTTGAGACTTTCACATGCCTAGTCTCGACCTCAGCGCTATCGCCCTGCATTCCAAATACACAAAATTCTGCCTTTCGACGTAGTTGCGACGTTGAAATAGAGTTGCGTCTAGTTCCATGGCGAAATGCGATCTTGTCTAGCCATTTTCCTTATGTAGAGGTCCTTCATTGCCCACATTTTCCGGTGAATCTGCGATGGCGGGCCGAATCTTGGGAGGGGCATCCGCCGGGAACAAGCGCGGAACGACGGTTCCGCGCTGGGTCTCGGCTGATGCATGCAGCCCCGTTACATCACTGTTTGGGTGGTAACGTGATAGTATTGCTTACTCCCTGGATACCGTGATCTGTGGGGGCCAACAGGCGACAAGGACGAAAGCATATTATTATGGGTAAAAGTATTCGTCATGCCGGAAACGCGTATGTCAGGGTGTGCCTAGCTGTTGTGGTTGAACTCGTGGACCTATGGGACCAAGTGCGCTACTATGTGCATGGGGCTCTTCCCTGTTTGTGGCTTCCTCAGAGAATAATTGCCTGGAAATAGGCAATTTCAGCCGCACTTGTGATTCCACAATACGTTCAGCGCGCTTGCCGCCACCTTAGCTGCGGTACAGCCCCCCAATACTACGCATGCCCATAAGTAAAGCAATAAGATCAGGAAGAAGACGATATCCAACCATCTACTATCAGATAAGACGACGTCGAAGCTCGAAAACATATTGTTATGGCTAATGAAGAATAACCGGGGGTGGCTGGAGCAGATGGGCTTACACTGCGCGAGCCTCAGTCAACTGTGTAAATATTCAGACAGATGAGCTCATATTCATTGTGCTGCACCCTGAAGATGTTCGCAACATTTGATTCCATCAGCATGTAGATGTCAGCCACAGTGAATACTTCCAAGGTGCAGTTCCACGTTGGATGCAACTTCTACGGTCCGATGAGAAGCACGAAACTCAACGTTACCGTCGAACCGCTATTCGTTGTCGCTGATGCCTCGGACCTGTTGGAAGAGGAACGTAACGCTATGCGATGTTCTTGATCCCTGTAGAAGAACGAACAATCGAGATGCTAGTAGTTTCAAGCTTGATGCGGCGGTATACACCCAGATATCACAAGTAACGTTGGTCCTGTGTCTAACTGGGTACTGGATGGTATGCTTTGTATACCTGCAAAGCCCCCTCTATGCTTTGCACAAGGCCGAAGAAGACCGTGAGACAAAGGACTGTGACGGCAACCCAGAAAGTGTACCATTGAGACCGATTTCTTCGGTCGTACCAGAATTGAGAGAGGGAGGTCGGCTTAGGCTGATCGAATCTTTCCTTCAAGCTCATCAATTCATCGCGCCAGTACTCGAAGTTTATAGCACGGCGATCAGTCGACAACATCATGTTTCGATTTAGCAGCGAAATGTCCGGAGCTAAAGTTTCATCGTCTCGCGATTGTTGGGATTTCAACCATCTTTGGGTATCTGTGTCTTGTCGTGGGAACAATAAGTCCAACGTTCGAAGCGTTTCGTCAATGAGATTCTTTGGAAAGATCTCACTATACCAGTTAGTAGCTGACAAAAAAAGGATGGATGAAGGCTGACCTCGTTTGATGCTGGAGGAAAGTCGCATGATGGAAAATGCAAAGCCTTCGCTCGTTGTCGATCAGTCGCAGATGATCGGTGAGATTATTGCTCCATTGAATTCTTATCCCAGTGAAGCGCTGCAGATTGAATGCGGTGAACTCTTCCTCAAACACCAGATTTTCAGTCTGTCTTGAGCTCACGACGAAGTGATTCGCAAGTACGGTCTTTAGATCGGCATGCTCGTCATCCCAAGGCAAGAAACTAGGACCCCATATCCAATACTTTGATGGAGCTCCCACATCAACCATCAGAAACAAGCGCGCTACAAGGCGAATAGAACCTTCCGCCATACGGTTTCTAGCTTCCTCACTTCTTTGCCGCGTATCTAGCAACGCAAGTGATCTTTTTATCATCTCTTTCGTAGCTCCTGCTTCGATTTGTCGAACAATCGTTATGACGTCTTGATGCTCTCGGATGGTAACATGCTCGCCACGATCGGGTCCAATCGCTTTCATGCATTCTGCTGTATAATGTCGAAAATACGCATTCCACGGGCATTGCTCCCATTCGTCTCTTACTGCTAGTAGTGGCGCAGTACTACATGGCCAAAAGGCTTCTAGAATCTTGCGTTTACAAGCAATCTGTAGAATTTCTTCATTGGCACTTCCGGAGAGGGACATATTCGTAATTGAGTGCGTTTGAGATACACAAAAAGGTGAGGACATATTATGATAAGCTACTTATGCCTTGGGCTGTGTACCCGAAAGGCTCTGCATTCCGGACAAGGTTTGCATAGAGATGTGGCGTCGTTGGGGGCTGAGCACTCACCGGATGATGCGTTGTTCGTTGGGGCAGCTTAGCTACCAGACTATAATGCGGGGTTCGTTGGTAGCACAGCTCACTCGCAATCTTTGGACGTTATAATCTGGCAAGAAAAGGCGATATATTCGAAAAGTACTCTCATAAAATAGTTTTCCATGATATGCCGAACCGTATTTGTTTACAACCCACCACATCACTGCAATGATGCTATTTGCTAGTCAGGGCCAGAACGAAGACCCAAATCAGGCAGCCTGTTCTGTGACGATGAAGCAATGCTCATCTAAGTCCGCGAAACCAGAGACAAATCTTTCACAATTCAGTGCCAAGGTGCGCCAAAGAATCCGAGTGGATTATCAGAGTTCAGTTGATGTCGACAATCCGGTTCAAGTTGATCACATAGCGAACACGAAATGGAAACGTGGCCAACTATGCTGGGAGGCGAAGGGAACATGTGCGCAAGATTACAAGAATAAAGAGACAGAACTAATGAAAGAACTGAATCAGTCACGACGAGAGTCCTTCAGTGAAGTTGCTGTATCACTCTTTATGGTCGGAAAGACGCCGCAGAAGGCAAAGCCCATGATCATCATCTCAAGCGAGGACAAGCGATCACGCGAAGAGGCCGAACGCGCTATCAAAAACAGCGGCATTTTGAAGGATTTGAACTATGAGATAGGATTTCTGAAGTATCTCCCGTCAGGTCCCATCCACGCTGTTGCACGATCGTCTAGTGAAGGTTCTGGTGACTCAATAGCAGATTCTTCCTTCTCTAGACCCGGAAGATTGGATTCGGAAAACAGGGAAGACACTAAATCGATTCTGCCAAGCCAACCAGGTGTCCCTGTCTCCAAAACAGCCTACTACGACCCAGAACAGCGGCTACAGACGACAGCGATGTCAATCCATGTGAACACAGCTACCAAAAAATCAAGAATGGCAACCGGAAACTTGATATACAACGGCGCAACTTACAAATATCTTACAGTCGCCCATGTTTTTAGCCCATGGAATCGCGACTCTCCTTCGATCGATAGCGGAATAGACGATCTCGGTATACCGTTTGATAGCGACAGTGAAGAAGAAGAAGAATGCAACGAGAAGACTTCTTATACTGCAGGCACAACACCAGTTTCACTAAAAGTCCCTGTGACTGCATCGGCCATGCCTTACGGATCTCTTGATATCGCCAACGACCCACCATCTGGACTACTCAGACTTGGAGAATTATCCACTGATGAGGACCTCGATATTTCCACAGATTGCGCTATCATCACTATTAACGATTCCAAAATCCAACAAGAGCTTGTAGATCTCGCCTCTTCAAACCGGGAAAAAGACGCTCAATTACATGCAGTTGAACCCAAGTCTTCTCCAGTCACGACATGGACGAGGCGCGGTCCCATCTCCGGTACCCTCAGGACTGTTCCGAAAATCATGAGTCTTTCAGGCAGTGAACGTTTTCAGTTGATTCACGAACTTGCTCACGAGGGTGTGATTGAGAATGGTGATAGCGGATCGCTGGTCTCCGACAAGGCTGGCAGAGAATTGTATGGCATGATTATTGCGACATCTAAAAATCGGAGCATTGCCTATGTTATGGCAGCGAAAGAGCTTATGTCCAGTATCGCAAACGCTGGAGGGTGGAGAATTATGAGCCCTCGCAACGATCATAGTGATACCAATCAAAGTCGTGAGGCAATAGCTTCCCAGACAGAATACGAGCCAAATTCCACGGTATTGAACGAAGATACTTCAATGTGGGACGTTTACGAATTGCCGGATTCAAGTAAGTATAGTATTCTCATAATCTTGGCGTGATAGCTGACGACTAGAAGGCTTCCGGGTCAGAAATCAGGCCTTCTTTATAGAAGGAAGGGTGAGTAAAACTGAACATAACTGTGACCGTTAGGCTAACCATCCTTCCAGATGTTTGCTATGCTTTTCAACGAAGCCGTCGAGGATGATTCTGCCGATCTCTTGACTAATCACTACGGCGATGTGACTGGTCTATACCAGTCCACTCGAGTAAAGCATAGCGACATAGCACCCGCTCAGGTGCGAATTTTCATCGTCGTGAAACGTAAAAGAGACTTCTGCTATGCTGTGTAAGCATAATGACTTATCCTGATTCTACATGGGCTAACTTTCGTAGTCCGGTTTCAACCTACGGCAATCTTGCCACCACAAAGCCCGGCGTTTGGCCAGAGGCACATGCCATTGCTTACTCGTACGGATGTGACCCACAATTAGTCGCAGGCGAACAAGCACTCCAGAAACTTCCTATCGCAGTTCAGATGGCCAGGAACGAGAAGCCACTGGAAGTAGCCTCTAGGATATACTTCGGCATCCATTATCCCATCCAGTATGGCGTCAAAGCCAAGGATTTGGGCTGCGTACATCCCGACTGGATAGCCAGGTTTACCGAATACTGGAAGATGGAGAATGAGGATGTTTTCAAAAATGGTCCCGAGGTCATCGACGATCCGAAAGGTCAGGATGCTGATTAAGTCGAAATCTGCAATGGTGGTGGTCTTTTGATTGGGGTAATCGGCAGTTCCTCCATCTTGCATCTGTATGCCCATCTTTCATCATTGCATTTAGATCACTTTGTTGGTGCAATTCACTTCCGACGACGCTCGATCTCTTGATGGCCATTCCCCATTGTTATCCTACTCGAAGCCACGGTAGTTGGATTTCATAACGGTACAAAAACTTGGTTGGCGTCCAAACTACTAGTTATCTCGTTACATACGCCGCAAATTCAAAGAGGCTTTCTATCCTAGGGTTAAAAAATGCCGTGGTCTGCACACGAAACATGAAAAGCCATATTCATCGAGAGAAATCAAGTTCTGTCGTGCTGCATACCACGACTGGGCTGACGACGATCAGGTATGAACCTCTCATTCGTACGCCAGATCAAGTCCATCGAATAAGCAAAAAGCCTGTCTTCAAATAGAGTCCCAGAAGGATTGAATCCATCATGCCCAGCTTGCACCTCCAGAGCGCGCTGCGCCTCTGGTAAGCTGTGAACCCAGTCAGCAAACAGAGTGAATTCACCGACACGGCTCCGCACAGTTCGTTTGTTGTTGATCATATCCACTACAGGATCATACCAAGCGTTATGAACGCCCAGATCATTCACCTGAAAATACTTCTTGTTGAACAACCGTAGGGTATAAGCGTCCGACTGAAGTTTACTGATGTACTGTTTGAACGTCTCAAACTCCGCTATCAGAGCATCGGTCGGAGGAGCCAAGTCATGCCAAAACGCAACCATGAGCTCGCCCGCCGTAGCAGCCGATGGAACATGCTGCACTTTGATGCGAAGTTTCATGAGACGCGTAACCATGTCCTTGAGAGGAGCAAAGATATCTTCGTAGCTATCAATAAGAAAAGCCTTTTCGAGGGGGGTGTAAAGAGCTGCCCACTCGGTGTTCCGTTCGCATGCAAGGCGACATGCACGTTCGGTTTTGTGGAAAACGATACCTGCCTCTCTATACCGGTCTTCAAGATTGTTGCAACTCCGTAAGAGATGATCGATACGGTTCAAAATGTCCCGGATGCGGATGCGAAAGGTTATTGAGCATGACTCCTCTGAACCCGGATCTATAGTCGTACATTGCCGACACATGATGGTAGTATCCAGCCAATTCCTCGTTACAATACGGATCGGGCCGAAGACCTTATTGCGTGTTTTCGGTTGCGCAGTTCTAGGAACAACGAAGAGAGATTGCGCATCAACGCGACTTATGATGTTGCGACAACGAGCGTTATGCAAATTCATCAACAACAATGTGCACTTCATTAACACTGTGTACTCGCTTGCCTTGTTCATCGCCTAATTTCCCTCTAAATTTATCGCAAATGTCGATCGCAAGCTGGAGATAGTAAACTTTATAGGACTAGGAACGCAGACATGACGCGGATTTAATAGCAACTCACAGTCTTGTGGGCTGGATGAGTTGCTGTATCATTAGTTCTTCCTCCAAACTCACGCTGCGGTGCTGAGCGCTAGACTCACATCGCTTTCGCCAACGCATCCTAGTATTTATACTCCACAATATCCTCATCTCCTGACACAGCATCAACGAAACCTTCCGTGAATTCAGACTGAGATTGTACCGTGCCCAACTCAATTTCTGTGAAGGTCTGTATCCATCTCCGAAACAAGCCTCCTTCACGGCTATGCTTGGCGGCCAGATTGTCACTTCCATCAATGTCGGAGCGATCAGCGAGGTCTGCGACGTATTCCTCGACCCACGCCAATGCAGATTCCAAGTTAGGCAGTGAATTTGCTAGCAACGACAACGCAACTTCGGATCCAGACTCCAGTATGCGAAGCCGATCAATATCCTCCGGTTCGTTCTTGTTCGCTATCAAATTTCCTAACACTTCCTTGGCAGCATTGGAGATTTGAATCCACGGGCGGAAGAATGACTGCTGAGCACGTGGACCATCGGTCTCGAATATTTGACTCAGACGTACTAAGATGACAGGGTTTATTCGGTAGCTATTAGTAACAGTTGAGGCATGTCGCAGCGCATACGGAATCTTGTGATATGCGACCCCAGCAACTCTAAAGCGGCGCTCAAACTTGGTGAGCTTGTCGAGCCAGGAGAATGCTTTCGACTCTGACCAATCTAGCCAGTCTTTATACACTGTGACTGCAATCAGGCAAGCTGTGTTCGCGTCCTCAAAATGCCAGTCGTAGGGCAGACGCTCGACCCACAATTCCATGCGGCTTCTCCGTCCCGGCGACAAGAGTTGGCCGTATGCCTGTCTGGATGCAATAATCGTGGCGTACTTGTTCGCAACCCTGACGCGACCCAGTTCATCAATCTCTGGCTCCGGTTGATCTCTTCCCACATCTTCAGGTGTCTGTGGTCCTTCAGCTCCGGATGATGCTGAGCTCATGATGCGGTCGAAGTATATGCGTCCTCGTTAGGGTTACAATTCCAACGTGTTCGCGGAGGTTGAAAGGGCGGAAATCAGGAAGATGACCAGTCGGGGCGTAGAGGTGCAGCAAAAGAGTATCAGAGAGTCGTTTTTTGTCGTGATGGGAGACCATCTGACCGTTCGCGTGTTGTGGTGTGTGCGTGACGCATCTGTAGTGAATGCGACCCTACTCATGGCGCTTTGTCGCAAGGACGATGTGGGATGAGACGCACTCTATCGGGTCAACCACGGGTGTGTTCTATACTGTCAGTGCTTCTGAAAGGTATTAAATATCCATAACATCAACTGTTCGAGCTAGAAAATGCCTTCTACTAGACCGATTGAAGCAGCGCCCCCATAGTTGATGGTGAACGCAGCACGCCGGCCAAGAAAGGTACATCCGAGCAAGGACAATACTTGTTGTAGGAAATCGATGAAGGAGACAAGAAATAAGGTGCAGATGGTAGCCTTCTTGGATGGATACTTGTCAAACGCGCCCGCACGGCCTTTGATGCTCAACCTGGTTTCTTCACAAGGACTCTCCCATCATACAGTGATCAAACTGGGAACTCAGAGCATCAGCTTTAATTCTGTTCGTAGTACTTTGATGATAGAGTGGCTTGGGGCGGTTCTCATTGATATGCTATTGCAAGTTGAAGGTCTCCAGTCATAAAACCCAATATTCGGTGAAGGGAAGAAATATTCGTCCAGGTTGTAGAGTAAGGGACGGGACGAATTGCAGCTAAAAACGTTTAAGTGTAAAAACCCAAGCAGTCAAGGCCTAGAGGTGCGAAAGTCGAAGTCTGCGGCTGGAAAGATGTGCTTTGTCGACACAACGCGTAGACTGTCTGGCGATCTTGGTGACGTCATTTCCCGCTAGAACTTGGCATCTGTTAGTCCACAGTGACTGGTGTTGGAAGTAATCGTTTCATATCGGAATTCTCGGTCTGGCCTGTCGCGCATCTACGCTATGTGCGTAGGTGAAGTTCTAGCCAGCTGGCAAGGCTAACTTGCCAGACCAGTGACGTAAGCGCTAGGTACTTGTTGGCATGTGACAGGCACGGCAGACCTCGGGACGTGCACACTGCCTTGGTGATCATCAAAAGCAACGATTCATGAAAAGAAACATCAGGGCAAGTATGCAAAATCCATTAATCATCAAATATGTACTAGAAGCCAACTATATACCCTCCCTTCATCTCTCAAATCCCCACGTCATCCAAAGTCTGTGAACAAGCATATACAGAAGCATATAGAATATGTACTCATCATATCGTAAATACATCACCAATCCTTCACGTCCGCACCGAAGATGTGCGCTCACTGGCCACCGACAGCGATAGTGAACAGCTTCGGGCTGCCGTCGAAGATTGTGCCAGCAACATCTTGACCGCCATCCGGAACAACGTCATCGTACGGGAATGCATAGCCACGACCGTCCTTCTGGACCTGATGAACGATGCGCGAGTAGTGGTTGGTTGTTGGGTCCTTGTAGTACTGGCCTGGGTTACTGCCATTCGGGAACTGGTCACCAGGTGTATTCAGCAAGATGCTACGGTTGAAAGCAGCAGCGAGGCGCGGAATGACTGCATTGCGCGCTTGATTCGATCCAGTCGCGAATGGTCCAGTGCTACAGGTAAAGATATCCCTAGCTGAAGGAGCAGCAAAGTTTCCTGCTTGGCCAAGCTGAAGCTCGTTGCCTTGGACACGGCCCTTGAGATTGCCAGCTGCGGCTTGGGTGTTGATGATCATGTCTTCATTACGGTACTTGTTCCATACCGCCTGGATGTAGCCGTCCCAGTAGTTACCCCATGCATCGGCGTTTCCGACGAGAAGGTTGTTTGGACTCAGGACTCGCAATGGCTGTCCGTCGTGCTCGTAGATCAGTTTATCCCAAGGTCGACCGTCGCGCTTGGCTTGCGCACGCAACTCTTCTATGACTCTCCGCATGCCATCGGCACCCATGCCTGGCACTGTTTGGGTCTTGCCTTGGGTGTTGGTCAAGCTGAGCCCAACAGGAATGCTGACAAAGTCGACATAGCTAATATTTGCGAACAGTTGCGCGTCGTTGTAAGTGAACTCGCAGAAAGACCAGTTGATATTGAAGTTAGGGTCGCTGGGGTTGGTCACACTGGGCTCTACAACTGCAGGACCTGGGTTGAGGAGGAAAGTAAGCTTTGCACCAATGCTGAACCAGATACGACCGCCGGCGATCTTTGGGATCCTGACGTTGACAGTGTTGCCAGGAGCCCCAAGTGGAATAGCAACGTCGGCCTGGAGTGGTTGCTGGATATCCTTGGGCGCTGTTGGATAGTAGATGGACTGGCCGTCTGCTTTCACAAAGAGGGGGGTGTTGTTCCGTTCCAGAGCAAGGCCTGTAATGTATGCATATACGGTGCTGGAATTGGACTTGTTCTGCAGTGCCAACTGAAGAGTGCCAGGTGCGGCTTCAGCCATTACTTGTTGCTGTTCAGCGTTGGCTTCCGGAGCGGCTGCGCGCTTCTCATTCTCGGTGTTGGCGTTGGCGTTGGCAGGTGCCGGTGCCGGTGCTGGATCATTCTCTTTTTTGCCGCGGTTTTGGAAACTCTGCCGACGCTTGTTGACGAAGCTCTTGAAGGCTTTCATGGTAATATGCGAATCGAGCGGGTGTGCAAGATGGAAGTATGGTGATTTGCAAGAAAAAGGCAAAGGGTCTTGCGAGTATTAACACTCTTGCAAATTGCAACGACCGCGAGTACGTCACACAAGATATATCTTCGACCTGTTATAGCGAATACACCCCAAACGCGTCAACGTCCTAAATTTCAAGGCGTGAATGCAGGGTCCAGCTGATGTCACACATGCGACGAATTTCCGGGCTGGCCCCTGCACGTGCAAACCGGTTAGCGATCGCCGACTCGCCCAGCAGTGCAAGCGTCAACAATTTTACGTTTACAGCCAATCACATTTTTCCAAGCGACACCACCATCTCGCGGCCCGTAAAGGACTAGCACAAGTTTCCAAACCACGCGTGGCGTGCTCGTGGCATCTGAAACTGACACCTGGATTGCGGGGTGCAGTGTAGGTGGTAACTTGGGACTGGTATTGGACGGCGCCGGGTTGGCGGATTAGTGTCAGAAAGGAAGGTATGAATTAGCGGTAAGCGGAAGTACGCGATGCTTTGTTTCTGTGTCTGGCGAAGGAAATTGTCCTTTGATCGTTTTATCTTTTTCTAGATGTATTCGGCACTGAAACGTACCTAGAGAGGTTGAGCGTGGTTGAAGCCGATTTGCTTTGGACAGTAACATGAGCATGAATACACTTCCAGCCTTGATGACTACGATACAGCGGACAAAAGATACATATCTCTTGTACAAAGAACGCAGGATCAGCAATCGCGCTACACCTATTTGGAACAGGGCCTCGAGACGTGCCCACGAGCTTGTCGGCAAACGATCTGCGATGCCAGTGTTGCATCCGCACGAGCGAACGTCTTGCATAGCTTCAAGATGCTGTAACTATTCGCACATGACTGCTTGTGTCACACTGTCGATGATTCAAGCCCAGGGATCAGAACTGACCACCACCTCCAAACGACATGCCAGCATAGCTGTTGTAGCTGTCCTCCCCCCAAATGCTCCCTGCCATATCGAAGAACTGGCCCATGTCGAAATCGGCACTTCTCATAAGCGCAAAAGGGTCGCTGTTGGCCTCAGTGTCGGGAGGTCTTTCCATGTTGAACTCATCCATATAGTTGGTGTCAGGTAAGTGGTTGTATCGGTCGCTCGCATGGTGGGTTGAATGCACTCTAGGTGCGCCAGTGATAGGGCATGAGCCCTCGCTTACACTGTGCTCGATCGAGTCGCCGGATGTGGGCATTGATGGTGTCTGGCTAGGTCGCTCCGGTCGGATCTTGTGAATGTACCAATTCTTCGTCAGATCATTGATCATTTGCATAGCGTGCCAGAAGTCAGTCTCAGGCCGCTTTGTCTTATCAAAGGCCGTTAGGGTTGACATTCGATAGCAGATTGACTCAAGGCAGAGATCTAGGCGCACCCTGTCTTGCGCAGCTTGAGTGTCCCATCCGATGGTGGCATGTTGTTCAGAGGGGATGCATAGTCTGGCGACCGTCATAATGACCGCGGGCAAACGCATCCATTCCGAGAACGATATCAGGTGATACTCTTGAGCTGGAAACGAAAGGAGTGTATCCAAGAATCGTTTGCCGGCCTCAAGTGACGAGAGTAAGCTGTTGATTTGCGATGAACGTACCGACGCCGGTAGCTCCGAGGGCGACGAGCGAAGAGCTACGCTATGTAGTTGCATCTTAGCGTACGAGAAAGAAAGTTCGAGTAGTCTTTGTGATGCAACACCGTCGCATTCTCTCTTCCATGTATCGAGTTGTGCATCTATAAATCGGACATGCATCAATGCTCGCCCATCGGAAATTGGGAGCTGCGAACCATCGGCTGTGAAGAGCGCATCTTGTACTTGGTCATCGATCTGCCGTAAAGATATGAGCAGATTGATAGTCTCGTCCGTCTCGTACTCTCGATTCTGTTTCAAGCTTTGCGCCCATTCTGACATGATAGAGTTATGTTTTAACAGGTTTGGCTTCTGTAAGCCTGTAGCGACCCTGTTTCAAGTCAACATAGGATCAAAGAAGGTACCATTGCGATACTTACATGGAAGAAAGGTAATAACAACCCAGGAAAGCACGATGTCTCTCGCGCAACTCTCCAGGCGGTGGCGGTGGAGCTTTAGGCCGCTGTGGCATTGGAAAGCCAATAGGTTGGAAGTCTTGATGCAGACCAATATCGAGCGCCAGTCCTGTGACGAGGTTGTGTAAGAAGAATATCTGCTGTGTTTTGTGGCTAAAAACGAAGTGATACCTATACCGATTAGCATCTTATGACGGAATGTGAGCACTGGCATACCATGACAAGTAGACCAATACACTTTGAACTAGGCCCAGTGTCCTGCGGGGTTGGATAATCGTTCGATGAGCAAGTTCTGTGCGAAAGACACCATCAAGCTGCATCTGGCGTGTGTGTTCTTTCCATGATGATACCAGAATGACAGCCAGTAAGAGCATAGGTCTGTGCTCGTGCAACTGTTCAGCAGTGATCTGCGGAGGTAGCATTACGAAAGGGAACGTTGCCGACATGTTACGATACTCGTTCAACAATACGTCAGCTTCACCTGAACACAGCATTTGTTGAACAATTTCGTGTTCAATGGGTGCTTCGGGGCGTTTTGACGGCCTAAAAAACCCCTCAGGAGCCGGAGGAGCATCTTCACGATCACTGTATCTGTGTATGCTGCGAAGACTTTCGAGGTACTGTCGATCGGCTTCAGCACTTTCTGACGCGGCCTCGGTGCTGTTCTCATGCTGCAAGGTACCGGTCTCGAAAGATGGTGTCGGTATCCAGCTTCCCGGTGTGACGTTAATTACTCCCCGTTTCTGCCACGTCTCTGCTCTGGTTTCTACAGGAGTCGGCTGTGATGCACTTGCAAAGTCGGTTGTGAGTTCAGTTTCAGCAGCGGCATGGACGAGTTTAGCAACGAGCCCATCGATCTTCTGTTCGACCTGCGCGATTCGGCTGCCAACAGTATAAGTCAAGACCAATCAGGAATAGACAGCGACTTACGAGGGCGCCCGCAGCTTCCTTGTCCTTCGTGGCGCTTCGGCCCAAGTGCACTCTTTGCCGGCAGAAAAGCATCTTGTGGGTGGTCAGCACTTTGCGAATAGCCAGGTTCAGATAGTGTGGAGTGACGATAGGGAGCGACGATTGGGCTACCGACACGCTGATTGGATGGAGCACACCTTTGGCATAGTCCAGTTTGGGCGCTTGGCAAACATCGCGTCTTTAGATTACGACATCGCTGGCACGCTTGAGTAGTTCGCGATGTACCCGCTCTTGCAGCGGAGGGTTGTTCAGTGTCTTCCATCCGATGCGATGGCGCAGGATCGATGCAGGTGCGAAAGGAGCGCGAATGTCATACCGAACCCGGGACGGGACGAAGACTAACATCCGGCCGCCGGTAGTGCTTGGGCGCCTTGGATGACTCATCAGCGCTAGATTACCTGGGTGGGATTCCGTTGGCCAGATCAATGACCATGAAACTAACATAATTGTCGCACTGCATCATGCGAAACCATTCGTATTGAACAAGCACTCGATAGAACACTAGTCCTTCCTGATCAACAACCTTTCCAAATTCTACATCATTTCTCAGTTGCTTAAAATCCCCAGAGCTCACTACCTGATCATCCTGAACCTTAAAACCGCCAGAGAGCTCCACCTTCACCAAATTCAACCAGTTTCGAATTGTAACTTCGATGCCAAACGCAGCCCGTACCAAATCGTTGCTCCAATCGTGATAAGGTTCAGATGTATGCTCATTGCATGACCCCTAGAGAAAGCTCGATTGAGAATCTTCATATCATCGCTAATAGTTCCCTTGAGCTGTGCTTTGTTGTCACGAGTTGCTAGTTCATGCATCAGCCATCAAATGTCGATTTGAGCGCGCTGTAATGCCTACATTGGTGGACCCTCTCAATCATCAAAGCCTGTGTCCTGGGGCCAAAAACGATCAAATTGAACCCTGTACTGACCCCAGCAATGGCGAGAGCTATCAAATCTCCTCTCTTTTGGAATATCGAAATGGGCCCATGAGGCGGGAACGTCGCCGCGACGATGAGCAGAAGGATTGACTGACTTTGGAAGTATATCGGAAAGACACGCTTCTGCAAAGTCGTAAAAGCTGATCTGGGGAGAGCTTGGTAGGCAACTTTGGTCATTACGAAACTTTGATACAGCTCGGTTCCAAGCAGTGTGGAGTAAGCTAGAAGATGTGCAGGTGGAAGGAAGGACGAGAAAAGCCTAGGCAAAGCTTGTACAGCGGCGCCCATCTGGTTTCCGAAAAGCATCGTATTGGAGTCAAAAGACATTCTAGAGAGTGGTCTTCCTGGCGGCACCTGCAAATCTTTGAGCTGCGCTGCCGCCTAGCAGGTCGGACCTGATCGGAAGTCGTATGGTATTCGCATCCGTGCCGGTGGGACTTGGAGTACATCCGTTTGTGCTTTCTCATACAGCTGGAGCTTCTACGGTCAGCCTATACAAATCGACCACTGTCTTCCTAATTTCGTCTCCATCTTGAATCGTTGTTCCACACAGCATTTGAAAGCGTGGATGCCTTGCATCGATCAAGGTCACTTTCGAGACTTTCTGCCTGGCCGGCCATCGAAGGTCTAAACGCTATGCAATAGTATTTGATAATCTTGCACTGCTAGTAACACCATGCGACATCAGTGTATGGAGTTTGAGGATGTTCTGCCCATGACGCTACTAACGTCCTCGGGCCACATTACCGCGAGGTGCCTGACGATTAGCGGCGCACCCCGCAAGTCCCTCCCCATCTACTCCAGCTTCACGGGGATCTACAACCACCACCCAACTTCTGGAATTCCTTCCGCGCATCACGAGCGCTTGTAGAGCTGCTTCAGGCAAAGCGAAGATGCAATATCGTAACGCAAATTTGGAAGATCTATGTCTTCCATTCCGCCGGCTTCATGGCTGAGCATGGGTAGCTGTCGCCCTGCTAACAACGTACATATGTACCACTTCAAGCTCACATCCTAGGGTCCATTTCATCGTCCCTCAGAAGTAATCGCAAACATTCATCATGCGCATAACATCTTTCTCTCTTCTTCCTCTCGCTCTTGCAGCACCGGCAATCATCTCCAGGCAAGCCGAGAAGCCCATATATTGGCTGCTAGCTGGCGACTCAACAACAGCAACCAACGGCGGATGGGGCGACGAGTTTCTTTCCAAGACTGTTGCGACCGGCTCATCAGGACACAACTACGGGCACAGCGGCGCGACAACGCGATCCTTCCGTGCCGGCGGCGATTGGGCCAGCGTCACCAAAGACATCGGCACATACAAGGAGGACTACAAAGTCTACGTGACGATTCAGGTATGCCAGTGTAAGAAGAGAGGGTCAAGAATACATAATTAACACCACAACAGTTCGGCCACAATGACCAAAAACCCACCTCTGGAGTCTCCCTAACAGACTACCGCAACAACCTCGCGACCTTTGCTTCCGAAGTCGAGCAAGCAGGCGCTACGCCCATCCTCGTAACTCCCCTAACGCGCCGCACATTCAACACCACAACAAAACGCGTCATCGAGAACCTGTCCAACGAAACCGCAATCACACTAGATGTAGCTCAGTCCAA
Source organism: Alternaria arborescens (assembly GCF_004154835.1). Classification (NCBI taxonomy): domain Eukaryota; kingdom Fungi; phylum Ascomycota; class Dothideomycetes; order Pleosporales; family Pleosporaceae; genus Alternaria; species Alternaria arborescens. The sequence goes on along the minus strand of NW_021167859.1, from coordinate 264,774 downwards.
CGACTTGCACGTCATCGATCTAAACAAGGCGTCGACCGCCTACGTGAACGCGATCGGTCAGAAAGGAGCAGATACCTACAACTGGGGTGAGAATGGCACAACCGGGACGGATCGGACTCATTTGAACCCTTGGGGTGAGGTCGTGTTTGCGCGCATAGTCAGCGACTTATTGGTGGCCAAGTACGAGGATGAGTTTGCGGCATACACAGTTGCGAATGAGACGTTGAGTGGGCTAATTAGAGACGGCAAGGTGGCGTAGGTGGTTATTTATTGATACATTCTTGCAACAAGCAAAAGGCTATCAATGGCTATGTGCCCAGCTCCACGTTACTGACATCTTGCCGTAGCACCATGCCCGTTCATCTGTCATCGTGTCTCGTAGTGAGATGGCTTCAAAGTAGCCTCGCCCTGATATAAAGCAGGCGTGGGTAGACCTATAGTCGTTTGTTTGGTCTTCTCTTCCCTCCCTCTTTCCCTTTCCACGTCATCATCTCCTCAATGAGATCGTCCAGAACTTCTCTAGCGTTCCTCTGCTAGATGTCATGTTACCAGTACCAACTGACACGATACGACGCCTTAAATCGCCTAAACAAAACCCCAAACATTAATCACTCCTCATCCATACCCCGACCCATCGTACCCGCCACTGGCCCACCTCCTCCCTTGCGCCTCACCCTGACCGTGCGCGTTGCCGAATGTGCTTGTACTCGAGTTCGGCGTATCCCAGTGCGCTGGTTGGCTACCAGTGTTCGTGTACTGGCTGCTCTGGAATGAGGTCGTAGATGAGGCTGGACTCTGATGAGGATAGGGTACGTAAGGTTGCTGCACCGGATGTGGAGGTGGTGGGGGCGAGGTGTGGGGTGAATAATGCTGTTGCGGTGGCTGTGGTGGCCCTTGATACATCCATTGCTGTGGCTGAACGAAGTGCTGCGACTGTCGCTGTGGCATCGGCGGTGGGTAGGATTGGTTCGGAGCCCCAGTATAGCTGTCTTGCGGAACCATGGGAGGGGTTTCGTATTGAGGTGGTGGGGACGCAACCTGTTGGCTAGGCGTAGCATAGTCGTGCTGTGAAATTGATTGATCCAGAGGTGGCATGTAAGCCGATTGCCGCTGTTGATGGTACCGGCTGAGCGCTTCCATGTTGGCGACTGACTTGCGGTTGACAGCCTTACTCTGTCTTTTGAGTCCGTTATCCGCGCTTGCCTTCCTATTAGGTTGAGGCACGCTAGGTATCGATCCAGCTGAGTTTTGTCTTTCTGATACTAGAGACGAGGCCGAGTATTGCCGTTGTCGGTGCTCCATGGGTGATCGCATCCGCTCAGGCGTTGATGATGGCGACTGCGTTTTACCTTGAGCAAATAACGGGGCAGGATAGCCAGCATAAGATGGAACTGGAGGTGGAGAGCTTGCGTTGGTAGTATGAGTTGGAGCCTCTACATTACCTGGCCTGAGGTGGAAAGGCAGACTCCAAGGCTCTTGAGGGTGCTGGCCGTAGGCAGACTCGGACTTCATCGCATAGTCTTGCACGCTAGAAGAACGTTGATCCGCCGTCGAAGGCAATGGCGGTACAGGAGGACGGCGGTTGATTCCAACGCTGAGACTCGCTGGAACCTCTCGGCGCTTCACGGTTCTGAAGCGCTTCACCGTCGGGTAACGTTTGCAGCGGTCCTGTGCATCTTTCAATAGTTTCCGTATCTTCACCTCTTCAGACAACTCTTCTTCCAGTTCCAGGTCGGTGACGCTGCCTTCGTCGGTCTTTTCCGACACGGAGACACCATCGGCCTCCCATTCGTCATCCTCGTCATCTTCTTCATCCTCCTCGTCGGAGTCTTCGTCGTCCTCTCCATCATCATCCTCCAAATCTGAGTTAAGTCCCTCCTCTTCTGGGGCATCAAGTGCTTCAGTCGCCAATCCTCTAGTCGGATGCCGGGCGTATACGTTAGCACCTTCCTTCAACAGAGCGTCAACGCAAGCCGATTGACGATAGGCACAGGCTTCGACGAGAGCTTCGTCCAGTAAGTGGTCTGGAGGCTTCATCGCAAGGAATTTCTCAAGGATGGCTTTGTTCCCTCTGATGGAAGCCGCGGCGATGGCACTTCGATACATCCCCCCTTGAACCCGGAAGTCTGCCCCAGCATCTAGCAGCTTGACGACCACGTCAATGCGGCTAAAGTAAGAGGCAGCTACAAGAGCAGTATGGTATTTGCCCGCGTGGTGGTTGACAAGTTCGGGAGCCCGATCAAGCAATTCGTCGATGATGGTCATATCGGCCTTCATTGCTGCTGTTTGGAGAGCATCTCCATACTTGCCTCCTTTAGCATGCACATCGGCTCCATGTTCTATGAGTAACCGCATCACATCCAAGTCGTTTCCACGAACTGCAGCAGCTACAGTTGACCCAAGCAGGCCTCCTAGCGCTGAAGCATTAGCACCGTTGTCGAGTAAGCGCTGAACGACTGTTATATCGCCAGACTGAGCAGCGGCTAGGATGGGGAATCCGTGCAAACCACCGCTGGCGTTCACATCAGCGTGGTGCTTGATGAGCAGCTTGACGATCTTTTCAAATCCACCGGCAGCGGCAGCAGATAGTGCGTTGCCGAACCTTCCATTGGCTGGCCGGATATTGACAGCAGCACCATGCTTTAACAACTCCCGGACAATTTCGAAAGATCCAGCAGCACAGGCAGCCTGTAGTGCTGTACCATACTCGCCAGATATGGGCTCGGTAATGGTGATATCGGCACCAGCCTTTAACAAAACGCGGACGCTTTCCATATCCTCCGCCCATGCAGCGGCTTGTAGTGGTGTTCCATATGGACCTCCAACGGCATTGACGTTCGCTCCAGCATCAAGTAGAACCTCACAACAGTCCTCATCTCCTTCAGCACTGGGAACAGATTAGTATCTCTTATGTAGCGGGAGTAGTTGGACATACGCTGCAGCATGAAGGGCCGTGCCGTACTTCTCACTTGAGATGTGTACGTCGGCCTCGTGGTCAATAAGGAATCTCAAACCATCCGCATCACATGAATCTGCGCAATTAATCAAGGCTGTCGTGCCTCTGGCGCAGGCTGCGTTGATATCTGCAACGTTCTTCAAGACCAGCTCCAAATCTTCAGTAAGCAGAGTAGACGCCGCCAGTGAGATTACTGGCCAGTTATCCTCTCCTCCTCTTACGTTGACGTGAGCGCCATGTTCGAGCAAAATTCTAGTCGCATTGCTATCGCCTTGCTCGACAGCGGCAATGATGGCATACGAGAAGTGTCCGCCAAAACCATTTACGTCGGCTCCTTCTTTGATCAGAAGACGAATCGTCTCTTCATTGCCAGTGTGAACAGCGGCTTGCAATTCGTTGCCATAGTAGCCGATGGGCTCAGTATTTAGCTGAGCCCCGTTATCGAGCAGTAGCTGAACGTTCTCAGCATCACCGTACCATGCAGCGGCCTGAAGGCATGTTCCATAATCTCCGCCGCGTTTGTTCACGTTTGCACCCTTAGCGAGGAGAGCTTTCATGATGTCGGTTGTACCATCGTATGCACTAGCGGCCAATGCAAACCCGTAGGTTGGTCCTTCCGTGTCCGGGTCGGCGCCGAAATCTAGAAGCAGCTCCACAGTATCGACATGCTCGTTGTCGGTGGCCTGGTATAGCGCTTCATCCAGCTGCGCTTGATCAATACCCTTTGGATAGAGTAGCTTGAGTACTTCCGTCCGGCCATAGAACGCTGCCAAAGAGAAAGCTCTCTGGTACCGAATAGTACATGTTGACAGTTGGGATTCCTTGTCCAGAATGGCCTTGACAATAGGGGCGTAGCCTCGTTGCGCAGCGGCTTGCAGTGCCTGCTCAAGCACAAGAATCCTTTCTTCTTTCTCAAGCAGCACCTGGAAAACTTCCAGATGATTGTATGTAGCAGCAGCACTCAAAAAGCTTCCATACGTCTTCATTGGGCGGTTAGGGCTCCACGAATGCGACAACAGGTGCCGGACTACATCGACATGCCCACGACGAGCGGCTGCACCAAGTGCAGATCCATAGAGATAATCCTCACTAGGATCGACATCGGCGCCCTTTTCGATGAGGAGACGAACGGCTTCGGTATTGCCTGAAAATGCGGCAATGTTTATCGCTCGTCGACCAGGTCCACCGATGACGTTGACGTCTGCGTTACGGTCCAGCAAAAGCTTCACGATTCTGTTTTCAAGATTGCCAGCTGCCGCATAGAGCGCTGTTCCTTGATCGGGAGTTGTTGCATTGATATCGGCATCGCGGTCGAGTAATGTGCCGACGATATCGTAGTGGCCATTGGACGATGCAGCGTGGAGCGCAGTCGGGTTGGCACTGTTGCTCGAGAAATCAACTTCGGCGCCTGCTCCAAGCAATGCATTGACAATCTCGTCGCAGCCACTCTCGCATGCGTAGTACAGGGGCTGGAATCCTAACGAGTCCTGTGCATGAACCTCGGAAGTTCCCTGATGATCTAAAATGTGGTCGACCAGGGCAGGAAATTCGAGGATCACAGCGACGTGAAGTGGTGACACGTCTTTCTGGTCTGTCATGTTATGAACGTCCTCGATGGTCTTCCACCATCTTTGGCGAGCATCAGAGCCTTGTCGCCAGAATGAGTGGTCAAAGTCGATCTCCTCGAGGACGTCCGGTGGGGCTCTCTTCGCATGCTCCACCCAATACCGAACAGGATATCGTAGATCCACATCTAGCATACCTTCGTCTTCATCCTCTTCTACATCAGAAGATGCATCATTGTCTTCGGTGGTCTCTTCTTCTTCACTTTGTGCGCTCGCGTCGTCCTGTACTGATCTGCTATCAGCATCGGCTGGATCTGGCACTTCTTCCTCTTCTACATCGAGCTGTTCTACTTGCTCCTCTTGCTCTTCATCATGCTCTGAGGTTTCTTGGTGTTCGATGGCTTGATGAATATATTCCAATGATCGTAAGGCGATGATACCGTGCTGCACATCGTCGAGGTCCAGAGACAGGTCGTTCTTTGCATACTTTCGGAGATGCTCTTGTGCAGAGATGTCGATCCACTCTACGGTGCTGTTGTCTAGATCCCAATCGTTGCCTCTCAACGTGAAGAAAGCACCACAGCGTCTTATGTAAGCTTTGAGTTCTTCTAGATCATCCCGATCTTCCGAAGGCAGACCAGCCATGACAGCCAGCTCACGCATCGTCGGCGCCACGTACGCCAAAACCCTGCAACGCAAGATCTCTTTCGTGTATTCGTAACCCTCAGCTTGCGGGTTCAGAACGCGCTTTCGCACGTGCTCGAACATATCCGTCAAACCATATGGAAAAGACTCTAGCAATTTGCGAATTTCTGCGTGTTGAGTACGCCCGGAGCTCCAAGCATTCTTGACTTCCTGTATTACCAGGCTGACATAGATCCAATTGTCTTCCGCGCGCGAGTAGATATGGCGCTTCACGAAGTATGCCAGAGATGACGGGAGCTCAAGTTCATCGACACTGACAGATATGTTTGCTTTGAGATCGTCGCTGATGTGTGCAGAGTTCTCCGCACTGCTCAAGTTGATCTCTAGCGATCTCGGTCTCAAGCAATTTTCGATGTTTCGTCGGCCGCTACGATTTAGCAGCAGCCATTTGATGGTTTGGGTTTCTTCTGCATCCTTTGTAGCAGCCTCGGTGTCCAAAGTCTCCGTCATGTACTGCAGGAACTGCACCAAAGATTCTTCTGCAAGCTGTTCCACTCCATACACTGTGATAAAAACATTGGTGCGAGATAGATCCCTTGCCATTTTGTGCAGTGCCACCCACAATGCCGGCACCTTGAGTATCTCCTCGGCATCGAAGCTTTGCTTCCCAGCGTCTTTGCTGCTGCGAGAATCTGAGAGTAAATGCCGTGCAAGATCCTGGTCGAGATCGATCATCTGGCGAACAACCATCTGAAGCAAGCTTTTCAGCGATCGTCTCATCGTATCGCCTTGGTCGCAAAAGAAGGATATGATCATGGCCTTTTTATCGGGCGATTGTCCGAGGTTTTCGAGGGCAGAAGTGGCAATCGCGCCTTGACCGGTACCAGCCTTTCCATGAATCCACAAGATAGGATGTGCAGACGAGGTCTTCCAGGTCTGGAAGCTGTCGATTTCGAGTACGGAAGACGGTTTCGTGCCTTTCGCCCCTCTGTAAGTGCCCTTTACAGCTGCGTCTACGTCGGCAAAGCCTTTGCTTAGAACATCCATCATGCTATGATATGTGCGATCATCAACCTGAGCCTGCCGAAGCATGTTCTGACGGGTTTTGATGATGCTGTCTGCCTTGTTGGCTGTTTCACGGAGCTCGTCAGAAACGGCAGTGAAGTTCCCATCCTTTGGCCCGGGGAATTTATTAAGTTGGAAATGATCCGACATAAGAGACATGTGATCGAATGACTCAATTGTTGCGGAAGACTGGTCAACGATACGCTCCTTGCTCTTCAGCCATGAGATTCCCTTGACAAGGTAGTTGACCAGGTCGCTATCATTCTCCTCCCAGAAGCAGAATAGCCGAAACTGGGCTTCTCTTGCCATGTGAGAGAACTCCGTGAGGAGACTGCGCAAGATTTCGGAATCTTTCTCTAGAACTTTGAGTAGGCTTGATGGCGTGCCCCAGCCGGCGACCTCAGCCATGGATGCTAGAACCATTGCCTTGGACTGGCTGGATGTGCCGTGAAAAGGAGTACCGAGAAAGAAACATCCTGCGATCCAGGGATATACGTTAGGAAAATCTCTCTGGCGTGATCTTGCCATGAGTAAGGCCTTTTCAAGGATGATACCGCCCAGACAGTGCGAGACGAAGATGATTGGTGTCTTAGCGTCTTCCTTTGAGGTGTCACCTACTCTAGATCGGTCGAGTGCAGATAGTAGTTTGAATGCAACATTGTCGATACGCTCATCAACGGATCCCTTTCCGAACCACTGCGACTGATATTGGAACACGCTGATCTTGGCATGCGGTATCTTCTTGGGCAGCATGTTTGCATCACGTAACCAATGCACTTTGTTCTTCTTCCATGTATATTCCGGATCTGCTCCTAGCCCTGGAATAGCAATGATCCTCGAAGATATTAGTTTTGGACTTTCGTCCTCAGTTTTTGACCACTTACTCGAGTTTGATCGAGACCTTTGATGTTGCCTGCTCATCGCTGGGATAGAGGACGTTCAGTCCGGGATTGAACGACTGCGCTCGTTAATGGGTAGAAAATCGCGGATGAGCATGACACTGACCTGCGCGTCGAACTTCGAATGTTGGACCTTCGTGGCCGAAGCCATCGCGAATTGTGGTGTTGCAGCAGAACTGCGCTGCAAACTGAAAGTTGGTGGCTATCGGGTACGTCTGAACCATTGCCAAAGGAATACTTTCAGGGTCGGTCTGTAGAACGTTGCGCTCCCGCGCATGGCTTTACCCCTGCATCCGGGCTTCGCTCGCGCCTTTGGGGGCCGAATATATTGGGGGCCAAAATTACCGAAAACAGAAACATGGAGCGGATGTGTCAGCCAGGCGTACAGCCCCCTGGTCACAACCGTATTGGTGGCACATTATCGAGCGCTCGGGGCTATTGGCAATGGGGCGGGACCGGGGCTGAGGCTCGCGAATCCGCTTAGGCGACCAACGCAGGTCTTCATCTCGCCATCGCAGTCCTTCTCCACGACTTAGATGTCGTTTTCATGATGATTGACTCCATCGAGGTCAGTAGCAACCTTAAGGGTCTCCGTTAACACACTAATTTCGTATAGCAGTCCATCAAGTACCCAGTGCCTTTCCGGACGGCGCCGCTAAGGACTGAAAGCTTGGATGGTGGGTCAAAGTCGAAAGTTCCATTATTGCCAGCGACGTTCCGGAGGAACTACAAGATCGAGCGCATCGACAACAACATCGGTGCATTTCTGGATGTCGAGCTGAATGTCCGCCGTTTGAACGAGGTTCACGAATGGCTCTGGCTGGTGGGTCTGCCAACCGCGCCGCGGCCTCTTCATTATCAAGTGGTGAAAAAAAGAGAGATTATTGTGACGGAGCAGTTGGACCTGCACCTTGTTTGGTCGTCGGCGCCTTCGTCGCTGATTCTTCTCAAACCACTGCCTCGCTTCCTCTTTTGCCCAGACTTCTGGACTGAGCAGATTTGCCCACGTCGGCACCTGTACGAGACTGCACTGGGATTTTTACTGTCGTATGTCGCGCTCATCGAAAGAGAAGTCGACTACAACTTGGCCATCTACCATGGTCTCATTCCCAAGGAAATTACTTGGTCTGCGTGGCTGACCCTCGTTGACGAGGTCCTTCGCGCCTCTGTACAGGTGCACACGATCGACGCGTCGACTACATCGTCTGTAGATTCGCTTGAAGCGCGTCCGGTCGTGAACCAGCGCTTCAACTACGGGGAGTTGCGCCTCGGGCGGCTGAACTGGATATACCGCCTGACCATGGGCGAGTTTCGCGGGTACCTTAGCGGCTGCACGACGTATGGGGCTTTCATGCGTGACAACGTCAACAGTCTCATTACACTGTTCGCATACACTACCATTGTGCTTTCTGCGATGCAGGTCGGGCTTGCGACGGAGCCCCTTGCAAACGATTACTCCTTCGGCATGGCGTCATATGTCTTCTCCATATTCTCCATCCTGGCACCACTAGCATGCATTGTAGCGATACTGGGAGTCATAACCATGATGTTCGTCATCAATCTGGTGCGTACGCTGACGATTCGGGGAAAGAAGCGGCGTCAAGGTGTCAAAGTGTGAGTGTGCCGGTTCAGAGTGGACGGGCAGGAAGGCTGAACGCGAAACGCGCTGGAAACAATGACGCGCCGCGGGCCGACAGCCTGAATTTCCCCACCAAACCTCACCGCGCCTTCAGCACTCATCAACAACACCACCCAGGACTTTCTGTGGCAGTTAGTTTACGGTTACTCGTCAGCCAACGATGCTACCCAGGCAAGCGCTTAGTATGCGCACGACTGGTCGAACAAAGACCGTGGATGACGCACAAATATTGCGATAATACCCTTGAAAGCACCCAGGCCTCACGGATATCACCGATGTCTTCTACGACGTCTAGTTGCGATGATCTGGGGTATCCGTTAATGGTACATCGGAGACCATACCTTCACATCACTAACGATCATATCTGCTTATCAGGTTACTCACCGAATTCACGCGATGGGGATTTGCGAAGTCCGCCAAATCACATGTTGTTTTCCCTCGATCATCCATACTGTTAGTCACGAAATCGCAAAGCATATCCGCTATAACAATTGGTGCTTAGGTGTTTTTGCAGTTCTGTTACCTTTGAAATGCATGGCACAGCGACGTAAGCCTTTAGACCCTCAGAGCGGTGTTGTCTTAAACGTATCGGGTCGAAGTGTTGGAGTTATGTCTGAAACTGGCACGTATACGAAGGAGTTCATCTTTTCTAGGTTTTACCCCAAGTGCTAAAGTCTGCTTTGTGGGTATACACTGTTACCCCTTCAAACTCTGTTTATTCTAACTCTAAATACTTTGTAACTTAATTGAACATGTATATCTTCAGGGTGCAACCTTATGAAATGAACTGATTCGTATTTCTGCTCGTAACCAACACAAGCCCGCATCTACTCAAATTGCTAGGTGAGACTTGCAGCAACTGCGCTCTTGTATGTCTGTAGGTCAAATTTCGATGCTCATTGCATCACCACGTTTATGCTTGTAGGCGTGAAGGAAACGATAACTCGGAGTCGACCATCGGAGTAAGCCTCTACCGAGGCAAGCTTTTATGCCGGTGTTTAACCTGAACTGGCTGCTAGCGCGGACACTAGACCCTACGGGCATCTATAAACTGATATGACTCTAGTCGTCTTGGTTTGTTTTCAGGCTCCAACTCTTCGACAGAACATTCACAAAGTACGGCATGACGAGCGGAGACCCAATCGAGCTCGCCAATCTTGGAGCTGTGGAAGCGCCAACGGCTGCAGCGATATCTGATACCACTGTACCGCTTCCTCAATACCCTCGTGGTATCCGCTTGGTTCTGATCACAGTCGGCCTTATCCTTTCCATCTTCCTCGCGGCTTTAGACTCGACAATCATCGCTACAGCAATTCCGAGTATCACCACCCAATTCGGTAGTATCAGCAATATAGCCTGGTATGGCTCGTCATACTCCATCACCAACACTGCGTTCCAATCCGCGTGGGGCAAAGCTTACCAGTGCTTTAACCTCAGAGCCACATTCATGTGTGCGATTGCAGTATTCGAGATTGGTAATGTAATATGCGCAACTGCACCATCGAGTGAGGTATTGATCTTTGGAAGGATCGTGGCTGGCATGGGCGGTGGTGGGGTGATGACAGGCGCTTTCATCATCATCGCAATCACTGCTGGGCCGGAGTACAGATCAGCGTATATGGGTGTGCTGGGTGTGACGTTTGGATGTGCGAGCGTCGTAGGGCCGTTGATGGGTGGTGCTTTGACAGATGGCCCCGGATGGAGGTATTGCTTCTGGTAAGTCAACCTAGCATCATATGTTCAGAAATACGGTTTGCCACCACGAGAGGCACTCGATCGAATACTGTGTGCATATCGCAAGAGCCATAGGAACCTCCTTGTGTATAACATAGCGCTGACTCTGCCCAGGATCAGTCTACCGATCGGTTTCGCTGCAGCGCTCACGATGTTTCTTTGCTTCAAGAACCCCGAAAAGCCCAAAGACGTACCTCTCCGCGAGAAAGTATTGAATCTGGATCTTAACGGCGCAGTGTTACTTTCCGGGTGTTTCTCGTGCTTCATTCTGGCCATGCACTGGATAGGCATCATGCCTTGGACGAGTGCTCGTGTTGTTGGCAGTCTTGTGGGCTTCGCAAGTCTCTTCATCTGCTTTGTCGTCAACGAGTATGTTATGGGCAGCCGTTCTATGGTACAATTCCACTTGTTCAAGAACAAATTGGTTTCAGCCAATTTGTTCTATGCTATGTTCCTTGCTGGCGCCTTCTTCCCACTTATGTATACGCTACCCATTCAGTTTCAAGCTGTCGACAACAACACGGCTTCGCAAAGCGGTATCCGGCTCATCCCGCTTGTCATGGGCGTCTCGGTCTTCACCATGATATCGAATGGACTGCTCACATTTTGGCGCCATTACAAGCCCTTCTTCTTACTCGGCGCACTCTTTGCTGTGGTTGGCAATACGAAGATACACTCCCTGGACGCCAGTACACCAATCAAAGACTGGGTTGGCTTCGAACTCTTGACAGCCATGGGAGTTGGCCTCGCTCTTCAAATCCCGATGATCGCGAACCAAGCCCTGGTTCCCGCTGAAGACCTGGGAGCAGCAACATCTATGTCGCTGTTCATGGAGAATTGTGGTACTGTTCTATTTGTCGCATCGGGTGAAGCAGCATTCACGAACGGACTCCTTTCAAGTCTTGCCCGTAATTTGCCACAAGTCGATGCGAAAGTGGTATTAGATGCCGGCGCGACGCAGATACGCGCTTCTTTCTCAGGTCACGAGCTGGAGCAGGTGTTGGGTGGATATCTAGATGGTTGTAAGACAAGTCATATCGTTACTGTAGCTTGTGGAGCGATGGCTGCGGCGATCAGTTTGTCGAATGCAGGACCGGCAGCCATCAAAGAGTTGAAGAAGAGTATCGAAAAGAGCCATGAGCGATGATTGTGCGAATGGATTGATGGATGAGGCTTCAACATCTGGGATGTTGTTTCAACATAGAAACCAGGGCTCAACGCCTTGCATTTGGGGTGAGCTCAACGCTCGCGTCTAAACTCGACACATGTGCGCTGCTATTACAGGTCACTCCAGTAGCCTATTGGCATTAATCTATGCTGCTCAAAGCGCACCACCATGAGCTTGGATGACTCGACACCGACAATTGCACCGTGCTTATATCCTGCTATGCATCGATCGCTCAGGGTGCCTGGGAGACTTGTAGTTCCTTAAGATCTCTTCGACAATGGGTGCATTCGATGAGTGTAGATATGACGCGTCGATGACACGTTGTTCCAATACCTGGTGACTTCGTTCGCGATTCGTGAGGCTCAGTTCGTGCCGGATGAGAGGTGCGCGTGGATGGAGGCGCGTGACGTAGCATAAAATATGCTAACCGGGTTTGGTCGTAGCTCCTATCACGAGCCAGGGCGGGCCGTGCGCAAGGCGGCGACTCAACCATCGACGCGCTTATCATAACAGTCCCATCCCTCGCCTCCTCTACAATGTCCACACATCATGCCATCAAACAACTCGACTCTTAATCATCGGAGCAGGCCTTCCAACACTCTATTCGCCTTTGGCATCCTCGCGCAGGTCGCGTTGCTTGCCGTTATCTTCTGGACATATACGAGCTATGGCAACTCCCGTGAGCCGACCACGTTAGCGGAAGCAGCAGTGAAGACAGCAACAAGACCAAACGGCTTCACTTTGCGCCACCTTATAGATCATGGCGCTGGCCAGTCTGGACCACGAGCACGCAGATTCGATGTGACACCAGAGCGATTTGCCGTAGCTGGTCTTGATACTCACATCGGACCCTTCGCTATCAAGACAGCACCGGTGAAGATAGAACGACCTGCATTGCGTGGCTACGATGCACAGATCCCCATGTCGTCCATGTGGATCGCCGAAGATGTACCGGGTCCGGATGTTACGGACAAGAACACGGTAATCAGTTTCGCGAACATGTCCGAGGATGCTTACAAGGTCGGTCGTGATGACGCTGGATGGATGGACGTTGACGGACGTTACAATTCATCAGTTCCTTTTGGTTGGGATGACAGTGGCATCCGAGGTCACGTGTTTAGCGATGATACCAATTCCACCATCATTCTGGCGGTGAAGGGAACGACTGTAGCTATGTTTGAAGGCGATGGAACCTCCGTTCACGACAAAGAAAACGACAACTTGTACGGTTCTTGCTGTTGCGGCCAAGGTGGGACATATCTTTGGCGCAAAGTGTGCGACTGTCAAACTGGTACCTACAGCTGTGACGAGCAATGTGTCAAAGACGAGTTACGAAAGCCGAATAGATACTATGCTGCGACTGTCGAGCTGTATCAGGAGGTCCTCAAACTCTACCCGGATGCGAACATTATGACGACGGGACACAGTTTGGGAGGTGTCCTGGCTTCTTTGATTGGCTTGCAGCACGGTATTCCTGCGGTGACATTCGAGGCCTACCCGCAAGCCTTAGCAGCTAAGCGCTTGGGTTTGCCAGCTGCCGGCGATGTCGCTCCACTTAGGAAGAATACAGGCGGCTTTCACTTCGGACATACCGCTGATCCTGTATATATGGGCACCTGCAACGGCGCGACGAGCTTTTGCTCAATCGGCGGATATGCTTTCGAAACACTCTGCCATACCGGGAAAAGATGTGCATATGATGTGGTGAAGGATTGGGGATGGAGACAGAACACGCAAACCCATAGTCTCAGGTACGCCATCGACAACGTGTACATGAAATACGACGAGGCAGCAATATGTCAAGAAGAGGACGTTGGGTGCGTCGATTGTTATCTGTGGAAGTTCGAGAACGGCACCCACACCACAGCGACGACAAGCTCCACGACTGCAACAAGTACTACATCCTCAAGGACGCGGACTGAGACGTGTAAGACACCTGGGTGGTGGGGATGCCGTGATGAGACCACCACGATGGTATCGACCACTTCATCCAGCCCATCAAGTACCGCAACAAGTACTAGTACAAGTACCTGTCAAACTGTGAGTTCATAAATTCCATGACTGCGCACACTTCGCTAACTTCTAAAGCCCGGATGGTTTGGTTGCAAAGACAAAACGACAGCTAGCACAACTAGCACAACTACTACTACGTCTAGTGAGCCAACGACTACATGTACCTCGAAAGGCTGGTTTGGCAGGTGTCACGACGACGTGCCTGCGACGACTACACCAGCCATGGAAGGCCATGCATACTGGCGGACGGCCGCGACCGCGACGCAAACGGCACGATAAGTTGATTAAACTCCTGGACATCGTCTTGGTGGTAGTTAGTTGAATACAATTGCATCTACACACGAGTAACACAATAACTAAAGCTCTCCATTTCACTATCATACGGACGATGCCGCCGACAGTTGTTTGGACCTTTCCCGCTGTTATAGCTACAGAAGTGGCAAGATCGTGGAAGGCGCTCAGCTTAACAGGAAACCGCCGAGCATACGGATCTTCAATCTTTACATGCCGACACTGACTGCGACTGAGAACACGATGCCGACGCCTTTCCTCAATCAGGTAATCAAGCGAAGGTACTGATGGGTCAAGCTTCTTGCTTTCGGGCGTTCCCCAGGCTAAACCCGAGCGATCTGAGTCATTTGCCATATCTCTAGGCAGCCATCACCCAGTGCGTCAAGACGGAGACATAAGAAGCTCAGCTCGGCCAACGACTAAGCCTCTTCAGCCTCGTTCGAAATGCTTGACCATGACTTCCATCTCACGACACCCCGTCTGTTCGTATCCCACCTTTTACCTACCAACGATGCGCATTGCGACTTCATACACGGCCTGATGCTCAGTCCAGGCATCACTAAAGAGATGCCTGCAGCCGCCGTGGAGAAGGCAATGAGCACTCCTCCTCGCGACGCTGGGAGGAAGTTCATCGCGGACTGTGTAGACAGAATGGAGAATACAGGCTATGGTCGCTACCTCATCTCTCTGAAGCCAACCTCGACCTCGGACATATCAGCACTTGAAAAAAGCACCTTGCCTTTTTCGGAAAGACGGTTGGTGCCAATCGGCGTTGTATCGATGCAACATGCGCGATTCCCGTCCGCCCCTGCAGCACCAACAATCCCAGATGTAGGCTTCGGTTTACTATCTCGATATTTTGGAAACGGTTACGCTACTGAAGCTGCAACAGCGCTGCTGAACTACTTCAGGGAAGAGAAAGGACAAAAGGAATTCTGTGCTTTTTGTAGACCAGACAACGAAGCGAGTAAAAATGCGTTGATAAGGTTGGGATTCGAGCCGAGAGGCCTGAGAGAGGTTTATGGGGTTGTCGAGGGAGAGTTGTTGAGTGCGCTGGTATGGACCATGGACATTGGACATGAGGAAGGGGTCCTTGAGGCAAGAGGCTTGTAGTGAGTCGTGCAGCATGTGGCCGAAGGCGAGCGGCACAACGATAAGGTCCCGTAGCTTCACATCGCATGTTTTGATTCTATACAGTATTCGCATGCCGTCACCCAAGCTTCCACTGCCATATTGCATATGCGCAACCTGATCATATGGTTGGTAGATTCTACACCTGACCAGCGGATGATGGACGCGTCTAGTGATGATGATGCTGCCAGCCACACGCGGAAAGAGCGCGCGATGACGCCCGCACCCCGGCGACCTAAAGACAATATGCCAAGCCCGCTATCAGCCGAGATTTCCCGTCCGACAGTCTCGTCGGAACAACATCCGTCAAACGGTCCAACGAGTCCCGTCATTCTGCGCTGCAGCGCGCTCTGGCTCATACTTACATGTTAGGAGAACAAAAAGCTGCAAGTACTTTTAGGGTACATTACATTGATCATCGACATGTCCACACCATTGGATCAACTGCCGACGCGTCCGGAGAAACGGCGTCGACTCGAGCGTGTCGCTGCGGCCTGCGATCTTTGCAAGAAGAGAAAGGTCAAATGTAACGGCGAACAACCATGCGCTTACTGTACGCGAAAGGATCGTGCGGCTACTTGCACGTTTAGTGGTCATAATGCCCGTCCTTCCACACGTTCCGCCGGACACACTCCTACTCACGGTGCCCGTTCCGACGATATCCACCGCCCTTACGCTCGTTCCGCAGGCCATACACCGAATGACCGTGACCGCGACGAACAGGACAATGTTCTGCGGGAGAGGAACGATCGTGAAGTTGCTGACGTTGGAACATCACTCTCCCCAACACTAAGTAGAGACGACCAGCAGGGAGACACAGTAGTGCCTCTTGAAGGCCGCATCCTTCGTGACGCGCAAGGGAAGTCAATCTTTATTGGTGATTGCGCTCCGCTGTCTTTTCTACAGACAGTTAGGCACCTCATCACTTCTGAGGTTGACCCAAGAGCCACTGTCCAAGCCACTCGCGACCCCATCATCGAGATTGCGCGTCCTGAATCAGCAGATCAACATTCATGTCCTCCAATCGATGTAAATCAAGTGGACGCATTAGTCAATGAATACATTGCTGCAAGTAGTGGTCTCGTCCAGCTATTCCAGAAAGAGGATCTTGCTCCTGAACTGAAAGCCTGGGCAAGTAGCAGAACCTCAAGCTCGGACGACGCCGCAGCTGCAGTCTTTTATCTTGTTCTTGCTATTGGTGCACAAGAAAGATTTGAAGAGAAGGCAGAAGCTTGGTTCAACACAGCTCGGGATCTGCTTCTGAAGCATATGTGCAGTAGCATGAATGTCTCTACAGTCCAGGGTTTCGCGCTTGTAGCGATGTTTATGCTCCGAGCATCTCAGCCGAACGGAGCTTACCTGTATTTATGTATGCGAATGGGAGGACGAAACATGCGGATCGCTAACATTTTCTAGCCTTGGCTGCGCGCGCCGCATATGCAATCGGCATACACCGAACTGAAGTAAACGCTTCCTTTGGAGAGACCATCAAGTTGGTACGAGATCGCATCTGGAAGAGCATCCGTGTCACTGATCAATTAATAAGGTAAGAAGCAGATTCAGTTCCATTATGGTCTACTATCACAGTTTAGCTCTGTACGCTGCCTAAACTACAATCCTGGTGACAACCTCTTGGGTATATCATCAGAGGTTGATAACCTTGCTTTGTGGTCTTCGCTAATCACTCCGCTCGTATTCTAGCAATGCCTTAGGTCGACCTCCGTCTACTTCCGATGTTGACTGCACCGTCAAGTACAATGCCTTGGAGGACGGTATGGAAGCCGACGATGTCAGTGTACTGGACGCAAGCGTCCAGATTTTTATGATCATCGAACGCGTTGTCGTTGAAGTGTACTCGCGCAAACGTATATCTTTACGTATTGCCGATTATGTCTCGCGACAATTGAAGAACTGGGCATCCAAATGGCTGCATAAACTATCCGGGCTCACTGCTAGACGTCGTTCTCGGGAAGCAGTAGTGGGCGCCTGCTCCACACTCTGCTCATACTATTATGGCATAATGCTACTCACACGACCATTCCTCATTTACGAGTTATACGAATACATGGGCGCACCACTGAAGAGTGGGGGCACACAAGCTGATCATCAAGAGAAGCGCAAGTATGCGGATGCCGCACTTGATGCAGCCTCAACGCTAGTCGATACTCTACTGGCTGTCATTCGTACGAACCAATTGCCTCGCAGGATGCCGCTGATAGTGTAAGCTACACCCTCCTCTGGATTAACCAGAGCTAACAAGTATCAGGTCTTGGCTTTTCACTGCGACACTCGTTCTTGCAGTTGGTGTGCTTGGTGACTCAGGACTCATGTTAGTGGACAGCTGCAAGGATGCGATAATATGCATGGATCACTTCGGTCAAGTCGACCCTCATGCGCGACAATATTCGCAGGTCGCTCAATCGCTACTCAAGATCACCACCGCACATGCGAAGAAGAGAGAGTTGCATTTGCGACGGAAACGGAAACAAGCTTCGTCTGAACTGTTTGGTTTGCTGCCTTCTGAGCCTACTGGTCCTCAGCCTCAGACGGAGGAATGCGAGGCGCAGCTTGGCCCTGGTTCTTTGGTTTCTCGAGATTCTATCCAGCGCCATGTGTCCTCCGCAGCGCCACTCGATTGGACTATATACGATGCCGACTTCTTTGCCATGCCATGGCCGAGCGAGAACGACCAAGGTCTCCAAGACTTCCTCCAACCAGGCACTCATAATCTTGACGGCGTATCTGTTGCCGATATACCCCTGTTTCCCATCCACGATCAACAGACAGGTAGCGACTTCTTCCCATAGGCTCTGAAGGGATGCCTTAGCATCACGGGTATCTTTCTAAAAAAAAGTCTTTTCCAACACCTTTCAATGCACGACTTTCGTTTCGCTCGTCTCGTCTCTCGAAGTTCGTAGGAATGGTATCAACTTAGTACCTCCTGTCCCTACCAATTCTTGCGTTTTTGGCTTCCCGGTAGCTAGTTCGGTCGAGGCGGAAGCGAGATCTCTTCTTTTAGGGCCAGTCGTTGGCTTTCCCATCCGACTCGGTATGATGATGTACCTGGTCACCAGAGCGATGTGCTTGTCGCGGAATCCGCTGAGTGCTGCGACTGCTTCGTTGAATGCTGTCAGGAGCTCAACGTTATCTCCATGACTATTAACATAGCTTCGGATGTTTGCGATCGCGGCGACGTCGTCAAGGAAGCGGGCGTGGGGTCCAGGCATGTAGCCACGCATTTCTGCGTGAAAGCCGCCGCTCCGGGAATGGTCGACTGAAAGAACTGCGTCGAAAAACTGTAGCAATGACGACTGACCGTTGGATCCGCCCCGATATGCCCGCCATGTGCCGTTTCCATTGCCCTCGTCATAGAAGACACCGTTGGGCAGACCGGCGGTGGCCATGTTCATGCTGCCAGCCAAGAAGGGTCGAATGGTGTGATAAAACATTTGTGGGTCACATCGCTCATCCATACGTTCCAGCAGCTGGCCGATGCTTTGCATTCCCTGTCGGAAATATTGCAGCGCGTGTATGATTGTTGTGACATCATTGGTCTCTACTGCTTCGACTGCACCCAGCATGGCCTCGATGAGTGGGCCAGCTCTTGCCTCCATGGCGTTTGATATGATGAAGAACCACGATTCATCATCACTACCACTCACTGTGTGCAACGCCACCATGTTTTCCGGTTGTGTCAAGTCGGCGTTCTCGCTCAATGGTGTCCAATTCCATAAGTTTAGAGCTGCGTATGTGGCCACCGGATGCACCTCAAGGTACTCAGCAGTCCGCAGGAATGGTACACTGATGGCTGGAGGTAGTCGCTACGTTTGTTGTTAGTACTTTACGTCTTAACAATTCCGGGCTAATGCTGGCATACCTCTGATGGCTCAGGACCAGCCCATATGTAACCTTGAGCTATGACGGCCAGCATTGAATGAGCTCTCTGCCATTCCGCCTCACTAGAAAGATGTGATGTGTCTAGAACCGGCAACTTGTCAACCCATTGCCGTATTTGTTGTGTCTCGACGAGTATCGGGATTTGCTCAATGATCTTTTCCCATGGTTGATAGTAGGTATGCGGTAAGCGAGTCAATGGTGCCTCGGCAGGCAAGAAGCCGTTCTTTGAGATGCCGTAATAGGGGAGTGCGGCGGGCGAAGGGAGAGCAGGAATCTTATGAGGACTCATTGCGGAAGTGGTAGCGACAGTATCGTAGCACAAGAATACCGGAAGGATACGTCCTGCATCGAAGCGGCAAACTCCTGCTTTATTACGCTGAACAGATAGGTCCACGCGCAATCACGGTCGCGTTCGGATGCTTGTCGGAACCCGGAACGACGGAAGCGATGTCGGAACAATGTCGGAACAATGTCCGCGACCCCAATTGAGAAGGTGCAAGCTTAGTTTGCTGCAAGCCTCAAAGGCTCTTACTTCGAGACGTAATCGTCGGATCGAGATGCATATATAGTCTGATGTCGTCTGCCTGACTGTACTTTTGAATTCGTACATAACATTACAGCTCTGTTGGCATTCTCCAAGACA
This sequence comes from Alternaria arborescens, assembly GCF_004154835.1. NCBI lineage: Eukaryota > Fungi > Ascomycota > Dothideomycetes > Pleosporales > Pleosporaceae > Alternaria > Alternaria arborescens. The sequence continues at coordinate 245,128 of NW_021167859.1, read as the reverse complement.
AATACCCTTACCAACAATACATCGCCATGGACGCCGCCGCAGCAATCAAGCAGCTACGCCAGGGCCAAAAGCCACAGTGGCCAGCAAATGCCGAATCATTAGAATTCGCGCACTCTCTCGACCAAAGCGCAGAGATCCCCAAAACATTCCGACCAGAATTTGTTGTTCCTAGCAAGGCGCAACTCAAGCGGAAAACCCTAAAAGATGACGCACAAACCGCCAACCCAGCATCAACACCCGATGACGAGGCTATCTACTTCTGCGGTAACTCATTAGGCCTACAGCCAAAAGCCGTTGGCGAGCACCTGAACGCATACCTGAAGACATGGGGATCCATCGCCGTTGGTGGCCATTTTACCGCCCTCGAGGACTCGCCACTTACCCCATACCAAGACATGGCTGCGGGATGCTCAAAGAGAATGGCTGACATCGTCGGCGCATCACCTTCAGAAATCGTTGCCATGAACACATTGACTATCAACTTGCATCTGATGATGGCTGCATTCTACAAGCCTACGGAGAAGAAGCACAAGATTATGTGCGAGTGGCGACCATTTCCTAGCGACTGGTATGCGATCGAATCGCAAATAGAATGGCATGGTCTCGATCCCAAAAAGTCGATGCTGTTGGTTGAACCGGATGACGGACACATCATGACCACAAAGAACATCCTCAGACTTATTGACGAGAACGTGGACGAGCTAGCGCTGATCATGCTACCTGGTATCCAATATTACAGCGGCCAACTACTCGATATCCCGACCATTACCGCACATGCACGGAAGCACAACATCACCATCGGATGGGATCTAGCGCACGCTGCCGGCAACGCTGAGCTGAAGCTCCACGACTGGGATGTCGACTTCGCCTGCTGGTGCACATACAAGTACATGAATGCCGGTGCCGGTTCCATCGCAGGTGCTTTCATCCACGAGAAGCACGGCAACAACGACCACTACAAGGGACTGAAGGGCTGGTACGGCCACGACAAGTCATCACGCTTCCTCATGGACAACAAGTTCGTTCCTACACCCGGCGCGCAAGGTTTCCAATGTTCAAACCCATCGATCGTCGACCTCACATGCCTAGCTGGCTCGCTCAGCGTCTTCGAAAAGACTTCCATGGCCGACCTACGGTCACGATCCCTGCTCTTGACAGCATATGCTGAGCACCTGCTCTCTCAGATCGCCGCACGTAACATCAAGGACGGCGCTTTCCCCTTCCAAATCATCACACCCACAGATCCTCGATTCCGTGGCGCACAACTAAGTGTTCTGCTCCCAGAAGACGTTTTTGACGATGCGAGCGCAGCGCTGGTAGAGGGTGGTGTTATCTGCGACAAGAGGAAACCTGGTATCATTCGGGTTGCGCCTGTGCCAATGTACAACACTTTCAACGATGTTTGGAGGTTTATGCAAATCTTTGAGGAGGCGATACGGCAGAAGGGACAAGGGCAGACGCAGGAGCCTCAGTCGCAAGGGGCGCCAGTTGAGGCGAGGTTGTAGTTTAATTATCATTAGTTCGGTTATATTCCCCTGCAGGTTTAAACGTTAATTCAAATCAGCAATTGCGTATCAAGAGCCCTATCTCGCCTTTATACAAACCATGTGAGGATCGAAATTAAGTTCCCATAACTTCGACTTGATAAATATACGAACTTTAACATACAATCAAAATCACAATTGCGCCGAGTCTCCGTTGCACATCAGTGTACATTTTGCTCAATATCTATTGGAGGACCTTTATCTTGTTTGTCTCTTGTAAGCGCGCGACAAGCAGGTTCCATTGGATCGTGTTCCAGCACATACTGCATGCACCCCTCTTCCACCTTCACCTTGCATGTGACTATACTGGGAGAAAGGCTGCGCCGACAGCAGAGACACAGATCAGAGACCACTCACTATACCCCAGTGTTCTCTCCTTACTCAGTAATACAGCTACTGATAATCAAAGACATGGCAGGAGTTGCTCAGAAACAGGTTTTGGCTTCACTGAAGGGGCATGTTCAATCTCAACATCACATCTTTCTTGTTCGTTGCTGTGTCGCGGTGATACTGACTCACTTTCAGCTTCCTCAAATCCGGCGCCTACTCTGATCTCACGATCGCCTGCGGTAGCGACACGTACAAGGTCCACAAGGTCATCATTTGTGGGCGTGCCGACTTCTTCGCCCGCACGCTAAATTTCGGCGGAAAGGTAATTGTTTGAAACATTCATGGACTCAACGATCGCTAGAGCATATTCCACGACGGCCATGTAATCGTTAGGCTGGACCTTCTAGGGAAAGAACTAATAGCTCATCCAGGAATCAGAGAGTGGTGTCGTCGACCTTCCTGAGGACGAACCAACCATCGTCAAGCTTTTGATCCAGTACCTCTATGAAGGTGAATATGAACCGTTACTACCGGATGGCGAAGCCTCGCTAGCACCATCCTCAACTAAAGCCCGAACTCAAACCTCTCGGCCAAAGCATGATTTGGACGGGCTACCCTACAACTACAGCTTTCCCCATACGTGCCATGGGCTCGACGGCGATTGTGAATTTCCTAGAGTCTGTCCGCATCATACATGCAATGGAAACGGGAACTTTACACCGATTAGGCATTATGCATCACCCGGTCATCGCGGTAGCCAAAAGAGGAAAGCAAACTGCGGCTACGCATGCCAAAGCTTCAACTGTGAAGAATGCAACCCTCCATCTCATCCGCTACCTTCACTCAACGGCAACGCCGATCAACTCCTCCTCCACGCCAAGATGTACGAGATTGCCGACAAATACGACGTTGTCGGACTCAAAGATCTAGTCATTGAGAAATTCCGCAGGGCATGCCATCACTTCTGGAATACCGACGAGTTCTCTGTCGCAGCTCACCATGTATTCTCAACCACCCCCGATCATGACAAAGGTCTGCGCGACATTGTCAGTGCTGCGATCAGCGCACACATGAGCTTGATCAAAAAGCCTGAAGTCAAGGTCCTTTTGGCCGAGTTCAACGGTCTTGCTTTGGGCATTCTTGAGGAGAAGGTCAAAGAGAATGGTTGGTAGAAGGAGAAGTGAGAAGGCTTCGCTTTAGGCTCGTTGGCGCCAGGGGAGTACAAGAGCCTATCAAGTGAGCATGGAAGGTCTGCGGGAAAGGGAACAATGCTGTAATGACTGCGCGCATCTGGAGATAAGAATGCGAAGGATTCGAGAGACTGCATATAGACCAACACGCCTTCTAATGCAACGCCATGTCCAAAGACCCCAACCATACCCATGTCGTATCTGCGAACTGACCTTTCCGTATGTATAGAGATCATAACACGATCCACCCTAACCATAACTCATCCATAACACGTCCTTCACCTACTGCAATCTCACCTCGCCCTCCTCCGTCTTAATCCCAAACTTACTCAGCCTAATCCTCGGCACAACACCCACCAGCACCAACACACTAGCAACAATAACAGCCCAATGCTGAATACCCCCCACATTCAAATTATACGTCGTCCACGTAGCCGCGCAAATCGTCGCAAGTCCCAAGACGGCAATGATGTAACCCGCCATCCTATGGTACTTGTACACACTCTTTGCATTATCCACGCTACCATATAGCTGCGGGACATAGTACTGCGTGAAGCCGACCATAGCCTGAATGTAGACGAGTACGTAAAACGTAAGACCGAGACGGGCGTGCGCAGACTCAAAGTGTGCGTGGCCGGGGCCCGCTTTGTTCATCTCGATGATGATGAGTCCGGCTGTCAGCGCCGATGCGCCCACGGCGTGGAAGAGGAAGTGGGCAATGGTGCCGGAGCGCTTCTGCTCGGGCGTGTGCGTGGGCTGGAGGACGAGAGCGGCTTGGATCGCGAGGAGGAAGCCGGCCTATTGGGGGTATCAATGATACGGTTGTCGGGAGGGGGTGACTAGGGTAGTGTTGTGGCTTACGGAGTTGAGGAGCTGCGCGGTTAGCTTGGTGTTTTGAGACGTGTAGACGGAAGGGGGCTTACTGGATGTGCGGAGAAGAAGATGAGTTTGTTGGAGAAGATGGCTCCCCAGATTATGGCTGCTAGCTGTTGGTAGGTTAGTATCTGTTGTAGCATTCGACGTGTCGCCGAGGTGCGCTTACGATCCATATGCCTGCTTGCGCGATGGGAGCAGTGCCTGTCAGTCTGTTAGCAATCTCCTTCTTCGTACACAGTCTTCGCGCAGATTCTCGGCACGTACCGATCCACAGGTTGTGATAGAGTGGCTGTCCATGCGGTTGGCTAGCATCTCCTCTTCTGCCTAGAAGAGGCTCTTCTTCGCTCTGGCCGCGCGCCGCAGCGACATTTGGCGGGATTCCGGTCGCAGAAGCCATGCTGAGGATATACAGAACCAAGCACCGTGAAACAAAGAGTGCGACTTGAGGGAGCGATACAAGATAGACACAGCGTCAGCGCGCGACTGGTGTCAGAGGGGTGCTTCGGACTTTGGGTAATGAGGAAGCTCAGGCCGACAATGACGACAACACCAACCCCTGTACATATCCACCAATCAGCGCCATGGGCATGTCAGATGCACTCCAGGTCAGCCAATGAGCGCAGAGATGACAAACAGTGGAGCAAGTGGTGATGTTTGCATCGTGGGTTTTGGGGGGTGGAGAAGACGTTTCTTGACACGGACATGCATGTTTAGCGTATGCATGTTGGTCGCGTGGAACGCTTCGGCCCTATACATATCATTCGCACACACAGTAAACACCAAAGCAGGCCACGAGGGTTGAGCTAACATTGTTGATCTTAAAATATATTCTCATCTCCATGACATCGTCTCTATCGTACAAGTTCGCGCTCATCCGTAGGGCTGCACTCGCATCATCATGTCTACCCATACCTTGGTATATATAAAGTGCCTGTTGGTATCCCCCTCTTTCTATCCCATGGCAGAAATTGCCGTCATAATACCGCCCAACCGACTATCCCAAGGGGTATGATTCTCCACCAGCTGCGCTCCCAAGTAACAATACGCCGTCAAATGCTCATGCATCCGCAAGAAACCATTACGTCCATTAACCAATCCAAATGCAGATTCAAACTTGGGATATAAGATGCGAACAACATCCAGACGAGGAAAGCGCACCTCTAGTGCGTTGGTAGTAGAACGTCGACCCATGTCATGTCCCATGTGCCTAGTAGCACATGCCGTTTTCCCCAACTGCGCCGTTCGCTGATGCAGGTAGGACTAAAATCGAGTACCGTGGCTCGATACAATGTATGTTCGTGTAAGTGAAAGTAAAACACAACCCCCCTCACTTCTTCTTCATGAGGGCAGGCTGTTTCGAGGGGTCGGTCGGATCCAGGAATTTGGTCATGGCAAGAGAGAGCTCCTTGAACTCTACAGGCTTCGTGACATACGAATTGAAGCCCGCTTCTACGCACTTTGCGTATACATCACCCAGGACATTGGCTGAGAGTGCGATGATTGGGTGACGACGGTAGCCATGTTTCTTCTCCCATCGCCTAATCTCTTTGCAAGCCTGGTACCCATCTTTGTTGGGCATGTGCAAATCACACTGATAAATGTTAGCATGGAACAGAAGAGAATGGTACTAGTACTTACAAGAACAATTGAGTAATAGCCTGGCGGCTTGGAAAAGATAGTTTCGGTGGCTTGAACACCGTCCTGTACTGTCTCTGTTTCAATCTCTATCCTGGCAAGAAACTTCAAGATCACCTATGAGCAGTTAGTATAGACCAATACACGATAACTATAAAGCAAAAGCTTACCGTTTGGTTGATCTTATTGTCTTCCACCAGCAAGACCTTATGATTTTTACCGCCTACCCGACGCTTAAGTTCTTCAAAGACGAGTTTTTGGCTGACCACAACCTGCTGCGCGCTGTCTTGGTTGCGGTCCGTGCTCGACTCACGCTCCTTCTGCGGGTCAAATATAATGGCAAACTTTGATGGCTTGAGCGGCCGGTAGATGAACTGCAAACGTCGATCCAGATGAAGCTGCTCGTAATCATATACTGGTGCTTCCTTGATGAGCTCTTTCTTCTGGGATGGATCTGAGACTACGACGACAGATGTGTTACCGTACGCCATGGAGCTGAAGATCTGATCCACGATGGCGTGTACCTCGGCAGTATCGTGTAACACAAGTACAACATGAGTAAACAGCACTGGGTTGTCGCCGCCCATCATCTTCTGTGCCTCAATCACACTAGCCTGACCTGTCACCTGGTGGGGTATTCCTTGAGGAAGTGTGTTCTTGATGTGTCGAATCGTCGCCTCTCTGCTATGCTCTAGTGGGCAGACCACCAAGATGGAATACATGGGAGGTTGCAAGGCGCTACCAAGTGGTGAAAGACTGCGATGTGGTGACGACGCGCGGACAGTCTGATCCGACTCAACAGACGTCGAAGAGTCGGGCTTGACAGCTCGCGGGTCGCTGTCGGTTCGCTTGGGCGGCAGAGCTAGTTTCATGTCCGGATCCGGAGCAGGACTGGTTTCCTTCAAATAAGAAGATGCAGACGATCTTTCCGAACGCAAGCTCGACTGTCCTGTAAGTGCGGCGCTGGTCAATGAATGGTCCGAGCTCCCAGACGAGAGAGAGGGCGAGTCACGCGATCGCTCAGAAGCTGACACGCTGAGCGCTGGAGATCTGGGAGAGTCGCTCTTCTCAGAAGACACGCTTGACACGCGCTTGATCTGTGCAAGTCCTGGATTCTGCGACTGAACAAACTTCTGGAGAGCAGAGGGCTGAGGCGGAAGCGAAGGCACCGGTGGCATCGAGAGTGGAGTCTCAAAGGCTGGTGTGCCAGGGGTAGATACCTGAGGCTTGGGGTAGTCATCTGCAGTTGGGAGCCCAAACTTGATGGTGAAGAAGAATGTCGAGCCCTTGCCAGGCGCACTTCGAGCATCCATTCTACCTCCATGGAGTTCCACGAATTGCATGGAGATAGCCAATCCAAGACCAGTTCCACCATGTTGCCTGGTGCTGCTGGCATCAATCTGACTGAATCGCTTGAAGAGATACTTAGCCTCAGCATCAGTGAAACCTTGGCCGGTGTCTACAACTTCGAACCGGATCATAGTCTCGTTATCTCGTAGAGGACGAGAACGATCGGGTGGCTGCAGCTTGCATCTGATAAAGATCTCTCCATGCTCAGTAAATTTGATCGCATTGCCAACCACATTGAGAAGGACTTGTCTGATGCGGAACTTATCACCCTTGACTTCTGCTGGTACTCCTTCATCCACGAGGTAGTTGAGTTCAAGGCCTTTCTGTATGGCCAGGCCCATGTTCAAATCGTTGACTTCCTCGAGAAGCGACGGCAGATGGAGCCATTCCATGGACAACTTGATCATGCCTGCTTCGACCTTTGACAGATCAAGGATGTCGTTGATAAGATTAAGCAGACTATCAGTACTGGCTTTGATGATGTTGACGTGCTCTAGCTGTTCGGAGTTGAGCGTGCTATCTAGCAAGAAGTTGACCATGCCGGAGATACCATTCAAGGGCGTTCGAATCTCGTGAGACATGTTACTCAAGAACTTGGACTTTGCGTCCATAGTCTCCTTTAATGTTTGCTCGAGCAGCTTGTGGTCGTTGATGTCTGTGGCTGTGCCATACCAAGTCTCTTCATCACCGTCTTCGGAGAGTGACTTCTCTAATAGGATCCTGACAAGATGCCACCTGTATTCGCCGTCCTTGTTGCGTAGTCTAACTTCGGTAGAGTAAGACGCTCGCCCGTGCGCATCCTTGGCAACTCTCAATATGCCGGTGCTTGCTAATTTCGACAACTTGGCTTGGGGCATATCCATGCGATCAGGCGTCGATCCACCAGGGCTAGTGATTGTCCTCTCAGTTTCCGATGAAGTATCAGACGAATGGGATTCGGTTCGCCCATGGTCTGCTGGCATCGAAGTAGGAACATTGGCAACTCCGTCTTCATCCAATTCAGGAAGCTTACACTTGATGACATCATCAGGATGCACGTGCTCTAGGAAGCCGTTGCCCAGGGCCTGGATTTCAGTCTGGCCCGAAAAAGCAGTCCATTGGGAGTTGCAGAACGTCAAGCCCCGCCGATCGGAAACAACAAAAACGATCTGCGGGCTGGAGTTCGCTAGCGCGCGATATTTGGCCTCAGAAGCTGCCGTCTCCTGCTGGCGCGCCGAGTTCAGCTCAGCAGTATGCTGTTCGTGGAAGTCCATATTGGTCCCGATCCAGTGAACAATCTGTTGACGCTTGTTCTTGAGTGGGGCAACACGGACGTAGAACCATCGGTAGCAGTTATCGAATCTCTGCAGTCTCACCTTCTTCTGCAATTGTTGTCCAGTGCGCAGAGATCTGCTCCACTCTTCTAGGTACGACTCGCGATCCTCTGGGTGGATTGGATTCCATGGGTCCTGCAATACTTGGCGTTGATCCTGGCCTCTGTATATCAGAAACTTTGAATTCACCCAAGTGACCGCCCCAGTATTAGGCGCGGCAGTAAATATCTGAACCGGTAGTGAGTCGGTGATGGTTCTGAGTAGACTCTCGGAAGGAGGTGGCATGTCAGACGTTTCGGCGATTGACGGCCCCCTGACATGTCCATGCTGAGCTGGAGGTCTTCCACCTGGCGTTGTCGCTGCTGGCAAGGACTGGAACGACGAGCTAAAGTCTGCACCGTATGAGTGCAGGAATGAGTGTCCACGGTTTGAGGCGTCTTGCAGTTGAGCGCGACGTGCGCTCAATGACTCTTCTGCCTTGTCGTTGCGCCGCTTGGCTGGATCCTCGTTGACTTGCTCTGCTACAGGATTCACCGTCACGCGTTTTGCAGTACGCTTATCTGTTTTCCGTGCTGACTGGTCGTGCGGATTTGACGTCGGCGGGTTCAATGTCTTGCCGTATTGTTTCCTAGCATCAAAGTAGCTCTCGACCGCTTCACTGCCTGCAAGATGGCCGGGCGTGCCGCCCATCGAATGTTTACTCGAAAATCCGATCGAAGAAGTATCCCAGCCTGGAGTTCCAGCGATGGAGCCACCAGGGCTGTGCTTGGATCGGCCAGAGTAGTCGGAAGGGCTAGTAACACTACCTGCTGCTGAGTTGGTGATATCCTCAAGGTCAAGGTGAAGCAAATCATCGAGACTATCCGAATCTGATGGCAGGCTGATACCCCCTGAAGTGCCGGCTGTCATGCGGCGTTGTCGAATGGACGCAACTTGAGCCTGAGCATTGGTGAAGTGCCAAGCATTGGAGAACGACGTGGCTAGATGAGGACCAAGATGCTTGAGCGAGTTGGTCAGGTTACGCGGGTATGGGACAATGGGCGACAGTATCGAAAGAATCGCAATAGGAGCTTTCCGAACAAAACCTTCTCTGTTCAGCGATGTCGACATGGACTGTTCTGACTGCCGTCTTGTCATAGGTGGCATTTGCGACGGCGTAGTAGTGGCCGGTGATGCCATTTCTTGCGACAGGATAGGATGTATCAGCGGTATGTGCGTGACTGTGCTGGCTCTGTCAACGCCGATGGCCTCAACCATACCATATTGTGTGTAGTCTTGCGGCGAACGGGAGGGATTGAAAGTTTCCTCGTCAACGTTGCCCGTGGCGAAGAAGGGATTGGCGTCAGCGTCATTCTGAATAGCCGGTGAAGGGGCGGGTGATTGTGCCCACGGTGAGCTCGGGTATTGCTCGTACTCCTCGTAACGTTGCGGCAGGCGGGGATCGTTGGTTGCTAGATTAGCTCGGCCACGAGCAGCAGCAGTTTTCTGGGCTTCTTGTGCAGCAGCACTGCCCTGTATTGCAGAGGGTTTGGGTTGATCCTGCTTGTCCTTGCCAAGGTCTTCTTTGGATGTTGCATGCGAAGTCGAGTAATCCCTAGTAAGAGTAACCAGACGTCCCCTCTCCAAAACACGGTTGACACCTGTGTTGTCGATGAGGGCATCTGGTTCATGATCAAGAGCTCGAAGTACATGGTACACGGCACTGGGTGGCGACGGTTCTCCCACACTGGAAAACTCTGGGTCGCTGAAAGTGGGACCGCCTGTTGGAGTTGAACCAGCAAATGCAGGAGAGGCGCCGTCAAACGAAGCCTGGGAAACCTGCCTTAGTGGATGTTCTGGCCTCGCCGACATGTGGGGTGCATGGCTCGCCGCTCTCATCGGACCTCTTGGTCGGGTAAGCGGCGCTGGTGTTGGGGTATCTGGCGATGTGTTGGATCTCTGGCGTTCGTGGCCTGCGAAGGAGTGATGGGAGAATAGCTTCGGCCTGCGCTCCGGGATCATGGTGGCTGGTGGCATATCTGCATGTTCATTTTCACGCGAGCCTGACTCTTCTTCAGATGGAAAGTGAGTGCCTGTTGCTTCCTGGTACGTAGCTGCGAGGGGACTTCCGTTGTTGGTCGTGGCAGTAAAGCTAGTCTTCTGCCCCCACGGCACATTCTCAATATCAGACGCGTCCGCCGGCACTGCCAAGGTCGCCCTTTCTGCTCCGTAGTGATCACGCATGATGGAAGTCACAGCCGTCCACCAAGCAGGAAGACCGGGCTCGGCACCTAGGCGCAATACAATGTCGTAGAGATTGGGACTAGGGAATCGCGGGTCCTCTGCATCCGGGCTTTGGTAATGTCTCCCTCCTGGGGCAAAAGGCGTACTCGATGCGGCGGGGGTGCTGCTCTCGGAAGCGATGCGCTCTTGCGGGGCTGCGTACTCTCGCGACTGGCCCGCAGCTACAGTAGGTGACAGGCTGGTGAAGGGCATGTGGAATGCTGAAGCCCATCTTGGCGTGTTTGGGACGGAGGGGAAAGGATACGACGGAGTGCGGACGGCATGGGCGGCGGCGGGCGTAGGTGGCATGCTGCCGCGGATGGTTCTTGCCGATTCCGTGGACTCAGTCGATGTGGTAAGGGCCGTGGGTAGCGGGTTTGGGCTTGGTGTAGGACTGCTAAAGGCTCCCTCGAGGGTGGGCGAGATGCCGGGCATGGGCTCTTCCTTGATGGGCGATATGCGACGGGACCCCAGGGCTTGGGCTTGGGCATTGTTGGACGAGGAGCGCAGACGGGCGCGCTGCTGTTGCTGCTGCAGCATCTTGAGCTGCAGACCACGCAGTCTCTCGACTTCCATCTCGTCGGGCGAGGCCTCGCTCAGCGGCGCATCCTCTTTGTCGTCAGCGGGCTGGCTCTCTGGCTCGCTCATTTCCGTGTCGGTGGCTCCATCGTCGCTGCGTTCGCTCGTGGGACGGGTCTGGGGCGACGACTGCGACGTGTGCGACTGGTAGGGCTTCGCGTCGCTGGCGGCCAGTCTTTGCAGTGGCGGGCGTGCGGTCGGTGGCGTCGCGGTCGGCTCTCTCTTGGAACTAGGAGAGGGTGACGGGGCCTTTGTCATTATTGCATTCCCCAGTCTCCCACGTCTTGCGCAAGTGGTGTCGTGATGGGGTCGAGGATATAGGGAGCATAGATGGGATGGTGAGCTATGACGTCGCGGCGGGTGCTCCTGGCAAGAATGGACGGTGTAGAGGCCTCAGCACCATGGACAACTCAACAACTAACAACAACAACACACGACTACAGGACCACCGGTGGTACTGAGGCTGTCTTCGTAGATGCCCGTCAAGGCCGAATCCCCCCGGGCACAGGCGACAAGCTGGGAGTGCTTGGTGAGTAAGAATCAGGTGGTGGGCACATATGCCAGGATCAGGAGCAGGATAGCCTCGCGCCCATGTGCTGAATTCAACACACGCCCGCACACACTTACAGAAACGACGAGGCGGCGCTCACACTCTGGGACGCGTTGGACAAAAGCAGTTTGGAGGAATCGTGGATCGCGTAAATTGATGAGTACTGGCGCGGGAAACCGTCTTGCTCCTTTCTCATTACAGCCTCTCCCGCTTGGACGAAATTGATTGTTGGCAGAGAACCGCCTTTCGCTATGATCGAGTCTTGGCACTCGACGTCATCAGGGACTGTAGTAGCCGCGCCTCCGGGTGCCTAAGCCGACTCTGACTTTCGACGCCCAACCACCGCGACCACCACACCGCACTTATAGCAGCTTCCCGCGGAAAATACTCATCGCGATCTCGATAATTCCAGTTGTTGCAGAGTCGCGCCACCTGCCCCTGCCCCGACCGCTTCTCGACTCGTTCCAGAAGTGCTACTTTTACAGTGGCTGATAACTAACGGGATGCCACGTTGTCCCAATTGGCTGGGCTCCCCTGCAACGCGCCAGTAGCAGTTTCCCATGTCCCCTCCATCCGGACTAGCGCAAATATGCCAGCCGCGAAGACGCTTGCCGCACCAACGCTCTCAAATCGTGTACTAGAGAGCCTCATTAGCGATATTGCTGTCCCTCAGTCGATTGATGTCTTGAATACGCTATCCCGCAAAATTTGGCCGTTCTGTCAGTGCTCGGTCCGAATGCACGCCAGCCTACAAGTAGCCAGCATGGAACCACAAGTGGTGTCATTATGCCCAAGGGCGGACCACCCGCCTGGATCTTGCAGTCCACACTAGAAAGCCTCAGCGGCTTTGGCGCTTCTATAATTCTAGCACTGGCGCTTCTACAATTCTAGCACTGGCGCTTCTACAATTCTAGCACCTGTCAGGCGAGCCACGGTAACAAAGAATGCCGAGAGCTGCCATGCGAGACAAGATGTCGCCCACAACTGTAACAAACTCTAATTGTCACCTGAACTGCGGGTACCTGCCTCACGTGCGAACACCACACGTACCCACCACCCTGCCCGCTCAACGCTCGGCATATGGATCTTGATATATGGATCTTGATATCAGGTAGCTTACCTGCCCCAACCGTGGCCGCTATCCCACGATCCTGTCATGCCCGCGAAATACCGCAACTCCTTTCCGAGCTTCGGAAATATGTTCCCTACCAATCAACGTCAAACGGTTCCAGGTCGGGTACCTTACAGCGATTGTCACCAACAAATACAGATCTACAGGCAATCGCAGTATCAACACGCCACAGCCGTCGTCAGTCACGTCGATCTTCAAGGGAACCACTGCTCCGTGGAGCTCGACATCTGTAACAACCACGAAACGCAATCGCCGATCGGATCGAGGATCTTCGCCACCGTCAGATGAGGCCGATCGAGCCCTGCTCACACTCCAGCAGTCCGAAACCTGGCACTGTGAACTATCAAACAGGTTCCAATCATGCCCAATGACTGATAAATTTGGCCTACTAATAAGTATTGACGCAAAGTACAACCTAGAAATCCAGCGCTGCGATTGACTTCAGCTATCAATGCGGGATCCAACCTCATGCCACAAACATGAATAAATCATCTATTTGCTGCCAGCCTCAGTATTGACATTGGCACCGGCATTAGCCACACAAAGATCCAATACCACATCTCCCCTGAACTCTCCGCCACAGCTCAAACTCGGCTCTCCGTCCCTCGTTCGCTGAAAGAAATACATCTTACACCAATCCTCTCCATTACAGTCGATCGGCTCACAAACGTCACCGTCGCAGCCATCCTCTGCTTGGAACGACACTTTGAGCCCACCTTTGTATCCAGGACATAAATCGGCTTTGTGCTTCTTGTCTTCGGCCGACATGGACTGATCCGTAATCTCACGGTGATTCTCGGCGCTGAAATCGATGCCATAGAGCGAGGCATGGTCAAGCGGATCAGCGCAGTCAAGAAGCGAGACATCGTAGTTGAGCTTGTGGTAAGGTAGCTCGTCCAGCGGATTCTGCACAAGCGCGTATTCAAACTGTAGAGCCTCACTCGGATTTGCAGCAGTGAAAATCTTGAGTGACACACCCTGGCTACGCAGTTTGTCATAGTCTGCACAGTATTCTTCTGCGCCCTCGACATTGGGACAGGTGACACGAAAGGGCTCTTTATGGCTTGCCCCAGATGCGATTGCGTGTTGAATGTCTTCTCGCCATGCGTTCCACCTGCCGTTATGCGGAGCAACGATTGGGCTTGTGTCGTCAATTTTGGTCCTGTTTCCGCCAAGCGGCCAGGCACCAATGGACATTACTACCAAGTCTTCACTGTAGCCGTTGTTGATGACAATTTTGCCATATTCTCGCCCAACCTCAGCCACGATTGACTCCGTGGGGGATGTCGGTGACACACCCGACGTAGCTGCACTTACACCAACAGTGCTAATCCTAGATGGTGACAGGCTTCCTGAAACCATGGCTGGAGATTCAGAACCTGCAAAAGACGTTTCGGTCGCACTCATCGACGAAATGCTACTAAGCGCCGAACTCACAGGCATAGATCCCACAGTTGCCGTTCCAGAACCTAGAGGCCCCGAGTACGTAAACTGTATCGACATGAGGACGAAGAAAAGCAGAAACCACTCGATGATTCCGAAACCCATCGTAGTCGATGACGAATAGTTTTGCGGTATAGTTCTCGCTCCTTTTGTATGATGGAATTGACAGAAATGAGTAGTGGATAAATATAACTTGTGCTGCGCAGAGGACTCCAGGGAAGATAGTGTATGTATTAATGTGAGAGCGAGCGCAATATTTGAAGCGTATTTGTATCTAATGACATGAGTCTTTGATGATGATTTGTAAATATGCTGGAAGTGACTGTTGCTGTTGACCGAATATCTACTTTGACTAGTATCGTAACTACATCTCGCGCACTATTATGAATCTTCGCGACTCCGTGCATGAGAGTCACAAATATGCTGCTTGTGTAGCGTGGTATCCATTGTGTCGTCCTGTAACTCAAAAGCGGGTCGAAACGTTTAGTTGCCAGGAAGGGCTGCATGTCGCGCTTCTCGATAAGACGGCATGCGTAGATAGAAGCCAGGGAAGGTTGAACTGCTAGGTGTAGCACTGTAAAACAGCTGTCACCAATGTAAAGGCGTAAAATGATGTCATAGGCGGCGTATTAAGCTTGTCACAGCCCTTCCAACCACATAATTGCCCCGCAGTGCGGCCCGCCTGATCGTCCACCTTTCTGTATTCGGCAACATCTGCCTACGGCGCCCTTCACGTGAATCGTGCCTGAATCCTTCAAGACTATATCAATAATGATACTGCTGCTTCACAACACCCAGGAGACGGGCTGTCCATGTTATCTTGGCTGGGTCTCGTCAAGTTCCACAACGCAAACACCTTCCGAACGCGTTTTCCCTTAATACTGAAACACCCTCTGGTGCCTTCAGACGTCTACTTGCGACCCCTCGTTGCATTTCGAACTATATCGTGAACACGGTACACACTCTCACAATCCTCACACACGTGTTACGGCCTTTACAGGTACATGTTCGCTGCACCGCACAGGATGGCCGCCAATCTTGACACACGTCGCATTCGATCTGCCACACCCGCTGAGCTTCGGGACTACTACAATCAAATACTGAGAGATGCACCCATCGGAGAAGTCACAACACAGCTTCTCCAACTTGTCGAGATAGGCTCAATACCTCCAACAACCTTCGCGCCATGGCTTGGCGTAACAAAATCGCCTTCCGTTATCCGTGAAGCACTCACGCAAAATTTCTCGGTACTGATTCGCGAGTTTGCAATCAAACATCTTCGCAAAGCGCTTTGTTCCTTGAGATGGAGAGAGACGTGGAAGGGGATTGGAGGTACTGCGGGTTTGCTTAACATCTTTGCAGACCTCTCGGTGCTCGAGGTCAGGTCAGCCTGTAAAGCAATTGGCAGTTGTGGTAAAGGCGCAGATCTGGAGGAGAAAAGAGAGCTTTTTACACAGTTATACAAGGCAATGCACCCTGATCGATTCCCAGATTCGCCACATAAGACCAAAGACAAGCGCGCACTCGGAAAATTCTATGCGTCCCTCGTCCCCGCATGCTCGGCAGACCTGGTGACCGAGGCTATCATCAGCGGCTTCAAAGGAACATGGATAAACACGCGGGGCAAATATATCATCAAATACTATCCGGAGTATATGCAGAAAGAGATCCTCCAGTCACTCGGCGCAGAGGAGTCATCTCCCGTTGACATCAAAACCTTTCAAGATCTATTGCATCACTATCCACCGGCAAAGTCGACTACAACAGGGTTCTCAGAATCTATGGAATTCTCTTTAATAGTTCTTGAAACTCTGAGCAATTCACCGCGTCGCGTAGTGGAGGATATAATTTTCATCGACCAACTCGTCAATCCTCTCTTAAAACGCGCGGTCAAGAACCGTACAGACTGGAGCATTACACAACGAATCATCGACCTTACAATGCATTATTTGGATGTACATCCAATCAAGGGAGGCCAGCGATCTGGCCTCCAGGTCGACTTCCTCCAGCAAGTTGCATTTTGTTGGTCACAACAACCAAGTTTGTTCGAACATCAACTACGAAGGATCTGCTCTCATCCAGTATTTGGCACAGCCAGCAAGACTGCAATCGGAGACTGGGATAATATCCTCACCGGAATCCAAGCAAAACAAAGCTACCCACTCTTAAGGCTCTGCTACCAAGCGTCTACGTCGCTTGATCTGGACAGCGACGAAGACCTTGCAAAGACCAAAGGTCCGATTCCTCACAGTTTCTTTTCCAACATGTCTCCGGAAGATTCTCTTCTACTGTTTACTCGTTTGCGAAGAGTCAGGGGAGACACAGATCTGATCTACTTGGGTTATGGTAACTCCATCTTCAGCTTACCGTCTACCTTTGACGGTTCTAGCGGTGATCCGAATGTTGTCCATATTTGGCTACTGAACTTGAACAACAAGGAAGAAGAAGCCAAGAATATGGCCAAGGAATACATCGATATGCGCAAGAAAAAGGCTGCCACTGCGTCTCAACCGGACCAGCGCGCTTTCTTCGCCAAGTCAGCGATTTTCGCTACCATAGCCAGTGGATCACTTGAGATGCTGCAACATGCGATGGAGTGGACGAAACGTTTCTTGGGCGATCCGACTGTGATTCGTGAAATCAACCTACAAGCATATACTCCTGAAGGAGTACGTTTGCTTTCAGGCATTCCTGAATCGATCAACAAAAGTTTGAGCCTGACGGAGCTGCAACAGCGGGTATGCGCAGCAAACTCTATTCTGCAAAACATGTTTGATACAGCCTGCGAAGCCCTCAGGCAGCCATCGTTTCAAGCGTACAATTGGAGTGGCGTCTTTGAATTATTCTATGAGGTCATCAAACTGCGAATCGATCTCACACCGATGGTCAAGAAGCAGCTCGACGCTTCTGACGAGGATGTACTGACATACCTCTGGGCTGATACGATCTCGATGGTCATTGCGATTGAGGAAAAGGCGCAGAAAGACGGTTACGAAAGACTTCAAGCGAATCTCTTCCGCGGCATCATTGCCTATAATAAGCCCTCCATGTATGAGCTAGAGAGCTGTGATGTATCAACATATGCATTCCTCGATTCCCTCGCTCGTGCGAGAGATGAGCTCTGGTGTAGACTGCGCCCATTGACGTACCCCGCTGCAGTCACACTTCCTCATCCTTTCCCTCGAGGACTTCCGCTCCAATACCTTACCGCACCATGGACTTTGAATGTGGAGGATCTTAGTAGCGTTGCTCCTTATATTGCATCACGCACTCGACGCACCGTGTTTCCCGACTCGGAGGCTGCTCTTCAACCAGTACCAACGGACAAAGATTCTCAACAGGCCATCGGAATGTTCGTGGACAGCTATCAACATGCTCTGCAGCTTTACATACCCAAGAATCGTGACAGAGTCGAGACACAAATCCGCGTCAAGAAAGCATGGGAGTATGCGACCGGTCCTTTGAGTTCCAAGAGAATGGCAGAAGATGAAGCAATACGCTTCTGGAGCGACAAGAAACCACGGCTCATGGATGAGTGGCCGCCTCGGGGCGCAATGAGCACTGTCGAGAAGCCTTGGCCATTGATACCCGACGATGATGGTTCCGGTGAGCCGTGCGAATGGAATCCTTTTTCGGCGAGACCAGATTTCCCCAAGCGAGAACTTGGTGAGCTTACCTACGTGGATTTTTCTGTAGGTATATCTAGAAACTCAACCATAAAGCCACCGGTAAACCTCCCAGTCGTTTCATCGGCTGAAGTCCCTGCCTACAAAGATAACCCTCGAGCCATCTGGAGTGAAACCCGCGGTATGGGTGAAGGTGGCGTCTTATCGGCTTTGTTGTATCTCGATACGAAATATGCCAGTGATAATCGTCTACTTGCTACCCCGTTCCCCTCAGCGACAGATGTACGATATCCTTCCCTGTTCTTGGACGACGACTTCCTCAATGCGGACGAGCCCGATCAATACTCAGCTGTCAGGAATTTAGAGGGTCATCTCGACACAATACCTCCTTTATTGTTGGCACAATCCTCGCAAAACCTCGATAAGGCCCTCAAAAGGTTCGATGCAGATCCGGAAAAAGAAACCAACGAGAATCCTCATGAGGTTGCGATGGAGCTCGTTGCGCTACTGGGTGAAAGTGATAGACCCAGTTTGGCCACGCAATCAGTCATTCGAACAATTTTAGACAGACCAGAGTCGAGCTCGTGGCATCGGAAACTTCTCAAACCTAGTTTTCTCCGACGGCTTCCAGCAACGCAGGCGGAATCTCTCATCGAAGCTTTCACCGACGAACTCATTCATATGCTTCGAACAAAGGATAAGAGCAAGAAGAGTTCAGACGACCAAAAGGTTGCATCGAGTGACAAGGCCCATGTTAAAGTTACTACGCGCAAGATGCTAGCTCAACTTCTCCAGGACCTGGACCTTGTTGGGACGGATTATGCTCTTTTGGTATTGAGAAAGCTCTCCAATGTGGATGCACATGTCGACGTCCGGCTCAACGTTATCAAAAGTCTTCTAGTCTTGCTCGAATCTGGCTCTCAAGAGCAATCTCGCGAAGTGTTCACTATCCTGGAGTCATTCATACCGCTAGCTGGAGCCTTGGATGAAAGAAAGGCACTAAATGAAGCGCGCTGGGTGAAATGCGAGGAGACTCTATCGCTTCCCGAGCTCCAAGCAGGCATCATGGGAACTTCGAGTTCAGATTCGCCAATCCTGGTCGCTTTGGTCACTTATCTCCGTAGTGGGAAGATCCCAACGACCGAGATTCAGCCTTTCGTTGACCGCATCATGATGCCAATACTGCAAAACCTCAGAGATCAGACAGCGAGGTGGGTGGCATTGTTCCTTCGCAAACACGGGTTCGAAGACATATTGCTTGGAGACTTAAACATCCCATCCATTCCAAGAGACCCGTCGGTGAATATGACCTTACTTTCCATGGGGACGGAAAGGCTGTGTCATGTTCCGCGTACTCTACTGGAAGAATATGTCACGTACATGTCTTTCAGGGCCGCACTTCCAGCGCCCTTGCAAGCAATGAACGAACGGCTCGCTGCAGACCCTGCACTGCGCTCGCTGCCCGAAGTCGAAGCATGGATGCGACTGTATGGAAAATCGCTCGATGTTCAAAGCGAAGGTACGGATATTGTTGAGCTTTTGGATTGTGTTATGGAAGATTCCAAAGACTCTGCCATTACGCCAAAATTCATTCAAGAGCAATTTCTCAAACTGTTCACTGCATTACTTCGGAACGATACGCCAACTTACACCAAACTCACAAAGCTGTGTGATAGACTCATGCTTGACGATTATCTCGGAGAGACGTGGTGGAAGCCATACCGAAAGCCAATCTTGGAGGCGATGGTGTCCTACGTAGACACTTTGCGCACGAGAGAGTGGGGACGCGATCCTGCCCGGAACCCATCGGTACTACCCGACACCTTTTCTTGGCGTCTTCGCCTGCTTGATTACCCATGGCCGTCTCTCGATGAGAAGAAGGCATCCCGCGAGGAGAGATGCAAGGTCTTTGCGAGCCAGCTGGTCGCCATCGCTGATGAGCTGAGTAGCCTGTCAATCTACCACAAGCACCTTGATCAGCTGTCTACCTACATCGCTACTAATGCTTCTACGGGTAGCCAAAGAGCAGAAATAAGCAATAACAGCGTCTTGACCGCAACTTATGTAGGCGACATCAGTAACACAAGACTGAGCTGGTTGACAGCACCGGAGCTGCTGAGGGTCGAGATTGCAGCAATGCTGGTAACGCGGGTGGGCAACGAGTTGTGGGAAGCAAACACTACCGTAGATAAGGACATTCGGGACCGATTAAAGGCGCTAGTGGGGACATGGAAGGCATGTGAGAACGAGGGCGTCAGGAGAAAGGGATGGGAGATCGAAGAGAATTATCTCAAGTAATCTTACGTAAAGAATAGACGACTGCAACCACGACCGCTACGACTGACGAGTTGACTTCTACGTCATTGCGGACTATTTCATGCCGCTCAACGTTTGCTGATGGCTTGACTATTCTGGCGTGGCGGTCCAGCGAGCTTCACTTGACTTCTAAACTGCAACCTACAAAATGCAATGATGACAACTTCCGAAAGCGCTTCAGCCTCCATATTGGAAAGCATCACATTGGGGTGGTATCGATGGCTACAGCTCTCTGACCGTCAGCCCACTCCTGCATTCTACCAACCACTAATCTTCCTCCTCATTGTTATCGCATTCTTCTTCCGAAACCGGCGTCGGGTCGCCATCTGCATTTTCCCATTGATTCTCGACCTGTGTCTTAGATCACCAGGTTGTAGATTCGGCAACCCCTCAGCCGATTATTACAACAGCTCGTTCTTCATCGCAGTTCCTCTCTGGTTCCTCGAATTCGCCATTCTTTCCCTACATGAGGGGCCAGACGCCCCAACCTACGTCGGAAATGCACGCTGCCGTGGTACTGTGAGCGGGGAGAGCTTGGATGTTATGAGACCGGCGCGGCGGAAAGTACTCCACGTGTATTCGCTCATGGTTCCGTAGTATCGCGGTACCGGTTGGAACTGGCAGGTCAAAGGCATTCCTGAAGATCCGTACCATTGTCTTCCTAAGTAGGCCTTCGTGAGGACGCATGTTTGGAAGGCGTCAATAGCGCATCCATGATCCTTGAGGATGCTAGTGCTACTGGTATGGGGTTCGACCGTGGAGGCACGGCTGTCATTGGGAGCCTGCTTGCATCAACTCATTCTCAATACGCTTATTGGCTGGTCCGGTGTAACATGGGTCTGGGACAGATGAGATGGTTTTTACAGCTCGATAGCGGCGGTTTCCGTCGCGATTGAGGTTTGCGAGACATGGCAGTGGCCACCAATCATGAGAAATCTGAGGGATGCGTGGTCTGTAAGGCAGGTGTGGAGTGTGCTGTATTACCAAACGATGAGAAAGGTAATGTCGAAAGTGACCCTTCACCCAATCATCACATCATCTCCGACTCCCGCCACCATCGTACGTTGTAAGTGACTTGCTGACACAAGGGTCTGTTATAGATCGTCTCACGACCCGCAATTCGCATAGCTCGCTTTCTGGGTCTCCGCAAGAGCAATCTCGGATCAGCAATTGCTGAGCTATGTATATATTTCGCAATCAGTTCTTTAATACACAGGTTGCAAATGTTCATGGTACCGCGCAGAGACAAGAGAGAACTTCCATATCTCATATCGCAGCCGGCGGCCGTTACTATCGAAAGCCTTGTGCATTGGAGTTTCTGTCGGGTGCGGTTCCGAGCAGCTGGTCCTGACAATACTGGACCTGCATTGGCAAGGTATGCAGGTTATGTCTGGGTAGCCTTCTAGTTCTCTATTAGTCTACCAGCCTACGTGAGAGGTTGCAGAGACGCAGGGATCGTTCGTGATGCATTCTTCAATAGCAGACCTTTCGAGGCTGGGTGCGTTTGGTGAATTGGACTTCTCAGTGATGGAGGGCATATCTCCAACCGGATGAGAACAAAGAGTGGCAGCTTTAGTAGCTCAATCGAAAAACTGATGACAGGACTGAAACCCGGAAACGATGTATCAGGGCTTAGAAAGTTGGAGGCTGGTAACCCCTGCACTACCGGTAGGAGTTTAGCGGCGGTCTGTGCTGCCAAACGTCATCCTTCTGCGTTCACGTTCCAAATCGACACCACACATGCAACTGAGTATTTCGAAGTCTAACTGGCATACGAGACTCAGACTCACGGTAATGCATCTGCATCTGTTTATCTTAATCAGGGAGATGCTGGGGCTCCCCTCCCCACGTGCCCCCAATGGTAGCAATGGGTACGCCCCAGAGCCTCACCTACCGGCTCCTCCCTGACATACTCCATGCCAATCAGGAGAAGAACCCTTTTTTTACAAGACATCTTGATGCCACGGTGATGTAGATTTATGGCTCAGGGAACCTCTAAACCCTCTCAGGATCATGAATTCATCATCTCGAGTAACCGCAGAATCAGCAAGGACGGAATCTATAAAAGAGCGTCTCCCTACTCTTTGAATTGAGCAGCTCAATTGTTCGATACACTCGCTATTCTTCTAAATTCACTCAATCACCAGTAGTCGACCAACATGTCAGGCTGCTCGCTCGTTGCCGCAGGCTTGCCGGCCCTCATTGGGACGGCCACCCCAACCTTCAGCTACGATCAAGCCAAGCATTCATTTGGATCTGGCGATGATTTCGGTATCCAGATGACTTACATGTCGGGTACTTCTACATGTTACTCAGGAACCAGGCCTACCTTCACGCCCATCATCTCCAACCCGGCTCTCCTATACACCCGCACCTGCTCTTACGTCACACAAGGAGTACCCGCAACTTATACGGGTATCTTCTGTGCAAACGCCGATCTCTTCAACTGGGTCAACATTGGTGCTTACACGCTCGACAACTACCAATTCCTCAACCCATTCGCAGTCACTCCTCGCCCTTTCACAGCCACGTTCGGTGACCAGCCGGCACCAAGCACAGTCGCTACAAACACTATTGTGGTGACCCAGACTGCTACCAACACTGCGTTTGCTCCCATTCAGCCCGCAGCGACTACTACGGTCACTTCTGCTTCCTCCACTACTACACGTACGAGCACGGCCACTGTTACGACCCCAGTCACCAGCCCTTTCACGCAGACTGTTACCTCGTGCCCAACGCCTTCAAGCACATCCACACCATCGAGCTCTTCGAGCCCATCTTCTTCTCTGATCGTGCCGTCCTCCTCGTCTAGCTCTGCTGTGCCGGTTGTGCCGTCTTCTTCCACTCGGGTTTCTACTACTACTGTGGTCATCGTCTCAACAACTACGCCATCTCCAAGCTCATCTTCGAGCCCTGCTCCGGTGTCATCTTCGTCATCTTCTGTGGCTACCACAACCGTTGTCGTTGTGTCCACCGTCTCCCCAACACCGAGCTCGTCTCCAAGTCCGTCTCCTATCCCATCATCAAGCTCGTCTGCTTCGCCTTCGCCTTCTTCATCATCAGTTGCTACTACAACCCTCACCGTAGTGACTACTGCTACTCCAGCACCGAGCTCGTCTTCGACCTCCTCGCTATCTTCGCCACCTGCCCCTTCGAGCTCATCGGTATTCACTTCCTCGAGCTCACCCGCATCTCCTCCTGTTCCATCATCATCATCTTCTTCTTCATCAGTTGCGACTACCACTGTCGTAGTAGTTACTACTGCTACTCCGACATCAAGCTCTGCTTCGACACCTTCGTCGTCATCTGTTCCGTCGAGCTCGTCTGTCCGCACATCTTCGAGCTCATCCGTTTCGCCTTCTCCAATCTCATCTTCGAGCTCATCCTCAATCGCCACTACCACCGTCGTCGTGACTTCAGCTACCCCAACAGCAAGCTCTACTTCGACTTCATCTTCCTCTCCTATTCCTTCCAGCTCAACCACTTCAAGCCCTGCGTCTAGCTCCTCCACTCCTACTTCAGCCAGCCCGGCACCCTCTGCGTCTACTCTATCTTGCCCTGCAAGCAATGGCGCAACCTTCAGCACGCCTCAAGGAAACTTCATCGTTGAATGCTTCGTCGACCGCTTCAACAATGACATTGGCGTTGCACCAAATAACCCTGCAACCTTCGAGCAATGTATTCAGGCTTGTGCGAGCACTTCAGGCTGCCAGTATGTCTCTTATCTGCCCAACGGTCCATGTTATTTGAAGAATGGTCTTGGTGCACCCAACTCCAACAGCAACGTCTGGGGTGCTAGGATTGCATCTGTACCTGTGTCTTCATCCCCAGTGGCATCCACATCGTCCGCAAGCTCCTCCTCCTCCGCTGTCGCTACTACTTCCTCCACATCTGCTGTCGCTACTACCACAGTCGTCAGTACCACAGTAGTTACCGCTGGCTCCTCTTCCAGCTCTGTTGCCTCTTCTTCCAGCTCTGTTGCCTCTTCTTCCAGCTCTGTTGCCTCTTCTTCCAGCTCTGTTGCCTCTTCTTCCAGCTCTGTTGCCTCTTCTTCCAGCTCTGTTGCCTCTTCTTCCAGCTCTACTGCCTCCTCATCCAGCTCTGCTGCCAGCCCTGCCGCTAGCGCTTCATGCCCTGGCTCCAACGGCTCAACTATCACTGCCAATGGTAAGCAGTACCTTGTCGAGTGCGGTTCTGACTACACGGGCGGAGATATTCCAGGTCCAATGAGCCCAACCTACCCAGGCTCCTACGAGGGTTGTTTGGCGGACTGTTCTTCCACTTCGGGCTGTGTCGCTGTCAGCTACGTCATGGGTGGCCCTTGCTATCTGAAGAACGCGGTCAGCGGTGCGAGGAGCAACTCCAACATCATCGGTGGACGATTGGTTAGCACTATCTCAACTTCGGCAGCACCCACTTCTTCAGCAGCACCCACTTCTTCAGCAGCACCCACTTCGTCCTCTGTGGCTGTTTCGTCCTCTGTGGCTGTTTCGTCCTCTGTGGTTGCTCCATCGTCTGTTACTACCTCCTCTCGCACTACCTCATCCTCATCAGTGGCGGCCACAAGCTCGGCACCAGTCACTTCGGCTGCCCCTGCTCCTGGACCCTCGACCGTTACTGTTACCACGACTATCTCGAACACAGCGTACCAATGCGCATGCACGCCTACCAGTGTCTTCAGTGCCTCATCAAGCGCCCCTGCTCCGAGCTCAACAGGTGCTGTCACTTGCCCGGGTTCCAATGGTTCAACTTTCGTGACTTCATGTGGCGCACAATACGCCGTCGAGTGCGCCGCCGATCGTTACGGCAACGATCGTAAGTATTTCAAATCTGCTTCCTCTATGCACATCAGCTAATATAGTGTACAGTTCCGAACGGCCTCGTCTACACTGACACATACGAGCAATGTCTCCAGGCCTGCGACAGCACCACTGGGTGTGTTAATGTTTCTTGGGTCACAGGTAACCCAGGTGCTTGCTACATGAAGGGCAGCATTGGCGCCATTCGGAACAACTCAAACATTATCGGGGGTCGCAAGCTCTCTGGATGTGTTACCCTGAAGCTTCACCGCAAGCGCGTCGCAGTTGCCGCCCCCAAGCAGAAGCTCGCGAAGCGTGCTGGTTTCTACGGTCCTGACTTCACATTTACTCAGGATCGCGTCGTTGCGACTGCGACCGGAACTGTCAGGACCACCGTCACTACGTGAGTACTATCCTTTGCTTCTCATCATGCAATTACTTACCAATAATAGCACCTCCACACCCATCTCTGGTACTGCCACTCAGACTGCTTTCACAGTTGCCTCTGCCACCGTGACCACCACCACAAGCGTACCTACCACCGTTTACAACATCATCACCGTCACTACATGCCCGACTGCCTCTCCTACCGTCTAAATGGTGGCATCTTACTCTGCCAAGATCTTCAACCTCGGTCAACTCCAGACAAGACTTGTAGTGCCTGTCGCCACGTGATAATCTCAACAATTGTCGCTCTTTAGTACATAGTTCGTCACTCTCTAGTGATGGCAAAGCATATATCACTATTATAGAGATAGTAGATAGTTTAATGAAAGGTCTTGCCTCATTGAATCAATCTTAATATCATAGTGACAAGTGACTACATGCGCCTGCGCATCTGCTTGAAGTGTCTTTAATCACGGGATAGAAGGCATTCCGTCGTTACGAGCCAGCACATTACCCTTTCACAAATCGACAACACATACCCCAACGCATGATCTCTCGTTCAAGTCACCGCCTCAGACACATTCATCAATCAGCACAACTATAAAACTCCGGAGCCATCCTCCACCAATACCGCATTGTATCACAAAGACATCCTACTCACCCACCACAAAAACCTTGCCGCAAGCTCGCTCGCACAAGGACACCAAATGACTACTAACAACAACAACAACAATATCATCGACCAAATCACTATCCAGACAGAGGTACAGATAACTACAAAATGTACAACCGCTTCACCCCCGAAGAGTGGGCACAAGAAAACTACTACGCCTACTCGCGCAACATCTCGCCTCCCCGCAATCGCCACGAAGAACCAAGACCAGGGTACCACACAAACGACTACGGAACCGTCAGTCCGATAAGAAGAAGAGCATCAGGATTGCAGAGGAGACCACGTGTTAATTCTATTCGCCAACCGCCACCGTGTGGAGTGGGTTGGTGGGATGGAGACGAAGGTTGGAGGAACTACCGGGGTAGAGCGTACTGGGGGGAGACGATGAGACGTGCTCGTCCAGGATATAGGTGACTGAAAGTATCAAAAGTACTGTTAGCCCACAACGAAGAGAGCACAAGTCAGCAGCAACCTCACTTCGTCTCGAATCCCTCCCTCCACCTACTTGCCCTTCAAACATGCCATCACAACACATCTTTCCGCAAGGTCAACAATCAATATCGAAAGTCTAATTTCATATCTTTCTCAATGTCTGCGTCGAATATGTGTCAGAGTGGGATGAGTGAGAAGAAAAAAAAACCACATACACACACCCACACACCCCAGATTCCGCTAAAAACCTAGCCGCTGAACCGCTGATTGCCAACAGATTGATACACATGAAAGAGAAAAAAACGCCATTGCCAAAAAATGCCATACCCTTATCACCAAAAAAAAAAGCGCCAGTGCGTTACCGTCCATGCAACATAAAACAGCGTGAAAACGTCATATTCTTTGCCAAACTTTCTTGTCTTTCATTGCGCAGGCCAAACCCAAACGTTGTCATTGATGTGGCCTCCTTCTGTTGGCTGCTTGCAGATGAGCCACTCCTCCACCAGGCATTAGGGTCCGGCGACAACGTCTGCGAGGGGGCGGTCGCGCACTGCCATCGTGGGTGGCCATTTGAGGGTCATCAAGAGAGACGAATTGACTAATGTAGGTGTCCTACACCAAGTCTACATTAAACTTCCAGGTGCCTATCAACGTTAGCAGCATTCCAGTGAGGGCTAAAATATGACTAACCGAGCTTCAGGTTCTCCGCTGTGTCATTGAGGACAATGATCCTTCTCTTGGTGCAGTATGACGTCTTGTCAAGGATATCAACCTTGAGGTCCTTCAGCTGATCGATTGGCTTCTCGAACATCTCGCTGAGGTTCTCGACGGCCATTTCCAGGTCCTTTTGGTTGTCCTCGAAAATTTCCGTGAGATTGTTTCGTGCAAGGTAGTAAGCAAAAGCGTAGGTCCACTTGAGTACCTGTCGGCACTGCTGAAGCGCATGTGAAGCTTGGTCCAGGAACTGCACCTCAATCCACGACATGCCCGACGAGTTCTGCAGTTGCTGCATCTTCTTTTCCGTCTTGAGGTAGAGGTCTTTGTCTAGCTTAGCCGATTGTTCGTGGTTGGCAAAGCGGTTGTAGTAATGAAGGTATCGTTCGAGCGACTGCCGGGACTTGGCCTGCGCATCGCGGGCTTCCGATCCGCTCTTCTCCTCAAAACGATTGCAATTGTACCAGCTCGTGCCGTGCTCTGACCACTTGCCCATACACATCCAGCAGAACTCGTTGCGACACTTCCTGCATGTCATGTGGTTGCACCCTCCATTCTTCTCAATAGTGGAGTTACAGTTTGGGCATTCCTTTGTGTTGGCCGATATCCAGTTGGCTGTCTCCGAGTCGTCCTCGCACTTCTTGACCCATTTCTTCACTAGAGCGCAAGGTGCGGGTTGATGGTTGTTCAGCGTGCATCCAAAGCAGAAGTCGTGTCCGCACTCGCAGTGCACCGTGGGCACGATCTTAGTGAGATCCTTGCTCTTTACCGGACATTCCACGGCGTATTTGCAATCGGGCGCGGGGCACCACTTGAGGTTTTCTTTATCATCGACGTAGGTTCGTGTGAGGAGGGTGTGGTATCTGTGATTGTTAGCAGGCTTTGGGAAGGTAGAGCGGCATCGACGTACCTGTCTTGGAGATCTGCTGTAACGAGAAGGTCTAGCGATTTCGAGTCGACTATCCGGGTGCAGCCCTCTCCGGGGCAGCGTATCCGGGCAGCCTCTCCCTCGTCTTGAATCTTGGTGCCGAGGTATTGCCTGTAGCAGTTCAAGCAGAACCTGTGCCCGCACTTCATGGCAAATGTCCGCAGGTCCTTGTCATCGTCGCAGCAGATGTCGCAGACAAAACCTGGTATCTGCTCGACCTTGGGCGGGTTGGTGGTGGAGTCCTGGCCCAGGCCTGCTGTCTCGAGGACCTCATCCGTCTTCTCCATGTATTGGTCGATCAAACGTTCCTTGTTCCATCGCAGGTGGCGGAGGAGGATGGCAGCGGCCTCTGGTGGTTGGCCAAGGATGGCCGCAACCTCGTCGATCTGCTTGTCTTGCTGTGCTTGTATCTGGGCAGGGTCAAAGACTTTGAAGTCTACTTCGAAGGCCTGCTTGGTGGGCTTGATGTCCTTGTCTTGCGTCTCGAAGCCGACGTCATCTTGCTCCATGTCAAAGTCCGAGTCTGTTGCACGTTAGCATGCGACTATAGTTGGAGGTCAAGGGAATGCGCACCCTCTTCCAGGCCCAGGTCGCTGTCCTGGTCGTCAAAGTCGTCGCCGCTCATGGAGCTGTTGAAGTCGTCATCGGAGTCCATTTTGTCGGCGTGGGTTGCGGGCGTGGCCGGCAGGCTAACAACAGGGGAGTTTGTCTTCTTATGGGGTGGTTCCTCTGCGGGGCTGAGGTAGTTGTCTGCCTCGTCGGCCTTCCGCTTGCGAAGGGTAGTTGGAGGCGTGATGATGGAGATGTCCCGCCTGATGACGGAACGCTAGCTGGACAGGCTGCGGCGGAAGAAAGCGTGTGTACAAACGGACGATAAGGCCTGAGGCGCGCGTGCAGAGTGGCGGTACAGGTGTGGGAGAAAACAAGGGTATTGGTCAGCTGAACAGAAGGGAAGGAGTCACAAGAGTTGGGGAGTCTGGCGTCCAGCAGTCGATTGATGGTCCTATGCGGGCACTCATCGGGTGGCCCTAGCGCCTTTGGGAGGCAACAGCCCAGGGGCGCGCCCGGAACTTGACCGCGCTCTCCACATTTCCGTCTGCCGCCTCACCCACCTAGCAGACCACCTAACGAACTTGGGTATACAATATTAAGCGCAGTGTTCAATCCCTTGGCGCAAAACACTGCAGTTGCCTTGAGGCAGCTGTCCAGGTCCATAAGCACGACCGTCTGCTGCGGACAAGAATCGGCCATACATCGCCGCCTCTATAATAGTCTGGCCTATGTCCAGATGAAACCGGCCAACGACATAGACTTTGTTCAACTCATGCTAATTTTGCTTTTCCACACGCATGTAACAGAAGCTCTCATCTTGTCATAGTACTTTGTTGTAGCACGCACTAATCCTCATCACTCTCTTCCTCGCTCTCGTCCTCACTTTCCATCTGCAAAAAGTCAATCAAACTCTTCGTCTTCTGCCTGACCTTCTCCATGTCCGCATTCTCCGTGCTCTTCTCGTCTTCCCACCACTGAATCATGCCATCCTCTTCTATCGAGTCTAGTTCAACCAGTTTGGTCGATGCACTCAGCAAGATGGCATCGCCGTTCTCCTTGTTGCACAAGTCGGCCTGGAGCAGCAGCATAAAGTCGATCTGATCCGTCTTGCTTTCAGCGTTCTTGTCAAAGATGGACCGGTCAATGAGCTCCTTATGTTGCCCAAAGACCTGCGCAACGGCACTCTTGATTGCCTCGCCCGACTTTGTAAGTTGGGTGACGCGCTTGACGAACGAGGAAACGACGGCACGTCTGACTTGGTGGTCCGAGGCGTTTGTGCTCATACGGAGTGCCGTCAGCTCCAGCTGGATGTTTGCAGATTCGTGGCCTTCGACAAGCGAATCGTAGATACTGGCAGAAGCGTCGTGATCAAAGTTTGCCGCATGTTGACTGTCTGCCGAGCCCACAGACAAGAAACTACTGGTCGCTGATCTGTCATGGCGTTCCATACCCATCATGTCAGCCTCGGAATCCGAGTTGATTGTGGATATCGACTCGTTTGAGAAGTTGTACACTAATCATGTTAGCACATACACACACGGGAGTCGGCGGTCTTGGACTTACTGGGACCTCCGGTAGCGAGACCATCGACAAGCTCGTCCTCGTCATCTTCGTCAGAGTCATAAAACTCGAAGCCGTCGCCTTTCTCGCCAACAATCGCAGGATCTGAGTTGCCCCGGACAATATCCTCCCCTTGTTCCCGTCTCCGCTTTGCTCTTGTGATTCTGTGATCTCCTCGTATTGTCATGCCTTCGCTGATGCTGACCCCATACGATATCAGAGCACCGGCTTCGATGGTGCACCTGCGACCTATGGCCACTTCGTTCGCAATGACTGCCTTGGTGACTGTGCTGCCGTCGGCTATGCTGGCATAGTCCCAAATGTATGCGCCGTCAATTTTAACATTTCGACCAATTTGACAATGCCTTCCGATAATACTGTTGGTAATGACGCTCTTCTCGCCTATGCTGGTACCCCGTCCGATGACTGTCTTTCGTCCGATGATGCAATCGCGCGCGAGTATGACGCCCTCCTCCTTGTAGGTATTGCCCTTTTGTAAGCGATATGACTGTCCCTGAACGAGGTTGCTGTCCGGGCATAACGGGTATGCCCAGCGTGACACAATGTCCTTGCTAACCGAATCGTATGCATGGAGGTTTCGTACTCGTGCCGCGTAGTGGTCTGAGATGATGTGTGTGTGGAAGGTCTTGCCGTTGAGCTCGTAATCCTTGAGTACGCTGTGTAGGAAGCCCTTGCGAGGCGCTTGGAAATCGAAGTTGTCGCTCCATAACGCGAGCACGTCGGGTGTGCAGATGTCGATGCCGCAGTCGATCAGGTCCTGACGTACTTCGATCTCCTGGTGGGTGGAAAGCAGCTCGGGGTCGATGGAGAGGTAGTGCGTCTGGTCGCGGTTGGGCATTTGTTCAAAGTGCAAGCATCTCTCTTTCTGCGGGTCAATTACAAATACCGGACTTGTTCCCTGTGCCTTTGTCCGATGAGTCGCGCCTGCCTCGCGCAGCACCATGGTCATAATCGCATTCTTGTCCTTGGCCCGCCTCGCTCTGTGCGCTGCAAGCGCAGACTCCAAGGGCAGATTGCTGACCACATCACCGTACACCAGGAGGAAGTCTCCCACGAGCAGACCCCGGCTGTCCAGGTCTCGCATCGCGTCACCGATCGAGTGTGACGTCGACTGGATGAGCTCCAGTCGCGAGAAGGGCGAAGACTTGGAAGACCATCTTGAGGCTTTTATGTACTCTTCAACCTGCTCTCTGTGTGCGCCGCAGTATACAAAGACTTCCTCGACGCCGGCGTTGGCGAGAAACTCGAACGTGTATTCGATGAGTGGGGTATTCGCGAGGGGTAGGAGACACTAGCAAGTGTCAGCGTGCAGCTGGCAATCTCTGGGGGCATGCGTACTCTTGGGTGCTCGAGCGTGAAGGGATTGAAGCGTGTCTCGAAGGGGTCCGCGAGTATCTACAACGTTAGCACAGTCGTCGGCCAAGTACCTTGCGCAACCTACCACGGCCTGCAGCGGCTCGTCGCGCTCCTCCTCGCCCGACTTGCCCTTGTTCTGGCCTTTGTTGCCTTTTGGAGGCATGTTTGGTCTCTCTGGTAGTGTGTTGCGCAAAAGGTGGAGGGGCGCGGTTGGAATTCTAGATTCGTACAAGTCGTGGTGGGGGTTTGGGCTACGACTCCCAAAAAAGCTTCCACGAACTTACAACCACCGCTGAGTCACAAGCCCCCCCGAACCAGGGACCACCACGCAAACCCAGATCTTCGGGTCCCGTCACGTCTCAGATCCTTTAGCGGGGTGGCTCTGCGGGTAAGCCGCTGCAACAGGGCGCATGATTCTCGAACATGCTCGTGCGCGGTCTTTTGGGCTGGCTATCAAGGTCTGGACCACCAGGGAGGACATTTGCTCGGGAATGCTTATTGCGACGACACTTTCACATGGGAGCACTGCTGAGCACTGGGATTCTCGCGTCTGAGAAAAGAATTGATCAATTGTTTATCTAACATGTAGGGTATTTTCTAGCAAATGTCCAACCCGGACCTGGCACAATAGATGACCTTGGAACGCCGGAGACCCCAAAGGTCCTGGATACCCTCATAGACAGCTTCCCGAGCTGTCCGATCCTTGCACTTTATCTCTCTCGTAGATACAAGGGCCGACCACGACTATCGGCTCCAACATGGCGAAACATCTCTGTCCAGCAACGCGATTACGTGCTCCATGCCTGTCCACAGGAAGCCAGTGGCTGTACTCCTTCTTCTCGAATTATTAACATGAAAATTCCCTCTTCGCCCCCTCGCTACCCGACATATCAACGTGGGCGCGGTTGCATTCCTCCCATCTGCTGCTGCATCTGAGGTGGGTACATTTGTTGACGTTTGGCTGGGTTATTCAAATCATCGCCTCCAGATATCTCCGAGACCTGACGACGGTGACCTGGCGGTAATTGTGCTTGTTGCTGTGGTTGCATTTGCATGTGTGGCGAGGTGCTATATCCCATGTTCCCATGCATGGGATTCACGCCGTAGGGAGTCGGGTGCTGCACTGGCTGGCCGCGCATTGCCTGTGCGAAATCATCCGGAACTGTGGTACCAACTGGAGAAACGCCCGGCATTTGGTTTGGTGAGTTCCACTGACTGACAGTCTGGGGGGACTTGGCCGGAGAGTCCTCTTCCTTGAGAACCAACTGACGTGCGATTTGCACAGGTTGAGGTGCAACCATAGTTCCGTCAGCTTGAGCTATTGGCTTTTTGAGGTGTACAAGGTGTTTTTCTAGCATGTGCAATAGACCCTCTTTGGTAAAGGGCTTAGGAAGAACGTCGTTCATGCCTGGGGATGTTAGCCATTGTTAGACATACAGATGAGCCGGTCTTACCATGTTGGAAATACATCGAGATGTCGTCGCTTCGGATGTTGGAAGTCATGGCAACGATAGGAGTAGTATCGAATTGTCGAATCAGATGGCAGGCTGACACACCGTCGAGGTTCGGCATGATGATATCCATCAAAACCAAATCATACTTGGATCCCGCGTTCATTTTGTTAACCGCCTCCAAACCGTCGAGCTTATTTCAGTCAGTATGGAGTCTGGAAAGCACGGGAAGATGACTTACAGCACTATCAATGGAGCAATGGAAAGCGTACAAGAACTTGCTTCCGATTCGACGACAAGTGGGATCGTCTTCGACCAGCAAGATCTGAGGAGGTCTGATCCACCCTGGGTCTGGGATGGTATTCTTCTTTCTCGGTTCTGGAATTCTGGGCTCGCTGACCTCGGCCGCTTTCGGCGGAGCGGCATATGGGATGTTGTTGATATGCTCGCTGTACATGGGATCGATGCCATTATTAGAACCCACGGGATAAACAAGGTTGTCGAGGTTTTCTAGGCGCATTGAGTTGGTGGAGGTTGCAGATGGTGGGCCGCGGCTCGTCGGCCGTGCTGCTGCTCGCGCGAAGTCGGGCGGTGGCGTTGTTAATGTCCCGTTCATGCGCATGGTGATCTCGTTCATTTGCTCCAAATTCCGGGGGTTCAGCATGGCGTCCGCGTTCGTCTCACTGAGAAGCTTCGAAGCGTGCTGTAAGGGCGAAGCAGGGTTGTCGTCATCGGTGTTGGAAGGAGGCTCCATACTGCCGTTCTGCGACTCGGCGCCGTTAGGGAAGATGAGTTTGCTGTTCCTCCTCTGTGTCGCATCGACACCATGTAGGAAAGTCATGATCTGCTGCATAACATGTTCGTGGTTGACGACCGTTTTTTGTAGCCCAATAACCTCCTGCAGAAGCATGGAATGATGGATGCTCAGTTCACTATAGCGGCTCTCCAGCGCATGCAGCTGAGCTTGTGTGGCCATCAACTGACCGCTAACCATGTCCATCTGTTGTGAGGGTGCGAACTCTTCGGCGGCAGCTTGGTTTGGTTTTCGTGGTGCAGGAGCCTTTCGACGGATGTTGTCGAGCGCATCTTTGTTGTTCATCTTGAAATCAGGGTGCTTGAACTCCCAGGCCTATTGGCTTGTTAGCTAACATAGTCACGAAGATATGCAGGAATGCCACATACTCCTGGCCCATAGGGCGACTGCCCATTCTCTTCGTTGTTATGACGGACTTTGTGGAAATCGTATTTGTTCAGCTGGCGGACGAAACTAGCAAAGTTGCTGTGTTTGAAATGCTTGGGAAGTATGTGTTTTGTGAACTTCTCGTTCTGTCCGTTGGTTAGCAGGTGCAATCGATTGGTACGTATACGAGGCGCATACTTCTAGGACAACGAAGCTGTCGCCATCATTCCCCCATCGTACAACACTCTCGTCGCTCGGGTTTTCCAACATCCTAAACTATGTTTTAGCACGCCGTCACGTCGCGCATGGGCGCGTCCACCTACTTGTACAGCTTGCGCACAAAGTCGCTGGAGTTGTTGGACCCTCCCCCACCGGCTTGATTGGGATCCATGATGCAGGTGAATTGACGACTGTCGTGGGCGAAGAAGCCGTCGTTGGTAACCCGTGTTGATGCGCGACGGCACCGGATGAGTCTCGTCGATGCCGAAATGAGATAGCAAATTCCCCGTCACAGTCTTCAGTACCTGGAAGCGACTGCGATCGAAGCTACGGAAGACGGCGCGCGAGGTTCCGGCGGCGCGTTGTATGCTATGCGCTTAAAGTTTTGCTTAGCCGCGGGCGATCGGTGTTGGACGAGCGATGACGAAATTTCCCAAAACGGGCGCGCCTTCTTGCAGGCTGACGACGGAGTGCGATGGGCGAGATCTGGACCTTCAAGTGTAAGAGACAGGGAGAACATGGGCACATTGCCTCGCGGCTTCTGCGCGGGCACTTGGGAGCTAAACGGGCCTAAAGCAGGTTAACCTTGGGCTTGAGAGGAATGCAGTTGGCAATGCGCTAGCGGGCGTCGTGCCGAGGGAGACGAAGCAGGGGGGGAATGACAGGACACGGGACACGGGGGTGAAGACGCCTGAGTCGTGGGTGAGGTCTGCACCGCACACACACACGCTCTCACTCTCGACGGTGGTGCGATATTACACTGCTTTTTCCAGCATATAGCACAGTTTTGATCATTCTTTCGCCCATGGTCCTTCTGGCCCATGTCTCCACTGATTACGCCGTTGACGAAACATCACTGGCTTGAGGCACGATCGGCATAGCACCGAATAGCCTTCGCTAAAGCTGGTGTGGGTCGATAGGTTAACATCATTATCCGCAATTTGCTGGTGCAGGCAGGACTAGTCTGTACATACGACAGCTAATTATGGACACGAGTATCAGTATGCACATTTGACGATATTACTGAGGTACTGCGACCGCGGAGGTGTCCATGTAGCATACTTTTGGATGAGGCAGATGCACACGTGCTGCGTAGAGGGAAGTGAGCTGGTGGGTGCGCTTGCCGTCTTCCGAGAGCAGTGACACCGGCAAAACACGTCGTACCCCCACTACCTTAGAAAGCTCGTCACTGTCAGGTGCACACGTGCTCTACACCCACACCACGCCCGACATACACACTTTCTCCTGCATCCACCATGTTCGCTACCGCCCGTCGCCTGCCTCTAGTGCGTCCCGTCGCCAGTCGGCGTCTATTTCACGCCTCTGCGCCTGCATTCGTCAATGTTGGAGACAAGCTGCCTGACGTTGAACTCGTCGAGGGTTCTCCGGGTAACAAGGTCAACCTAGCAAATGAGTTGACCGGCAAAGGTGTCATTATCGGTAATTAACGTCTGGCGGGTCTCGTTGACAAAGCTGCGTCTGACAACTGCCAAAGGTGTTCCTGCAGCTTTCTCACCTTCATGCTCCGAGAACCATATCCCCGGCTATATCAATTCTCCTAAGTTGAAGGATGCCGGCAAGGTGTTTGTTGTTTCAGTAAACGATCCTTTTGTGTAAGCAGATGCTTCTTGATATCCGCCATGTTCTCAACTGATCGGATGTAGCATGAAAGCATGGGGCAAGATGCTCGACCCTTCAGGCTCCAGCGGCGTGAGTGTTACCTTGTTCGCCCTTCAGACATTGTGGTGTTGACATTGATAGATCCGCTTCTTGGGAGATCCCAGCCTTCGCTTTACAAAGGCGCTTGATCTCTCTTTCGATGGCGCCTCCATCTTCGGAGGTGATCGTTCGAAGCGATACGCTCTTGTGATTGACAACGGTACCGTCAAAGCAGCACACGTCGAGTCTGATAACACAGGCTTGAATGTTTCTGCAGCAGACAAGGTCCTATAAAGAGTTTTTGACAGGCTGTGTAAGAGAGGAACAAATGTCCATCTAGAGTTCACAGAATGGACCACGATCGCCTAAAACGATAGCGGAAGTAATCAACCTAAATGACAGAACCAATACAATACATCTACATGTACGGAATCGCTCATCAATTTTATACATCTCGAACTACTATCACCGCTTGACCTTGGTATCATGGGTTTTTATCATACAATACCCCGATCACGATGCAACCACTAATAGTGCCTACAAATCATCCAGGCCATTCTGGCTTCTTGTAAAGTTTCCCGGTTCCATCTCCCTATGCCTTGGCTGAAGAAGAAAGACAATGAGTCTCTTAGAATGTTTGACTAGACTCACGAAGCGCGACCAACGCTACTTCTTATACAGAGATATTAGTTCTACAAGCCATTTGAACGCCTTGGAAAAGGTAAATTGACGTTGATTGCCTACTAGGAGATACTGATTGAAATAGCACAATAACGGCTAAGCTTCAGCCACATTGCGCCATCCTCTGACCCAATCTCCACAA
This sequence comes from Alternaria arborescens, assembly GCF_004154835.1. Taxonomy (NCBI): domain Eukaryota; kingdom Fungi; phylum Ascomycota; class Dothideomycetes; order Pleosporales; family Pleosporaceae; genus Alternaria; species Alternaria arborescens. Next base: position 208,228 of record NW_021167859.1, on the reverse strand, counting down.
TCCCTGTAGACGTTCTACACACACAGACCACGGTCTACTTCTTGCCAGCAAATGCGCAAGACCCGAGATCGCGCTTCTCAGCGGGAACATGCGGACTGATGTCAAAGTCGAAGATGTCCATCGGCAAACCTATAGTTGTACACGCATTGGGGATATCGACTATACCGGCTATGTGACCTTGAACCGGGGCGCAAGAGAGCAAGAGATAGATCTGGTAGTCGCTGTACCCTGTGATATCGTTAGTAAAAGATATCTGAGAAAAAAGAAACTTGATGAAACCTCGGGCCAGCGCCCCTTTGCCACTATAGGTCTCAAATCAAAAAAAGAACTAAAAGGCCAAGAAATCTAGAATTGGCAGAGACGAGCGCGGAACATGGGGGAGAGGATACGTGCAAAAAAACGCAGAAAGAAGAATTGCAAACTCACCAAATCGTCTCAAATACTCAATTACCCTCAGACAAGTCTGCCGGTACGCAACCGTCGCATCGAGATAGTGCTGTTTCCCGTGTTCATCCACACTGAAGCCCTCGAAGTAAATATACCTTCCAGGACCGAACTGCGGTTCGACGGGGCCTGGGATGTAGATTGGACTCTTCATATCGAGTTGCTTCATGCCGCCTTTCATGACACTGAACTTGATTGTTATGACGCCTGCCATCTCGATTGCGCCGCAGAAGGATATCTCGCCGTCGCCCTAGCAGGTGGAAAGATGGATGTCAGTTTCAAGGCCACGTACAGACTTCGCTGGAACGAGATGTAAAGACTTACCTGACTGAAATGCAAATCTCCCACACTAAACTTTGCACCCTTGACATGTACCGGCAAGAAAACTTTAGATCCCCTCGACAAGTTCTTGATATCGCAGTTACCACCGTGTTCAGGACGACCTGGAATAGTGCGCGCGCCTTCTTTGGCAATCTTCTCCTTTACAGATCCTGTTGCAGAACCTGCGTGGGCATTTTGGGGCTCAGGCGGTTTAGCCACGTCGCGATTCAGATGGGTGTGTGTAGAGATGAGTTCGGCTTCGCGGGTATTCCAAGTCTCCAGGACTTCGGCAGAGGGCGCGCAGCCTAGAACTGGAAGACGAGAAAAGGATGAGGTCAGCGCTGTATTCGGCATTTTGTGCGTGTGGATGTGAACAAGGATGACTTACTGCCGGGGTGAATGAGGCCTGCGAATCTTACGCCGGGAATATGGCGAGAGCTACAGAAGATGCCTTCAAAGTCCCAGATGGCTTTTGCCCTGCCGATATATTAGTCCACCGCTTTGATCAGCACCTCTCCCACTGTCTTTGCCCTCCCCCCCAAAACAACTAACAACACTTACGCCTCAGGGTAGAGTTCGTCCAAAAATCCACCGCCATTGTCCTTTGCAAACACACCTGTAAACCCCCAAGGCTGGTCCTCTAACGGCTGTACATCTTGAATGTCAACAACGAGGACGTCACCCGGTTCTGCGGTTTCAATATCGAAAGGTCCGGTTAGGTAGTGAATCTTAGTAAGGTCGACATCCCGCACATCGTCTGCAGAGTCATTGTTGCCGATTTGACCGCCAGTCCAGTCTACACACTCGATCTTGACGGCTTCGCCGGGTTTGATAGTGGCGTACGAGGGATTTTCGGGGTGCCAGCGGTTCTAAAGAAGAAAAAAAGACATGTATTAGAGTAGCTCAGTATAGGGCAGAATGATTCGACATACGTGCAGGCACTCTTGCTCTGATGCTGGCTTGTCTAGTGACACTTTCGCTGCATAGCGGAGACCTTCTTTACCCATATTGAGGATTTGGGATACACTGAATTATAAAGTGAAAAGAACGAAGGAGATGGTATGCTGTGTAGATCAGAGAATAGTAAGAAACGCGTCTAGTCGCGCGAGCGGGGAACGTCACGCATATGAAGACAACAGACGCGGGGAAAGAGTAACCTCAGCCTGTCAATTGTTATCTCGGATATAAGGATACGTGCCGAAGACAAGGCCGAATGCCATATCCACCAACTATTACTACAAGGTGGGTGATAAGCTCTACGATACGCGGCTGTTACGTTACGTATCATCGGACGGAGCTGTAAGCTACCTACCACAACGGGACGCGTTGACCCCACTGCGGGGTATAATCATAATAGTACCATCATCGTACAGCGGCCAGATAGCGTGACAGCTAGATACACCTGATTGCCGACGGCGCACATACTAGCTGCGAACTATTTCCAAGGTGCGAGGACGTGTCTTCGTCATGTTGAACGGGAGGCCCCCGCTTGCGTGGAGCTAGTCGTTGAGGATTTCAACGTCATCGCAACCTAGCTAAACGTTTTTCGTGGTGTTTGCCGTACTTCGGATTGGAACTGGGGTTTGTGCATTGCAAGATTGTACTCGTCCATGTGCTGCCATGGCAGATTGAGGAACTCGTGTTTGTTCTTCCAGCGCAATGACTCTTCCTTGAACTTCTCAGCTTCGGTCGGTGGCAGCGGCGGCTCTGTGATTTTGGTGATGAGATATGCCGTCGAGGCTTCGGCGAGGCCGTAGATGAGGACGCCCACGAGAGGTATCTTGACGAATACGTAGAAGCCTAGGCCGAAACCGAAAAGCACGCCAGCTCGATCTTTGAACCATAGTTTCTTCTGCTCTTTGTTGTACCGAACGCGTGTGAAGTAAGGTTCAAGCTGTCTGAAGTTAGAAGTGAGACTTCAAGGTCTGCTGTCAAGGTACATACCAGCTCACGCATAAGCGTTCGTGACGAGAAGTAGGCCTGCAGAAAGCTGACCAGATATCTGCGGGGAAAGAGCAGTGACCCTGCAAAGATGGCCGCTGCTGGCTGCGTTCCTACCGACTTTTTGAATGTATAGAAACTGGCGGCGGGTAGCACAAAACGTCCTACGTATGGAACGTACGACAATGCTAATACTCCCAAGGAAATGGCAGCCTTCCTTCCCTGCTTCGTTGCGTATATCATGACAGCCTGTTTGATTGGCTTCTTCTCTTTGTCGACTCTGGGTGCGTGCTCGGGGTATTTCTCAAGGTTTGGATAGTACATGGCGCGCAGATTGTGGGGGTCTTCGGTCTTGTGCTTCTGCACGTAGGTCTCGTCCACCCAACGCAGGGAGTCCATGAACCTGAAGGTTGCTGTCAGCTAGCGCTGTAGATGAGCAACAGATATGCTTACATTCGGTCCAAAGTAGGAGTGACGTAGCGCATCATCGTCATGAGGAAGAAGGGTACCTGGAGTACGGTGTGCTCAAGGAAGTGGAGGCCATTCACGACGCTTTCGTCCATGTGGGTATGGTCCATGTTGACGAAGAGGGAGAGTATCCATAGTAGCACTCTTACGCCTTGGATCTGGGTGTGTCAGTGGCCGTGTTTGCTTGCTTGGTGGAGGAGACGGAGCGTACGGGTATGGCGACGATGACACGGATAGCGATGCCTGCAGCTACAGCAATAGCAGCTTGGCGGTAGTGGTCCGAGGTGAAGAGACCTGGGTTCTGGAGAGCCCGATTGACTGTCGGGGCGTGTTAGAATGGAGCTGTCATGACGATACCGTGATGGGCAGGCCTTACCACCGACCAAAGTCAGCTGGGCTCCCCGCAGGATGGCATTAGGGTCGAAGTTGGATACATCGAACTGGGACAGGTCGATTTTGTCCATGTTTGCAAGGTGAGGGGGCTACCAGGCAGCTTGGTGTTGCAATCAGGCCAGCAAAGCTAGAGCTTGACTCCACGTCGACGACTTGTGCGAACGCCTGCGAACTGGCGGAGCAATGACGTCGTGCTAGCAGTCCACGGACCCATCCAGCTGCGCGTGTCGCAAACAAAGAACGCGTCGTTGGAAGGTAGCGCCTGCCACGACGACAATGCTACTTCTACCAGCGCCTAGCATTCCATAATCTGTAGGCTGCATGAAGGCATCTGGACGCGGGCGGGGTTCAGACACGCCGCTGATCAGCTTGAAACTGAATTCGTCGCTGTGGCCCAAGCGCGTATCCCATTCCGAAGCAAGGGACTTGGTTCGGCTTCAGCCTTCGATTACCCACCCAACTCAAAAGCAACTATTGTAATACACCCCTCTGCAAGCGCCGGCCGCTGTCTTCTCTAGGGAGCCTTTACCCCGACCTCACTGGGATAGAAATGTCCATATAGCACGCCCATTATGACGATGCCGGCTTCATCCCAGCATGCGCATCCTGAGCACGCGCCGTCCGCTCTCAACCCCAGCAACTCCGGGCGCAGCTTCACGCTCCCCGCGCGCGCGACACGGAGGACTGAGTCGGTGCCCGCGTCGAGGAACACGACTGACGGCATAGAGACGCTGTTTGTGTGCTCCAACTCCAAGATCTTCTCCTTTACCACAGCCGGACCCGCTCGCCGGCTTTCGCCCTCCCGTTCAGGTGACACGTCGCATCCGATACCATGGAAGACGCCTACAGAGCGCACACTTGCAGTCGGTATGTCATCCCACCTGCCACCCAGCCTGAGGGCTGTCTAACGTATCACAGGGGCTCTTCGCATCTATCGCGTGACAGCCTCCAACGTCTCCTTCCTCAACAGCGGCAACCTCCTGCACACAATCTTCCCCCGATCCCAGATATGGCTTGTCGACAATCAGTCCGTCTTTGTGCTACGCATACGGCAGGACTCTTACTATCGCATCGAGCTCCCCTATGAGACCGACGAGGACAAGGTCAACATCACGCATTTCAAATCAGTATTGGCGCAGGTGATGCAGTACGAGAGGACACAGTGCCCGTTTGCGCGAGGCTTTGAAGTCGTGGCAGAGCTTGAGCGTCCAAAGAGCCCTCCACGCAAGACGATCAAGAGGAAGCCTTCGGGACAGGCAAAGAAGTGGGTCATGGATAAGACCTGGGTACCACAACAGCATGGCTCAAGACCTTCTACGTCTGGCACTGATCGCTCAGAGACTGGCACTACCTCTTCATATGACGAGGACGACCGGTCGAGCGTCTGTACCGACAGTAGCGAGATAGTATCCGCGGCCCCTGAGGTCCCTTTAGCGACAATTACACCCAGACCCCTCGCGTCAAAAGCGCCTCCGCGCCGCCTGTCAGTGGGAGAACGGGTCAGCATGTTTCAAGGGCTGCGCTCGGCAACTGCCCCCATCAAAATGCCCAGGAGAGAATCCGTCTCTGCCATGGAGCGCATAGTCGAGTCTCCTCTCTCTCCTCCGGCGAAGCAGTCTAGCGAAGCCGATAAACCCATCCTTGAACGTCAAATCTCAGATGCCCCCAGTCTGGCCTCGAGTGTAGACTCGTTCTACTCCCTGAATACTGCCACACCTTCTCCAAAGTTCCTTGATGCCGATGCTGATGCCATAAACCCATGGGCGAACACCTTCTCTAAGCAAGAAGACGAGCCAAGGGGACGTTCAACACATCGACGCCAGGTATCAGAGGTTACCGTTCGTGGTCCCTCCACCGAACGTACCGATCCATCCGCACCTGTGACGCCTACAGTCCCATACTATTCCTCCACAACTCCCTCGATCGATGTACGACCTTCTTCTGCACCATCTACACCACCGCTTGTAAGCGATTCCGATGATGATAGTCTTGAGCGGGCGAGCATAGAAATTCCCACGCCGCCTGACGCGATCCGCATGAGGAAGCTTACAGGGGCTTCGCAGAGGCGCGCTTTTTCTCCTATGCCTCCAGCCCAAAACCTGTTCTGTCCACCAAAACACAGCCCTCGCAAGGACTTCACAAATGCCCTGGTACGCAAGACATGCGAGCTTGTTCTCGGGCCACCTGCACACTTGGTTTCGGTCATGCTTCGCATCGCTACAAGTATCTCGAATGGCTTTGGCTTCAACACGTACCGTGTGCGCCGCGCAGAGAAGATCCCATGCGCCTGGGAGTCAGACGACGAAGCTGACTGGGCTGAAGAAGACGACTTTGGCATCCCGCTCAACAACATGGGAACTCCGGCGCTACGTCGACAGACCTTCTCTGGTGAAGTCGACTGATGGACCTGAGACAGACCACGTGCAGATGGTGCTTTTTCTTATGTGCATATTCACTGATGATACCAAGCGTTTGTATTTCATGTTGCATCTAGAAGGCGAAGGGCATGCTACTTTGTAGTCGTATCTGTACTACGTTGATGTTTTTATTAGAATAAAGGATTGTAATGTGGCGGTACGTAGGGTGGCAGAATAGTATAGTTTCGAGACGCAGTCTTCGCATGGATGAGGACAGCAGTCTACACACCGTCTTTGGCTGGGCGAACAGCATCGCTGTGGAGCTGAGACCACAGCACCATAATACCCTTGCTATGCTGAAGCTTGCATGGTGGTCGAGACCTGTCAGCTTGCGCTTCAAGCACAGTGTGGTGACACTACGTAACATGCTCTGCTGCTCCGTCAGACCCGGAAGTAGCTCCTAGAGATGACCTCAACTGGGCTCAACTTGCACCTCGCTGCCGTTCGTCATTGCATCCTGCATCCATCATGGCGAGCGATGCATGTGGTATGACATGACCCCTGACGTTGAAGACGGTTGACTACCAAGAATCTCGATCCCAAGGTACACTCCTAGGGAAGGCGTTGCCGGGCCTGGTTCCTAGCGCCCGACTTGCCGGCCTTGGATCGATGACGAGTTTCGTCAGGTACGACAGATTTCAATGCTCACCCTCCTCAACTCCACAGCTCCATCAGCCCATCAGCGCCAACCCACTCTCGTGCGCATCTCGAATTACTTGCATGTCCTCACCTGAGGAAAGCTGTTGGGACTTGCGCGTGATCGCCCGTCCCGTGGGGCATTTAAAATGAGGATGCAGGGTTATGGGTCCTAGCCACGCTGGCAAACCTTCGATCGCGTCTAGCCAGACTTACCGCAACTTGCAGCGCCAGCGTCTTGTCCAATGACGTCTAGCGCTGGCTCGCCTGTTCCGCCTGTAAACAAGGACTTGACCGACTAATGGATTTAGTAGAGGAGGCGGGTGATCCCACCTTTCCTGCTTAATATTCCCATGGAACCCTCAGCTTCGTGTCAGGATTAGACACCCGTCTCGCTTGAGTACGCCCACCCACCTACATATCCCTCTTCGCTTCGCACTGCCGTCGCGTTTATTATGAAAAGGAAGATGGCAGAAGACGACCTCGACGTCTTGTTTGAAGAGACATTAACGCTATGCGAAACACCTCCCGTTCCGCGACGCCATCCCAACCGCGTCGTCAAACAGTACAACAAATCGCTCCCCACAACGCCAGCACACAAGTCCGAGATGGAGATGAAAGGACCGGCCATGTTCCACTTTGGAGGACAGACTGAACTGTCCCCCAAGCCGCTCTTCAACAGAAGCAACTCGTTGCCCTCGAAATCAACACGGCCATCGCTACCGTCTCGCCCATCCGAACCCTTCCAATTCAGCCCCGACGACATTGTCAAGAGTCCGACACCGTTGTTCGGCAGGAGGAACACACTCCCATCCAAAGTGCGCCGTGCTGTCGCCGCCGAAAGAAAGCCATCACCGCTCTCGCGCAGAGAGGACGCGCCACCCTCCGCACCGACCCACACCACCCCCAAGGAACCCACTTCACCAGCGCTGGCACGAAAGGATCCCAACACCAAGACCACTCCCAACCCCAAAAGCAACTCCAGCAAGGCGCCCTTTACGACTCCACAGAGGTACCCAGGTGTTCGTGTTGTCGACATCAAAAGACCATCGCCCCTTTCTGGCAAGGGCAGTGCGCGACGACCCGGTCCCACCCGCTTCACTCCTGCGGACCCCGTATCGCCCATAGTCCTGTCACCTGTCATCTCCAACAGCAACAGCTCAGTAGCTTCGTCGCCATCACCATCTGTCTTCTCCGACTCGGCCTCTTTTTGTGCATCGAGCCCCTCAACACCCGCCACGTCACCACCCGGTTCGCCAACAACACACGCACGCTCGCTAAGTTATTTCGCGCCTTCTCATTGGACTATCAAGCCTTCGCCTTCGCCGATCTATGTCCCTAGACAAAAGTTGAGGAGGAAGGATAGCCCTCGCATGGAGACTCTGCGCACTCTTCGAGCCAAGGAGTCAGATGCAATGTTGCAAAAGGAATACGACCAACATTGGGAACAATACCGCAACAAACTATCCGTAAGTCATTGTCGCGCACTACTGCCTACTTCGTCCGCTAACCTGCGTAGTTAATGACCGGCGGACTATTCTCTGCTGAGCGACTTTAACGACTACGAATAATGATTTTAACGACTTGAACATGAAGGCATCCACGGCGTCACCGGGCATTTGATTATAATACCCAGGGTTTGAATATTTGGGCGCAATTCGATGCATTTGGGTAACCGATCTGCTTTACACGATCGCTTGCATTCAGCATATTGGTACACACATGTAATCTAATAGAGCACAGGGCCTTTTCAGCCCTGGTTTGCATTTCCAACACATTCATCGGCGTCTCAGAGCGATCGAGGGGTGCGCATGTCGTTACTGCGGAGCCTCAGCGCGGCTTTCGTTCATGCAGAGCTTACATCACCCCCGCCTGGCAGCTGACCTTTGAAAGTCACAGCTACGCCGATCAGCCCCATCACGCAGCGCCAGTGATTGGTTGACGCTTCTGACACATTACAACCTTGGCTGCCTGCTTTTCCCGCTGCACCCGCCACATGATATCTATTGCGCTAGTTGATTCTACTCCTTGTCGCCGATGCTGTTATCGAAACGTAGGGTCGAAATGTTCGAATGTACATTGTTTGTGCTATATCCAGACCGCCTGCGCCGCATATCCGTAGTGGCGCAGCGCGTAGCCTTATTCTGTACAAAGGTGGGCCTGACCTAGCCACGCAAGGTAAGCAGGCGCGTAAGATGGCCCCCGAAACCCATACGCTTCGAGTATCTTCATGTACGCATTGACGCCGTACAGCACATAGTACTGTAGTATGTGTGGGGTGTGGCACAGGACTTATAGGACGCTTGGTCCCGGCTTCTAGGGTTTGGTGGTATTTCGAGATTCCGCCTTGTCTGGCGCGTCATTTGTTTCATACGACATATAGAATTTGGCCCGTAGCGCAGCCTTGTAGGCAACCTTTCCACTCTGCATACGTCTTGCACACCTGACTCACTTCGTGTCGTCGCCACTGAAATACTATCAACCTAGGAGAGGCCGCCTCGTGACAGTTGGTGCTTATGAGTCGGAGGTGGATTTAGAAGTTCGACTCGGTTACACCCTCGATACAACCTACACTCGCAAACAAACATCCTACGATCCGCCCCAACGCATACGTATACTTCCCGATCGACACCTGGAACCCATCTGAGCATACGACCCGCCCGTTTGGGCGCCTAAATACCATGGATTTTTCGAACCCCGAAAGAAATCCAAATGCGCCGTTACGCCTGCTATCGTTGGACGGAGGAGGTGTACGAGGACTATCGTCGTTGCTGGTACTCGAGAATCTGATGGAGAATATAGCTTTGGAGGAGAAGAGATTAGGAAGGAGAGCCATGAACGACCACGAACCGCTCAAACCATGCGACTACTTTGATCTTATTGGCGGAACTTCGACGGGTGGAATCATAGCTATCATGCTTTCGAGGTTACGACTAAACTGCAAAGACTGTATTGCGGTGTACAGTAAACTAGCCGAGCAGATATTCAAGCACGACAGATCGCTCAAGGCTTTTGGCATGAAGATCCCAACAGGAGCCAGTCGCTTCTCAGGCACCGTCCTTGCAAACGCCATCAAGACTGCACTGAAAGATCTAGGTTTCGATCCAAACGAACTCATGTGGGATGAAGCACTGTTTGAAGAGGTGGACGAAGCGAATGATCTACCCAGGGACAGCATCTGGGCAGACGCAGCACCAGCACCCCTCATCACGGAGAGCCCAGTAGCCACACTCAAGAACTCAGAATGCTCGTTAGCCTCCGGACCCCCCGACAGTATGGATAGCACCATAGCTCCGTCAACATTGTACAGCGACAGCCCATTTGGTCTCAGAAAACCGATGCGAAGCGCAACCTGGAAATTGCACCACCGGCAATCCGTCCACAGAAAAGCAAACGCAAAAGGCTGCCGCGGTTTTGTCCTCACGTCTCTCAAGAATGCTCTAGGTCTCCCCAGAATTCTCTCAACATACGACCCCAACGACCGAACGACGCGTATCTGGGAAGCCCTTCGCGCCACCTCTGCAGCACCAACCTTCTTCGAGGAAATGCAATTCGGCACACCAAAAGTCACCTACCTAGATGGTGGCGTCGGCTTCAACAACCCCTGCGCAGAAGTCGATTATGCGGCAAAAGCCCTCTGGGAAGGCCGCTCAATCGGCGTCATAGTTTCCGTAGGAACAGGTCTACAATCCATACCCAGCGTAAAGAAGATGGCATCCTGGCTGCCATTCGGCCTCGGAACAGACATCTCCATTGCAAGCGCCCTCACCGGAATGGCCACATCCACCGCACGCGTCGACAACGAAATGAAGCGCATGTACAACAACAGCGACACAAAGTACTTCCGCTTCGACGTTGATCGCGGGCTCGCAGACGTCAGTCTAGAGCAGTGGATGAAGGAAGATGAAATGGCGTCCCTAACCGAACTCTACATGAACGACGGCGAGCAAATCCGGTCGGCCAAGGATTTTGGCCAACGCATGGCTAAACTCTCGGCGCTCCCGCCCAGATTCGAAATCAGTGCTAGTCACTTCCGGCTTGGAATGACGGGACGCGGTCTAATGGATTCGTCGTTTCAACTCGCGCAGGTGGATTTTAAAACGGGGATGCCACTTGGTGTAAGCCCGCATCTAGAAGATCTACCGAAAATGTCACAATACCGTGATTTATCGCCGAGTGGGGAGAGCGGTCTTGCGATTGATAATGAGACGGGGAGGTTGAAAAGGGTTTACCCTGTTGCCGAGGATCTGGATCATGATGGGCGACGCGAGGAAGCGGCAGTGTATCAGTGTATCAAGGCTGATAATGTTTGTCTCCGGACGATCAAGACGGGGATTCCGCAGGGGAAATACAAAGTCCAGTTCCTTGTCTCGTTTCACAGCAGTTCGTATACAGCGCCTCGGGATCTCGTCTTTAGCGTTGGGAAACCGTTTGATCCGAATACGTTTTCGCAACGGTATGTTGATGTCAAGATTACGCCGGATGTGGGCAGTGTGTTGTTGCATCCGGATGCTGTGAGGGTGAGGGTGGGATCGAAGCGGTATGAAGAGTTCAAGGGGAAAGGGTGGGTGGAGATTGAGGGGGATATCGAGGTTAGTGTAGGGTTGGATGGGGCGCTGGGGTTTATCGTTAGTAAGAGGTTTGAAGAGGGCGTCTTTGTTGATGGCTGGAGTTTTGGCGGTGTGAGGTTGGAGCCTGTTTTTGGGAGTGCGCCGGTGCGGATAGATAGTCCGCGGATTTTGACATGAAGGCACGTTACAATTGGTACAGAGAAAGAATCGCATACCCTGGGAGGGTTGGTGTTGATTATGTTACAAAGCCTAGCAGAATTAATAATGAGAAGTCCATTCAAGCGATCAAAACTACAATATTTTGATACTAATATGTAGCTATAGATACAGTAATCTGCGTCGGGATGACGACAAGGATAAAGATCCAGATAAACAAGACGATGCGACTTCCCTTGGTTGACCCGATGTACAAAGCGGCGATCAACACGGTGGGTAATGGGAGAAGGGCGACGGTACCGGTATCGTCCGGTACCCAAACAAACAGATTGATCATCATCGCCACAAGGCATACGATCATCGCAATGATGCTCAGCTTATGGCTCTTTGTCCAAGCTATGGCATTCCACTTCTCGCCGCCTTCCCCGTTGGGAAGTATTGGAGTGTTGTATGAGATGGACCCTCCGCGTAGATCGTTTTTAATGCGTCGTCGCAGTTTTGCTTCGGTCAAGGCAGACAAATCGTCGCCCTCTTCCTTTGTAGGCTCGTTCATCTGCTCTTGCATCGCGGCTGCAAGTTCGAAAACAGCCTTATTTTCTCCTGCCACGTCTTCTCTGCCTCGCCCTCGTTTCTTCATAACCATGCAGGCTCTGATCCACATGGTGAAAAGTCCAAGAGTCCAAACTATGTGGAAGGTTACCATAATGAATAGTTGGATGTATGAGAATCCCCATTTGTAGTCCTATACGGTTCAGTTAGAGAATGAAGACCCGAGTGACAACAGACATACCAGCGCAGCCTGACACTTCCCATTCCCTTGTAAGTAATTGAAATCGTACGTCTTGTTATCGTATGCCCATAGCATTTGCGATGGGTCATTAGTGACTCGAAACAATAGGTCTTCGTAAGAACTATAATATGTATTTTCATACGCCGTGGTTCTAATCAGAGATGGTGCTGAGATGTTGAGTGTAGGCGGCGGCAGAAGTTGTCCTCCAAAGGTAGAATTTATCTTGTCTCCTCTGTTGAAGCCGTATTCTGCAGCATCTGCGTAAAAATCAGCAATAGTCACTTAATTCTACATGATGTAGCTTACACCTAGATACGTTGCGCTGCAACTCACAGTACGTAGAGTTGAAGACCCTGTCGCCACTCCCTGCCGGATCAAAATGACACGTGCTGAACCTCCCATCAAGTGAGCCGAGCGATGGAACCACTGGCTCAAATCTGTTTAAAACTGTGTAAGAAGGGTCAGACCAGATAACGCTACTCAATTTTCCGCTTAGCTCACTTACACTGGTAATTGTCCTTTGCAGGATCTTTGTCTAGTGCAATATGATCATCTTCTAAACCGATCCGCGAACCGTCATGGATGACAAAGTATGCGAAGCTGAATGCGTTGAAAGGGACGTATTCGCCTCCTGTTGTTTGGATAAAAGCATCAACATTCGCGCTATAACCCGTCATTGCACTGGCGATGGTCGGGTACACAAAGGTGAAAGTCATGGTGCACACCATGAAGACCATGGCTATCTTCGAATGTAGCCCGTGACGTCTCACGAAATCACGGATCATACACAGGGTAGATACGAAAAGGCCGCCGTTCGGAAGAAAGATCGTTCGATATGTCCCAAACGTGATGGGCGTAACTTCCATGGAAGTTGTAACGTACCGAGCGAAGACACGCCACGATATATACGCGACGAGAGCTTGACCACCGCGGCCGACTAGCTTTGTAAAAGTCAGCTTCTTAAACGTCTGGAGATATAGTATAGACAGGCTACAGTGTGCCTCAACTCACGATGTCCCAGGCAATATCTATAGTTTTCACCTCTGTGAAGTTCATATGCCCAAATCCCAATGTAATCTGGAAGAAGCCAGATTTGCTAAAGAATCGAAACTTTGATGGGTCCAGCGCAAAAGAATCGTCGGGTAAACAGGCTGGTTGAGATCCAGAATCAACTCTGGAAGTTGGCGCTATCAGCACAGCAAAGGCAAACAACAAGAGTGCAAGCCATGCTGCGAGAAGTATCCAAAGTGCACAGCGTCGCCATTTTCTGCGGATGTCCTTGGCCGCTTGTCGATGGGGTTCGCGCCAGAACGTTGTAAAGTGTGAGGGTGCTGTGCTGAAAGTGGATGAGAACTGGGATAGTTTCGGTATCATCGTGAGAGCGGAAAGGTGAACACGCAACTATCACAAACCATCACGCGCTCGGTTGTGCATGCGATACAAGTAGGAAGCCGTTAGCAACGAGGAAAGCAGGAACACGATGGAGATACGTGAAAGACTGCACACCACCCTCAAGCCAGTAAAAACGCGGGGATACCAGGCGTAAGTCGCGAATTCGCTTTTGTGCTGGCTGCAGCACCGCCCCCTCGAATTGGGGGCCAGTTTCGAAGTTTACATACTAGCTATCACACAATGTTGCCGATCGAGTGGCGTAGATATGCAAGGCCACCAGTTTACGGATCACAGCCAAGGAAGCAGATCTGCTTGGATTTCGTGAATGACTTTCCACATCGCGGTGACGGTGGGTGATGTTGGCGTTGTTGGAGTGGCGGTCCTACAAGCTGTGCATCGTGCGTGGTAGGCATTGGTCTTAGCTTGTCCCGGTTTTCCGTGGTGCAAGCCTTGCAGATAGTACTCAGCCTTGCAAGAGATGGTGACAGTAAGGCGGCTCGCCTTGTCGCAGGGTGGTTAGGCGTCCGGCGTCAACCTGCGGACCGTATCGCGACGCGAAGATAAACTTGGCGCGACCCTGGAGCAAGGGAAGGGAGCTGACATGACGCGGTGGCGCTAACGCCACCATCCTCTCCATCATCTGTTTCTCTTCCAAGTAACAAGGCACATACGCGAAACACCATAGCACAAGCAGCAATAGTCGCATAAGTATGTTTAAATCAGTTCTCATCGCCTATCTACGCTTAGCACACATGTCGGCGGTTCTCAAAGGATGATAGAGCAATATGCGTCTTTCTTGAGCGAGCTGGGCAGCATGGCAAAGCGCGCGCTAACATGATACAAAGGAGTTTCCTGTCTCTCCGTATATTTCTATATAAACAGTAGACCAGAAGTATTCAACATATTTAAGACATTATATACAAACGTAACACGTACCCGGTACCTCTAAGATAGGTCGTCTTCACTTCTGATCTTGTTCGAGCTTTGAGTCGTTGTTTTACCCTCGTCTGATTACCTTTCTCTGTTCACATGCTCTTCAGAGAGAAAAAGAAGAGTGACACTCACCAAAGCTAGCGTTATATCAACGACGGCATGGCAAACTGGGCGCGCGAAGAGTTCATGGATCGAATAAAGGCGTGAGTCTATCTCCTAGTGGCGATCGCTACTTCTCGTTAACACATACTGTCAGTCTACGTTCGTCGGGCGAATACTCAGATCTAACCATCACCTGCGGACCGGATACCTACAAAGTGCATAAAGCTATCGTATGCTCTCAGTCATCTTTCTTCAGCAAGGCCGAGAAGTTTCCCGTATGCAAGGTACGTCAGCTTGCAAGTATCAGCGCTAGGAATGATAAGATCTCCTGTGCGTTCCAAATTGAATTGTTAAGTGACAAAATTGCGCATGAATCATGGCTACCCTTGGTGTCAGTATGCACATTCGCTGACTGGATTGGATACAGGAAGCCACAGAGGGTGGAATACATTTACCCGAGGACGATCCGCAAGCTGTGAAGCTCTTAGTCCAGTTCTTCTACGAGAGCGAATACGACCCGCAGTATCCTAGCCTTGATCGTCATGATCTCAATGAGGCAGGCAAGCCAAAACTGACGGTGCTAAGAAGACACGGTTACCACTACAACTTCCCTCACACATGCTGCAAGCCTCACTGCCTAGACTCCGCCTATAAAGTATGTCATCATCATCATTGTACACCAAAAGCCTGTGGAGAAAAGTGCGTCAATTTCATCTGCAAAGACTGCGCGGTCCGACCACCTGACGGCGATGCCGACCAGCTTCTTCTTCATGCGATGATGTATGAGCTTGCGGATAAGTACGATGTCACCGGACTAAGATACCTGGCCAAGAAGAAGTTCTATCACTCATGTGCGGCCTTCTGGGACACTGAGCAGTTCGCCATAGCAGCTGAGCACGCCCTTATCTCAACACCTGAGAGTGATACTGGCTTGCGACAAGTGCTTTGTCAGACGATAAGATCACACATCAAACTGCTCAACGTACCAAGCATCGTCACTTTGCTCCACAAGCATCCTAATCTTATGTACAGTGTTCTCAGAAAGCAGGCTGAAGAGCTCGGGGGCTTGGAACCCATGGTCAAGACTGCATCCTGAATCGCTCTGCGATAGGTCGCTCTGAAGGCAATTGTGGTAAATTATATTGCAAGATTCATGAACAACTGCCTGTGTATAGATTTAGGATACATTCCAATTGGTGTAAAATAGTCTAACCAAGCGGCAGACGCTATGCCCCAATTCTCGCTTTCCGTATACTATCTGACAACCAATTCCCCCTCCATGGTGTGAGATCCGCAGAGCTCTCCAGAAGTTTAGATCCACCCCAGGTCCTTTGCGCGTATCTTGAGCACGCCCATAGCCAGGCCATTAAACTCGTTAAGTAGCGCCTCCGCCACCGGCGAATTAAGTGTCTTCATGTGGTCTGCGATGGTTTTGGCGACTATGTCTCGGAGTCCTTTGTCGCTCTCTGGTGTTGTGGAGAAAGCATAATGAGCGGCAGGGGCAAACTGCTGACTCTCCCAGTACTTCTCACATGCGAAAGAGAACTTGGCAAGAGCGAGCTGTTTGAGTCCAGGTACGTCGTACTTGTCGCCGATTCCGTACATCTTCGCACTGACGAGGAGTTGTGATGCGACTATGCCCTTTGTGCGAGAAGCCCAGTCCGGACAGCACTGAGTGCACACGAAGTCGACACAGCAATCCTGGGAGCGGCATTTGTGATGAGGGCAAAAAAAAGCAAAATTGTAGTTATAGCAGGCAGATTGGCAAGTGTGTGGAAAGGAATAGCGATAGTTGGGTTGTTTGTTGACACACACTACTGGCAGGGCCAAATGTGCCATGTCCGTGAGCGTGACGTCGTATTCGCCTTCGTACAGGTACTGCACGAGTAGCTTCACAATCTCTGGCTCGTCCTCCGAGAGATCGGCTTTGGCAGTCGCACCTTCCTACCGAATGGTTAGTATATCGCGACCTATAAGCTACGTCTGCCTTACTTGACCAGCAGTGAACCCCTCCGCGCCCTTGAAGAACCCCGCCCGAGTACAAACCACATTCTTGTGCACATTGTAAGTGTCGGTTCCGCAGGTGATGACAAAGTCGGAGTATTCGTCAGATTCGAGCAAGCTGTGAGGACGTTACTTTCTGGATGGACGAATGGTATGATCATATCACCTCTTGAGCGTGCCCATGAGCTCTTCGCGCGCCTGTTCTTCCGCCATGTTGTAGTTGATTAAGGACCGATATATCACTGGCTGTGGTGAGTGTCGTTTCGGCGAAATATGTGCGTACAAATATGGAATAGACGAAAGAAAAGCACGGACGTGAGCGTTGAGTGAGGTCAGAGGTGAAGGTGAGTTGCGCGACACGAACCTTCTTAAGCCGTCTCCCAGCTACATTGACACAATCTCTTCTCTAACTCCAACTTCGTATAGAGAACACCCACTATGGTGGCTTCCCCAGCGCCGAATGTTCATCTGACGATGATGAAGGAGTAAGTAAAAGCTCATTACTAGAATGTACACCAAATTTATACACAGCTCTTTTCCTCCAGGGCTTGTCGCGCATAAATCTGTGTATACCTTTAGGGTACGCTTTAGTAATTAGCAGTACATTTTATCGAAAAGAAGCTTCGCACTAACCAACACTTAGGTTGTTAGCATCAGGCGACTACTCTGACTTCACAATCACTTGCGGAAGTGACACATACCGCGTCCACAAGAACATCGTCTGCAAGCGTTCTGGCTTCTTCGAGCGCGCTGAAAGGTTTCCGCGGCCTGTTGGCGAAGTATGTCCACTGTGATATTTGCAGATGCGTTCGACATCAGTGCTAATGTGATAACAGGAAGCAAGTGAAGGCAAAGTCGATCTACCTCAAGACGAGCCAGAAATCGTACGACTGCTCGTTCAGTACCTCTATGAAAATGATTACAAAGTGGATTCCGACGAGAAACGCGAGCAGAAACAGGCTGCTGTAGACCTGCGGTCGCAGCGCAGCCCCGGTGGCTGTGGTTACCTCTTAAATTTTCCTCACAAATGTGGTCAGGGCTGTAGTTATCCTACCGTTTGGGTCTGCCCGCATCATCGCTGCATCAATAAGTGCTGTTCAGCCTGCAACTTCACATGCAGTACCTGCTCCCCGATTATCGAAGCAGGCGAGACTGACCCAAAGTTGTTGCTCCTTCACTCCAAGATGTACGCAATTGGCGACAAATACGATGTGGTAGGCCTCAAGGAGCTAGCACGCACAAATTTCCGTACAATCAGCAACAAAGTGTGGAATCACAAAGCCTTCGCAGAAGTAGCAGACCACGTTCTCAGCAGTACACCAGATAGTGACGTTGGTCTACGAGATGTACTCTGCGAGATGATTGGATTGTATGTCGAACTGCTCAACAAGCCAGCCTTTGCAGATCTACTGAACAAGCATACCAAGTTCATGTTCAAGGTTCTCAGACGTGTATGCGAAGTTAAGGGAGGCCTGAAACCCACCGGTTGAGCGTGCAGGGAAAGGAGAGCAGACATTGGAGAAAGGTTTCGAAGGCAAGGTGCAGTAGGATACCATTTCTGGAACGAGGCGGAGCCTCAGTAAACGAGCTTCCATCCACAACATCACATAGAAACAACAACCAGAGAATGAAAAGCAAACATGGCGGAGGAAAGTTATATCCATTCCAGATATCTAATCTACCTCACATTGCGTTCCATGTCAAGAATGATTCCATAACGTACAGTCCATCAACTTGAGCCCAATGAGATAGGAGAAATATGCTCCTTGTAAAGAACCCAACGCCAGTACCGTACCCATCCCATTCCATATAGCAGTAGACCCTCTTGGGTTCATATTAACGATCATTACATGTCACATTTACTGGCTAGCGACGCGCTCCTTGACCTTCTCGAACATGGACTCCATCTCCTCAGCGATGAAGTCCTCGATCTCGGCCTCAAGGTGCTGGAGCTTGCCTCCGACGCGGTGGGCGTTGCGGCCGGCAGACTCCTTAGCCTTCTCGAAGTCATCCTCAATCTCGGAGAGAGAGGGGATGGTGATGCGGAACTCGGACTCCTCCTCGTTCTTCTCAGCAGCCTTCTTGACAGTGTAGCCACCCTTCTCAACGATCTCAGTGTAGTTGGAAGAGCCACCACCGTTCCAGGCGAGGATGTTCTTGGTGTTGCGTGGGACGTCAGAGAGAGCACCGACGGTAGCGACGGAGATGAGGTTAGCCTTGAGCTTCTTGGGGGTGATGTCGGCGACAGCGTAGGCGGAGTCCTTGGCAGGCTGGAGAGACAGCATGTAGGCAAGGAGACCAGCAATGTGGGGAGAAGCCATGGAGGTACCAGAGATGGTGTTGGTGGCGTGCTCAGAGCCGATCCAGGTGGAAAGGATGTTGAGACCAGGGGCGAAGATGTCGTTGCACTTTCCGTAGTTGGAGAAGTACGCACGCTCGTCAAGGAGGGTGGAGGCACCGACGGTGACGGCGTTCTCAGCAGCAGCTGGGGAGTAGTTGCAGGAGTCGGCGTTGTCGTTACCGGCAGCAACGGCAAAGTGGATACCAGCGTCAACAGCGGCATTGACAGCAAGGTCGAGGGTGGTGGACTTGCCACCTCCCAAGCTCATGTTGGCAGCGCTGCCCTTGAAGCCCTTCTTCTTACCGTCCTTGGCGGCCTGGACAGTTTCAGAGTGCGCCTTAGCAGCGTACTCGACACCCTTGACGACGTCGGACATGGTGCCGGAGCCGTTAGAGCGGAGCACCTTGACGGCGTAGACGTGCGCCTTCTTGGCAACACCGTACTTCTTACCAGCAACAGTGCCGGAGCAGTGGGTGCCGTGGCCGTTGCCATCCTCGTCGGCATCGCCGTTAGGGATGGTCTTGCCCCACTTGGCACGACCCTCAAAGTCGACGTGCTTGGTGTTTGTGCCAGTGTCGATGACGTAAACATCAACACCCTCACCACCGTCGGCGGCGTACAGGTACTTGTTCCAGGTGCCGAAGCTCAAGGAGTCGCGGTGGGAGATACGAGCAAGACCCCATGGGGAGTTCTTCTCGATCTCTGGTTCGTCGTGGCCGAGAGTGTGGACCTCTGAGTCGCGCTCGATGTAGTCGACCTATCAAGTTGTTAGCGCCAAGTCTTATGCAGGTACAAAGTACCTAGATGGCGTCACGTGTGGTTGCGATGGCGTGCGGAGCCGGAGCTGCCTGCGGAGATAAGGCCGCCAGCGCTTCGAGGCCACGCAGCTCGTGGTAGCCTGAATCGCAGCGAACGCCTTTTGAGATAGATGGAGCTGGAGATGGAACTTACGTCGGGGTGGCTCCTGATGGCCTCGATGGTCTCGTCATCGAAGTGACCAGAGTAGCCCTTCATGCCGGCCATCTCGTAAACGTGCTTGAGACCATCAAAGACCTCAGTAGTGACAGGGAATTGCGATGAGCGCTTTCGCAGCTCCATGCGCTCCTCGTTGTTCTTGGAGTGGACGCTCTGGACCCAGTCGTGGTGCTTGGAGGCATCCTTGACGTGCTTCTTGAAGACGACCATGTAGCTGTTAGGCACCTCCTTGGCCGACGTCGATGACAACACTGGGGCTGAGCCCTTGTGGATGGTCTCTGCCTGGAAGGTAGGTGACGCAGCGGCCAAAGCCGGTAGCGCGGCAATCAGGCTGTAGCTGTACTTCATGATTGCGGTAGCTCGCACAGCGAGAACTAGAAAGACAAGAGGAAAAGGGAGATGAAAGAAGCTTGATAGATGAAGGATGGGGGATGAGAGGGAGGCGTGTGTTGTGGAGGAGAGATGGGGATGCAGCTGGGGTAGCTATGGCGATGGGAGCTTCTTATCAGGACCGAGGTGCATGGCCCGGGCGCGCTAGGTGGATGACGCATGACCTATCCGCGCCCGCGCGAGTGAGGCTGGGGTGAGCTAGCGCACGCGCCATGAGTATCAGATGAATGATACATGGTTGGTATCAGGGCGTCCGTGGCAACGACATTCGAACGATGAACGCGCCTCGCAGTTGTTGGGCTTGGTTAGAGGAGTTGGCTTGAACATGCATCCATCTGGTGTTGGACGGGATGCAAGCTACGACACGTTCGAGCAGCCACTCTCCGGGGTCAGCCACAATGCGTCCTCACGTGAGGCAATAGTCAGAAGCTCACCAAGCGGCCCGCGTGAGACACGGAGCGCTGTCTATCATAACTGCATTGGTTGTCTAGACAGACTACGTGCACTATTCCTAAATAGCGCATTCTTTATCAGTGTACCTTGCTTGCGACGACGCGACGTTGCTCGGCGGCTGCCTGAGCTCTGGAGCGACAGGGATCAGCTTCGATGACCGATTTAGCAGCACCCCCCACGAACGCGGCGCCCGCCCGCCGTAATCAGCCCTCGATATACGCCAACCCACGACAAAAAGACCCCGCTTTGCTCGTCCGCGCATTCGAGCTTCGTGTGCGGGTTTGGGGCTTTGGAGATATGAAGGTGCTATCCACGCAGCCATCTTCCCCGCCGAATTTCCGCAGCAGCGGCCTTGACTGAACATGGCGACTTCCCGGCCTCACAGGTCCTCCACAGCCGCCTCAAGACTCCCGCCCATGAACAACCAGATAGCCGAACTCCGAAGCCTAGCGGACGAATTGATCAGAGCGTCCGAAGCCACTCCCCCGACCTCCGAAGTCCTCCACAACCAGAGCAACGCGCTCCGCCGCATGCGCCAGCTGCTGATCGAATCAAACGACCAAACCCATACCAAAGATGCCTTCAGACATGTCCGAGGTTTCGAGACGCTCCTCATTACCCTGCGCTCGCTCTCTGGCTTCTACAAGCCCGCCGAGCTGCCTACCCCCGACCGCATCGACTTCTTCGAGGTGATCAAGGGAACGCTGGATGTCCTGTCAGACGCGCTGAACGAGCATGCCGGTAACAGGCGCTTCTTTGCAAAGCGCGTCGAGCACGGCGGCTGGAGTGCTTTGGAACAAGCCTTGGGCAGCACAGGAGTTTTCGGCGGGCAGTCACAGAGCAAGCGCGACGATGCGGGTCAGGAGCAGCTGTTCGGCACCCTGTTTGCTTTTGCATTGGGCGAAGAGGCCATGACACGTATATTCAGAGACATTGATAAGAAGCTCGACACCACACAGTCAAAGCCAGAGGAGGGTGCAGACCCCGATGGCGACTCACAGGCTACCGAAATTGTAGTCTCTAGCCCGCGATCCATGTACAGTGACACCGACATCGATCTCGACCCCTTGCGCAGCCAGGTCCGCGCTATATTCAGCGGCAACGAGATACTGCAGAACCCAGACATCATCCCAACCATATTTCACTTTTGGCAGGGTTTGTCTGGTGAAGATGTTCCAGGCACACGGTCCAAGGCTCTCTCCGTTTCGGTGTTGCTTGCCATCCTCGAGATCGTTTCCATCTCTTCCTTTAACAAAGCTGCTTTACATGTCACTGGCGTCTTGAGTACAGTCTTGCCTCTTCTTTTTGAGAACAAGTGCGCTCCTGTAGAAGCTGGCCTATTACTAGAGCTGGCCGATGGCTTAGTGCAGTACGGTATAAACAAGCTCGACGATGCATACTATCTCTTCCGCAAAGCAGCGTCTTCGGAATCAGCTGCCAAGTTCCTCCTACGCGGTATGCGCTCGTCTCGCGACCCGCCTTTCATACAGTTCGATCTCTCCCTGCATGGCTTCAGTGCGATTGAACTTCCAGATATCGGTCGTCCATTTCCACCCATGTCTACGGGAGGCGGATACACGTTCGCGGCCTGGATACGAGTCGACAGATTTGATACCAACTGTCACACTACACTCTTTGGCGCTTACGATGATACGCAAACGTGTTTCCTAATGGCATATCTGGAAAGAGATACTCGTTGCTTCATCCTGCAGACCTATATGGGTCATTCTACTGGTGTTGTACCTAGTGTCCGGTTTAAGAAAGCACCTCGTTTCGAAGCGGGCCGGTGGTATCACATCGCCATTGTCCACAAAAGAACAAAGGCTATTGGTATGGGTGCTGCCAAAGCATCACTTTTTGTAGATGGTGAGTTCACCGAGACTATGAAGGCACACTATCCTTCACATCCTCCGGTGCTAGATAGCAGCCAGGATAGCTTTGCCTCCATGTCTTCCAGCGTGTCGAAGCACCACATACTCGCATTTCTGGGGACACCACGGAACTTGGCGCCCCGACTGGGCAGAAACGTCATCTCTTCTAAGCTCTCAGTTGCTTCGTTCCACCTCTTCTCTGAACCCCTGTCGGATGAGCTGATCGCCGTATATCACAAACTTGGTCCGCGTTACTGTGGAAATTTCCAAGATAGACTTGGGTCGTTCCAGACCTACCGCACGTCTGCTGAACTTCATGTTCACAACGAGATACTGCATCCCGGGAGGGAGGAGCGATCCGACATCGTAGCAGCTATCCGGGCGAATGCAAGTCATCTCATGCCAGAATCCAAGATTCTGCTGAGCTTTTCCCCTAGTTCCGTCATGGATGACGATGACAGAAATGCCATCGATGAATCTCAGCTAATCCGATCCCTCTCACGAGAGTCAGCTAAAACTCTTCACAAGTATACCAGACTGCATAGCACTCCAATCATCATCAATGCTGCCGTGCCTTCGGTCAACGATGCACTGTCTCAGCCGAGAGGATTTGGACGACTATCGGGTGATCCCGTCGTTGTCGTTCCACAATCGCTCGACGACGCCATCTGGCGAATCGGCGGATGCGTGGCAGTCGGGTTGAAGTTGGTACAGTCAGCCCAGACTCTGGACAGTATGCTTCGTTCTGTCAACATCTTACTCGAAGCTGTTGGAGGCAATTGGCGCAACTGTGAGGCCATGGAGCAACGAAACGGATTTGCTGTTCTGGCTGAGGTTATCCGCCAGAAGATTGGATTTGCCATGGGTGGATTGGTGGGGCGCAACCCATCTTCGCTGGATGTGACACCAGAAGACTGCGAAAGTTTTGTTATGCAGCTGCTGCGAATCGTCCTTCGATTCGTCGGTTATGATGAAAACGAGCCGACCGAGTCGCTCATCATCAATCCTCTCGCATATAGGGTGCTCCTAGTTGATCTTGAGATCTGGCGTAGAGCTACTTCAGTGGAAACCCAGAAGCTATATTACTTGCAATTCGCGCACTTTGCCAAGGGCAGTAAGCACCATCACTACAACGCTAAGCGGTTTCATAGGATACGTACGTATAGTTGCATGATGCGCTGACCCTAGCTAACATACCAAAGGAGTTGTCAAGCGTCTCACGGATGCTCTCAAAGGAGAGAATTTCACACCACAGACATTCAAGCTATTTCTTGGTGCGTTCAAAGCCTTGCTCGTCATCAACTTCAACGGAGAGAATGCGAGATCGCTTTCACTTTTCGTTACGTATGCGCTGCATGACAGCCGCGCGTCGTATGCCAAACGGGGTTTGCGACCGAAAGCGAGTGTCGCCCGCCTCCGCAAGAACACACCGACACTGACACCAGAATCGACTCCACGGTCGAATAGTCCAGCGTCAATTGGCGCCAGTTCACCACCGCTATCTCTGCCAGAACTAGGCATTGCTATCCTCAATCTTCTGGCAGAGCTTCTTTGTGACCCTCAGAATCCACAGGAAATCATCCGTTTTGCAAAGAATGTCACCGGAAAGTGGCTGCTATATCTCCTCGCTGAGCCGGAGCAACGAGTCGTTGTTCTTGGCGCAAAGATCTTGGCTCGATTGCTTGTCGTAAATGGCTCACACTACGTCAAGAAGTTTGCGGATAAGACTGGAGGCTTCATTCTGATGAAAAACAGACTGCGTCATTGGTGGAATACCCCAGGTATTTGGACTATCTGTTTTGCGATACTCTTCGGCCGAGATGTTGCATCCATTGACTTTGAGCGCGATTTCGACGTCTTCAATCTAGTCGACATCTTCATTGCGCACTCACCACAGTCTCAGCTCAGGATTTGGTACCCTGAAGTGTTCCCAGTAATTACTGCAATGCTGGAAACAGGCCTGAGAGCGATTGTCCGGGACCGAGACCTCACTAGAGCGGATGATGGCCCACCTAAGCAAGAAAATGGCGAGGGAACAGTCACACGGGGTCGTCGCAGAACAATGTCGCTGAATGCCAAACAACCGAAAGTTGGTATGTATCGCATACCCAGTCTATTGTATTAATACTGACCGCACTAGACACCCGAGCTCCCCAGACAGATCGCCTCAACGATTTTGCTGTTGTTCTTAACTCTGCTATTCAATTCTTGTCTGAGCTGCATTCACGATCGGAAGGTTTCCGCGACTACACCAACTCGTCCAACTACGTCCAGGAGTTACTCTTCGTCCTCTATCCAGTGATTGTCACATCTGATAACGTTAGCGCTGAGACTGAATTACTTTCGAGAGGGTCCGCGTTGACATTCGAGGGCCAAGATGTGGTGATACGGCCGCTTTCTCGAGCCAATGGGCATGAGACGCCGGTGGTTCGTACGACTAATGTCGACGTATCGCCTTCGCCTTCGTCCCGCCGTGTGTTGCCTTTCCGCAGAGCCTCGTCTTTCGTGCTGGTGTCCGCGGATAAGAAGAAAGTCGCGCAGCAGCCTTCGCTCAACCCGATACTGTCCCCCAAATACGCTGCTCCATTGGCGCTCAAAGTTGGCAGTTCAGTGGTGGAGGCTACATTGGAGGTCGTACTAGATGTGTTCAAGGACCAGATCTTCACGAGGAAAGAATTCCCTGGACTCGGTTTGTTCATGAAAACACCACCCGGCTTCCAAGAACATCAGGCGTATTTTGAGTCATACATCCTTCGACAGACACTCTCGTCTGTGAAGAACGCGCTTCAGTTTGACCAGCAGCTACTGCACGAACCGCGTGTACTCACCAATTTGGCGCGCTTCGTGACTCATGTGTCCGAAGCAGTCTTTGAGGGCTGGTTTCTTGATGGTGCGGAGCCCTTGCTCGACTTTTCTGGGTTCCTCCTGGAATACTTGGAACGACCAGACATTGCGACAATCAAGTCTGTCAGACTCTGCACACAAGCCATCCAATCAATTCGCAACACCTTCCTGAGAGTCGCTCTACTTCGCTTGGCAGAATCAGATGAGACTGAAGGCGGAGAGACTACAACAGCAGTGATCGAGAAGATGATGTACTGGCAACCCATCATCCTCTCTTCTGTCAATAACGAAACGTTTTCGCTAAAGATGATCTGTTACCTTCTCTACACGCAGCTGTCATCTGAACACATGGCCGTACGTCTTGCGGCTGCGAACTTCTGGCGATCCCTCATGGTGCAGAAGCCTCACGAGACATCCATGATATTGGCTGATGCCATTCACGGAGACACAAAGGACCTCTACGATGGCTTTCAAAAGCTGGTCGAGCTAGACAACGAAACATTCCTCGAGTGGCTCGATAAGAACAAGACAGAGATGGACAAATTCTTCTATGGCTCCATGACCAAATCATGGGAAGAATTTGCCCACAGCCAGAACAAGAAGACCGAAGAGACATCTCAAAGGCGCATCGCAAAGCGTAAGGAAAAGTTGAAGCAATGGCAATCTGATGAACTTGCTGCTGACAATGTCTGGAATCACCACGAGAATTCAACAAATCACTGGAGATCCAATATACATGCTTCTGAACGTATCAAGCATCAGCGCGTTCTCCAGGACCAGCAGGATAACGCTACCTACATGGCGACCGTACTGGCGAAGCTCGATCACCAACTCAAAGGCCCATGCGGCTTGTTCGAAGAGAGTCCACCTGCCAGATGGCGGCTTGACGAAACCGAAGGTCGTGATCGAAAGCGTCTGCGTATCATCGTTGACAACACTACCAGAGAGCAATCCTACCAACCCAAACGGAAGGACACAGACCCAAGAGAGAGACCAAGACTAGACACTACCGTACCAGCAATCTCGGCGAAAGAAGCTGTTGGCGTTACACCTGTCAAAGGACGATCAGCTAGATCTTCCTCTGCTGTAAGCGGCGTATCGGGTGATCCTACGGAGGAACCGGAGTCTGCCAGCGACGATGACTTCGAGATGGTCGAGGCCATGTACGAGGATGAGGATGGCTTCGAAGACAAGAACCGTAAGGTTATGCGCAGTCTGAATCGCGGCGACCAGGTGCAGTATGTCTGCAACATTTCACGGGTAGTTGGACTGGAGGCGATAGAAGGCCTTCTCATTGTAGGAAAAGACTGTCTTTACTTGCTGGACGACTTTTTCCAGCGGTCCGACGGTGAGATTGTACGCGTATGGCAGGCGCCACCCGACGAGCGCGACCCTTACGTGCAAGTCATTGCTGGAAAGGAGGCTGTGACCACTCGTCGACCACCACCAAGGAACCAGGAAGATGCAGTGAGGAACTGGAAGTGGACCGAGGTCATCAGTATCTCGAAGCGACGCTTCCTCCACCGCGATGTTGGAATCGAGATATTCTTCGACGATGGCCGTAGCTATCTTCTAACCGCTGTCTCTGCTCAAGCGCGAAACGACATACACTCCAGAGTTCTACAACGAGCTTCTCATGTTGCGAACCCGGAGAAGTTCGCCAATTCCGAAATCTCTTGGCGCCTTGACTCCTTGCGCAACCCGGAAGAAGCACCGCAGACTTTTGGGTCACGATTCGCATCAGCTTTCGGCTCTGCTTCCGCTCACCCAGCAACTAAGAAGTGGCTGAAAGGAGAAATGTCCAACTTCCATTACCTCATGTTTGTCAATACGCTTGCCGGCAGGACGTTCAACGACCTCACACAATATCCAGTCTTCCCCTGGGTGTTGTCAAATTATCATAGTGAAGAGCTGGACCTCAGCGACCCAAGCAACTTCCGAGATCTCCGGAAGCCTATCGGTATCCAGGACCCGAAGCAAGAGCACCTCATTAGAGAAAGATTCAGTTCCTTTGCCGAGATGGGAGATGCTAGTCATGCCTTCCATTATGGCACCCATTACTCGTCTGCCATGACTGTGGCATCGTATCTCATGCGCCTCCAACCGTTCAGTGCTGCTTTCTTCCTCATTCAGGGTGGTACGTGGGATCATGCTGACCGTATGTTCTACTCGATCCAAAATGTTTGGGAATCAGTATCAGCAAAGAACATGGCCGATGTACGCGAGCTTACGCCAGAGTTCTACTTCCTCCCTGATTTCCTGACCAATGTCAATGGGTACAACTTCGGTCTGCGATCTGACGGATCGAATATCGACAACGTCAAATTACCTCCGTGGGCCAAGGGCGACCCGGCCATCTTCATCGCCAAACAACGCGAGGCACTGGAGAGCCCTCATGTTAGCCAAAACCTGCATCACTGGATCGATCTGATCTTCGGTTACAAGCAGCGAGGCGAAGCAGCGATTGAGGCTGCCAACGTCTTCCACTATATGACATACCAAGGTGCAATCGATCTCGATACTATTGTGGATGAGAAGGAGCGCGCGCAAAAGATCAGTGTTATCAACAACTTTGGACAGACGCCTCCACAGGTCTTCCAACGACCACATCCGCAGAAGGAGAATATCACAAGACCTACTAAGCTCGATACGGCGGCCGAGAGCTTGCATCGCGTACCTGGCACGTTACTTGAGTCGAATGATCGCATCTCATCCCTCAACTACATCAGCAAGAGCGACAAGCTCCTATGCTCTGCACCATTCCGGCATAACATCCCTCCGCACCATGATCGTTACATGGAGTGGGGTTTCACAGATGGCAGCGTGCGCTTCTACGACTCACACTCCAAGAAGCTCATTGGACTGTTCGAGCATCTACACTCCGGCCAGCTAACAACCTCCCTATTCGTTGACGGCAGCACGCTTATCACAGCCGGAACCGATTGCACTCTGGCGATCTGGAATATGAACAAAGGTGACCGAGGCCACATCGACCTACAAAACGCGACCACGTTGTTCGGCCATAAGTCTTCCGTCATCACACTCGCCGCAAGCCGCGCCTTCTCCGCTTTCCTATCTGCATCGCTCGACGGGCGGGTCTTCCTCTGGGATCTAAACCGCAACGAATTCGTCCGGGAACTGGATCTTGGTCCGCGACAAAAACGTAACCCAGTGCCGATCCAAGCAGCTAGGATAAACAGCGTCACAGGTCACATTGTGCTCGCATGCGGCAGCCGACTGATCGTCACCACACTCAACGGCGCAGTGCTACTAGACGAGGATATCTGCGACAGCGAAGACGACGCAGATAGCATCACCGCCGTTGCCGTCTACGAAGGCACGGGCAACGAGTGGTGCGAACGCGAGCTCATCTTTACCGGGCACCGGAGAGGCGTCGTCAAGATTTTTCACCTTACGCCCACGCCACCGACTATTTACACGCCCCCTGGGTCAATGACGACGACGACGATGCCTAGCAAGTGGTCTTTGAACCTTGTCAATGTGCTTAATCATGGTGATCCGACGGTGCCGTCGGCTGCGGCGCCGATTACGTGTATACTGCCCATGGCGAATCATGTTTATACGGGGGATGAGGAGGGGAGAGTTGTAAGTGGATAGATGTTCATTTGTGGTCTCTGTAACATGTGCTAACAAGGTATTTTAGTATGAATGGGATTGCGTGCATCGGCACCATTGATTATAAAAATCACGTTGGGGTGAGGTTGGTGCGCTTTTTGACATAAGGAAATTATGTTTTGTGCGCGGCTTTCTTCTTGCATTGGGGTAGGTAGTTGGGTGTGTAGCATTGGTGGGGAGTGAATAGATATGGTTTTGACGTTTCAATGATGATTGTTTGGAGGTGGAGGTGGTTGTGTGCCACTTCTTACTTAGGTGTCCTGTTCAAAGGAAAGAAAAAACCACTACACAAAAAATGGTCGTTCAACGGCTTCAGGTCGCAAAAGATGTTTGATACTTGGAGCAGAAGGAAAAGGGAGGCAAGAACATACAAGAGGGGGGATTTAATGGTGGTTACCCACCTAAATACTATTTCACTGATAAACTGGAGAAGCCTTACTGCTATTTGTTCTACCACCACAAAGGCTACCGAATTACCGGTTTCCGACATTGAGCGACCCGCAGACGGGCTTCTGAACAGCAGTCGGGGGCTGAGATTTGACCAATAGATCTGACGGTTGAGCGTCTCATCAACTTCAGCTATAGAGCTCAAGCACCAATCGTACACCTGCCAAGAAAGAGGCGTACCGCCACCATGACGGCTTGCGCCGTGATCGCAACCTGCATACCAAATAGGGGTTTCAAAGATGAGCTGACGTTCAGCTCAAAGCGCTCCCGGTGTCTTAAGCATGTCGACGTGTACGCAACTTCCTGCCACATCACTCAGACGCTCATGGGGGTCGCGGTCAATGGCCTGCACCCAAATGTTATTACACAATTTCCTCAACAGTCACCACCATGAGAGTATGCCATTCTATTGGATGAGAAAAGTTTCGAGTCCTCAATATTGCCTAGGCATACAGATCCGAGTCGATACTGGATCACAGACTCCGATTGCCGTGTGTATGCGACCTGATCAGGAGATCGGTGGAAAGCTCAGCCTTGTCTGCGTAGGCTTATGCGGCCAAGGACGCCCGCAACTACACTACATTGGGAGATATAAAAGGCTAAGGTGTGCCACACTGACTCTAGCTTTTGCGATATCCTTCAGCCTTGTACAAAACTCTTCCAGATTACTACTCGAATCTCACGAAAGTTAGCTATGGATTCAACCAATGCAGACTGTCCCATAAATTTCCCAGGACTCTGGCACAACGGCGACTGCTCTTTACTCTGTCGGCCGACGAAGTCGTACGACATTCTGATCTTCTTCCTTGGAAATTATTTAGCGCACGTTGCCACAGTGGTTTCTCCGCCAGGCGCTAGCATTGCTAGCCAGATTCTCAACCTGATGGGTGCGCTTTTGCTTCCTTTCTCTGGTATTTGCCTTGGCTTCGAGGCTATCGCAAGCCTGGCAATACGTGCTCCGACCCCATTGACGACA
This sequence comes from Alternaria arborescens, assembly GCF_004154835.1. Classification (NCBI taxonomy): domain Eukaryota; kingdom Fungi; phylum Ascomycota; class Dothideomycetes; order Pleosporales; family Pleosporaceae; genus Alternaria; species Alternaria arborescens. The sequence continues at coordinate 177,727 of NW_021167859.1, read as the reverse complement.
GCAGCACGATCTGGCGCGCTGTTGATGATTGTTGAAACAAAAAAGGCCGGAGAAAGTGTGCCAGAGTCTTCAAGCCAGCATGTGCCTGATAGTGAAGTTGTTCAACAAGAGGAACCGAAAGAGTGTACGTGTACGGATCCTGAACAGAACACGAAAAACGCCCTACCAAGTCGCCCATACCGTCCATGGACAGAACAAAAGATACATGGCAATATTTGTTTACCTAAAGGTTATGAGTTCAAGTCTGTTCCATACTATACAGAATTTGAAAGCGATGAAGAGGAGGTTAGGTGCAAACACAAAGAAAACGACAAGACGTCAAAATGGTACGACTTCTTGTGTGGATTCGGTAAACGGAACAGAACCACAAATGATGTTGCTTGCAGTTACAATGGGGCCAAAGCTATCGTGTCTATTGTCCAAACAGTTTTCGGTATCTATACATTGGTCAGGACAAGAGGCAACCAGATTGAGCGATTTGGCTATGCAGCTTATGGACTCACCGTAGCGCCATATGCTCTGATGAGCATAGTCAACCTTCTAGGTAATCTGCTGCGACTGGATTACCCATCCCTGTACATCGTTGGGTCAAATTCATCAGCCACTTTGCAAGATAAATATGGATGCACGATAGCCACTGTCGGGCGAATCAAAGGAGGTTTCATCGAACCCAACCGAGACAAAGATAAGAAAATGAAACGTCGTGTTGCCTGGGTTCAATTCCTTGGGTTTTCCGCAATTATTACGATCAATCTATTGGTTCTTGGCATCATGACCAAATTTACCAAGGGCCAGAGTACGCTGGCACAACGAGTTTGGACTATGTGTTGGCTTGCTTGTGGCGCGGTTTATGGATTGACGGTGCACTTCATGAGGCAATCGGGTTTCGACAGTACACCATATATGCGTATGCCGACCTCACTCGAAGACAAAAAGCGACACCAGACCACCAAAGCCAGCCAGGCCGATCAACCCAAACGAGTTCCTCGGTCTGCTTTCCGTGCTCCCAGACAGCTTGGACGGGTGAATGAGCGCCTCTACCAGAGGTCCGATGTTCAGTGGGTGATTTCTCGGGAGATACAAAATGTCTTGTACGGTGCATTTGTGATCTTGATATACGGTGTACCCACCATAGGGGGTTTTGTAGTCGTTGCACAGATGATACGACATTACGGAGTGTGTTCAAAAATGATAGATGATAGTGTTTAAACAATGCTAGGCATCGAAGCATTGGAAATCAGGTCAAAGAGACGTCGGTATGACATGATAGTCGGCCCGTTTTTAACGTTTGCCATCGGCTGTTATTTGCATGTGTCACATGGTGGATGGTAGACGGTCCATGGGCACCACGTACCTGTGTTTGGAACGGCGCTCAGTAAAGGTAGCATCTTCAGAAGCTATCACAGGTAGGTTGGTACTTGTACTCATATGCCATAACGTCTATAGCAGCGAGTTGTCTTGAGCATTGTTACAGAGACCTGCCGTCTATATTCAGCAAGTTTCAACAAAGTCCGGAATACCGCATCCCATAATGGCATATCTTGGTCTCTTGATGTACTACATACATTCCATTTCGGATAGTCAAGCGAACAAGAATACTAAATTTTAGAGTTCTATAGTCTTCTGTGCAAGAATGCAGAACACTAAGCTCTAAATATAAGTAGTACGTTAGTGCAAGATAAGTGTGCTTTTTAGTATTAGAAGACAGTTTTTAATTGCGACTTTATTCTCGCGTTAGTGTAGATCCCTAGATATGTAGCATTGTAACAGTCTCTTAATCATGCACTCATTGAAGAAGACTGGAGCAATGATTGCGGTGGTACAGGAGGCTGGAAGTGAAGATCTGGACTACATATACATGATTGGTTTGGACCTAGACCTCTGTAGTGCCTTTTAATCGCTGTTGTGGAGATCCGTGGCTTGGTTCTCTTCGTCGCTTCGAACATTCCTCCTTCTTGTTGATCCGCGGGCTGCTGGGTCGAAACGTGTAGGCGTCACGATCAAGCTGCGGTAGGTTTCATCGCATCTTAAGAGACAATAAGTTCATACCGAGTTCGCATGCAAGTCACGGTACACTAATTCTGACAGTGTCGTACAGAGCTCAGGGTACCGTAAGCTAAACGTAGACGGCCCTAGGCCACCCAATATTACTTAAGCTCAGGCATACAATGCAGTATTACCCGCTCCCGTTAGTGGGTGGCCCAGATCAGCACGATGTCTAAATTTAGCTGCATGCTGTAATTCAGATAGGTTTTCTCTATTCGTACATAGGTACTATGGCCTCAACCTTACCTGGATACCCTTTGTACGCAACAACATTAGAAAGTTCAACACCTGTATACACCGCTTCGATATTGACATAGCACGCCGGTTCCTTTGACGGTCACTCGCCGTCAATTACTGCGACGAGGTTTCCAACCACGCTTCCGCGGGCGTTAGCACAGTCAGACCTATACCACAAAAGAGATGCTTATGACGGAGAAGCTTTCGTGACGTAACTGGAACTTGCGATAAGACGAATGAAGTCTTTTTAGGAATAGAAAGCGTCCAAAATGGTAGGCAAAAAGTAGATCGCGAAAGACCAATGCACTATGTAAGAAGGATTAAGGCGATGTCAAACTTGCAAGCGCGGGGCGATGATGTCTTAGTATTCCTACAGTGGGTTCAGCACCGGACATTGATCCTGAATGGACTTGTACCATGACAGGATCATCACGTTAATCATTATTGAGGCCGTGATACGAGCTCCGCTCAGTCCGACATAAATACCGTCCTCTCACACTCCTCGACATACCATCTAAACATCATCTCATTACCATCGTTGCTGAGCTACCTGATCACAACGCCTTTATTCAAACCACCCAGCTTTAAATATCTATCTCCCTCAATCATGCTTTCATCTACCTCGATACAGGCAGCGCTACTCGCATGCCTTGCGGCTACCACGCTTGCCGTGCCCACTAGGTAAGTTGTTTTCGAACAAAAGAAAGACACTCCTAGTCCCAGCAACTGACCGAGCTCCTGTAGTCTTGCCAATTCGGGCCCTACTGTTGCTGACCCTTTGGTAAAGCGAGACAGCTGGTGTATATCTTGGTACGAAGACGTTGGCTGTACGAGTCCCCTCGGCACGCAATGTGGCGGGGAGAACAGTGAGCCTCAGCCGTGCACTACTATCGGGTTCAATGACGAAACGACGGTAAAATCAATTGATTGGCAGCCAGTTCCAGGATCATTCCTGGCTTTAAGCGAAGGAGATCAATGCGCTTCGAGTTTTCCCCTGCAGTTGTTCTCTGATCAAGACAATGGATGCCAGGCCATTTTGTATGACATGAAGTACTTTTCGGTTAGCAAAAATTAGATAAGAACTACTAAAGTACCTAGCATGAAGTAGTTAGAGATTGAGCCTCTACTCAATCTCGGGTATCGATAGATTGTGTTCAACCACAGATTCTACCATACGGAATGCAATTTAACCTGTATCTGTACTTATACATTCTTCGTACAACAGAAGCAGAGCTACATATGATCAAGACATCAGTTTCATGGTTTTTGGGCGTGCTGATCATGTCAGGAGAAGAGCGCTTTTAACGACCATTACAGATGATGTTCTTGGCGGCGTTCGGCAACTCACTTCGCTTCGATGTAACATAAGGCTACTGTAGAGCATGCTCTACCCTCAGTTTTGAGTTAGTCACGACCTACCTGGATATATACACTACTACGCGTTATGTCGCTATTCTAGGTCAACTTGGGGCCGGCGCTGTGAAGTTTGACACCGGCTGTGATGCGGATCGGGCAGATTCCGTAGTCTCGGTCTCTAAATGCACTACATAAAATCACTTTCTGATGTCAAGCGGACGAGAGAACTGACTTCAAGTGTACCATAGTCTTGTGTTTAAAAACATAAAACATTAAACTCTGAACGCAAGCAACACATTAGGGTAAGGTTAAGGCACTTTTGTCTTAGAGAAAAGTGTTTGAAGTGCAACTTTGTACTTACATAAGAATAGATATCTAGATTTTTGGCACTGCTGGATGCTTTGTGGTAAATCAATAGGTATAGTTCTAATGTTTCGATATGTATTTCGCGTGGCCTCTAGAATCGTGTTCTCAGATTAACCTGCGTTCAGATTATCGTGATCGCACCTCGTTTGATTCGATTCCTGTAATTCCAAACAGGAGCATTGAACCATCCAACACGTTCGTAAACAAGCGTCGTAGAAGAACTATCGGCTAACGGCCTGAGAATAAGCCCCCAAGTGGATGTTAGATGCTTGTGAACATGTTCCCAATGGGAGACGGTCGGAATGTATTGAGCAATTCCCATGTAGATATCATTCTTGTCCTGCCCTTGTTCACTATCCATACCAACCCCATCGAGTTTTCCGAGACCGAGTTGTTTTCTTCTAGCAAGAAATGGAATGGCCAGGCCGAATGCTCCCTCCAAGACCAAGGCGCCGCCAGTGACGCTCGAGAAGCGCGCAGTTGGCGAAACAGGTGTCACAGTACAAGATATTACTTTGACGATAGGCGTATACCACTCACAAAGATCAGTCTGCAGTTTCAAGAATAGTCGGCGCGTAACGAGCGTAGTCCGTGTGATGGTGAGACGGGACCCTGTTTTGCTAGCATCGTTGTTGCCGCCGACCATTTGATCGACGCGCACAGACGCGTCATTGGCCGTGCTAGGCATCTGCGGCCAACATGCCTTTGGACCGTCACACTAACTTCCCACAATGATATAGTGTCTCTACACCATGCTGAGATTTGGTCAACGCGCATGTACTCGCTTCAAATTTCCCTCTCACACCTCCCTAATTTCGCGCTTTCAGAGTACAAAAACGAATGCTAGCGAGCTCCTCGAGGAGGAGCGTCTTCCGTGGTATAGCCATGATCAGTTTTATCCAGCACGACCTGGTGAGATTCTCGATTCTAGCTTTAAAATTATAGGAAAACTCGGTTACGGTGCATACTCCACGGTCTGGCTGTGTCGGGATATCCGGTATGTTTGGCATTCTTTACCCCCACCCACTCTTCAAAGTCTGATCATCCATGTACAGAGAACGAGACGCTGGCTTCGTCGCTGTCAAGATTTGTACCCGAGATGCCGAAGAGACCCCACAGCTCAATCGAGAGCTAGATTTTTACAAGCATGTCAGTTCTATGCAATCACAGCATCGCGGTCAAGCATACATCCGCGGACTGTATGGCGAATTTGAGCTCGACGGTCCGACTGGCAAACATTTGTGCTTTGTTAATCCACCCATGCACATGACTATTCGACAGCTCCAGTATTATAACCCAGCACACAGACTCGACGTTCCGCTTCTGAAGTGCACGCTAGTCAATCTGCTGAAGACGCTGTCGTTCTTACACGACGAGGCTAAGGTCGTACATACAGGTGCGGCAAGATGATGCAACATGATGGAATCAACTGACAAGTTAGACATCAATCCTGGAAATATCATGCTGACTGTGGACGATGACATTATCCTGGAAAACTTCGAGAAAGCTGAAGTAGAGAACCCGTCACCGTTCAAAGTGATTGACGAGACACGCACCATTTACAGTTCCCGTGAGCTTCCTCATCCTGCGGGTGGTCTTTGGGGCCAACCAGTCCTCTGTGACTTTGGAGAAGCGCGGATAGGAGATTCCCACTCCGGCTTAATCCAGCCTGAGCTGTACCGTGCACCAGAGATAATTTTCGAGATGGAGTGGGGCTCTAAGGTGGACATTTGGAGTGTCGCCACGTTGGTAAATATTGGATACTATTATAAGGAAGTCCCAATGACTTACTGTTCATTAGGTGTGGGACTTGTTTGAAGATGAGCATCTATTCGACGCCCATGATAACGAGGGCAACCCATCAGAGACACATCATGTTTCCGAAATGGTTGCATACCTTGGAATGCCTCCGCTCGAATACACGCAAAGCAATCATATGACAAAGAAGGTCTTCGACAAGCAAGGTCAGTCATAGAGATCGTTCCGACATAGACTCTGCTAAGTTCAATAGGACACTGGACTGGTGGCTCCAAGGGTGTGACTATCCCTAAGATCTCACTCGAGGAACGAGTCTCGGTGCTTAAAGGGAAGGAAAAGGAATTGTTTCTCGATTTCATACGCTCGATGCTCAGATGGCGGCCGGAAGACAGAAAATCGGCGACTGAACTCCTGAAGCACCCATGGATGGCCGATACTATGTAGTTACGACGACGATCAAGCAACCATTGCACTACTAAGTCATCCTCGCGGAGTCTTTGTATTAGTTATATGTTTAGGATTGATTCACAAAAACATATGCTTCTTCACTTCACTCCCGGGCATCTTATATCATCATCGCCGACCTAGCAATTAATCTGGCCGACTTTAGCATCCGCACATGATATTGACGGCTTGGACCTCATTCGTTTTGCTCCCGACTGTCGGCCAATTCAATCTGCGCAAAAACTCCTTCTGTCGTTAAGTAGTACGTGTCCGGAGCTTAGATATCGTGGTCATGAATATCGGCGTGAAGTCTGCCTTACAGTAATAGAGTTATAATTCTTAAAATAGGTAACTAAAGACAAACTTTAGTTAATTAAACCTAACTTAGAACTGCAAGATTCAATAGATAGCGAGGGTAAACTAATTTTTAGTGTCCTATAGTCGTATATGCAAGAAATGGAGGAATTTGGTATTATCAACTGCATAATGCACACCACAGTGGCAGGCAGCAACAAACATCAGGGCGTGTGTCGGTACTGTGATGTCGGTACACTAGCACAAGGTATTATCTGTGTGGAGTCTTCCTTCATAAATACTGTTCGGGAGACACCTGTAGTATATCACTTTCAATAACAGTTGACGTGGTGAGCCGTGGGTGAGATATGAAGTAAGGGTCCAGGACAGATAAGGCAGCAAGACGAAAGTAGGGGAATGTTTGCAGTTTTGAGATTAGCTCTCAAGCATGAAGTGGAGTATATTGACTGGTAGTACTTATCACTGACCATGATCTGAGCGCTGATGCATACTAGTCTTATGGCGATGCTTATCTGGCGGGTGCTTGGCGATGCTTGTTTGCCTTGGGTGGTGATGCGTGTGCGCGCATTACACTCTCTTGACGGGATGACTATACGTGGCGGTTGGTCCTTGTCGCTAAAGAATGTTGCTGATGCATCTGTTGCTGGGTAGCTGCTTGATCAGGTGTGCTCCGGTTAAGTCTAGACGATGCTTTGCGCTCCAGCTAATAGTCGACAGAGATTGTTTTATGGTGGGGCTATTAGGTTATTGTGACAGCGATTTGTCAGTTCTATGAGAACTAATTCGTCCACTCTTCGATATGATGTATTCCTTGAAAGTGAGATGTGAGGGTACGATGAAGGGATTGCTTTTGCAAGGTTACAAGGTCCTTTGGTGCTGATCGGGTGTGGTGCCGGATCAGCGACGGCGCCAAGTTCTTGGTATTGTGCGAATACTACACTCCAGTTGAGCCGCAAACATGCAAAGGGTCGCGTGCAGCCATCTGGGCTGATAGAATTAACACCAGACATGTTCTTCTTTAAGAACTGGCGTTGGTCGATTGCGGGGTTCAGGGAAAGGGTACACCAGGACTAGCCACCAAATCAGCTAGCTCATGGGGGAGGAGATCCGCACCTTTCCGGACGCAGCATGACCCCACTATTAGGCCGCGTGCTTTGAGCCAATACTTACCGATTAGCACGTCATTTTTCGCCTTAAGTCTGGGTCGTCGTCGCGCCGCGCTCGCTCTTTCGCAAACCCAAAGACTACGCGACATTCCGAGCGACAAACCGAACAATACATGGAGTCGCCGGAAACGCCCGCCGCGCCTGAGACTGCTGCTAAGAAGCGCAGAAGACCAGTCAATGGTATGCGATATGGCCCCTCGAAATGGCGACAGGTGTGCTAACAGTATTCGTACAGCCTGCGCTACTTGCCGTGCGAGAAAGGTAACGCTTCATTCTTTCTTGAGAAATTCTGTTGGATTTTTGGTTTCCAGGATACGACAAAGCAAACTTTACGAAAACACCAGTGCATTGTCATGGTGGTTGAATTACCGGCGTTGCGGTCTTCGGATACTCGGGAACCAAAGAAGGCAGGGTCCACAGAGCTGACGATCTCCAGGTCAAGTGCGATGAGCGACCGAATGGCTGCGTGAATTGTGAACGACTCCAGCTAGACTGCGTGCAGAATGGCGGGGTTTCAGCTGCTGCGAAGAGACCAAGTACATCGTACGAACCGGTCGTAGGAATCAAGCGGAAACGGACATTCCGATCTTGTATCCCTTGTCGAGACTCCAAAGTCAAATGTTCTGGCGAACGACCAAATTGCACGAGATGTCAACAGCGCCGAACTTCATGTGTTTACGATGCTGAGCAAGTCGAGCCAGCTTGGGTGCAGAGCATCGCGACCCCAGCTTCAGAAACGCATACCGATTCGATGATGATACCTCCTCATACCCCCCAAGATTCTCGAGCACCTTCCAGGGGATACGGTCCGCTATCTAACAGTGAGCCTGTTGTACCAGGGTGTCCACCAGGTCTGCTATGGTATGCTTGACGAAGCCACCCAATTATATTGAACTGACGAAGACATATAGGTTATTTTCACCACAGCTACCACCGAGAATCAAGCTTCATGCGTTGTTAGATGCGTACTTCAACAACGTTCACCCCATTCGCGTTTTCGCGTTCGAGCACAAGCCGTCATTCATTCGGATGCTAGATGAAGGTCAGCTCGTGGATGCGTCCGATCAAGCCCTCCTACACATTATGTGTGCGTTAGGTGCTCGGTTCTACGCACTCGACTACAGTGAGTCGTTCTCGCCCTTGACAAAAGATCTGATCCAGTCAGCGGGAAGCCAGTGGGCGAAGTCTGCGGAGGAGATGTTCTTCGCTGATTACAGCACCATCTCCATCACAAAGCTCAAGGTCTTGGTCTTACTTCATGACCAAGAAGCCCGTAATGGCAACTATGCGGGCTCTTTCCTTCTTACTGGCCTTGTCATACGCATGGCGCACGCTCTGCAACTCAATAATGAGGTATCACCAGACGTCCTTTGTAAGGAGTTAGGAGGAAGTCCAAACGAAGTATCTGTAAGGGAGTCTCGTAGAAGGCTCATGTGGGCGTGTTATATGATCGATGTCTGGGCTGGTAGTGGTGTCGACCACCTCACTATACTCAATGAAAGAGACCTCAAGATCCAGCTTCCTTGCAACGAGCGTCAATTCTCACTACAAATACCGTGTGTCACGGAGCGGCTTGAGAGAGGTACACTACTGGAATTCATGCCTCCAGAGGACATACCAGAGAAACCGGCGGACAACCTGGGTATGGCTGCGTACTATGTACGTATCGTGAGCATTTGGCGGCGGGTCCTACGGTGAGCGGGAAAAGTGTTCCTTCCGGCCTTTTACGCTAACCTGCGACAGATTCGTAAAGCACATGGACGAAGAGCAACCGCCTTGGCTCCCTGGGTCCGGATTTGCCGTTCTCATCGAGGACATACAATCATGGAAGCAAAGTCTGCCGTCCTGGTTAGACTTTTCCGCCGACAACATCTACATCCGACGTGAAACCCATCAGCTAGGTGCACTCCTCCTCATTCACTGCATGTATCATCACGTTATGTGCGACGTGCATCGGATTGCTCTCCCTGATCTGTTTAAGAACCAAGAGCCATTCGTTTTCCCCACTGATCGGCAGGCATTCGTCAGTCATCTACAAGATGTCTGCTTTGAGCATGCGCAGCGTATGTCGGTGTTGGTCTCACATATACTGCAGCACGGCGTCAAACACTTCGCAGACTCTATTCTACCATCGTTCGTCTACAACAGCAGTCGCATCATGCTCTACTATATCGCTCGGATCTTGGATGTATCGAAGCCCGATGCCGGAACTGTTATTGGTCGTACAGTCGAGCTAGTGCAGTACAATAACCAGGCGCTGCGGGAAATGGCGTTCATGTATCCGCTTGCTGAATCGTTATGTATCACATCCGAGCGCTGGTTAGAGACCGTACGCGACAGTCTGGCTCGTGGCCACTCTGCTGACTACATCGCGCCTCAGGATCCGTCCGAGAACGAAGCGCGACGCATTGTCGGCGCTCCCGCACCAACGGCAGGTACTCCTAGGCAACGAAACGCGGCCCTCTCGGTAATTCCTCCAGTTGAAGAGATACTTTCGGCAACTTCACCTTCAACGCTCAGGACAGCCACTACCCGTTATCCCTTTTCGGCACCGACTACTGACCAGGGTTCATCTGTAGTCACTTCAGGTCAGGTTATGACTTCAGCGACTGAGAACGCGGTAGGGACTGTATACTCCTCCCCCAATGCGCCCACTGCTTTTGAGCAGCCCATGTTCAACCTCGACGACTTACAGAATTTCTTTGGGTGGGAAGCAAGTGATGATGAGAATGCACAGTCGACCGGATTTGAGGGATTTGGTCCTCTAGGTTGGGCAAATAATTTCTCTATTATGTGAGTGAAAACCTCGAGGCGAACTTGCTAGGCGCTTGTACGTAGCTCTTGCCTGGCTTCTCACTTCCTAGGCTGGATAAGGTTTGCCTTGGGCCTCGACCTATAATTAGTTTGCTTTCTCGTCTAGGTCAATACCAACTTCTCTTACGCTGGCCTTTTCTTCGAATCAGTTCGCATTGATGCACATGACGTTGTCAATGAAGGCCTCACCCCCCCTTTCTTTGAGATTGATCAGGCCATAAGAGAATTGCTTGAAGCAGCAACTCACCTCAAGTTTATTCTCACTCTTTGTACCGGCTCACAATCCTTTTAAATCGAAGTGAAAGCTTTATTGAACTGATCAAATAGAAAAATAACATTCCTTGCAATTAGGATAGTGCGAGGCTCTACGGATCCACATCCCATTCTTCAACAAATATGTCATCAGCTGTGGACTGATCCCAGTCGAAATCTAACGTGTCCGCGCGTTTTGGCGAATCGTCAACAACGTCTTCATGTTGCGCACTGGTTGCAAACATATTCAAGCTCGTCCAATATGTAAACCTCTTTCCTCCATCTTCTGATATTGCTTCGATCATAGTAACTTGCTTGAGCCGTTGTAAGGTCGGAAACTCAGCGTGGAACCAAAGGCCATTCTGGTTGACGTCGTTCACCGTCGCGGCGTCGAGCCCAATGCTTTTGTCCATGACAGTCGCGAAGACATGGCACATTGAAGCAAAGGCTTTCGACATGTGGGAGTAATATTGCGTTTGCTTCTTCTTGTCTTGCATGATGCATCGTAGGGGGTTGGTGTTCGTTATTCTTTTGCTATAGTACTGCTTGGGCCAGACATCCTGTATCCAGTCAGAAAGAATCCTGTACGCATAGTAAGTACACAAGTACCCATATTGTTGTCAAAGGCGGCCCCTCTTCTTCAGGTCTCGACTTCGCGTAGCGGCGCGCTGCCCTGCTTAAGCCGCGTGTGTAAAAGAGGCATGACATTGGCTCAGGTCGCTCTATCGCATTCTCGATGAACCATTCGACAGTATATTTTGAGGGGAGGTCGCATTCGGTTCTACCCCTGGCCTCCAGTTTGTTTCGGCGGCATGATGGTGTGTCGCATCGCTCCTCTCTTTCCACCGGAACAGCTTCAGTAACAAGAAGAAGATGGCAGAGCGTTACGAAGAGGTCGATGAGCTTCATGGCGAAAGTGGAGCGTGCAGCAGTCGTTTCGACGGGAGGTTCTCCATGCGATAAGCCAAGTGGGGCTGTCGAATCTTTATCTCCAACATGGGCGTAAGGCCCCCAAAATGGCTGTGACAGAGGCTGTGTTTGAAACGGATAGTGGTGCGGAGATCCTCATCTTGGCGTCAACGGTCAGCGTCAACAAAGCTTTGTACCATTACGTGCAAGCATGGATATGTGTCGCGCCTCAGGCGTTCCAACGGCTATTCTTCGTGTCCGTGGTGCTTCACTAGGCGCGTTCACTGCACGTATTGTCGCGGTGGTCAGAGCACACGCGCACATCGTTCCCAGCTATGAAATGTGCCAAGAGCATCATCTCACCGACGAACGGCTAATTCGGACATAACACTGCAAACTGGTGGCAAACCGAGAAATGGAGTTGGGAGTTGGGAGTGATTTACTGTGTACACAGCCCTGCACAGGCATGATGGCCTTGGGAAACTCCAGCCCCGCAGTCAGACTAGTCCTAACCAGGCATTAGACACGCTCCGCTTATCAGGCCACCAATCAATTCATTCGACGCTCTCCCGCAATGTCTAAGTTTAGCGCCAGGGTTGTGGCCTCATCTTAGTACGATGGATGAAGAAAACATGACTTCAATGCGTTCCTCCGTGCAAGCAGAAAAAGGCCAGATGAAAAAAGCGACCGCGATTGCTAGGGGAAAGCGCGACCGTCGCATAGCCTAATGGTCTATGTTGAGTGGCCCATACTATTCGGCGAACATGTTTTAGGAATACACAACTCTCGTTGCCGTGTGGTGAACTACTACACGAGCATTGCGACAGATACAACCATAACACTATATTCAACCACTCTAGATCACAATAGGTTCTTCTCATCTAAAACATCCCAAACACTACTGACCACGGCGTTTCCTGAAATGCATCTTTGCACTACCGAATGAGTAGTCCTTTGCTTGCTTCTCCCCAATCCAGTGTCCTGCTATTCTTCGACGACGAGTTCTATCCCGTAGAGACAGACCTGCCATATCGTCGAGCTCATTCTCACTAAATTTCCATGGTTGGCCTGCCACGGCTACAGCTGTCCATTCATGCTGTGGGGCGTGTCCGGTCAGCTCAATTCCGAGTTCCGTCGCTCGCGCATAGTCTCCAGGATGAAACCCGTGCCTCTCTTTGGTACTACAAGCATCCCAATAGACACTGACAGCGCGTAGCTTTGGAAGATGTGTGGCAAGATCAGTGGCCGGATCATGTATCATCTTTCGCACATAGCCCGTTGAGACCCGTTCGGAGTGGACGATCGTCGGCGATCTCAACGATCTTGGAAAAGATGAGTATACCAGGCCATTGGTACGTACGATACAATCCATCGGTAGCGCGACTTCAGGGAGTATCAACGTCTGTAAGTTGTCGAAACTGAGGAATCTCGGTGGGAGCCGCACCATTCTGCGGTACGCAATACCATGCCATGAGAATGGTAACTCCAGCTCGGTAAGCCTCGAGTAGCTCTTATGGAACACTTGAGCCAGATATTTGTGTTCCTTCAATAGCCGCGTCGAAGGATCGCCACTCCAATGTATTCTGTCATCAACCTTTGGGCTAATTGGTCCTTGCCATGGATCTGCATCCCTGAAGACCATCGGAAAATAAAATGTGTGGCTACCGCCGAGCAGTAGCGCTTTAAGGTTTGGTAGTATCAGCAGGAGCAAGGCGAGAAATGCGTTGTTGTGACCTGCTTGTAGCGCGTTTTTCCATACCCATTTATTGTTATTGCTAACGCCGTCAGCCTCTCTAATAGCCTTAAGACAGTCCGTTCGGAAGGAGGTATCGGTCTCGATGCTGAATTCTCTGGCCGGCATCTTCGAGAAGTCTCGTCCATCTTCACGTGTTATCTCTCCAGTGTAAAGCAAGTGCTGAATAAGGCGTTCACGTTGGTTGCTCCTAGGCATCCGTATGCACCCATCATTATCGCCAACATAGTGCTCCCAAGAAGCTTCATGACAGGGGTAGTTCGTGATCTCGAGAGACTCGATCTTATCGGCCCACTGTGCGACTGGAAACTCTCGGAGCGTTCGAAACAAGGCATGTACGTTCGGAAGCGGAACGCAGAGCGCCTTTTGCTCCTGCAAAATACTTCGCACAACCCTGGGAAAGCAAGTATTCACGATGGCGAGAGGTAACAAATTCCAGTAGGCGCATTGGTTGAAGCGAGGTTTGAGTAAAAGATATTTAGCTATCAGAAGAAGTAGTTCGTCGGGTAGGTTAAGAATACTGCCGTTCGGTGTGCTGTTGGCAAGAGGAAGGGACATGACTGGCAGTTCAGATGATCCAGTCGCGTTACAAAGCTAGTATGGCTAGATAAGAATCGTTTATGATAAGTTTAGTAGTATATGATATAAGAAGGTAGTCTGTAGCTTGAGAAGCGTAGGGTCAAATGGTCGGATCGTGCCTAAATAAGGAAGGACAGTGAATGTTTACACATACATCGCTCAGCAAACGTGCGTTGTTTGCCTTTTGATAATGTGGATCTCGAGTAGATCAAGTAATTTAGATATTCACATGGTTGTTTTCAACAATTGACCAAAGTCGTGGTAAGGCAGCCACAGATTTGGGACTGGACAAGTGTTTGAGGATGAAACCAAGAAAGCAAAGGCGAGGTTATACTCGGGTAGGGCTATCGAGGCGTGTGGCCAATTGACTAAATGGAGTTGTAGCAACTGCCTTCCGCTCTTGTTATACCAAACGAGTGGAACCATCAGCGCCATATACATTTGACATGGCACGAATTTTGGCGACAGAAAACTTGTGGGCAATGTCCGGTATGTCGCTTCCATCGATCATGATGCTATCTTCCGGGCAGCGTTGGTCATAGATAGTCATTTCGATGGCATCATTGGGTATACTAAGAGTATTGCAACGGTGACGATATCCGGGATTTGAGCGAGCCTTCGTTACGATAAATGACGGGAGAGAAGAAGGGCCCGAGGGTGTATAGTGGGGATTATAACTAGAAGAATCTATCAGTAGAGATAAAGCACGGTAGAGACAATGAGCCTACTGGACGAGTTCGATTTTGATGCACTTCTGAGATGCTCTTATAATATACCAGCAGACTGGTCGAACTGCCCATGCGAACCTATACTGTACACTGTGGCCGGTAAATAACTGAAGTATTCCAATGGCAATATGCAAGATTCGTTTCCAGGGTGAAATTTGGTTGTGACAACTCAGTAGGCAACCTTGGTATAGCTCGTAACCCGGATTGCGGCGTAGCGATTAAATTCCACGACAAGTCTCTACATGTTTCAACTAGAGATCCCTTGTGTGAAGTATTTGATGGATCTTCTTCCTCAAAAGCCGGTATCGCTGCCGCAAGGGTATTGGCACGCCATGCCCCAGCATGTACGGCATCGGACCGTTCGATGTTTGATTTGATTCTGCGTGCAGCCCTACTTTGGAAGCACGTTGGAGAAAAGGAGTTGTTAATTCGGGCCGACTCGAGTGTTGAGGTGATCGTTCCCTAACGGTTTTCTCCGCAGGTCAAAGTACCCGTCGATGCAAATGACGGTCTGCAGACACATAACTGCCAAATTCCATCGCTCCGACTGATACAGTGCCGATGCAATTTACGTACATGAGCGTGCGATAGAACGCGACAGAATGAATGTATGTTTCACAGTCGCTATGAAGATAAGAACGCGTCCAGCGAAGAGATGCGTATAGCTCGACACCGATGTATCGTAGCCTTGGAGATGGATGTGGAGAAGGCACGTGGTGTGCGGACGCGTCGGAAATTAACCAGAGGCTTGATTTGTTCTAACAGCGTCAATCCTCCACCAGTTCGGTAAAGCTAGGATAACGGCTGCCATCAGTTCAGGACAGAGAACGCCAAGACCATGCGTCATCGTGGCAGGTCTGGCGCGCGTCGTCATTCGAAGCAAGCACGCTAAGCTTCATCAGCCCACGCTATGTTTCTTTCGACTTCGGGCCAAGCCAGGGTCCAACGTGCCGCCGCGTTGGCTTTCGACATTGGGATTGATTATTACACCACCCAGCAGTCCTTGACTCAGGGGTACACATGGTGTACTGGCAGTTGCCAAAGGTACCCGGGTCATCGAGGTCGCTTCATTGCAGCTTGCTCGTACAGTAACAGACACTCACGGCCCGATGAGCAACGCGGAAAAGGAGTGCTGCTGACCGTGCCCCACAGACAACTGACAAGAAACGAAGACCCGCGCAGAGATTGACCAATGCATCAAGGCCTTCTGCGCGATCGTCGGCTGTACCTGGATTCCTCGTGGCTAATGCAAACTAATCAGGCACTGTTGAAGATATCCACGGGAATCCACTTGGAAACCGCGAGTCCCGCGCTCAGGCACCGCTGTCTCTGATGCCGATCCCAATCGTAAACAACAGAATAGCCTGGAACGGTGAGCTCAAACTGAAAGCTCTGTATAGCCACAAGAAGACTTAGAGATTGTTTTCCACCATCGAAGCTTCGTCCTACTTGATGCACCTGGGTAATATCTCTCAGCCCATGTCCTTTCACAAAAAGAAGAAAAGAGTTAGACCGGCTCAGGAACACTCTTCAAGCACACAAGATGGTATCCGTGCCAGGCATCAAGATACGGTGAGGTTATCCTCATTACTCCAGCTGAATTCATCCAAACCTGGCATTGTATCTGTGCTGGCAGATCCACCTTCAAGGGACTACAACTACCGATCTGCACCAGAGATGCCGCTTTCCAATGACTGAGCGCATGGGCCATAACGGTAGATCGACTACACAAGACCTATAACCAGACTTCGCGCTGTTGATCACTATCCTACTGGTCTTCTCAATGCAGCCAACGGCCATTTACCGGACATTACTACACTGCCACAAGTGTACATCGAGTGGCGTCAGGAGAGAGGTAATGGAACGATGAGTATATAAGTACTGTCGGTGTTACCAAGGAAAGAGACATCATCCATCCAGAGCCTCAGCCTCATCCAACTCTTACGACACTCGTTTTACATACCAACTAATATACACTCTTTCCGAGAACTTTTAATTCTTTCAAGATGCGTTTCAACTACTTCCTCGCCGCTGCCGCTGTTGCGAACGCCGCCGTTATTCCCCAAATCCCCCAGACCAAGGACACGGTCAAGGATGTCACCTCTGGTGTCAAGTCAACCGTCGACGGCGTCACTCTCCCCAAGGTCAACGCCCACGTAGGCCGTCGTGCCCAAGCAAACGTCGGCGCTAAGGTTGCTGGTGTTGAGCCCAAGGTCGCTGTCGGTCTAGGACGACGAGTAAACACAGGCGCCAAGGTCAACCTCGAGGGCGTCACATACGACAACGTTAACGTCACCGTTGACAAGGGCATCAACCCCAAGGTCGGTGCCAGCGTAGGCCGCCGCGCTGATGCCAACGTTGATGCTAAGGTCAACGCTTTGGGTCCCTTCACTGCTGATGCTGCTGCCGGCGTCTCTCTCAACAAGCGTCTCGACGCAGAACTTGAGGCAGCAATCGACGCTAAGCTCGAGGCTCTCGGTGTCTCTGCCGATGCCTCCGTCGAGGTCAAGCTCCAGGCTCTTGGTCTCTCCGTCGATGCCTCAGTTGAGGCCAAGCTTAACGCTCTCGGTCTTTCTGTCGATGCCGATGTTGATGCTAAGGTCAACGCACGCCAAACGATCCCTAACGTCAACGTCCCCAAGGTCGACGGCCTTGTTGGCGGTGTCACCTCCGGTGCCACCAACGGTGTCAAGTCCACTGTCGACGTAAGTTTCATCCATCTCACTCATCTCACCCCTCTAACAATTCTGACAGGATGTCAAGGACATTGATGTCGATGCTAAGGTCGACCTCGACAGGCGCCAGCTCCCCAGTGTTGATGGCCTCGTTGGTAACGTCAAGGATGGTGTCAACGGCATCAAGGACGGTGTTACCTCTACTGTCAACGATGTCAAAAACATCGATGCTCACGCCGATGCTCTGGACAAGTCTGTTGATGCTGCTCTGACCAGGCGCCAGCTCCCTGACGTCAACGGTGTCGTTGGCGGTCTTGAGGGTGCCGTTCCTGGCCTCAAGTCTGTCGAGGATGCCGCTACCCCTATTGTCGACGGTGTCAGGGACAACGTCGTTGGTGGTGTTACCGGTGTTGTCTCCCCTATCGTCAACGACGTCAAGGACGGTGTCACCTCTGCTGTCACTCCCATTGTCAACGGCGTCACTGGTGCTGTTGACCCTATTGTCAAGCCCGTCAAGGACGCTGCTACTGGCGCCGTTAAGGGTGTCGAGGGTGCCGTCGCCCCTGTTGTCAGCAACGTTCAGGGTGCTGTTGACCCCGTTGTTAACGGCGCTAAGGGTGCCGTTGAGCCTGCCGTCAAGAACGTCACTGACGGTGCTCTCCCTGTTGTCAACAACCTCAAGGATGGCGTCACCTCTGGTGTCGGCTCTACCGGCCTCTAAACAACAATGACGACCATGCCACGCGATCTTGCCAGCGTCCATAGTTAGACTATTACCTGTATATCTTAATCTATATTATACCCTCATCGAAATACTACATTATATTGCTACTATAAAGCTGCTCCTCGTGTGTGTCTGACGATGCATTGCCTTCTCCCACTGTCCGTTTGATGGCCTGTTCCAATTCGATGCATGGTGTTGTGCCATAACTAAAGTCTGCGTACTTGATCTATGTCCGACAGGCTACTTACAATTTCTGCGTCGCTCACATTCTATGAGAAGAACGAGCTCTTAACTAACTTATCGCAAGTGAAGGTGAGTCGGTGAAGGTGAGATAGCGTACCACAGCGTATCACGTAGTTTTAGCTCGGCGAAAAGTGAGAGATCCTTGGGGTCGTCTTAGTAGACATCAATATCAAACCCACTCGCTTTTGACCTTTCTTCCTGACTTTGACTCCATCTTCTTCTTCGACAGCAGTATCTCTATCCTAAGATTTGGCGGTATGGATTCCTCGAGTAATACACACAAGCGGCCGAGGTTCGACTTTGAGAAGTGAGTCACAACGAATGTTGAAGGAAAACATACTAAAGCTCCCGCTTCTAGGTACTCAAACTCCAAAGTGTTGTCTGATGTCACGATCCGCTACGGAGCTTCGGGCGAGTTTAAGTTCGAAGCTCATAGACTGCTGCTGAGCGCACAGTCTCGTTGGTTCGAGGCAGCTTTTACCGGAGGATTTGCAGTAAGTCCCGCATCCCATCTTTCAGTATATACGTTTGATGAAGTACACAGGAGAGCCATGCCAGAGAGATCATTTTGATTGGCGATGATCCCGATGCTCTCAAAACTATGCTCGGCTTCGTATACGTTCCACAGATATGCCGACCGGCGGAGTTGCTACATGGCGCGACCGACACGATCAATCACTTCCTCGGGCTTTATCGTGTGGGCGACAAGTACCAATTTCCCGCTTTCTTGGTCCCTGTTGCCTCAAAGCTCAAGAGGCAAATGCGTCTGTGGTTGGGCAGGTCCCGTGGACCACTCGGCAAAGACTGTGTTGCGCAGTCCGAATTCTGCGGCTTCATCAGAGATATCTATGAACTCGTCGGTTTCGAACATCAACCCAGCCATCCGTTGGTACAGATCTTACTGGGAATAGCAACAGAACGAGGCTTGGCAAGCGTTCTGAACAACATCGAAGGTAACCAACCTCTGATAGTTATGGCGTCAAAGAAAGTTGCAGAGTATGGACGAGACATATTTCTTCACTTGATGGACAAGACTGGGGTCTCGAAAGCAAATGATAATGGCAAGGTTGTCACGACTGAGCTGTGCATCGGAGTCGTGCTCGAATGTCCGCCTTGTAGCGATATCTCGTGGAAGGTGATCTGGGACGATGAAGAAAGCCTGGACGAGGAGGGGGAGTGCACCATCTGCGGACTAGGTCTCCAGTACTGGAAGAAAGGTGATGAATAATGCGCAGACTCAGTTGCATCTAGATAGTTTTGCCGCCACTACGCCAGAGAGAGAAACTAGATATCTCATTTGAGCAGAGTACTCCTTCCTACTACAACAAAGCGTATCAGGGCTATATAGACATATATAGAGAATCCAGAAGTCTAAAATACTATTAATCCTTATAGTCTCTTATTAGGAGCCAATGTAAGCTGCAAAGTAGAGCTTACGTTCTCTACCTGTTCGGGTTTTCTCTTGTATAGGGTGCTGCTGTTCTTGTGAGGTACAGATGGCATCATGTAGCTAAGCCCATTTGAGCAAGCCTCGGTAGTGGAGTCTCCGACGCTAGGTCAACCCTGAGATTTGGCTGCCCGTTTCAACATTTCCCCTCGAATCGCGATCAATGAACTTGCGATTCCACCAGCATACCATTTTCACGACGTTACGACCCCTTGACGAACATTTCGTATCCTCCGCTCTCTTTTCTGCCTTGTTGAACTGCTAGAGCTGCTCCTGCTGGTTCCGATATAGCTCGGAACTGCCTGCGATATCCCAATAACGACAACAAACACACTCCCTGCCACCGTCAAACCCCACCGCCACTCGACTTGAGCTACGAGACTCACTCCGCTCACACGACGTATCCTCGCACTCGCTCCTTACACCGAAGCTCCCCACCCTCCTTATCCACCTACGATGCCCGAGACAACCAAAGTCGTGCCCCTCACCTGCCACGGTCACTCACGACCTGTGCCACACATCCACTTCTCGTCCCTTGTAGACGAAGACCAATACTATATTATATCAGCATGCAAGGATAACAACCCCATGCTTCGCGACGGAGTGACGGGAGATTGGATTGGCACCTTCCTCGGTCACAAAGGCGCAGTGTGGCAAGCGAGGCTATCTTCTGATGCCTCGTTGGCAGCTACCGCCTCTGCAGATTTCTCTGCGTACGTGTTATGACTTCGCGAAATCGGGAAGCGTTCTAACGGTTTACAGAAAGGTCTGGGACACTCACACTGGCGAAGCCCTACACACTCTCTCACACAACCACATCGTCCGCGCAGTCGCATTTCCCAACCAGCCCCATCCCCAGATCCTCGCGACAGGTGGCATGGAGAAGAAGCTGCGCATTTACGACCTTTCACGCAGCGACGCGACGAGCTTCGAGATCGGCGCAGGTGTCCACACCGGGACCATCAAGTCGATTGTATGGACGTCTGACCCGAATGTCATAATAACAGCGGCCGAAGATAAGAAGGTGCGGTGGTGGGATTTGCGCCAAGAGGCTACAATTGGCGAGCATGCTCTTGAAGGCACTGTTGGCTCCTGCGAGTTGGATAACACCTCCTCGGATGGCATCTTGAGCGTAGCCGCTGGAAATAGTGCCTACTTCTTCAACAGCCAGTCGCCCGGCTCACTCATCAAGAGCATCAAGACACCGTACGAGATCGCTAGTGTGGCTCTACACAACGGAGAGCGCAAATTCGTTACTGGTGGTAGCAACCAGAACGACACTTGGGTCAGAGTTTGGGACTTTGACGAAGAGAAGGAGCTCGAGACCAACAAGGGCCATCACGGACCTATTTGGTCGGCAAGCTTCTCGCCTGACGGGAAGCTTTATGCTACAGGCAGTGAAGACGGAACTGTGAAGCTATGGAAGTTCACGTCTGGACCTTACGGTTTGTGGAAGTAGGATTTCCACACGATACCGATGCTGGCTGTGGCCATCCATGGAGATATTGGCAAGGCGCAGTAGTCCGACACCCGAACTAGAGTAAATAAGACACGTGTAAAATCTGTTGCCTGGATAAACAATTATATTCTATCTCATCGAGCTTAATATGCGCTGCACAGATGAGGAGAACCACAATTGGCGCACGTCACAAACAACCATCAGGTTAAGCTTTGCTATCTCGAACTACTCCAGCCAGGGTAACTGTACCCGGGAATTGCCCGATTCGACGTGCCGAAGGATCACCAATACCAATAGCATGCGGCAACATCAGCAACCTGCATGATACTACGGCCGCCCTAGGTAGCGATATGCAACACTCAACAAGCCGATAAGGACACCTTGGCATGATAGACGATAACTACTTTCACGGCCGTTGCCAAGGGTGGGAGATGGTGGGAACACATAAGTACAGATGCACCATACACCACGCTGCCTGTGTTACTGTTCAAACGTCGCGACCTGCGAAACTACTGTTGCCAGGGTCTTCGGCTATCTTGCTTTTACCCCACTCTAGTCAACCACCAACACTCGGTTTGTCATCTGTGGACGGGCAAGATGGGCGAGAAAGAGCATGATATCTCGCCAGCACGAGAGGCCAGCATTGACGAGGGGCAACTCGCTGCTGAGAAGCAGATGCGCGACATCGGCGCAGATCTATACCTCGAAGTACAACAATACTCTAGAGAGGAGCTAGAAGCAGAGCGAAAGGTCGTACTTCGGAAGATTGATTGGGTCATTATGCCAATGGTAGGTAGACGCTAGCCACCCTTAACAACGCGTTACTAAATAGAAAGATAGATCTGTATGACATACATGATCCAATTCCTCGATAAACTGTCCTTAAACTACGCAAATGCCTACACTCTGACCCCTGACCTCGGCCTTGAAGGCGACCGCTACGGTTGGGTCGCCGCCATCTTCAACTTCGGCTACCTCTTCTGGGCGCTCCCAGCAAACTACCTCATCCAACGACTCCCCGTTTCGAAATACACCGGCTCCATGATCCTCCTCTGGTCCATCCTCCTCTGCTGCCACGTCGCGGCCAAAAACTACGCTGGGATGCTCGCCCTGCGTTTCTTACTGGGTATGTTCGAAGCGAGTATCAGTCCAGCTATCATGAACATTGTCAGCATGTTCTACCGGCGCGATGAACAACCAGTACGCATGTGCGTTTTCCTTGCTTTCAACGGCATGGCGACAATGGTTGGCGCCTTGCTTGGCTACGGCCTTGGTCACGCGCACTCGTCGCATATCAAGACCTGGCAGCTCATCTTCCTCGTCATTGGGCTGTTGAACTTCGTCTGGGCGTGGGTGTTCCTCTGGGTTATGCCTGATAGTCCTTCCACTGCGAAATTTCTATCGCACAAGCAAAGAATCGTGGCGATTGATCGGATTGCAAGCAACATGATTGGCGTCAAGACGAAACAGTTCCAGAAGGCGCAGGCGGTGGAAGCTGTTCTTGATTTCAAGGTCCTTTGCATCAGTTTGATTGGACTCTGTTGCGGCGTGATCAACGGCGGTGTGTCAAACTTCTCATCTTCACTCATTCGTGGATTTGGGTTTAGTGGGATTTATGCTACGTTGCTGCAACTCCCGACGGGTGCGATTGAGTTTGTGGTTGTCCCGCTTTGTGGACTTGCAGCTGGGTACTTTAGGGATACGCGTTGTCTCATCCTGGCCGTGGTTTGTTTACCACCGTTGGCTGGACTTTTGGGCATTCGACTCACGCCCTTGTCACAACGCTGGAGTCTGGTCGGGTGCACATGGTTGCAGTATATCGTCGGTGCTCCGGTCATTCTGTCATGGAATCTGCTAACGACAAACATCGCCGGACATACGAAGCGCAGTACGGCGAACGGGCTGTGGTTTGTCTTCTATGCTGGGGGAAACATAGCGGGTGCTAACATTTTCTTTTCGAGAGAAGCGCCGAGGTACTTCTCAGCGTTGACAGGACTTATTGTCTGTTACTGCGCTATGGTGGTAATAGCCGGTGTGCTGGCTTTATGGATGGGCTGGGAGAACAAGAGAAGGGATAAGAAGTTCGGTCAAGGAGAAGACGAGCAAGCTATTAGAGATGGATTTAGCGATTTGACGGATAAGCAGGCCAAGCACTTTAGATATGCGTTGTAAAAAGGACGGGTCGAGATGATCAAAACATAACTCTGCCATGTATACTACAGTACATCCGTACTCTGAGACTGGGAGACTTCGATCGGCTTTACTAGCCGCAGCTAAGTTAAGCCCATAGGTTTTTGTTCAGGTACTTCCTTGGTATATGGGCTGCTTACTAATAGAAGTCTTGGAAGTTACTGAAACTTAGCAGAAGCCTTTGTCGGATCGTTGATACCTCTATAGCATTCATCAATCTAGACTCGTCTGAGTCTAGTCTGCTTGCCCAGACAAGGTTTCTTGTTAGAAGTTTTGGATTGGCTAGAGTCACAGCTGCTAGGTGCCAATAGTGAGCTAACAATCCAGATACGATTTGTAAGCCGGAGTGAGAGAGATGTCAGTGAGTAGGTATCAAGCTCAAAGTTTCCGTAGTACCTGCAGGTCTTGCGCGGCGTAGACAAGCATGAGAAATTTACAGCTGCAGTCTAGGGCTATACGCAAGCATTTAAGGTTGCGAATATCCAAAGACATCTGGGAATATCGAACCACCACAACTCGTTTGCTCAACTTGTACCCCGGAAAATGGCTCAGCCTAAGAAAATCCTTATCGTCGGTGGAACGGGAATGATTGGAGGATACGCTGCCCTTCACCTTCGTTCTCGTGGCTACGCCGTTTCGCTTGCTGGTCGTCACCCCGTAAAAGATATCCCGATTCTCAAAGACCTCCCATTCATCAAGATCGACTATGTCTCTGGAGAGTACACGCCAGAAATATTCTCAAGCTTTGATAGCATCGTCTTCTCGGCTGGTTCCGATGTACGACACGTCCCTCAAAACAATTCTGCGGACGAGTATTACCTACAAGCGTCCAAGGCCATAGTAAAATTTACTCGATCAGCCCGAGATGCCGGCGTTGCGAGATTCGTGCACATCGGCAGTTTCTATTCGCAAATTGCACCTCAGCTGATCGATACAGTCCCCTACGTACGGTCACGAAAGCTTGCTGCTGATGGAATCACTTCACTGGCAACGACTCAGTTCCATGCGTGCAGTCTGGATGTTCCATTTGTCGTCGGGATCGTGCCAGGCATGAAAGTCCCAATGTTTGTGGCCTATACTCAGTTTGCGGAGGGCAAGCTTGGTATACCTCCATCAGCACCTACTGGAAACCCCAACTTTGTATCCGTCGAGTCTTTGGTCATAGCGATCACCGCCGCGCTAGAACGGAGTGAGTCCGTGTCTGGTAGAGGGATCCTCATTGGGGGCGAGAACCTCACATTTTCGGAGTATTTTGGTCTGTTCTTCTCAGCCGTGAGCAATCATACAGCGATATCCGCTTCAGATCAGGAGCATCCTCTGATGTCAGATTCGTCTCTCTGGGCTGGGCGTAATATCGAAGCTTACGAGCCAGACGCTTCGGATGAAGCCCTCCTTGGTCACTATCGTCGCGAAAGCATTCGAACTACTGTTCAGCGGATAGTCGCAGAATATCGTTCATCATAGTTTGGGTTACAATGGGATAAGATCATGCGGTCGCTCTCCGCTTCCATACTCAGCCCTGACTCTGAAGCCTTGTTCCATCAGCCTTGCTCGAGCTGCTCTTCCACGCTAACAATCGCAGCGCAATATGCGATTAAAGCCACCACCGTAGACTAAAGACACTGACGCCTCTGCATCATGCACATGCATGCACACACTGATTGTGGACATCTGAAAGCTCAGTGAAGCTAAGAATTGCGGTGCAACAAGCACCCATGACATGCACAAATGATTGGCCCAACGTGCAGTTTGCCCATTGAACACATACTTCTTTGCTTACGTATTCAGCCCTGGCCCTTCAGCCTTGCTTCAGTTGCTCCTCCGCGCTAGAAATTGCAGTGCAAAAAATAGTGCAGCAGCCACAAATATTCCCCTACAGCAGCGGTGCATTAGTGCCTCGCGCATAGCTGCATATACACCTGGGGATTGGCCCAGAACATCCGGCCTGAGCCAAATTCAAACTGTATCAGCACACAACGACTGCTCCTCTACGCTAAAGATTGCAGTGCAATTTGTTTTATTCTCACTAGAGTACGTGTAGATTTGCTATTCGCTCTTCACTTACATATTCAGTCTTCAGCCTTGCTCCCACCGCTTTTCCGCGCTAGAAATTGCAGTGCAACATGCAATGATCCTGCAGTGAATATTTGTGGCTGCTTGTTGCCCAGCGCATGGCTGCATATACACCTGGGGATAGGCCCAGAACATCCGGCCTAAGCCAGATTTACACATTGTTCTAGCACATAACGACTGCTCCTCTAGCTAAAGATTGCAGTGCATTTACAAGTCGACTTCCACCATGCACGACTCACCGATCTGGTCATCCCAATCAAGTGCACCAATGATCAAACAACTCGCGCTGCTGGCCTGTTGTAAACATAGTGACTAGAATTATGTCACTCAAATTATTCATGCCAAACTACGGTCTATCTTAATACTTCCCACTCTCCTTGACCAGCCCATTCTTCTCATTCTCAGCCTTGGGTTTCAACGCCCACTCGGGCGCCTCATCAATCTCATCCTCCTCGGCCTTATCCCCCTCCTCCTTGGTCTTATGCACACTACTCGGCAAATGCTCCGCAGGCGCATACACGGTAATCAACTCCAGCGGCTGATCCCCCTTTGTAACAAACTGATGCTGTGTGCCAGCCGGCACAACAACGACATCACCCGCCTTGACCTCCTGATCCTTGCCATTCACCGTCGCAAGGCCCTTTCCCGAGGTAAACAAGAGGATCTGGTCGACGGTGTGGACTTCGTCGCCAATCTCGCCGTTGACGGGTACTTCCATGGCGACGATTTGCGAGTAGAGACCCGTGTGCAGGACGGTTCGGAAGTCGCCAAACGACCGCTTTTCCGACATGAGGCCGGGGAAATGCACCATTTCATGTTTGGGGGGCGCGTCTTCCCGGTTTCCGACTTTCTTGAAGGCTTCCATCTTGGGGGCTGGGGCGTAGAGTCTTGGGGTGGAGGTAGACAAGGATTTGGTAGTGATGGTGGGTGTTGCAGTTCGCTTTGTGAATGTGGATGTGGATAGGCGGAGAAGCCGGGATGTGGTGTTGAGCATTGAAGTTGTTTGTGTGATGTATATGTTTTGATGGCAACTTATATGGTTGTTATATGCTATGTCGTTCTATACTGCATCACACATCGCGTCAGCGCGCGTTAGGGATCGAGGTCTAGACTCCATGGTATGCATGACGTCACTATAACGTTCCTTTTGCGATGTACGGGCACATTGCCCCGTCCGGTGCGCTAGGAAGTTCAAGTATGTGCTGATTGGTGGTCTGCCATGTATCAAGTCATGGTGCGTGTTTTGAGTGGTGTCGTACCTGATTATGTGATGGTTATACGATGCGAGCTGGGATCAGGGTGCTAGGTAAACTAACGGAACACGTCCCGCTACATGCTGCACGTGGTAAGACCTGTAGGTCACTACTGTGGGTACTATTGAGAGGAGAACGATATTTTGATTATAGTTGCAATGCTCAGATGTATGAACAGGCGGGAAGTGATACTATCTCCAAGCCTATTATGACCTAGGACCTGATTTGTGGAACTTGTTGGTACATGGCTACATCATGCCATCCAAAGAGCGCTATAGAATAAGTCGGTTTGCTCTTGGGATCCTAGTATTGAGCGCGGTGTTCTTGCAAGGTCTTGCTGATACCAAAATCCAGCGGGCCTGGTGTCGGCATGGCTGTTGCTGGCGGGCTCGCCCACCTTTGCTTCGTTCATGGAGAAGCAGAAGAGTCGCGTTACAGTATCGCGATTGCCATTTAGAAATTACCAAATAGGTCTGTATTCATTAGACGCGATTGCGACCAGCGACTTCTTCCTTTTCCTCTTCGAGCTCTCGCTCAACCTCCTCTTCTTCAGTAGGTTTAGGGCTCTTGACATCCTTGGCAGGAACGTCCCCACCACTCATTTGCCATTCCATGAGCTTGTTGAATGCGCCCTCTGGATTTGAGCTGAGCTGCTCGTAGGTGCCTTCTTCGGCTACTCTACCGTCAGCATCGATGCAGATGATACGGTCAGAGCGCTTGATTGTCGACAGGCGATGTGCGATGCTAATAGTTGTATTGTTCTCCTGGAGGAGTTTGTTGAGTGCTTGGTTGACAAGAGTCTCCGACTCGGCATCGAGAGCACTTGTTGCTTCGTCGAGGATGAGGATGTCGGGCTTCTTGATGAGTGCTCGTGCAATGGCGATACGTTGTTTCTGGCCTCCTGAAAGCTGAGTACCTCTGGCGCCAGCGTGTGTTTCAAGACCGTCGGGCTGTACAGATTAGTAGGAATCTTACATAAAGAGGTTCATACTTACGAAATCACTGATGAACTGGCAGTTGGCCTTTCGTGCAGCAGCCACAATTTCAGCGCGAGTGGCATTAGGCACACCATATGCGATGTTCTCGGCGATGGTACCAGAGAAGAGAACAGGCTCCTGGCCAACGTAACCAATCTTTCTTCTCAACTGCTTCGCATTAAGAGTGGTAATGTCTCGGCCATCGATAGTGATAGTTCCGGTGTTGGGGACATAGAAGCGCAGGAGGAGACTAGCGACTGTAGACTTGCCAGCTCCGCTAGGCGCCACGATGGCCACATTTGTTCCTTGCTCAATCTTGAAGCTGAGGTCCTTGAAAATAGTGACTGCTGGCCTAGTGGGATAGCTAAAAGAAACATTTCTGAACTCAATGGGGCCGCGCGCTGACCTGACTGGCAGACCCTTGGTGGGGGATATTGTCGGGTTGCGATCTTGAAGCTCAAAGAGACGACTGGCAGCTCCAACACCCTTCATCATTTCACCGTAGAAGCCAGACAGACCGACCATACTGGAACCGGCATAGACAGTGTACATCAAGAACGAGGAGAGTTCACCAATAGAAATGACTCCGTTCTTGACCATGTTGCTGCCAACATAAAGAATGGAGATGATGGTCAAGTTGCCCATCAATCCAGTGCTTCCGTAGAAAGTTGCGGCGACCACGGCTTCCTTCTTTCCTAGAGCGAATATCCTCTTGATTTGTCGATTGTAACGTGATGCTTCTTGGACTTCTCCAGCGAAGGCTTGACTTGTTCTAACATTACCCAACCGCTCTTCAGCAATCTTAGTCAAAGTTCCCAAGTTCTTCTGAATCTTGCGACTCAAATTCCGTAGCGAGCGACCAGAGAAGAAGGCGACGAGAGCGACAGGTGGAGCAATCAGGGCGAGGATACCAGTAAGCTTCAGACTGACGAAACCCATCATGGCAAAACCAGCTGCACCGCTGACGAGCGCACGCAGACCGTCAGACAAGTTCTGCGTGATGCTCTTTCCAACGATGATGGTATCGGAACCGAGACGGGAGATGAGATCTCCAACCCTGTTGGCGTCGAAGAACTCTGCGTTTTGCACGAATGTCTTGCGGTAAAGCTGGGATCGCAGGCGAGCCACGATGCGTTCTCCAACAATGCGCAGAATGATGATACGTCCAAAGTTGAATGCCGCGCCAGTTGTCAAGACACCCGCCAGTGCGAAGTAGAAGACGGAGGGAGACATGCCAAAGAGTAAGCCATCGGTGTTCTCGGTCGAAGTTGCAGCGTCCAAGATCTTGCCGATTGAGAAAGGTACAGATAGGGAGATGCCAGATCCCACGAGCAGGAACACGAAAGCCCAAGAGAGTACGCCTAGCTCCGGTCGGGCAATCTTGATCAATCTCCAGATTTCTTTCATGCCACCGGGTGTGCTTCCAGAACCAGACCCATCCTTGCTGAGCTTGGCGCTCAAGTTGACCTGCTTCGCTTGTGCTGCCTTCTCAGACTTCGCGAAGCCTTGTTCCTCGTTCTCCAATTCGCCATCGTGCTCTTCAACATCCACGATGCCCTTTTCTTTAATCTCCTCCCTGTATGACTTGCGCTGCCTTGCAGGCTTTGTACCGCTCGACGCTTCCGCTAATAATCGCGACGTAGTGAACATGCGAGCCGGGCTTGGTACGCCATTGTGACGTGTGGTGCCCGTGGTTGCGAATCGGGATATCGACGATGGAGGGAAGAGACATGGCACGGCGCTGTTCGGCGACGGCCTAGGTATCGAAGCTGTTGAAATTGGCTTGGTAACGAATGACGTTGATGTTTGGCGTGTTGCTGTCGTCGAGATGCGCGACTGTATTTGTGAGAAGAGGGCGCCGTTGCCTGGGCCGTGCCAGGCCTTCGCCGAGAAAACCAGCGGGCCGCGCATGGCGTGGAATGGGTAGACTGGACGGCTACCGGAGAGTGAGAGCGGATTGGGGCGTTATTGAGGCATTCCACATGGCGATACACGGGCGAACGTGGGAGTGGACGACTTCGGAGATGTCAATCAAAAGTTCGGCGCCGCCCTGATGACGACAGGACTCGCCAAGTGCCGCGGCTCGATCTCCGATATCACCCTGAACGTTGAACCAGGGCACACAACTCCAACCCCTTTACTTCTGGTACACAGTGTCAACGATCAAAGTACGATAGATATTCACGGGGGCTGATTCTACTTTTTGTTTGCAAATCTACGACGTCATCATCTCGGCATGCTATAGCTGCGGGCTCCTGCTATGCGGGCACCATCAATCCACGATAGTCTGACAACTATATAGCACTGAGATCAAAAGACATTGGGATGTCACGATCAATGTCAAGCTCAGACGAACAACGACAAATGTGATCGAATAAGAACTTGAGCACCAGCGCCCGGCCTTGCAGCCTATCCGTAGTATGACTGGAAAGAGCAAGTGACAACTGAGTCATCTTCACTCACCGTGAGGCGTTCCATGCACCACAGGATAATATGTAGTAATCCTCAAGGAATATCGTTTCTCGTCTATCCTCCCAGGACTACGATAACGCGCCTGCACAATTAGAGTACCATCATCAGCCATGGCATCCCCACCCTCTCTGATACATCTAGACGGCACAACTCTCGAAGGTGGCGGCCAACTCCTCCGAGTAGCCCTTGGTCTTTCGAGTCTTACCAGAAAGCCGATACACATTACCCAGATCCGAGGCAGGCGCTCTGGTGGCGGAGGACTGAAAGCTCAGCACCTGACTAGTGCCGAGTGGCTAGGCCGAGCCAGCGAGGCGAAGATCATTGGTGCAGAGCTCAAGAGCAAGGAGATTGTATTTACTCCAGGAGCTGCTCTTCAAGTTAATAATTTATCAAACGCTAGTGAGGTGCAGATCCGACAGACGACTCCTGGAAGCGTCAATCTGGTATTGCAAGCTATCCTACCATACATCCTCTTCTCTGGCGTCGAACATCCAATCCGAGTCCGCATAGAGGGAGGAACCAACGTCTCCAATGCACCCTCGATCGACTACATAACTCAAGTTCTTATCCCAATGCTCCAGTTGATCGGCATACCACATATCGCCATCGCTGTCCACTCGCGCGGCTGGTCACAAGGCAGCGCAGCCATTGGCAGCGTCACATACACCATCACACCTCTGCAGGCCAGACAACCAGGGTTCCAGCTAACCGAGAGAGGAGACATTGTCAGCATAACTGCAACGATCATAGCACCGCGGCATACCGAACGTCAGTTTCGCGAGGAGTTGGACAACATGTTTGAGCGACGAATACTCCGCTGCCTTGGCAGTAATGCCAGTAATGCAGAAATAGATACTACCATCACATTCGAGAACTCACATCACGAGAAGAGATATTATCTTCTCCTTGTAGCGACAACATCTACTGGCATGAGAATTGGTCGCGATTGGCTCTATGATCGCGGTTTCAAGTCCGGCCTTCTCGAGCGCATCGTTCCCGGTATGGTGAAGAAAGTGTCTGATGATTTGATGGCAGAGATTGAGCATGGAGGATGTGTGGATGAGTATTTGAGGGATCAGCTGGTTGTGTTTCAGGCGCTTGCTCGAGGGGAAAGTCGGGTTTATGGGGGAAAGAAGAAAGATGGGGGGTTGCTGGAGCCGAGTCTGCATGCAAAGACTGCTATGTGGGTGGCGAAAGAGATACTTGGGGTGAAATTCGATGGAGAGAGTGTATGTGAGGGTGTGGGGTACGCACCTACTGTTGTGAATGTGGTGGGAGACGATATGGCAAGGAGTTTGGAGGCGTTAGCTGTTTCCTCGTAAGACAATATCAATAAGACAAATGTGTATTGGAATATCAATCTACATCCCACAAGATTTTATCATCGTGTCCCAAGGGCACCTGGATCTGACTGCCGAATTTAGTTTACTACTAGCATCTCCGCGTTGACTTTATCGCCATTGCGAACCTAGTGATAGAACCTGTAAGGAGCAAAATCAAGCAAAGCCCGTTTATACTCTGCGCTAGATAACTTTCCCTTCTACCAGTGGTTAATTCCGCGTAAATATCAAACGGTGCTACCTTGTCACATTAGAAGCCCCAGTCTGCGACGCTTTCTCAGGCTCAGGAGTACGGTCGTCCTTGCTGGCTGCAGTGGCTTTGTCCGCCTCGGTAGTATGAACCTTGGAGGAACTATGGGTACCAGGTGCAGCTTCAGAATACATGGGGCGCGGAGGGCTATCTGGGAAATGGTTAGTTGCGCACTTGGACGGATGAGAAGTACGAGGCGATTGATGACTTACTCTTGGTGTTGATAAGGTCGGTGTATGAGCTGAGGGTGTCGGTTTCGTGCATGAGTTCGGTGGTATGGGAGATGGACATGATTTAGAAGGGTTCAATAAACGTGTTGAACAAGAGTAGTTGAGAAATATGGTTGAGACTTCGTTATGTTCTTAGGATTTGAACAAGATAAACGATCAAGAAAGAGGTTGAGGGGGGAGGGAGTTTTCAAATGAGTATATATACAGCTGCATATAGTGAAGCCAAGTGAGTGTTTGGAACACACTTCTACTGCGATACGATACAGTGTAAGTCGACAGCGTTGTTCCTGCATTTCATTACTAGCACGTCCATCATATTGATAGAGGTTGAGGTGAAGAGGCGGAATCCCATTACACAAGTCTCACTCCTGATATTTTATCAATCACTCAATTTGCTTCCATTCACGCACCTGCAGAACTAGCTTGCGCAGCCAAAGCTCTGGTCTAGTACTCCTGTATCGGCTATGAATGGTTTTGCGAAGACATTAGAGAGAAGAAAATGTCTACCTGGTATCAGTTACTATGCAGCCAACGAGGCACGCGCAAACTCAAAACATATATAGACCATCCGCAATCTTGTAATCACCGCTTGGAATGCGACATCGACACAGCGTATTCCCACTTGCAGAGATAAAATCATGAAGTCGGTGTAGACCAGTACATGTAGACTTAGGAGTTCGGAAAGTGGGGGATAGAATATAGACAGCAGCGACTACTCTTTGTTCTTTCCCCAATAGTTTAACGATACATGTCCTAGCTAGAGTGGGTCGGCTGTCGGCGGGTGAGTTGACCGTATTACCAGAATGCGATGTATGGTCTTCCGTCATGTTGCAGTGAGAGTTAGTCATGATTACCATAAGTGGTAACCGGCTGTCTGAGTGATCTCACAACCTCCACATTGTCGTGGCGAATTTAATGCCCGAATCCAGGGTCGTGGCAGCTGCGACACAGATCCTCGACTCGTGTGGGGCCGCTAACAGAGCGTTCTCAACGTTCTTCCACGACGGCGGAACACGACAACAACGCGGACCCTGCGTGTGTTCGCGGAAGTAAAAGGCGGCACGTCAGCCTTGCTGTGGCGTAGTGTGGCATGTTGAGAAACAGTTTTGAGTTTGTATTTGCCAGGCATATCCTTACATGCAGTAGAGTGAGGTTCTGATAGGGCAAATTCTCCCGTAAAAGCCGGTGGCGTTGCATCGACGTAATAGTGCTGCAGTACCAGATCGCGATATTTTGGCGAGAGTGCTGAATGCGATCAAGATGAGGGGAAACATGGTCGAGTTAGTCTCTTCACAGAGAAGCGCGGCCAGAGTCACGATGGATATCTGGCGTATCTGGCGGCGTCGGGCCCAGGGCCGAAATGTGGTTATCAGATGCGATTACTGCCGAGAGACCGAGGGTCGGGCGGCGTGACAGTGGCATGTTACAGAGATTGCGCGATTATGTGGTGAGAAGGTCTGCGCTTCAGCTCGTAGTACTTGCGGTCAACAGTATGTTGCGTTGATGAGTACCATGATCAGGAGATATAGCTGGTGCCGAGGGCGCAGCCAAGATAGGTGGAAGACGGCCGAATCAAAGCCTCTTTTCGGATAAAGCAGGACGAAACAGGTGGGAATACGAGCGGCTTCGGCGATGGGGCGTGGGCAAGCGTCATTCGGCAGAAGTGGGCATTCGGGATGCTCATCTCAGGCTTGAAGGCGTCGTGGATCGGCAGTGGAAAAGCGTCCGGGCTCAGTCGAACATTTGTTCACCACCAGTCCTCTCCTCATGCTCATACCCTCTACCACGGCTAGAACCCGCCTAATACCATTCTATACACAGTCACCATCCATCGTGTCACCAGTCTCGGGCATTAGCAAGCGGCTGTCACTTGGTCGTGTTCGTTTGTCAGCCAGTCGAGGTGAGTGATGGCCACGATCTGATAACGAAATTCGGTGCATCACCAAAGCATCAGATAACCACGCATCCCCCACATGCTCGTTGTCGCACACCTCCGTCCTCCGCGGCTCAACAAGCAAATGGCAGATGCGCACCCACATCGCGCTTTCTTGATGCATTGAACACCCCATAGTAATACCAGGTCAGCTCTTGCTAACCATGGTTTGCGCTAGCAGTCCCCTTTGTCGCGTCCTCAGCACGCTCGCCGTTCCTCCTCCACCTCACTCCACCACGCAGACACATGGCAGCCACGACAGCGACAATGCCCAGCCCCATACCACACACGTCGACCTCGCACCCTGAAGACCCCATTCCCGCTGAGCCTAAAGACATACCCCAGCTCTCAGTGCAGCCGTCGCAATCACAGCCAGAGCAGACGTCGCCCAAGTCATCAGGCGAGTCGACGCTGTGGACCAACAGCAGCGATGACTCCGAGGCCCCAATGACGCCCATGACTGAGCCCGACCAGGGCGTCGAGGAGGTAGTCGACAAGCTACAGGCGCTGCCTACCTCGGCTGTCAATTTCTCGGAGCAGTCGCGACCCCGGCGAGCATCCACCACTCTCATCTCAGACAACCCAAACGACATTCGACGGATACTGGGTGAGGGCGAGACAGCCACCAAGCTCATTAGCCAGTGCTGTGGCGGAGGATGCTGCCTTCTCAAGACACTGGCCCCGGACTCGTCGTCGCCCAATTTCATACCTGTCGTCGTCCCCGACAACCATGCCTTTAGGAGCCTCAATCTCCAACTGGGCCCTCTCGCCCTCGACAGCGAGTTAACCGATACGATTCCGCTGCCTCCAGTCAACATGTCTTTCGAGCCGCTGCCTTCCAAGGACACAAAATATGTCTCGGAGGTGCACAAGATGCCGCCAAAGTACGTCCAACCACACCCGCCTTACGAGGTCTACTCGGCGCCGCTATACCACGCACGAGAGTTGACCAAGCCGGGCGCTGAGAAGAGGACAATTCACTTCGACATCGATGTCACCGACTACCCCGATGAGGGAGGCGTTGATTTCAAGGTCGGTGGTGCCGTCGGCATCTGCCCGCCCAACTCGCAGGAAATGGTCGATGAGCTGTTCGATCTCCTCTGCATTCCCAAGTTTGTCCGCGACAAGCCAGTCACACTCAAGACCCAGACCGGAAGGTGGCCGACCATCTGGGGCGAAGACCAAGCCCGCGAGCTTGTCACAACCCGACGCGAACTGTTGACCTGGTGTGCCGACATCCAGTCACACCCACCGACCAAGAACCTCCTCCGCGTGCTCGCTGAATATGCCGACGCCCCGAACGAAAAGAAGATTCTGACCTATCTTTGCTCGGCCCAAGGACAAGCAGCCTTCTGCGACTTGCGCACAACTTCTCACTTCACAGTCTCACAGATGCTCAGCGCATTCCCTTCGTCGAAGCCGCCGCTCCCACACCTCCTTTCCGTCCTCACCCAACTCATGCCTCGATTCTACTCCCTCTCGAACGACCCCCATATCTCGTCAGCTCGTCCCGGCCTTCCCGGCACCCGTCGCCTGATCGAGATGGCTGTTACAATTCACGAAACACCCGATTGGCATGCGGAGGGTGCTACACGTACTGGTGTAGGCAGTGGCTTCATGGAACGCCTCGCACACTCGTTCATCTCAACAGAGAGCGAGGGTGTCGACCCCCGCAGCATCCTCGACCTTCGCGTACCCATGTTCCGCGGCCTTATGGCCAACCCGCTCTCCAAGCAATTTGGTGGCGAAGGCCCAATGGTGCTCATCGGAGCAGGAGTAGGCATGGCTCCGTTCCGAGGCTTCATCCTGAATCGACTCAAGAACGCCAACTGCGCCAACAAGATCTGGCTCATCCAAGGAGTACGAGACTCTATGCTCGATGAGCTCTACTCTGGTGAGCTTGGCGATCACGAGCGCGAAATCAAGAAGGTTGTGCAGAGTCGAAAGGTGAAGGTTGGAGGCTCCAACGAGGTCAAATACGTTCAGGATGAGGTCCGCGTACAGGCTGACATTGTCTGGTTCGTCATCAATGCTCTTGACGGACGCATCTTTGTCTGTGGCTCTAGCAAGGGCATGGGCGAGGGTGTTGAGGAGTCTTTGATTGACGTGGCCATGCAAAAGGGCCGTTTGAGCGAAGCGCAGGCCAAGGAGTTTTGGGCGAGAAAGAGGGAGGATGGGCAGTACATCGCTGTAAGTACATTTCTAGCACTCGATTGACACATATACTGACAAGACCACAGGAAACATGGTGAACACGCCACTATCTCCGCATTACATTGTAAATAAGAGAGTTACGATTTCCATACTTTACGACCGCGTCTCCAAATTCTCGACACTGCCTACCTACCGCTAGCAGCATATTCGCCATGGCGTTTCAGATTTACTAAAAAAGAAAAAGGGAGTCATTTGGGAATCGATATGGGCGGCAAACAATATAGTTGGAACAAAGCAAAGCATGTCCAATTGTGGTTGGGCTGTTCTCAAGGCTTATTGGCCGCTTTTTTTTCTTGGGATTGGACGGGACGTTCATCATTATCATCGTCATCGTCATCATCATCATATTAGAAGGACATGCGCGCAAGAGCATGGCGTTTGTTTGTGGGAAAGGGATAGGGATAGGGATATTTGCTTTTTGTTGCTGTCGTTATGGGAAGGATGAGGTGGTGTTGGGTGTGCGTTGTTGATGGTGATAGCACAGAGAGAGATAATTGAAGATATCGTCATGTACTGAGACCTGGAGTGTGGTATTGTTCTATGGTGAGCTTTGTTCGATTGTCGAGAAAGTGACTCAACTTCTTACACGTTACATTCATGTCTGGTAATGTTCAATGTAGCTGGCGAAGTGCGGTTTACTACTGTCTTCTGATTCTAACATGACGAAGGATCAAACATAACTGCATATGTAGATTCACCAGGTCAGTGTACGTCTCACATGGGTTTGGTATAGCCGGAACTTTCCTATCTTGCGGAATGCCAAAGTTTAAAAGCTCCGCAGCACGTGACCAAAAAGTGTCTCTCACCTTCCTCATACGTGGATGTCGATTTAAGCACTCAAGCAAACGCTGACTGGATGTGGTCTTTGCGCAGCCATAGCAAGTACACTGCGCCTCCTTCCTTCTCTCACCTTCCTCAACAACGCAACCACACGCCCAACACGCCACTGTGAGCACCAATACCCTCGGCTATGGCAGTCCTGCTCGGACTTCCAAACGAAACCCTTCTTCGCATCTTCCACTACCTCCTACAGAGCGTCAAGCATCCCAAGCCTCAAGCCAACTTGCTGAGCCTGATCTTGACATGTAAACGGCTGGCACCACTCGTCCGCGAGGTCCTCTTTACCACTCCGATTCTTCACCCATGTAAAATCGACATATTTCTCACTACTCTCTTCAAGTACCCGGACCTACAGTCGAAGATTCAAAGCCTTGCCCTCGAGTCGAACAAGATTCACCGAAGCTGGGTGATATCAGACCCTGCCCGTGTCCGGGGTCAGGACACAGAAATTTCCTCTAAATGTGCTGGCATTCTTCACACTTTGAAACTTGACGAGGAGGTTAAGCAAGAATGCATTCACATTCTTCAGGGTAAGTCTGGATGGCTTGGCAACATAATTAGCCTTGTCTTAATCCTACTACCGAATCTTTCCTCACTATACCTTGGTGGCACTCCATTTTCCGGCCTCACCTATCTTCAGTCAGTCTCGGAACAGGATTCATATCGATCGATGTCTGGAATAGATCATATCCGCATTCCAACTCAACTCAGCGCCAAACTCACTTTCCTTGAACTACCCAGTGGCTGCGAGTTTCGTGGAGGAGTGCCAAAAAGGCAACCACCTTTCTTCTTTCCCGAGCTACGACATCTCATACTGACATCTGAAGACTTTGCTGGCATTCCACCTAGAGACATAATCACACCTAAACTGGAAACTTTGGTTTTGACCCAATGCAGACTCAGTGTGGGCGGCCGGCTCAAGGACGTAATACTAGCTCAAGAAACTTCCTTCCCGAGCTTACGTAGCTTGAGCATGTATCGTCAATCTTGGAGAGCGGGGTTTGCCCCGTCACTTCTGCGTGAAACGAAGAGGCTGGGTATAACGCGTAAGCCATTCCTCCATTCTTCTCATAAGATTCTTCTTGCTGACCTTAGACGTCTTGTATGACGAACTAGTCTACGATTACCATCCACAGGGTTTTGAGTTCTATCATGAATTGAATCATCCATGGCTATACACTCAAGCTGAGCTTGATGCTTTCAACGCGATGAGACATAAGGAAACTCAGGAATCGAAGAAGCGGTAGAGTGGACAGAAGGAGACTGGTAGCAGGCCTGTGTGGAGGGAAGTGGAAGGCTTGCGAGCCCCCCAAAGGTTAGGCCAGATTTGCACCCGCACTTGTTGTGAGGCGATCGTATGCGCCATGTCGCAAGGCTGTCTTCTTGTCTGACAAAATAAAAAAATACTTTCATAGTTGTGAAAATCTGCTCTAATCCCATTGCCTGTACTAGCACATTCAGGAAGCGCCACTTTGCACACCACTACCCAACGCCAGGCCAACCTGCATACAGTCAGTGAAAGCGTCCTGGCATCATCATCATCGGCGCCTCTGCGAGAAAACTTACTCCAGACGGTCAGCCCCTCATTAACTTTGGCCACATTGACTCTATCTCCCACCCTCCACACCTCCTCCGTCTTCTTTCCATTGCTCCCCCAAAACCCATACCGTCCGAAGACCGGACTCCACTTCGCCCCGATATCGACCCTCCGATCCTTCTGCAACCTCTTCAGCACCTCACCCGCTGGCCCTTCTCCCGGTTTACCCGTCTTGTGGTCAATATTAATGCTCTTGCACCTCACACAATTATGCGGGAGGATGATTTCCGTTCTCCCATTAACCGTAAGCTTACCCCAATAGTCTTCCTGATACGGATCATAAGCACCTTCAACAACGACGTTGGGACGGAACTTTTCAATATCCATATCCACACCCTCTGGAAGCCGGGACGACACATCTTCAAGACTAGTCTGCGAAGTGAAAAGATAAGGCGCACAATCCGCAAAAGTAATCTTCCAGCTCTCCTCCCCAGATTTATGCAAACCCATTACTTTTTCCACATACGACTTTGTAAACGGCACATGTTTGCTCAGAAACCGGGTCAGCGGATCTGGTTCCAGCGGCTGCATGTCCTGGAACTTTACGTCACGGAGATTGGCGCCTAGGTAGACGAAGATGACGGGATACCCGAAGCAGGAGGTGAACCAATCGTTGTATTTTTGCGGCATGCGATGGGCGGTTGTCGGAGCAGAGTGCATGTTGATGTCGATGGGATCCAGTTTCTCCGTGTCTGGCTCCAGAGGTATGTCAATTGATGATTCTTTCGAAACGTCTCCGCACGCAATGTATTTGACGGTGATGGTGTTGTCTTTCATCTCCTGGAGGAACTGCGTCATTTCGGGGTAGCCTGCTACGGCCATGTTTTTGTAGCCGTCTTTGGTTTCCTGGAGGAGCATAAAGGAACCTGTGGAGGTGTTAGCGGTTTTTCTTGTTGTTGTTATTCCCATCCCGCATGGATGGTGGTGTATTGTACGGTCGTGTTTGAATCCATGGGCTGTGGCAATGGCTTCTGTGACTTTAATCGCTCGTAGCGATTTGATGGGGTAGATGTACATCTGAGAATCGCCATCATCAGTACTTCTCTTTACTTGCATCATGTCTTTTGCATCAATGTAGACATACCGCGGAGATCTTCATAGCCGTCAACCGATGTATCAACGGACTAAGGAAGTTGAGCAATTGATACAGGCCAAACGGCACAACGCAAAGTGCCGTGATGAGCCATATCGGCGACACCTTCTCAATGTTGAACTCGTGCTCTTCTTCCATACGGGCAAATCAGACCAATATTCTACAATGGAGAGAATTGAGAATGGAAGATGGTCTTTGAGACGACATTGCGGGTCGCGTCGACATGCATTGAGGCCCACCCCACGTGCACGCCTTACCAAGGCGCTAAGACATGTCGACTACCTCGGCCGTCATCTGTCGATCCTTCAATGACATGTCACAACACTTCGGACATCTGTTTTCACGCCTTACCATGGTAATTGCATAATTACTGCAGCTCAACGGTTTTGACTGAGAGTAGTTAGATTGTAAAGTCTACGGCACAAAACGATACCCAAGACACATCTTTGACGACCGCGTGACTGAGATACTTCTCCTTTATTCCATCCAGCCTTACCAACCTTCAACCTCCTTCTCAAACCCTCTTTCCAAACACCCTAAACCGCTTCACACCACCATCCGGGATGATGACCAATTTGGCATGCGTGTACCCCCTCCCCTTGACCTCCTTGAGCTCAGCCTTGTACTCCTTCTCCACATCCGGCCCGGACCTCTGCGGCTCCAGCACCTCAACCCACCCCGCGTCATCACTAGCAGGCTCCTTATCAAAGCTACCAGCAAAGACCTGCACCTTCTGTGGGAAATTACCTCTAAAGTGCGCAGTGTCAATGACAATGTGATCGATTTCGCCCTTTGCGCCTAAGCGCACAATTGTCCAGTCGACGTGCTCGCCGCGCGTACGCTTCGTCTCCCACCCGTCGCCCATGTCTTTTCCGCGACCGGGCAGGAGTAAGTTGTCTTTTGTGCCAAAATGTTGGTCCGAACATGACGTTGCGACGCCGCCCATGACAGTGGCCGAGAGTTCAAAGACGGCGTCGGAGGACTCTGGGAAGACTGGCACGGCTACACCGTAAAGCCGAAAGCGCGCGATACCGCCGTCAGGGTACATGAGCAGCCTAACGTGCGTGTACGCCTTGTCTGTGATGCTGTCTAGTTTCCAGCCATGCCGTTGGCTAGGCCCGCACTCTTGCTTCGATAGTATGGTTTCCCAGCCTGCGTAGCTGGCCTTTTTCACTTCCTCTTCCTCCTTCTCGTCTGTGATGAATGCACCTTCGACAGCGATTTCAGGGGCGTGGTTCCCGTTGAATGCAAAAGTGTCGATTTCTACACCGGCTACTTTTCCACTGGCGGTACCTAGTCTCAGGACCACCCAGTCGAAGGGTTCGGTATTGTGACGCCGGGTCTCCCAGCCATCGTACCATGCTCCCGAGTGGACGAAGACACCGGGTTTGCGAATCGGTGGTGTCGGCGTGATAAGGTTCTCGGCTGCGGCGAACCATTCGTCGCTAAAGGAAAGGACTTTTGAACCAAGAGGCGCGGATATGAGATCTTTGAGGGGTATCAGCTTCTGTGTGGAAAAGTATGGAAAGAATGAGGTTTGTACCGGTGTATTGTGATTTGAAGGTCGCGTCGATCTCGTCAGCTGGGATCGACCGCGCGTTGTTTGTGGCTACGTTCTTGACGTCTTCTGGTAGGACGTTGCGAATCTCCATAATGTATGAAATATTGTGTAATTGATAGAGGCTGGGTAAGTTTATGCAAGGGAATAAAAAGCAAAGACGATGTTTGGGGATCTCGCTGAGGTACTACCAAGTTATGGCGGGGCATCACTGGTGGGGGAGCTAGTTACCCTGCATGCCCCACCAACAGACTGCTGCTATCGGAATCCGCCGAGCGGATATTGAAGGGGCCGATCGCGGAGTAGTATTGATAACCTAGATACCTGCCTTACTCGATATAAATGACAGTCATGCCAATCCATTGCCTATAGAATGTTGAGGCTTTCTCGCTGCAAATTGTGCCGATGCTACGATAAATTTGCTGTTAGCCCGACGGGCCGCACAATGGTGCAACCCGGCGTACTGATATGTGACTCGATAGGTTGTAGTAATGGTAAACAGATCTATGCATACCCTGATACTATGGTAACATCCAAGTTCTGCGCTATTGCAAGCCTCGACCACCCTAACTGAATCTGCAAAGCTTCCACGGTTACAGCCGAGCCAGTGTCTATATCATCAGATCGGACTGTATGCCGAAGCGTAGTCGACACATAACTTTTACTTGGTCCATCTGGCGAATCACATGCCGGGAATGTTTCCAGTCCACGAACGGCAACGCGACGATAAACTCTGCGGTCAGCAACAAGGCCTCGTAGAGCGGAATTTGAAAGAATTTGGTCTTCGTCTTAGCCAGGCAGTGTGAAAGTGGCTATTCAAAGTCTCAATTAGCAAGGCTCTCAATTCTACCAATCTTCATCTTCACCCATAGCTTGGATCGTTCCAATTCGACTCCGAGTAGTAAGATCCACCATTTTTGTTGTTGCCTCCATTCAAATCCAGCTTAGCCATAAACTCAGGTGGAACGGTGGGAATGTATTTCCGCTCACGCTCTTTGTTGACACCTCCAAATCCGGCACCGTAGGTGATGAGCATATCTGTTGATGTTGGGAGCGAAAATGGCAGCATGTACGAAGGGTCCAGGAGAAGCTCATCGGGTGCTTCGTCTTTTTCATCCTCTTCCAACGATATTCGTGAAGGCGCAGGCGATGGCTCGGGAGGCTTTTCAGAGGTGCCTCTGACTGGTGTGGATGGAGGTTCGGCTTGTGACGGTGGATTGGGCGACCTTGCGCGCGCGGCTTTACGATCTGCAGCTGCTTTCTGCAAATGTACAATGTACTTGGAAGCGCTTTTAGGAAGGGTCTTTTCACCCACCTCGGGTCGGTAATATTTTGCGGTGTGTAGTAGCTGTTGAGGTGACAGGCGTGTCAATTGTTGTAATGTCCCCACAAGCGACTCTAGGTCTTCTCCAAGTGAGGAAAAGCATTGTAACCATTGGAGAAGCTGCACAAGAGGCTCGAGATGACGTTTAGCGGCGTCCGCGGTGTTCTCCCCGGTGGAGGTCATGGAGCCGTTCTCGTAGTGTTCTGGTTGCCGATTGTTGGAACGCGCCCAATCCTCGAGCGTCGAGACGTTCATGCGTATCTGCATTGCTTTTGTTCGCGCGAGGTACTTTCGATTCGACATTATGCGGTTGAAGACTTCGGCAGAGAGCCAGTAGATCAGCTGCGACAGTACCTGCGCAGCGATTACAGAGTGTACGTCGTACAGATCGAGAACAAATAGGGTTGATGAGAGCAAAGAGGTAATGTTCCGGGGTGATGGCTGTGCTCTGCGCTTGGGAGATGGCGGTCGGAAACGTTTCTCGAGAGGTTCTACCGGCTTCGCTTTGGGCTTGGAACGAAATATTTTCCATTCGTGCTGGAACTGTACATCTTCGAATCCAGGCATCGGCTCATGGTCGAGCATAGCTTGATCCAAGTTCTTATCCATCCTGCGCTCAGCATCACGGATAATCAAGATGAAAATCTCATTGATAAGTTCTGCCATCTGCAATTGGAACTCTGTAGTCGCACTCATGAGTCCACCATCTTTCTTGAGGTAATGCAACAGAAGTGTCGCATTAGACATCCAGAAGGCCAGCACAGTCATGTCCCATTGATGCTTCTCTACAACGTCGTTGATCTTGTTCATGGCGGACACCAGCAAAGTCTCCAAGAGTTCTGGATTTGCATGGTAATGTGCATAGCGTGCACTCAGGAAGAGTATGTTTGCAGGTACTGGCTTTTGCGAAGGAGACCGTTGCGGGGTCATATTCGTAATGATGATGTCCAGTATCCGTTCGAGCTCGTTTTCTTGGAACACAAACATCTGGTCATTGAGACATCGATCCCAGATGAACTCTTGGGCTTCTTCTTCTGGTTCTTCAGGTGACTGGGGCTATTAGCGAACATTCAAGGAATGGCTGAGATTCGTACCTCGGGCTGTTCGTCCAGACCCAAATTACCAATATCAACCTCGAGATTGAAGGCGCTCTCCATCATCATCCGCCGCTTCATATCATTCTCCTGCATCTCCTGCTCAAAGCGATCCTGGGAGAAGCCCGAGCTGTAGAAGTCGTCACTGACGCCTACATTACCGATGGCGTACCCGCTCTCGTGCAGATAATCGGAGAGCTCAGTGTTGGGCTCAACAAAGTCGAATGCGGTCCGTCCTCCAGAAGACTTGACGTCTGTCGATGCGCCGTGGTCGAGCAGGAGCTTAACGATATCCTTGTGTCGGTTCGTCATGGCCCACATGAGTGGCGTCCAACGGTTCTTGTCTTGCAAATCGACACTCGCGCCCTGCTCGAGCAGTGTAGCTGCCACATGTTCGTGTCCAAAGCAACTTGCGTAGACCAATGGCGGCGTGCCCTCGGCGTCGACGCCGTTGATGTTGATGTATTCGCGAGCCTTGCCGTCCAGCAGCCGTTTTACCCGTTCGAGCTCACCGTTGGATGCTGCTAGTGTAAACAAGCCTTGTAGTGCTTCTCTCTTTTCCTCGTGTGACAGCTTCTCATCGGCAACGACCTTTGCTTCGTCGCCTGCATTCTCGTTCTTCAAGCGGGCCTGGTGCGCCAACATCTGCACCAGGCGGCTGTCGCTGTCCTCGAGCTGCTGCATGTCTTCGTCACCAAGCGTCGGGTCGTCGAGTGACAAGTTGAAGTCGAGCGGACGGGCGGGCATGGGCGTGGTGAGGAATTGCGACTGGCCTGTGTGAAGTCAGTCTTGGTGGCGCGTCGCTCTTTCCCTAGCGGTTGCTTTCACCTACCCTGCCATGCATCATAGATCTCGGTTTCCTCGTTCATGATGGTCACCGGGCGCCTGTCATTG
Organism: Alternaria arborescens; assembly: GCF_004154835.1. Taxonomy (NCBI): domain Eukaryota; kingdom Fungi; phylum Ascomycota; class Dothideomycetes; order Pleosporales; family Pleosporaceae; genus Alternaria; species Alternaria arborescens. The sequence goes on along the minus strand of NW_021167859.1, from coordinate 133,124 downwards.
AGGGAAGTGGGCAGATCCGAAGGCAGCTGTCGCGGCTGCTGCGGCTCTCCCAGGTCGCCCGAATAGGCATGCTCGTGATCGGGAGAGTCCATTGTGTGACATTGAAATGGTGGATGTGCAAGGGTGTCTTGAGGGCGACCGACTACCTCTTGCTCGGATGCATGTGTCAAACGTCGAGGGATGCCGTGTCAAATGTCGAGGGATGCCCGGTCCGTCTGTAGTGGGGCAGCTTCAGTGCAGCAGTCGCAGGCAGGCAGGCAGGGTGTGGTAAAGGAGCGGAAGCCAGTCGCTGTGGATATTGTGACAGGGCGTCTTCTGCGTGCGCCAGGGGCGTAGTATAGTAATAATGCTGTGTAGGTATGCCGATGCACACGGCACTACTACTGTCGTAACCCACGATGATGTCGCTACCAATGGGTGACGCGCCAGGCCGATCTACCGCTACGCCAAATCAAGTTGTCCCAGCGTGCGCGGGGCCAACTCCGCATGTCAGCCACACATGGCACTCGTGATATTTGCTATGGGCACATATGTGAGCCTGGTTTCGAAACATGACTGATTAGTGGCGACGGCTGTTGCTTTTGTGTGAGGCGTGTCGAGTGCAAACCTTCCTTATGGAGTGCCCATGTCGATGATGACGTCTAAGAACAAGCGCGAAGTCTGAGCGCATCCATGGATGGCTCCTGTCCATCTGCTGTGGCTGAGGTGCCATCAGTAAGCATTCCTCATGCGCGTCGACTGCTTCTAGAAGACTGGCATTCGTTGCCTGCGAATCTACCCATCACGCCTCTCCCGCCGATCCGACGCTCTTCACGACCGCGCTCCTACTACCATGGCAGTCGCGCCCACGCTCGTGTTGTGATGGACAGATGGAATGACTTGCGACTTCGCCCTGTACATTGATACCCGACCTATTCTACCCAGAGCATGTCTTAGATGCTTAGCCGCCGCCAACATCGGGAAGACAGCATGACTACGACTCATGACAGCGGGCGGACGCAGCGCTTTTCACATATCTTTGCGCGCCTGCAGGAGCTCCAGAATTATGGCTGGGACCCGGCCATTGAGCCCTTCCACTCCGTAAGAGACACCCGTATCTACCTGGACCACGACTACCGCGACTAACTCAACCAGTCGTACGACAACTACCATTTCTTTGGCCACGAAAAGACTGCGCCCAAGCAGGAACGACCGCAATCGAGGGGACGAAGCGCCGTAACCTCCCCCACCCTGTCGCATTCACCCGACTCTGCCACCCGAAGCCGGCCGACTGTTACGCGCACCCACCGCAGCTCAGGCTCCGATGCGAGCATCCAAACACACCGCACCAATACCACAGTCAAGGGCGTGGCGCGAGAAGGCCGACCGGTCGTATGCCGTGTCTCGGCACAGACTCTGCGACTGGAGCGCGAGTTCCAGCTCGCCAAACTCGTCGTCAAGGAATCGGATCCAGAATGCCGGCACTTTGTTCGCCCTATAGAGTTCGTCCGCCTCTCCACCAAAGCTGGTGAGGAGCCGCTCGTCGCCAGCATATTCGAAGCCCCTGGGCCCAACTACCTCCACGACTTGGTCAACTTTGGTCCCAACTTTTGGAAGGTTACCAGCAATGCACAGAGCCATCAATCAAACCCCTCCATTCCCAACCGTGGTGTGCCCCTCCTTACCTTTCTCGATTTCGCCGTTGGATCAGTCGAGTGTCTGGAGATTCTGCACCATGGTCACGAAATTGTCCATGGCGAAATACGCGGTGATGCCTTCCACTTCGCCGAGAACGGCATTGTCAAGATGATCAACTTCGGCTCTGGCGCGAGGTCCTTTGAAAATGGACTGACCAGCGCAGGGTGGAGTACTTTGTCCAAGGAGACTGGCATCGAGTTGAAGTTGGCCTTCATATCTCCTGAGCAAACCGGTCGCATGCCTGCTGAGCCCGACACACGGACCGACATCTACAGTCTTGGTATCCTTTTCTACACAATGCTAGGTGGTCAGGCGCCCTTTGAAGGCGCTACAGCTCTCGATGTCATGCAGAATGTCATCAGCAAGCGGATCCCACCAATCTCCTCTAGACGTCTAGACGTCCCAGAGGCCCTCTCAGAAGTCATCCAGCGCATGACTCAGCGTAACATCGAGGATAGATACCATTCCACGTCGGGGCTCAAACACGATCTTGCCCGCATCCGTGAGTTACTATGTGAAGGCGATGTCGAAGGACTGAAGGCCTTCCGTGTAGGCTCCAAGGACATCAGTTGCTTCTTCAATCTACCTCTCAAGCTGATTGGTCGTGAGAAGGAAAAAAAGACTATAGTAGATGTCTTGGAGCGGGTGTCAAGGCACCGTCGAAGTAGCATCAAAACTCTACAAAGCTTGAGTTCAGGCTCTTCCTTTTCAGATCAACGACGAGACTTGAGCTTTGACGATGTTGTTTCAGAGAGCACCAGCTCGAGAGGCTCAGATAGCAGGCTCAACAGCGTTTCCGCAGATACTCCCGTTTTTATGGGAGATGCTCGGTCAATACAACACGATTCACAGGACAGTGTAGCACAGTCAGAAGTCTCTACAGCTGAAGGAAGCGTAGATGGCCGACCTCAACTACAATCTGCAAATCGAGGACGATCTAACAATAGCATTGAAAGCTCCGTCCTTCACTCTCGCTCTTATCAGTCCAACGACGGCCTGAGTAGACTAGCCAGCACACGGAAACTAAGACGCAAGGCTCGGTGTGAGGTAGGTCGTCACATCACAGCCCAAGTCATGGAAGAGGTACGCTAATCTCAAGATACAGGTGATAGTGATAGCTGGTACCACAGGATTAGGCAAATCTCGTCTTGTGCAAAGTGTACAGAGCACAGCGAGGAGTACCGGCTATTTCGCCATGGCCAAATTTGACCCTGCAAAGAAAGCACCTTTTGATCCCATCCTAAGATTGATGTCCTCGTTCTTCCGACAGATATGGTAAGCCTCTTACTCACTGTTCTCTCCAACATGAACTACGCTGACACTGTATAGTATGTACACTTGTTCCGAGACACAACTCTTCTCTTCAGAGCAACCGCTAACCATCAATTTCTACTCTAGTCAGCGAGGCCGATGTTATGACAGAATTTCATCAGAGACTGCGCCATTATCTTAGGAACAGCGGAGTTTGGACGGTGCTGCGAACTTACCTTGACCTTCCTGAATGGCTCTTGAACACAAACGGCACAGCAAAAAGTGCGCAGCAAAGGGACCTGGATACAACCAAAGACATGGACCGACGGGCATCGTCTCCTGCCGTTCATTGTGGATCAGCTGGACATACTGCTGAAGCCTGGCTGCGAAGTGGAGGTGCTTCCAAATCCTCTAGATTCATGAATGTCTTTATAGACGTTTTACGACTCCTTGCGGTACACAAGCTTTGTACATGGAGCTTAGAGGATGTACAGTATGCTGATCCAGAGAGTGCTGAGCTGATCCACCACATCGTGCAGGCTAGAATCCCACTTGTTCTTATGCTTACGTACACCAACGAAGAGACCCTGCCCCGGGAACTCATCCCATTACTACGCCACGCCACCAAGGTACAGCTTCTACCGTTTTCAGAGGCGCAGACTGCGGACTATGTAGCCGAAACGCTCCATCGAGATCGTCAATACATCCTCCCTCTGGTAGCGGTAGTCCAGGAAAAGTCTCGAGGCAACCTGTTCTACATACGCGAGATACTTGACACTTGCTATCGCAAACGATGCGTGTACTACGAGTGGCGGGAGAATAATTGGGTTTTTGACCTCGACAAGGTTTTCGCAGTGTTCGAGAGCCCAGAGTACGGTTCATCCGTGACGACTGATTTTATAGCAAAGCGATTGACGGAGCTGCCATCAGCAAGCAGGAAGCTCCTAGCATGGGCTTCTCTTCTGGGCGGCACATTCTCGTTTGAGCTCTTACAGAAGCTACTCAACCCAGCGAATAAGCCCGCTGATGCCGGGAGACTGCCTCTTTTCGACGAAAATGAGAGTGCCGTCACAGCCCTCGATGCAGCGCTCAAAGCCTACGTACTCATGCCCGCTGACCAGGACGCTCGATTCAGATTCAGCCACGATCGATACCTCACAGCAGCTGGCAACTCTCTTGACAGCGATTGGGACACGCAGCTGATGCACTTCACAATCGCTAAGATGATAACTGCTGGCGAGGAATACAACGACGACTCAACGATCGGATCCAAGGCATTATATATGCAGAGCCGTCACATCTGCCTTGCTGCAGAACTCATAAAAGCCAAAGAGACATACCGGGCTCCATTTCGAGATATGCTGTACCAAGCGGGAGAAACTGCATGCGAGTCTGGTGCAAGATCAACTGGCATCTACTACTTTGCTCACAGCCTGATGCTCTTACAAGATGACCCATGGGACGACAATCAGCCGGATGTCTCGTATCAAGAGACTTTGCAGCTCTTTGTAAGATCAGCAGAATGCTATTGGCATCAAGGCATGTTTGATGAGGCGCTTAGCTTGATCAGGACGACTTTTCAGCACGCGCGGGATCCTTGCGATATGGCTAGTTCGTTTATTCTGCAGTCCAGAGTGTTTGCCATTCGTGGTGATAGTTTTGGTGCATTCCAGGCTCTCAAAGATTGCCTTTCCTTGTTAGGATCCCCTATACCTCCGACAACATGGGAAGCGTGCGACACCGAATTTCAACAAATATATGGCAAGCTTCAGAATATCGACAAAGAAGAGTTGCTTAAACGTCGGGCGTCGCCAGATGACCGCGTCTTGATGACAATTGGGCCTGTGTTCATCGAGCTTCTTAGTGCGGCGTTCTGGTCAAACAGTCTTTTGTTCTATCAATCGACGCTGAAGCTCATTTCAATACATCTCGAAAAGGGTACCATGTCACAGGTAGCCCTAGCTTATGTGCACCTGGGGACTGTTGCAGGCGGCCGCTTCAACATGATGCAGTTCGCTGTGGATACGGGTGCCATCGCGAAGCGTATCTTCCAGATGTTCCCCGATGACTATTACACGCTGGGTAGGGGCCAAACTTTGCAGCCAATGTTCCTGGGTCATTTGGAAGCGCCTGTGGGTGATCTGATACCGAGCTTGGAAGGAGCGCTCCAAGCGTCTCTTACCGCCGGTGATAGGATCCTTACGCTTCTGAACCTTGGAGTACAAGCCCACTTCAGGGTCATGGCATCACACGACGCCGCAGAACTAGAGGCCTGGATTGAGGAAACTCCACTGGATATGCGAAATTGGCAAAAAGACATGCGAGGAGGCGTTTTCCTCATGGCTGCTAGGCAATACGCAAAAGCGCTCCAGGGAAAGACTGACACAGGCAGCCCTTCGTTACTCCTCTCAGACCACGATCACAACGAGGCCGAGTACATCGATTTTCTCGAAAAAACGGCTAGCAATCCGAAGCGTCCAAAATCTATATATCTTGCTACCAAGCTTCCGTTGCTGGTGCTTTATGGTCACAATCGGGAAGCAGTTGCGCTTGGGGAGATGTTGCTTCCAATGCTGAGCAGTCTTTGGTCTGAAAGACTGAACTATTCGGTTAGGTACTACCTATCGCTAGCATACATGGTTCTTCTTCGAGACGAACCTGAGCACAGTCGGAGAGGCGAGATGATCCAACACGTTCAAGGTACCCTGAAGTTGCTTGAAGCATGTTGCACTGTAACTGATGCCAACTACCGGGGTTGGATACATCTTCTTACTGCCGTTCTTGCAGATATCAACGGCGATCCTCAGTCGACGTTGGAGAACTACGAAGCAGCCATGGACCATAACGAACGTTACGATTTCATCCTAGACGAAGCTTTCGCCCTGGAGCTATACACTGGATGGTTAGTGAATAAGAAGGCCTACAGGGCGGCTCGGCATGCGCTCAAGGACTGCCTTTCGACGTATCGAAGGATGTCCGCGTATGGAAAAGCAAATCACTTTGCCAGCCGCTATGAATGGCTAGTTCACAGTGTTCGATCATTTACGACAGCAGACCAAGCCGTACAGACCTCGGTCGTGGACACGGGTAACACAGCCTTCAGGCTTGAGCAGAACGACCACGACCATTTCCTGGGACCGGAAACCGCGGTCGATCGAACCCAAGATTGGATCGTACCGGAAACGCGGCGCCAGGAATCCGCCCCAGCTCTCCACAACGGGCTTTCGGCTGTGGGCCTTGACATGCTGGATCTATCGTCAATCCTGGAGTCGAGTCAAGTTCTTTCCAGCGAACTCGTTGTCGATAAACTGATGGCAAAGATGAGTTCAATTCTCCTCGAATCTACGGGCGGTACCTTGTGCGGCTTAGTGATTGAAGACTCGCAAATCGAGTGGTCGATTGCGTGTGTCGCTACCAACGAGCCTGACAACGACAGCGGGTTCTCTTCCGGCGTCACGTCCTTCCCTGCAAGTCAACCTTTGGATACTGTGGATGATGTTGTCGCTCGACAGGTGACACTATACACACTTCGCTTCCGGGAGACAGTCTTCGTCCAGAACTTATATGAAGACGATCGGTTTTCTAATGTCTCAGACGCCTATCTACAGCGCAATCCGGAGGGGAAAGCAGTCATATGCATCCCGATTCTCCATAGCGACCATTTGCTAGGCTCGATCTACGTTGAAGGCCCGCCGAATTCATTCACTGAACGCAACACCCAGGTTCTTCGATTGCTTGTGAACCAGATATCCATCTCCTTGGCCAACGCATTGCTCTTCAAGGAAGTGGAAAGAGTCTCTGCCAGTAACGAAGCAATGCTCGAAATGCAGAAACGTGCTTTGTCGCAGGCGCGAGCGGCGGAGATCAAGGCGAAAGAGGCCGAGGCCATCGCTGTGCGCAATATGAAGTTGAAAGAAGAGGCTGCAAAGGCAAAGAGCCTTTTCCTGGCTAATGTATCCCACGAGTTGCGCACCCCCTTGAACGGCGTGATCGGTATGTCTGAGCTGTTGAAGGCTTCACCACTCAACTCCGAACAGTCCGGATACGCCGATTCGATTCGTGTTTGCGCCGATACACTACTTTCCATCATCAACGACCTACTAGACTATTCCAAGCTCGAGGCCGGCAAGATGAATGTTTTGGAGATGCCGATATCACTGTCTGAGACGATTGCCGAGGTCGTACGCGCTCTTGCATACACGAACGCCGAGCGGGGTCTCAAGACCATTGAGCAGCTGCATTTGGATCCCGAGATGCTTGTTATGGGCGATCCTGTCCGACTGCACCAGGTTCTCATGAATCTGCTGTCTAACAGCTACAAGTTCACGCCACGGGGATCAGTCACTGTCCGCGCTGTTGTAGATCAAGAAACAGACGACTGGGTAGACGTGACATGCAGCGTCATAGACACCGGCATCGGTATCCCAGACGAGCAAAAGCAGAAGCTCTTCCTCCCTTTCTCGCAGATAGAGTCGAGCTCCGCAAGGAGCTATGGTGGCACTGGTCTGGGTCTCAGCATCTGCAAAGCTCTTATTGAAAATGTCATGCATGGTACCGTGCGTCTCGACAGTCAGCCAGGCCAGGGTACAACAGTCACCTTCTCGTTGCGGTTCAAGAAAGTACCGAAAGCGCAAGCAGGTAACCAACCGCAAAGAACGCGAGAGCCAGATCCCATGGCGAGATTCTCAAGCCAGGGTAACAACGGCCATGAGCAGTCATCGGGTACTTGCATCGATCTTTCAACCATACCTAGGCGAGACCTTCGAGTGTGCATTGCGGAAGACAATTTGATCAATCAGCGCATTGCAATCAGTTTCGTGCAAAAGCTTGGCTTCAAGTGCGACGCCTATCTCGACGGCTTCAAGACAATTGACGCGCTAGAACGCGCTTCAGAGAATGGTCGGCCCTTCCACTTGGTACTCATGGACGTACAAATGCCGCATTGTGACGGTTACGAAGGTAAAGCCAAGCCCTCATGCCTATCAGCATCCAGATTGCTGACATAACTGCAGCCACAAAACTTATCCGCAAGCATCCCAATCCCGAGATTCGCAATGTTCTTATCATTGCCATGACCGCTTCCGCTATTCAAGGAGATCGGGAGAAATGTTTGGACTCCGGTAAGCTTCTAACTAATTTAATCGTTGAGAAAGAGAAAAGTGCTAATTGTTGAATAGGAATGAACAATTATCTCGCTAAGCCGGTGCGCGCGCAGACACTCAAGGCATTGTTGGATTCATACCTGAACAAAAATAACGAGGTAGAAGAGATTCCTAATTTAGCGATCGAAGCGAAGAAGCTGGTCAAAGAGGCATTGAACGAGGCGGAAGCGCTGCCTGACGTCACAAGTGGGAACAGAGATTTGGAGAAACAGGAGGACCGCAACGGAAGCGCAAGTGTTGTGGGAGACACGAAGAATGGAATTACGGCAGCAGAGAAGGAGGGGAAGAAAATTGAACGGCCGAGCAGTGTGAGGATGAGCACTACACAGCACATATTACCTAACGGTAAGACAGAACCCGTGCCACCTTCCGAGTAGAGGTGCACTGATTTGAGGGATTGAGGAGTTGAGGGGGGCAGATGTCGTTGTTCATTTACGGATGACTTTCTTCCGCTCGCTTTGTCATCGGTGCATTGCATGGCGTTCGTTCTGCACTCACGGAAGAAGGTGTCAGGAAGGACGAAATGGCGTTTCTATTCCGTCGCAGTATCCTCGCAGATAGCGTCTCATCTGTGTCGAAGATAGAAATCTGAATGAATCCGTCTTCACTGTGATCATTGGTGTGTCGAGTCGTCTATTTGGCTACTGGTGACTATGACTATGCAGAATCCTACCACACAAAGTAATCATACGCCAGGATGTCACTCCGCGCATCCTGTATAACTCACAGTCAAGATGCCGACATCCTTGACGCGTAAGCCCGCCCGCATCACCTACCTCACGGCGCCATTGCACTCGCCGGAAGGTCGGCAAAACGTGGACTGGGCGCCAGACTCATCCCTCTCCACGCCGCGAGCGTGTCGCCAGCCCCACTTTTATTACCGCCGACGCAGCAAAATACCGCAGCCCCTGGGTTTCTTCATGAGCCACAGTGGCTCAACAAAGCAGTGGCTCACGGTGGCACAGTCGCCAATCAGTCGATCTTGGAGTCAAAGTTCCGTAACACGACTTTAACATTGCACGGCGGGATGGTGATGAATTAATCTCACGAGTAGATCTGCATGTCAGAAAGGGCTTGCGTCACCCCTCTCTGCCCCCTCGGCTAACGGCATGTGCGTCAACTGGGCTGCTGGGTTAGCCGGCTTTCGTTGTTGGCAGAGGGTTGAGTTTCTGGTTTCTTTCTTACTTGGTTCTCCTCCTAGGTCTCTCCCATGATTCACTTCCTCTCACAATACACTTTTCACGCTGTACTAGGGTCTAGTTACCTATCAGAATCACGATATTGATCTTACTTTGTACCACTCCTGATACCAACTAATCACTACTTTGAACACAAAAGTCCAAGCTGAGCTACATAATGGACGACACCATGTCCCAACGACAGTCTCTAGAACACAAACGGCACCATCACTTTGGCCGCCACCGCAGCGGGAGCTACCTCTCCAGACGCTCCTCCTCCTACTCTGCTACACTCGACACACCACCATCCAACGCACCACCCCGCATCTTCGAAGGCACAGACGCCGTTCACCAGAACCGCAAAGTCGCACTCCAACGCGTCATAGACACCCACCATGCCCTTGAACTTAAACATGGTGATGCCGCACAAACACCAACGAGCACCACTAGCGACCGCCCCACATCATCTTCCTCTTCCATGTCCTCGGACCCTTTTACTATAGACTTTGCCGACATGTCGTTCCCGGACGCCGAAGTCCGCGCTTTTCGCTATTTGCAAAGGAGGTGGGATGCCAACACGTACAGCACGCCCGACCCGGAATTTGCAACTGCGATTGCAGGGCGAAAAGAAAAGTTTGAGGAGACGGCGATCAAGCATTTCTTCAGCCGTGTCGCGCTGTGGGATGCAAGTGCAGAGGAGAAACAAGAAGCGGGTATGACGCGCAGTGTCTTCTTCTTCCGCAACAGGCGGCGGAGGAGGTCGAGGGCAAAGAGCGATGTTAGTCGCATGCTGGGCATACCGGAGAGGGATGACAAGGACAAGGAGGACGAGGCGTTGGAGGCGTTGAAGGAGGTTACTACGAGGGAGGGGCTCGCGCAGTTACTTTGGACGTTGGTGCATACTGATGAGGAGTTGGCGGGATTGAGAGAGGAGTGTATGGGCGCGTTGAAGGAGATGTATCGGGTGACTGTTACGGGGGTGGGGGGTGACGGGTCTTGAGATGGGGATGGGGATGGTTCGGCTTAGGGATATCTATCGTCTTCTGGGCATTTTGAACTTGTTTTTAGAATTGGAGCCTACATTTCATGTTTTTAGTGAATGCATAGAAAAGTTCGCTGTAATAAGGTTGTAGCTTGGACTGAGAATTGAAGCGTACATCATTGTCTGTATTTCCGGGCTGTTGGTGTGAGTCGCTCAAGTACTTTCTGGACACACTTTCAACTTTAGCCTACTAACACAGGTTACTGCGTACATGTTTACAAACTAACCACGGATCTCGGGGCAAGGGGATGGTGCTAGGTGGTGATTCGATGTATGCATCGTGATTCGAGTGTTGAAGAAGCAAATCCAAGGTGCATCGGAAGAGTCATCGTGAACCAGAAAGATACCATAATATGATGCTCGTGGGTACACTAAAGGACGATCTCGGTATGGATCATGGCCCTCGAATGCGATGCGTTGGCACAGTGTGTAGTGACAACAGCGATGGACTCGCGCCAATATCCCAGCAGACCTCCGCACAGATGACATCACAGTCCCTGTCCGACACGTTAGTTCCGCTTCCGATCGGAACCAATTCCATCGTGCATCTGAAGCTCGGGTGAAACACACTTACAAACACAACTACGTTCCACCCATCATGCCTTTCCTCGAACTCGGATACAAACGCCTCCACTACTCAGATCTGAAACCGCAAGATGGAAATGCTCGCGAGACATTCATCTTCATGCACGGGCTGGGCTCTTCGCAGAATTACTACTCTGCGGTAACTCAGAGCCTGGTTGCAAACGGATTCCGTTGCATCACCTTTGACAATACGGGAGCAGGACGATCAACATACACGTTTGTCGAGCAGAGTATTGAGACTCTGGCAGAAGATACTATAGGGGTTTTGGACGTGTTGAAAGTCGAGAAAGCTGTGTTCGTCGGACACAGTATGGGAGGGTACGTCAGCATTAACAACCTATCCGGGCAGAAGCCTTGGAAGACTCGACGCGACGATACCAAGACAACTAACGGGCTTGTAGTATCGTAGGCGCACACCTCGCGGCTGAGCGAAGCGACCGCATCGTAGCAGCTGTGTTGATCGGCCCAGTCTATCCAAACCCAGCCTCAGGCCCTCGCTTCCAAGAACGGATAGAAAACGTGACAAAAAACGGTATGCAACCCATGGCCGACACCATCCCCCAAGCTGCAGTCGGAAAGAAGGCGTCTCCACTTGTCAAAGCAATGATCCGCGAGTTGCTGCTGGCACAGGATCCAGCGGGATATATATCCAACTGCCGAGTCATTGTCAATGCAAAGCCGCCCAGGTACAGCAAGATCAGCGTGCCTGTACTTATTCTCGCTGGTGACGAGGATATGAGTGCGCCGCTCGAAGGGTGTAAGAAGATGTTTGACGAGATGCAGCATGGTGAGAAGAAGTTGGAGGTCATGAAGGGAATTGGGCATTGGCACTGTCTTGAAGCGTTTGACGAGGTCGCGAAATTGATAGAGGGATTTTATCATGAGATACAGTAGATTATCCGTAATGGTTATTTCCGATAAACCGCGGAACGGGGTAGTGGAGAAAGGTTCTGTATCCGTTCCATCGCACAGGCCCCGTTACAGTACCTGCGAACGAGTCAACAGGAGCAGAACACCTGCCATGTCATACCGCCATTTCTGAAATGTTTCGCGGGTGTGCGCAATGTGAACTGTGGGGGAGTGAAGAGGGGTTCATAGAGACACCACGTGCGAGCCGATCTTCTAGACGGCAACCCTAGCGATGGCTAGCGTGGCGGAAGCAAAAGCTGCAGGCTGCAGATGCAGAATCATCTCCGCGTGCGAGTAGAGCGCAGTTGGTGGTGTTGTGCCGCCGCATGACATGGTCATTGGCGGCGTCCCTGGCCCGATCAGCTGCATTGGATGCGGCCTTGGCGCATGCCGCATGAGTTCCACCCTCCAAAGCGTTTGCAGCGGATACATTGTGTAAGCAGTAAGGCAGCGGGCCGAGCATCCACAAGACATTACAACAAACGCACTCACACAGCCGCTTGATTCGTGTACAGTGAGGCAAGAAAAGCTGCTGGAAGATATTTCGGGCTGGCCACCCAGGGTTCTGCGCCTATACCCGCCGCAGCGGGTTTGTGTAATGTGCCCTGCCGACGACGCGCCCCTCTCAGCAATACCCACGATGTCATGCGCGGCGCTTCATTTGGCATCCTTCTCCTCCAGGCTCGACGTTTCCGCGTGCACTTGCCCGAGTCGAGTGTGTGTGATCTTGGCCCGATGTCGCTGGCCTGCCGTTCTTTGATTTGATTCGGTCCTTCCCGCCGTCCGTGCAGCAGGTCCAAGGTTGTGCCGGATCGTCTTGTTGTTAGACGAGGCTGCCACTCGCGTCTATTCGACATGGCTTCGCGCCCTCCTTGCCTTATCACGAGCCAACACAATGATCAGCACGCTAGATTGTGCGTGTGGCAGCCACATCGTCTCTGGCATGTGAAAGCCAACGACATCATAGTCTGCACACACACTCTTTCTGTCTTTGATTCGCCTTTGGCACCTCCCCATGTGTGCGACTCTTGCTGTGACATATTTAGTGCACCTGTCATGCTCCGTCTCGAACGCACGGAAGCTAACCAAGTCGTTCTCCAGTTTAATCGCACCACTAGTCTTTTCACGCTCCTAGCCCACTGCAGGCCCCGGAAATCGAATCCTGGGAGGCGGTGAACTCTCAACCTTTTTTGCGTAGAGCCGCCCACGCGCTTGGCTCAGACTTCGTCGAAGATCGTGCATGCCGTGCGTCTTGCATGGCTGGCAGGGTCTGGGCCAACCAACGGCCAAGATCGACAATTGGGTCGTTTTGAATCTCTTCTTTATATACTAGTCCCTAGTTTCCCTCCTACTGACCGCGGTCGATTCAATAGTCCTCCAGGCGGGTCCCGCGGTTCGTCACTTGACTGACCCAACAACCACTGGCGTCGCATAGCCTGCCTGTGATTCCAGTTTCCGTTCTCCCATATCTCTGGCGTGTGTGCTCCTCGCGAGGAATCCAGATCCGTGAATTTCGGTGTGTTGGCACTGGCTGCTGGTATGGGCTTTTACCCCTTGAGCACAGAACCTTCCTATTTGGATACTGATATCCGATCTAGACGACTACCGAAATTATACACGAACTAAGGCCATATTAACGATTCAATTTTCCTAGAGACAACGATCTCACATCTACGTCACTGTCCTTTTTTCGATCTTTGATAGATCGGCGATGAATCGAACAGACAGTGTTGCGGGTTCCTATCTACCCAAGATACCCAGCCAGGAACCGCTACCAGATCCTACCACCATACGGCACCGCAACAAACCTCACAGAAGCAACGCCCAATCCTTCTCTTCCACTCAGGCTGCGAATATGGAACCGCGGCGACCAGTATCAGAGCAGCGCTCACGACCATTCCACCGGCAACAATCAACCACCTCATCATCAGAAAACTCCAAGAGTCGATCACAGAGCCGTGGCCATGGCTCAAAACCCTCATCGAGGCGAACTTCTTGTACCATTGTGGATCCATCAAGACCGGCGCGTCACTATCGAATGAAGAGCCACCAAACACCTCCCACAGCAACCAGCCAAGACATTGACGACGTCCTCGCCCTACATTTTCGCAGCTGCAGCATCTTCACCAACCCATCCTACCACTCGAATTCCGGTCTACCCAGCCCAACGCTATCCCAAGGTGGCGACGCAACCTTTGGCTTCCCCAGCGCAGCCACGCGTTTCAGTTCCGACAGTCTGCGCGTCGTCGAAGAGACACCCATGCACCGCCGCCAAAGCGAGGACACCATTGCAGAAGAAGAGACCAACACGACTATGCACTGGACCTCGCCATGTACGCGCAAACGCGAGTATGAAAGGATCGACAAGGCCAACAGCGGTCTTCGGGGTTTCTTCCGCAAGGTAACACCGCGATGTGTTTCAGGTCCGCAGGAAAAGTTTTACTCAGACAAGGACCAGTCGGATGCTGGATCTGTGCGACGTTATCGCATGGAGGATCTGGATGACGATGCGCATGTGGATGAGAAGCATGATGCGAGACCCAGGACGAGTCCGATGCCTAGACCAGGGTCGAGACCGGGGATTGCGAAGAGGTGGACGTGTTTCTAGATGAGACGGAGAAGACACACAGAGAGAGAGAGAGAGAGAGAGAGAGAGAGAGAGAGAGAGAGAGAGAGAGAGAGAGCATATTACGCAGCGATGATTTTGGCATATTTTCCGCGGCATTGAAAAGAGGCGTTTGCTATAACGATACCCACGGCATGTTTTCTTGTTTTGCAGGTCTGTTATCGAGGAGAGGAGAATTTGCATTATACCAACCGATACGTCCATAGAGTAGAAGTTCGTCCTTAATTTATAGTTTATTGCATCGATCAAAGAATCCGCGCCGATTTAGTGAATTGGATGTTTTACCTGTGATTCGCAAAGTGCCATGAGTTTAGTACTTGTTTAAAGAACGAATATTCGACACGGAGACATGCTATGAATATGGTGCAATGGATGTGAATTAAGTAATCTGCGTTGATATAATGTTATGTAGTATTTATAACTTGGACTCCTCCTTAACTGTGCCGATCTTGAGTTTGGGTGCGTATTTCTTCAATACGCTCTCATTGTGGTACTGCATATCCGTTAGCGAATCCTTTCGTCACGTTTGATAACGATTCTTGATCTGATATAATCAAGGGTCCAGCTTGCGACCGAGTCCTTGGTAGCGAGAACCTTGGATGTCCGGCGGTACTGAGACCCAGGCGCGCCACAGAAGCAAGCCTTGCGGGGGGACGCGCGCGCGACATGTGTTCCCACTGTTCACTCCCCTCCCTGTACATCCTAGTCAAAACGTACCTTCCAGAACTGCTTACTAGCATCCTTTCCACCCACTCTCTTCAGAATCTTGGCGCCACCTGGGTGCTCGTCGACAAACGAATCCATCTTGTATACATCGCCATCGACTATTATGTACAGTCCCTTCTCAACGGTGTTGTGCTCGGCGACTTGCTTGGTGGTGAGAGACTCGGACACGGTGAGTTTCGTGGATGCGCAACGGCGACTGAGGTTTATCGGCGTTTGAAAAGGCGGGAAGAATGTCGCGTCGGCGATCGCGTCGAGTCTAGGCGGACGATTTGTTGTGTTCGGAAGGCGGAAGAGCTGGTTGGCTCTGGGTATAAAAGTAAAGGAAACACGGAAGGGGAGGAACCTGGGGTTGTATGGGGTACGGTCCAGGGAAGTAGCTCGGGTTGCGGCTCGGTCGTGGATGGCGAGGAGTGTGGAGTGGAGGTATGCCGAGGTTGATGAGGCGCGCTAGGCCTGCGTGTGGTAAGCTGCGTTGCGGGGATCGTGATTGGTGTGCTGGAACGTCACTTTCTCTTGGTGAAATACTTCCCAGCATCCTTGGACTGTCTTTTACTTCTACTGGGACTTCGCAGCGCCCAGTGTTCATGGCTTTCGCAGAGTTCGTCGCCAGAATTCACATCAGTAGTTGACGCAGTGTGCGTTGTTAGCTTTCCTTCGCACATGCTACGCACCTTCAAAGTAGTCGTTATTCTCTGTGGAATCGTTTCTCTGTAAAAACATCTGTTGTCGTCTCATCTCATACCAGGAACCTAGTCAGGTTATCCGTCTCGTATCTACGACCTCAACACTGTTCGTTTGCCGATGACTTGCTGAGCTCAGTCATTCGGCTCCTTCCATCACTTACCAGCCAACATTGATAAGGTACAGCAGATCATTGGGGCCTTTTGTCACTCCTTTCACTTTCTTTCCTACATCTAGATTGATCTCTGGGTCAGTGCGACCGCTCTTGAAAATTGTGGCCCAAGCGCGGCTGCGTCCAAAACTGGTCCTGGTCTGGTTCATCTGCTTCGACACCTCGACTCACTTCCTCAACCGCCTTATATCTTAACAGTATTTCTTCGACAACTCGACATCTGTACATCATCTTACTTCTAAATCACTTCGTCGGTTCTGTGCTGACAAAACGTTCAACGCCTATATCGACAATATAAGACGGAGTCTCGCCTTCTGCAACTGCCAGGCGAGCTTCGTAACAAAATCTTCGAATACGCTCTCACAATCGACGATGGAATCTGTTATCGCGAGGACAAGATCGGTGTGGGCTGGCTTTGTCTTCATCCTCAACAAACGGAACAAGATATCGAGGAACATGCTCAAACTCCAGCTGCGGTTGCCAGCAGTGGAGAGCTCGAGGACGAGGCTCCGGCGCGGAAGCGTCGTAAGCCTACAGAAACTGTTCGGTTCATCAAAAATTCTGTTGTCGCTACCAAAAAGACGAATCGCCTAGCGCAGGTCACAGTGAACGGACATCTCGTCGCCGACCAACTGCAGTTCGTCAACCATCAACCTCGAAGCGAGACTAGGGCATTGGTTATTCGCTACAACGATATCTACATCCTCGACGAACATCGCCATCTCATGGAATTCTTCTATAGTGTCGTCGGCCATAAGAGAGGATGGATTCAGAGGATCGTTAGGCGGGTGCAGTCGGAGACGAAATTGAAAAGGCCCATCAAGGTCAAGTCTCACGAGGCATTGCATTCCCGATTTGTAATCCATGAGTACCTCCCAGAGGTGAGCCTAGATGGGAATGCATTCTTCATGGTTGCAGGAGTCATACAGGAGTTCGGTCGCCAAAATCACTCGTTTTTGAGCCGACTAACCCAAAACGTCATCTATCAACAACTCGTGCGCAGTTCATCGAATAGGTTTGTCAAGCTATCTTCCTATGCCAAGGTATTTCCCTGGGATAAAAAGTTCGACGAGGCTGCTATTCGACGTTATTGCGAGACGAACGACTTTGTACAAAATATTCTACTCCCAACTGCGCCAAACGGCATTGAAGGTCTAGTAGCTATAGCCAAAGAGTGGATCGAGAATGGGTATTAGGTCTTCAGACGAGCGCATCATGTTCCGGCGAGCTATGATCTGATGTGGAAGGTAGCGCAGTGTGTGGAATGCTCTGGGTCTGGTAGCAGACAAGAGGAGATAAGACTGCTTCTTCGAGTATGCTATGTACAGAATACTAAATCTGGGCCAATATGTACATTTGGTCTGACCACACACCACACAACGTGAGCTACATCTATGCTGCAGGACTAGCAACTGAAGTAGTGAGTGAACCGCTCTCAATGTACGTCCCGGAGAAGAACCAGTCCTCCGCACCTGTCCCATCGTTACCCTGGCGGGGAAGACGAAGAACACCAAGATGCCAGTCGGCGCCGTTTGAAGAAGTGCTACTGGAGAACGGTCCAGCAGTCTTAACGAGCGTGTTGTTACCAGTCGAGTGCCAAAAGGTAACTTGGTTGGACGAAAAGTTGATCTCGTAAGCTACGTTGTGCCATTCGTCGGCCTTGAGCTCGACCTTCCACTTGCTCTGGCCACCCACCATCCACTGCCTATTTTGGAATTAGCATGGTTTTCGTACTGGGCTTCGTCGCGTGGTTGTCTTACAGGTTGGTGTTGCTGGTGCCAGACTCTCCGTTGACCCATCCGTACTTCAACTCTGTGAAATGGCTCTCGAAGAAACAGATCTGGTGTTCGTTTGTCGCACTCGGAACATTGGTAGTGGATCTCTTGATCGAGAAATGGTAATATACAGTGCCTTTGTTGATAGCAGCTTTGGTCTGAGGAATGAGCTCCGTCCTCCACATGTCGCTGTTCCACTTGGCTGTGTTGTCGATCGTGATCTTGGCACCTTGCTTGCTGCCAGTGTCCCCAGGATTCTTGTAGTTTGGCGAGAGGTTTACGTATTTGGTGGTAGCGCCCGATCCATGGATGTAGTATTGGTAATCTGGACGAGGAAGAGGCTTTATCAGTGATGTTTGACGTGTAGCCTGAACGTAGTACTCACTGCCTACTTGGTTTGCCCATGACCATTTGTCCAGATCAGAAGAAGACGTCATCTCGTTGAAGCGGCCATCCCAAAGGATCGTGCCTGTCTCTGGTCAGCGACATGTAACATGCGTGGACGAAGCCAACGAACCCGCGGACACGGCGCTCAGGAGCGCATTGACAATAGCTGCCTTTCCAAACATGTTGGTAACTGGGAGCAAAAGAATCGCTGCGTATGGATACGATGAAGATTGATGGTTGAGGCGTTGAAAGTTGAGGCATTCAAGACGCTATATAAAGATCATCCCTAGTAAATGCTCAGAGTACCTCGACCCGAAGATGGAGGCAAGATGTCCGTTTCATGGTTAAGCGCTGCACATCAATATCCGGGAAACAACGTAGGGCTCGCACTTTACTTTGAAAACATACTGAACGTGGACTGCGTGACCACACATCTCAATTAATCTAATTGCACCCGCCGGTATCACATATAGCTGTGGATCTAGTGGCGGCCAACCGGTCCGGCACACATTGCGCCTTGTCTCACCGCGACGCGGGAAATGGCAACCCGGTTCTCGTCACTACGACAGCGGCACATGGTTCGATGCCGGAGATCGAAGGCTTCGTAGAAATGAAGGGACGGCGGGTTTCTTGGTGGAGGAAAGACGATCTCGCAGGGGGTCGAAATTAAGCTACATTAAGCCGAGGCCTACCCCACAATTAGCGCAGGCTTGAAAGCTTAGGACAGCGGTCCTACCAGCTCGTCCTGTGGCAGAAGCTGGACAATAGTTGCTGGATGCGAATGGTTCACAAAGAGGCAGAAACAAGTGCGTTAAGGAAAGGCGTTGACTGCGGCGCGCAATTGCCGATCGTATGCTTCCTCCGTGCCGCCAGGAAACAGGCAGTTACCCGTACGCCAGCCCCTACAACATCTTTCGCTACAAGAAGCCTCGCGATCCTAAGTTTATTGTCTACCACGAATGCACACAACACGCTTCATGCCCCTGTTGTAAGCAAGACCCGAAGGAAATCCCTTTCTTTACGACGCCCGAACACTTTGTCTTCTCTGCCTCATTGCCTAGGTAACATTGCCACGCAGTCGTTCCAGCGTAGCTTGTACCATGAACCTAGACACAAAGTCACAGAAACTGTGGGGCAGTGAATTTGACGTATTCGAATCGCCAGCTGATATAAAAAATATGATATTTCCGTATGTTCCAAAACTCTCCGGACCGAAACAGTGGCATAGGACGATGAGTGTAGAAAGCACATTACAAAGGATGAACAGTAACATCTATGGATAATACTCATGTAACGCTAGCCCATTTGTCGCTAGTACACACTTAGTTCATGCTAGCCCCCTTTTCTGTCAACTGCGCCGCAAAATGGTCAGAACACCCCACACGGTATAGTAACGCGCTTGAGGAACGAGGTGACAAGAGACATCACTCTCGACCGCAGAATGAATACTTTATCTTATTGTCATCGTTTCACCGCTGATCATGAACGTCGATCGATGCATCGCGCTCCACAATGAGATTTTGCGCCACGGCTGGGTTGGCTCAGGTCGCAGCGTAGAGTCTCTCGAATCTTCCTGTCAGACTTGGTTTGATACATTCAGCGATGCAGCTGAGGCCGTT
The DNA here is from genome assembly GCF_004154835.1 of Alternaria arborescens. Lineage (NCBI taxonomy): Eukaryota > Fungi > Ascomycota > Dothideomycetes > Pleosporales > Pleosporaceae > Alternaria > Alternaria arborescens. The sequence goes on along the minus strand of NW_021167859.1, from coordinate 113,334 downwards.
CGTGCTGACCTTTCGCCTGATCTTGTTCAGTTTCTTCAACATGCTCGAGTCATCTGTGATCCAGAGGCGAAAGTTGACCTGTTTTTCTTCTATTGGGTGCAAAATCTTGCTGATCCAGGGTTCGTGTTTGAGCAGGAAGACGATTGGCCAGAAGAGGGCAGGTTCTTGGTACTTTACGCTATGAGCAACTTTACGGGTCACTTCTGTGGGCTAGTGTAAGTTCTACGAGACCACTATATATTCTTGATACACAACGAGCTTACACGTCGCTATAGATATGACCAGGAAACACACCTGTGCATAATCAGTCCGACTATCTACGACACAGACATAATCTTTGAACAGGAAGTTTGGTATCCGTTGGAAACTGCGTTGGAGTTTTGGTTGAGCCAAATTCGCAAGGGAAGAATTGCTACTCCGCCAAAAGTCCCGCATAAGAATTACGTCTACGAGCGCTTCGATCCCTGGGAGTTTATCCCATATAACGACACAATGCTGGAGGAGAACATCGACGCTTTCAATCGCCTTGTAGAGTCCATCGAAGCCCGCATGCCTCCAACGGCCTCCACCACAGAAGTTGCAGAGGCTGTACATGGACTAGTCGACAGCAGCGTACTTCAAGCTACAGAACTTCCCCAAAGATTCGCTTACGAATTTTTCCGTCGTACACGACGTCCACGCTTCCAAATGATCGCTCCCGGTCTCGAAGTGCTCACTGACTCTGCATTGTTTGACCAGGTAGGTTGTGACTGTGCCGAATGTATGTGACAAATACACTGACTTCGTGCCTTCACGTCTGCAGCCGTTCCACTCTTATATTTCTTCTTCTACTTCTGAAATTCCTCCCATCCTGCTTTTCCGCTCCAAGTCAGATTATACTGACGAGACAACGCTCAATACTCACACCGGTGAGCGCATAGCCCAGCTCTTTCCATTATTCAGCGACACCACAACATATCCCGCAGGCCTGTACTTGCGTCCGACTTCTGCGATAAAATCCGAGGATGAGTGTTTGTTTATTTTGCCCTTTGGTATTGGGGCGAACGGGTATGCAAGGAAGAGTGATGGCAGCAGGTTTGGACGACGTAAGACTGGAGGAGATAGTCACGTGGATTTATATCGTCCAGGTCATCAGCCGCTCGAGAAACATCACGAGCAGAGTCTTGTCAACGTGCTGAAGAATTGGAGGGGTATGGTAGAGAGGGGCGAGTGGCAGATTGATGAGAATGGGGTTGCAGGCGGAATGGATGTATGGAGAGAGGCAGATAGCGAAGAGAAGTGGGAGGCATATGTGATACCGAGGGCTGTGGAGGGAGTAGAGGGGTAGATGAATGAACAAAGAGTTGATTAGATCTTGGGCCAGTATGGAAAGCTGCAGTGCGAAAGTGGGTGACGGAGGGCCTACGAGTGGTGGAGGAGATGGTGAATTGCGCTAACCGCATGTGACGATAGTCTTGGCAGTCGCGCGGTCCTCAACGCGCCTGCGCCAAAGATTCCAGACATCAACCCCAGCTTTCCGCGCCCGCTACATCACGACCCAAAGCGCATCGATCGACGCGGCGCCTCTGTCGCATTACCCCAGCAATCATGTATGGCATGAATCAGGCCTACGGGCATGCTCCCGACCCGAGTGCGCAGGTGCCGAATCATCTGCTTGCCCATGTGCACCTGATATCCTCGTACCGCTTCCCTACCCTACCAGGTCTTCAAGCTCCCCAGGCCCTCGAGTACCTGATCAAAGGCCCGCAAATCGTGCGCGACACGTCGCCCGTCGCGTGGACCTTCCTTTCAGCACCTCCCCAAGATGGCACTGTCATCCTCACATGGCAGCCCCCGCGCATGGGCACCATGTTCGCCTCAGACGGAATGGTGTGGGCTGACGCCGAAACTGCATACGATATGAACGTACGCGGATATGTACGTATCTAGAGGACACGATGCCCGCTTCAATGACCTAACATATCATAGACTCTCCAGGTCCTTGTGCACAACAGTGGATACCACTACCCTCACGAACCATACGCCATGCATGCGCGCCATCGTTATCGAATTGCTGCAGGCCCGGGTACTATCGATCCCAATCTCTGGCTTGTGCACTACAAGCCGGCAGATCCACAGAGCAGAATGCCTGCCTCGCAGATACCCATTCCACGAGAAGTCCAGGCCCAGATACAGATGCGCGCTCAACTACAGCAAGCCGGGCCATTGATGCGCAAGGAGTTCATGTTGGTCGATCAAGCCAATTGGCCAAAGGTCGAATTCGGACAACAAGCCATGAGAGGCCCGCAGCCCTACTACAACCCCATGCAACCAGGCCGACCATATCCTGCGCAACCGCCGCCAGCCAAACGCCAGCGCTTGCCGACTCAGCCTCAACCTCGCCAACCCGCTGCAGGTACACTAGCACCAGACAACACACTCGAGGAAGAAGAGAATGCGACACAAGATGCCTTCGACTTCCTGACCCCGCGCGAGATTAGCTTGTCGCGTTACAAGCAGCATCACGAGTGGATGGAAGAGATCTTCTCGTCACCTTATGCCGTCGGGAAGATTGCACCTATCGATCTAGGACTGGGCCTCATGGGCGAGCTCGCCCCGCTTACTGCAGGCATTCTCGATGTTCCAGGAGCTGAGAACGTGGAGCCGGGCAAAGAGAACTACCAGGTCAAGAACTACTACAAGCTGGATGCGGAACAACTCAAGGACTTTGAGAAGCGTGTATCAGAGTATACAAAGAACGAGCAGGCCGAGATTGACAAGATGAAGGCCGACCACGCGAAGAAAGTGGCACAATTGAAGCGCACCAGAACGTACATCAAGGCCGAACGACGACTACGAGATCTTTCCCGCTCTACCGAGAGCGACGGCGAGGACGCAAACCCAGTCGAAGGAGTCGTGCAAGATTTGGAGAAGACGCTTGGAGTTACATTCGACGCGAAAAAGGCGGTCGTCTGTGTAGACAAGGGTGGATTCATTGAGCCGCAAGCACCCTCTCCTCCAAAGGCACAGATGAACGGCAACGGAGCCCAACAGGAAGCAAACGGAACATCGAATGGCATGAACAACCAAGGAACAATGGAGGAGAACTCTGCCGCGGGTCTGTTGGACCAGTATGGATCGGGGTCACTGAACGGCACACCCATCGGCAATATGTCATTACCTAGGTTATCACAGCCACCGAGTCAATCGCAGTCTGCCACCGGTACACCCAATGCGCCTCACGGCAACATGAACCAGACATCCACATTCGATCAGCAGGACACAAGTCTCGACGTAGGAGCCGACCTCCTAGATCTGGACGTAGAGATGTCTGGAATGACCGGCTCAGGGGAGAAGACTGATGATTGGACGATGAACGATCAATCTGGCAATGCACAACAGTCGACCGGCAGCGTTCAACAGCCCAACATGAACAACAACAACCAGCGCACAAACAACGTCGGCGGCATGTCCTCGTCCAACATCGAAGCCGACGCAGGTAGCATGTTCGACACAGCCGACTTTGGCAGTTTTGACAATATCGATAGTGCTGGAGACGCTTTGGCGGATTATGGGCACGATGACAACTTGGGCCTGGATCTTGTTGACGATTCGGCTTTTGGCGATGCATTCCATGCGACGGAAATGCATCATGATGAGGCTGGAGAAGGGGACCAGAATGCGTAGTATGCAGGTTTGGACCTGGATCTAGATGGCCTGGATTTGGATTGATTTGTCTCACGCTCCAAAGTGTTGGAATTTCTCATTCTTGGGGTGGGAAGGAGGGGGGGCTGTACTATTACGGTGTCGTTGTTTTCTTTTTTGTATGACTGGGAGTCGAGGGCGTTACCATGTCAATGGTTTACGACGAGTATCTACCTTTTTTATCATCGTAAACTTACGTGTTCAGAGAGACTCTGTCTCTTGCAGTTTTTTTTTCAATTAGATTGTGGCGTCTGCCATGTTCGAATTTGAATAGGAAGGTGTTGCAACTATGGCCGATTACTCAACGGTCGAGATTGTGGAAAAGTGTGTTGCAATATTGTAATGTTCACGTCACGACTAGCATGGTGTATACCTTGTTTCTCTTGATATTCGTGCTCAGCTGTCCAACACAAGATCCGCTACTTCAATGAGAGAATTGCACCCTCTTCTGCAGTCGATATGCCGTGGGGTTTTGATCAGGAGAGCTCCCTTGCGTCGAAGTCATTCCTAGTGTGAATGAGTGTATACGACTTGAATATCGCCTCATTCAGCAGAGGTAGCTCACCTTAGTAAAGACCTCGCCGTCTGTGGGTGTCTACTATGCTGTTGATTTTGGACAAAGTCAAAAATAAAAACCGCTGTCACGCCATCATCATTAGATCCTCGAGAGCTCATCATAAGCTGTTGTCTGGCTCATTGGTTACTGCGGTTAGAGAGTCACGTCAATTCCTGAGTAATGTTTACAACATCACCTCTTCCGCATGCCGATGTAGACACGCGTAAGTATTGGCTAGGTTTTGTCTATAATGCTGAGAGACGTTGACGTCAGCAGCTATATCCTCCCATAGCAACATGGTAGGCGACCTTCGAAACTCAGCTTCTATCCACGATTACACTGTCTTCGGCTCCATATGTCCAGAGTTTCCCGGCTTCTCCACAAAAGACACTTTGGTCTGCGGGATGATGCGCTATATGGCGGTAATGTAACGTCGCGATTCTCTTGGGAGACTATCCCTACAAGTGTGTACATTGTTCGTCCTCGGAGTGGCGATGTTCAGTGCCGATACGCTGCTCGTGTTCACGTGCAACATGTTCGTCTTCTTGAGCGGGAGCATGAAGATTCACGATGGATCTCTAGACGCTCGAGAGTGCGTGTCCGTTTCGGAATTTGTGTGATACTCGGGTTTCCAGAACGCCATTGGTAAGAAAAAGGGAGATGGAAAAGACAACCAAGATACAGACAATTCACGTGGCAGCATTGATGGTAGCGCTAGAAGACCGGATGCGAATGGGGAACTGCGCAGTATGGATGAGACTATTGTGGGAGCGTATCTGCAGGAGTTACATTAGTTGCTCGTTGATGTAAGGCTCTCCATTCCTCAGGGATCGCAACCATGCATCACGGCCTCTGCTAACCGGATTGTACCAGGCCAACGACAATGTTATTACTCCTGAGAACGCTCCGGGTTTCTCGATTGAGGCATCATGCGCGAAGATAACGCCAGCGACTGCGAGCACGCTACCTAAAATCCTCAATAGTGGGTTTGAGCAGCTGCCGCATGCTACGATGGGGCAAGGCGGGCGGAGTAAAATGACAATGGCGTTGAAGGCGTATCTCGAATCCTGAGTCAGGATTAGTAACCCTCGAGTTCGGACGAGGCGTGGTAGTGGAAATGTGTTCTTCCTGATTTGCGTAGGTTTTTTGGGAACGCTTGCCCAGATGGTTCTGCCGTTCTACCCCAGACGCGCAACGACACCATATGCAATCAAGCATTGGCGACGTTCCGTATGCCACGATGCACAAGACTTTTGTTACCGCCCATTTTGAAACGCCACTCTATCGCAAACTCATGATCTGGCAAATTACCATGCGTTTCGGCGACCCCTGACTTGGCTCAGGGGGCGCCGTCTCGGTTAAAGCGGCCCTCCACATCAGCGTACCAAGACCGCGAGACGTTCTTCCGCGTGCTTGATTCTACGAGGCGTAAGCTAGTGCGACGCCTACATGCGGCGATGAATCGTCTTTTCGGTATCGTGATCCGACTACACGGACCTTACGATTACGGGTATTCGTGATGCCCCGTATTGTGGTTCGTGACTATAGGTCGATGCTGATGATGTAGTTTAGAGAGAAGACTGGTTCCGAGGGACATTGAGATCCGCCAAGTCTAGCCGTAATGGCTGTGACACCACCCGAGGGGGTGGGGAATTTCAGTTTTAGGGAACCATGGTCAGGAGAGCGCTACGCGATGGAGTTGTGGTAAAGGCCAGAGGAGCAGCCTCGGAGTCTCTTAGCGCAGAATGCACCGTTTCTCTTGATGCTTCATCTGCCCGGGCACACGACATGAGCACCAACCTCGTAGCGGCTTAGGAGTGATCTGCTTGGTAGAGTCCTGCCATTACATTCAAGCATTTCCTGGGGTGTTTTGCCGCGCCCGCAAACCACTGAAGGCATGGGCAGGGAGAGTGCTAAAGTGACCTTCCCGATAGCCTCTCTTGGCATCATCCAAGCGTCCGCCATCTGCCCAGTGAGCCGCGTCTATCTGCAGGGCGCGCGTTCCTGAAAAGATGTAGCCCCCACCGGTAGGGCCAGGGTCGTCGAGCCCATGGACTAAGTGCGGGTTTACATTTACACTTGCCTTCTGTCCTTCTGCTCCCCTCTTTGCCGTTGTCGACCTTGGCCTTTTTGCTGCAGGCGATTCATCATTACGAGCGCCGTCTTTCTCTGCTTTCTTGGTACCCGTCTTTGTCGGAATTCGGCACCATCGGAATACGAAGCCACCTGGGCACTGCATCAGCAAGCCATTCCAAGCCACGGCGATGCGCCTGGCCACACAACATAGTTCTTAGATCCTCACATTCCTTGAATAGTAGACTTCTCTTTGGCTTTTTGCACACTCCTTCCATATTCGCACAATGCCTCCTCGCGACGCCAACTGGATAGATGTAAGTCGTACTCGCTGCCACAGCCACAACTGTGAGACTTGGGGCTGACAGTCTGTCCTACAGGGCCTCAGAGGTATCGCCTCCTTCATGGTGGTATGCGGTCACCTATGTACTGCCTTTGTACCATGGCTACACCAGCCCGCCCAAGATGCCAAAACCGCGCCGCACCTCTTCCAACTACCCTTCTTCCGTCTCGCCGTCGGAGGCCGTAGCGCCGTAGCCTTATTCTTCCTCGTAACCGGATACGTCAACTCAATTGGACCTATTGGCAAGTCGCGTCAGGGAAACCATGATGCGGCATTCCACGGCATTGCACGAAGTGCGCTGGCGCGCTCAGGAAGGCTGATTCTCCCCACCATGGCTGCGACAATCGTTACGTGGTTCATGGCGAATACGAACGCATACCATATGACCAAGCATGTCGATGCGCAGTGGATACGGCAGGGTTGGCACCGACAGGAGCCCACGTTGTGGATGGCCTTCAAGTCGCTCTTCAGGGCGCAAACCGAGACTTGGACAACTGGCTGGGACGAGTACGATGGCACACAATGGACACTGCATTTGTTCTTGGAGGGCGCGTTCTTGGTCTACACAACCATGCTTGCTACAATTCTGGTCCGACCAAAAGCACGTTTCATTGTGTACGGAGTCATGTACGCCTACTTCTGGCAAGTTGGCAAAGGTGTGTATATCCGGAACTGGTTGGGGAGCAGCGCAGTTGCTAACTACAGTAGACCTTACAGTTGGCTCCATCAAAGGCCTCAACATCGTCACAGGCATGTTCGTAGCCGAGTTACATAACCACTACAAGGACGCCGCCACTTCTGTCCTACCCGCACCCATCCCCGCACTTATGATAGTCTGTGGCATGTTCATGGCGGGATTCCCTCAAGATTCGGCCAACAACACACGCTGGTCGCACACAATGGCGACAATCATGCACAGTCTGACAGCCGACAAGACGGACATCCGACGATACTGGGACCACCTCGGCGCTGCCTTCGTCCTCCTCGGAATCTTCTTCTCGCGAAACGCCCGTAAACTCCTCACATCACCTGTTTTCAACTTCCTCGGTCGCGTCAGTTTCCCCGTGTACTTGCTGCACAACACATTCATCAAGTCTGTGCTTACCTGGATGATCTACCTGCCATCTGCAATGAACCCGCCCAGGAACGAAAAGGGAGAGCAACAGGACCTCCAGCGTGGATCGACGACACATATCCTCATTGCGATTGCGGTTTTCTACTACATCCTTTACCGGAGTGCAGCACTCTGGGTTAAGCATGTTGACCCAATATTCGCGACCATGGTCAACGCAGCCACAAAATGGGCATATGGCGAGCCCCAACAGAAGGAGAGTCGCCCGATACTAGGGAACGGGAACGCGACGACTGACAAGAGCGTCCTCCCTTCATAGAGCAGACACCCTGCTGCTCTTTCTTCACTTCATTCTTGTTGATCACTTTCGGAGCTGGAGTCGTCTCCTCCTATCACTATATCCGATGATTTTTTTTAGTTTCATATCATCTCATATGTTTCCAAATGCATCTTCCATATTGCATGTGCTGTGTTTTTTGAGCGAGCGACCATGGTATGCCAGCTTGGACGTTTTGGAGTATGCAGAGGACATGCTTGTCTTGTGAGAGGAATCTTTATTTTTTCGAAAAGGGTCAAGGAGTAAGACAAATACTTTGGTAGATTAAATGAACACATGAAATCTCATTTTTTGGACTCGATATGCCACTCGAGGGCTTCTTTTTGAGATGTTCGAGATCGCTTGGTATCCGCTACATGATGGTTCTGCCCTACGCTTTTGGAATCAGAACCACGTAGTATCCGCCTAATGTCGTTAATGTTGAGCTTCGTGAATGGAAAGAAACCCAAGTCTCCGCCGAACCATGTCCCGAATCTATAGCAACTTTGGTCCATAAAAGTATAATTCTGCGTTTTCTATCTTCTACATCATTGTGGAAGTGATTTGAGGAAGAAGAAAAGGGTCAGAGAGAAAGTTTATGTACACTTGGTAGTTGGCGCTAGTGCGTTTTTGTGTTGGTGCCGAAGGGGTTAGCTGGAGCGTGTCATGCTTCAACCCTTAGGAGACATACTTCGAGCGGAGAGGCATGGGGTTTGGCGACGACAAGGGGTGAAGGGGCGGTCATAGGTGTATCTGTGTTTTGACATACTAGATACACCACCATGTCTATTTCGCTGTCGCCTTGCTGATATTCTGTGAATACCTCCTGGGTACCTTATAAGAAGAAGGCATTACTCTAAGCGACTTCAAGCTGTATGCGGTAAATCGAAGTCACATCCAAGTTCTACAGGTCGAGTCATTGCGCTAAGAAGGTCTTCAAGTAGGCCAGATAAATGACCCATCGGCGCTTAAGTACCTGGAAAGCCATGTGTGGCGCGGTAACAGGACCATAGCACGGGGATGCGGCGTGGTAGTCGAACAGTATATATAGGCCATGTTAACTGTGCCTCTTCAGGGCGAGCAAAGACACGACCACAAAATAGACCAACAACAAGGTTTTGCCCTGGAGCAACTGTTTTGCGATGGGTCCAATAGAGTCAGAATAATGTCAAAGAGACACTGTCTGATTGAGGGCCTAAATGGGCTGTGCATCGCTTGGTCACCAATACCTTTTGCGCGATGAGGGAATTGATGCTCACCGGCGGACTGCAAAGAGATTTCACGCGACGATAGGGAATACGCGGGGTTTAACGATGGCTGCCGGCGATATAATGGCGCAGCCAAATACCTCACGAGCGATTCATTGACCGGTGCGGACCGGAGTATGAACGCACGCAATGCGAAGACAACATGCGCTGAGGACATACGCCGAGTACGCAGTACCGCCATGGCGCCTCGCTTGCAGGATACCTAGGTAGACAGCTGGGCGATTTACACAACGAAGCCGCACAAAAGACAGAAGGAACAGTCTGCGACTGTGCCGTGAAGAACAAATAGCCTCCACCAACTCCCGACTGCGATGCCTCACAAAGATTCCGTGCCGTCGCGCTTACACGTCGGAAATAACTCACATCGGAAAAGCACCAATTCACCAGCCTCGTTAAGGCCTCTCGAACCAACCCGTATTAGCCATATCCGCAGCCGAGCATTCGCCACAAAAATCCACCTACAGGGCTGAATCCTATCCCCGGAGACACGTTGCCCGATCCATGAGGCGCGTGATATTGCCGAGATGGCTGAATTGGTTGGCTTATCGAACGGCCAAATCGCTGACGTCGGACATCTTGGGCGTGCGCTCTGTATGGCCCGTTTACATATATCGAGTGTGCCTTGAGGGTGATTTGCACGTCACGAGTAGACTGGTAGGGTGTGCACTGGGCTTGGGTCCCGACTTAGCCGAGTGCGGGAGGCCTTGGACATGGTGTTGTGTGTGACGTGAGTTCTCGAACGATATCGCGCAACAAATTTCAGAAATGCGCGCTGCGAATGTATGCGATCAATGGAGGTGAAATCACCTGTCGCTCGATATAGAGAAACCTGGTAAGCCTTGTATCAGGTAATAATGGAATGCGCATTCCTTCCTGTCAGCAACACTGTCTTTCTCGTTGCTTGCGGTGGTGAGACCAGAAGCGTGGCACAGCCCCAAGAAGTGGCCAGACACTAGTGTACAGGGGCCAGGGATCGAGCTAAGCTAGCTTCCCCGCTCACAAGATGCATGGTCTTGTGAATGTGCAGTTGCCGTGGTGCATATAAGCCAACTACACCCCGACGCCTGTAAACAATGTCACACACGCATTCCTCTACGATCGCCGAGTCTACATCTTCTTCATCGAGACCTATTCTACACGATAACAATTCAACTAACGAACAACGTGCTACCGCGACTATGAGCGATATCAACGGAAAGGCGCCTGTCAATGGCAGTAATGGGGCACAGCGTGGTGATGAGCCGATTATCAAGGTTCAACCTCCCCGACGAGAGGATCTTCAGCCCAGCTATGCGAGGGTTATCCAGCCTGATGATGCCGACGCTGATACGAATGGATGGTACGGTGGTATGGTAAGTTGAGCAGACATCCTATATCCTGGGTGCCATTCTCACATAAGTAGATCAACACGCTAGGTGGCTGCATCGGTACTCTTGGTGCCATCCCATGCTGTATCGTATGCCCCAACCCCTACAAGCCAGTCAACCAAGGAAACGTCGGTCTTGTCACCAAATTCGGCCGATTCGCTCGCGCTGTCGATCCTGGTCTCGTCTACGTGAACCCACTATCCGAGCAACTCGTTCAAGTCGACATCAAGATCCAGATCGTCGAAGTCCCCAAGCAAGTCTGCATGACAAAGGACAACGTCTCCTTGCAATTGACATCTGTCATCTACTACCGCATTACTTCGCCTCACAAGGCCGCTTTCTCCATTTCCAACATCCGCCAGGCGCTCGTTGAGCGTACGCAGACGACGCTTCGCCATGTTGTTGGTGCGCGTGTGCTCCAGGATGTAATTGAGCGTCGTGAGGAGATTGCTCAGTCGATCCGTGAGATTATCGAGGAGACGGCTCTCGGATGGGGTGTCGAGGTTGAGTCCATGCTTGTCAAGGACATCATCTTTAGCCAGGATCTTCAGGATTCGCTTTCCATGGCTGCACAGAGCAAGCGTACCGGAGAAGCCAAGGTTATTGCTGCACGCGCCGAGGTCGAGGCCGCCAAGTTGATGCGTCAAGCTGCCGACATTCTGTCTTCCGCTCCAGCTATGCAGATCAGATACCTCGAAGCCATGCAAGCCATGGCCAAGAGTGCGAACAGCAAGGTCATCTTCTTACCAGGTTAGTTTACTTCTACAGAATACATATAAAACATTTACTGACTTGATAAAGCACAAAACCAAACTGTCCAAAGCGCCCTCGCTCAGGCCGACTCCTACGGCGAAGGCCCAAGTTCCCACGGCGCCAGCAACCCAATGGGTGTCCAGAGTTCCGCAGCACAGGAGTACGGCGGTAACAGCCATGGTTTCCAGAGCGCTATCAACTCGCATGTTATCGAGAACATGTAAAGCAACAGCTTGAAGACTCTGGATGATGCTCAGCTCGCCACGGCTCTTACGACAGACCTTTCGAAGATGTGATGAAGACCTTCAGACTCCTGTATAGGGGTGTGTGTCTTTACCCGCTGCTTCTTTGTATCTCTATTACTATTCTTGTTTCTGTTTTGGTATACGACTACTACGGACGAGATGATGGGCGAGTCTAGATTGACATGAGGGAGTTTCTTTGGTTTTTGCAATTGTTTTGATACCCTCTTCTTGGTAGTTGGTCATTATCGGTTCACTCGCTTGTTGCTCTGATAGACAGTTTTATGATAATGATAATGCCACTTCACAAATTTCTGAACAATGCGTTATTTTGATTTTTGGCAGTAGTGAGGTTGAGAATGGTGGCGGAACCGTTTTGTACCCTTTCAGGACACTCCGTCGTAGCATCTTACCTAGGTAGGTAACTGGATGATCGCCTGCTTCTCTGCTAACGCCACACCAAGCTCTCACCGGTCAGCTTTTACGTGCATATCATGTAACCAATCCAGAGTCAGCACGTCGCTTGGATTTGGCGGTAGGCACCTACGAGGCTGAATCGCTAAGCCCCGCTTTCCGCTCACATGTGCGAAGACTACTTGTCCTATCCATCAGCTTGAAGATTTGCCGACCTTCTTCCTCATTTCGCTCTTACGACTATCATTGTACCTCTTCGCTTGCGGACGTCCCGACGCTCCTTCCGATGGAAGCCCTCTCAGGGGCTGCCAGCGGCATAGCCGTGGTTTCGCTGACGATACAACTCATACAGTCCGTCGCACTCGTACGAGAGTTCATAAAAGATGTCAAAGGCGCGTCGAAAGAGTTCCATCGGCTCGCCGGCAAATTGGAGCTGCTCAACGCCTTGTTAGAGGACGCGCATAAGGTTCTGGAGCAACAATCATCTCTCTCAGGAATGCACTTCCCAACACCTTCGATAGCAATATTCAAGTGTCTTCAAGGCTGCGAGGAGTCTATAAAACCGCTTGTAGATACCGTAAAGAAACTCAGACTGCCGAAATCTCAGTCTAGCTCGTCTACGGCTAGGCTCAAAAGCGAGATCAAGCTTGGATTGAAGACAAAGGAAATTACAACCCTTGAGACTCGAATACAACAAGATATCGATCTTCTAAGTACCAGCCTCTCAGTAAATCAAAACAGCATCCTGTAAGGCACTGTTCTAAACTTTCTAGGCTTCGCGAACTAATCATGCATTGATAGGATGAACGTTTTCCCAATATTACTTCGAAACCAAGACAAGATGCTGAAGAGTAATGACAATCTTCCTGGAGCTTCTGTCTTATGTTCAGATCTTGGACCTACTGTCAGAACTCTAGATACCGTTTCTGCGTTTGCATCATCTCCCGTCCAATATTCACAACAAACGATACTGGTACGCTCGGCCTTTGAGAGACTTGGGCTTTACCGTCATAAAGTGATACGTTACCAGGACCAGAGAATCGAGGACTCGGAAGGCAACTTCAAGAGCTATAAGAGGGACATACTCTGGACAGCTGATGAAGTCTCTGCAGTGTGGAAATTCTTAGGCTTCGGCATGACTTTCACCCAGCAGCATCCATACGGCAGTATCCTTCCTAGCCTTAGAACGTATCCTGTGGTTGAACTAGCGGGTGGGGTATTCGATATGGTACAATCTGAAAGCGTTCAACAGCTCCAAGCACGAATTAGCTATGGTGTTCTTCATCCATTTATGCGAACCGCTACAGGAGTGTCATTACTTCATGTAAGTCGTAACTGTGAAGGCCTTTAGGAGCTCAAGTAACAGACGATCCAGTATGCTGCAGTCATACAAAGACCGGATGTATGTCGATTATTGCTTGGGTACGGGGTGAAACCAGAGCTCACGATATACGATGAGTCACCTCTATCCGCAGTCTTGTCAATCTCATCTTATGAGACACTTTCGACGAATAAAATTGAGGTGTATCGATGTTTGTTTGAAGGCGCAGATCTGGCGGACGAATTCAAGAGGTCGGACTCCCATCATCGAAGTTTGCGTTCCGCGATATCTATGGTCGAGGCTCAATGGCTTTGGGGAAAGAATCTAGAGCTGCTTGTAGGTGAACATCTCCGAAATAACCAACGGATGATCATCAGACGCTTTTGGTCTGGTGTTGCTAACCAAAGATCTCAATCACCCATCCGATTCAGCTCACGTCACGATATTCAACTTCCCAATTTCGTGATGAACAGAGATACCCTCAACGATATTCAATATGGGCGTTGTCAAATACTCGAAGCTATGTTCCTACCATACTCGGATTCCATGTTTAGCTACATCGTCGGTACTCGGTTTTTGGATTGGCTTATCAGTTTGGACTTAGACCCGGAACTATATGTTGATAATGAACGAGCGCGTTTGGAGGGTTCAAGGCACTCTTATCCTCATCCTAAGAGGATCGTATTCGAACGCAACTGGAAGCAAAGATGGATTCTTGGTTTTGAATGGGTTTTGGATTATCAAGCACCTGGCTACAGCCTGCTCTCTGAGTACCCCACTTTGACTTTCGAGTGCAGCGGGCCATACTATTGGCCCTTCACTGGGTGGGATAGCACGAAAAACTGGGATGCAGTTGTTTGTAGCGCACTGTTCAACCGTCGCATGGCTGCCAAAGAAAGAAAAGAGCGCGCACGTCTAGGTCAAAAACAGCCGCGAAGTCGAATGCCAGGAGCATGGAAATGGTGAGAAATCTGTATGCTGTTACCTAATAAACTCAAACTAGTCTACACTGCCTTGCTTTCCGACACCAAGAATTCTACATGCATCGTGACATCAACTATCAGGTTGTGTTGCGACCAGAAGATCTCCAGATTCCTTCTCACTTGCAGTGCAATAAGCGTATCCTGAGCCTGTGCAGTCGATTTTTGAACCGTTCTTTTAAGATAGTGGCTGAACAGCAAGACCTTGTCGTGATGTGCAATAGCACAACGTTACCTAGGTACGCGATCGACAAAGCATCAGCATGAATACGATGGTCGCATATCAAGCGCATGAAACCGGAGTTGCCGCATGCAGAGCCTTGGTGACTTCGTCGTCAGTTACCTACAGCCGTGCGTTTTGAGAGAATAAACTGTTGGAGATGAGGATCACGTTTTGCTCACCTAAATACATTCTCCTGTTTTCGCTCATTCTGCTCGCACAACCTGGGAACCAACCCAGGAATCCTATGTTTCCTCATTCCACTTCCCAAGGTGCCTCTTTCTAGGTCCTTCGCTACCTTGAACTACTCCGCCTCCTGATCTGTATCGACCCGAGAAGAAGACGCCGTAGGACAAGTCACTCTGAACCTCGCCATCGAAAACACCTTCCTCTCTTCCCTCAAACTTGCCTCCACCCTCAATCTCAACCTCAAATCCATTAACCCTTCCCCCAGCAGATTCCGTCCAGGCCAAGGTCCAGCATGTGCAGTCGCTGAAACCCTGTCCAACCCAATACCCAAAAACGCATCGTCTGGGTCTGTCATGACAAGCTCTCGATGTCCCGTGGCCATGAGCTTCTGCAGAAGCATAGGTGCGTGTTCTGAGACTGTAAACTTCACACGTGTTGTAACCATGATAACTTGATATGCCACTGCCACCATTGATTAGGCGCCATATCAAATCTGGTGTTTCCATAACTCACCTGTCGTCGCCCAGCTATGTGACCGGGAAGTATCGTTGGCTTTGATTTGCTTGCCTAGGGCCTTCTGTTCCTGAGGATCCGTCGTGCTCATTATGGCCCTAAATAGCTCATTGTTGTTGCCGAACCATAATGCCTTTTCTGCTTGGAAGAACTGCTCATTGCAATTGAATCCAATGTCCCCGTATTGGAAAGAACCGAGGAACGCTGGACTGAGAAAACCATTGTTTTGGTTGCTCTCGAAGGAGAACAAGACTGGCCCTTCGTCTGCTTCACTTTCGGGCTCCATCTTAGTGTAGGTTGTGTGTTGATCACTCGAGAAATGGGGGGAGTATGAGGTGAGGTAGTGGAAAGAAGTTTGGATATCAAAGGAAGACTCATCTTATAGAGGACATGAGCGCCTCAACGTTAGCACGTGCGAATAGTGTCCACCTTCACCTGCTTCAGTACCAGGGGTGAGAGAGTGATAGTCTTTCGCGATCAAGTGCGTGTGCACGATATAATGAAGTCTAACAGATGCAACTCCACCAATGATACCAAACTCCATAACATATATACACCGAATGCAATATCGTACAACCACCCCCTCCTCCTTACTTCACTCTACTTCAAAATACTAGCCCCCCTCCTATCCTTCTTCAACGGACTAAACGTAAACGCCTCCTCACTCATCATATTGAACCCGCCACTAATCGGCCTCGCCTGTTTCCCCATACCACTCTTACTCAACGCCCTTGCAGCAAAAAGGCCTTTACTAAGTCCCACAGGTTTCAAGCTGGGCACAGCTTCCTCGGCATCATCTCCTTCCTCGGCATCGAAAAGTGTCTTCCCCGCCGTAGCCCCCAATTTCCGCTTCTTCTTCTTTTCGGCAGCCGGTTCTTCGGTAAAAGTGGCAAAGGACATGAGAGATTTGCGAGGCTTCATCATTTTGCTGTTGGATTTCTTCGAGGGCCCATCCGAGTCCTTGGTTGCTACTTTTTGTGGTGCTGCGTTTTCAGGCGCGTCTTCGGTTTCTTCCGATACCATTTCGAGGGCTGGGTTGACGGTGGCGGCCGCAGCGTTCTTCTTGTTCCGGGGTTTTGCATTCGCTTTGCTGGACGCGGACGGAGCCAGGGCTTTAGGCTTTGGTTGCTTGAGAGCTTTCTTGGGCGGTGCCGTTGGTGTGGCATGTTCTTGCATCGAATCCTCGACTTCTTGCTCAGCTTCTTCGTCTTCTTCCTCCTCGACAATGGGACTACCAAGTGCAATGCTAGACGTCTTGTTCAAAAAGGGTGTGAGGGAGAATGTCGATGTGTCGCCAACAGCTGTGACAGAAGTGGCGCGCTTCACCTTCTTCGCAGGGAACCCGTCACCAGGCGTACCTAGCATAGTCTCTGGTTCAGCCGTAGCAGCCATGCGCTTCCGAGCATTCTTCGCAGGCTTGGTGGCAGGAGGCGCCATGCTCTTGGTTGGTGGCGCAGTTTGTGCTCTGTCTGCTCTCTCGAGTTCGGCCTCCTTCTCCTTGAGCTTCTCCTTTGTCGTTCGTAGCTTCTCACGGAAGGCACCAAGTTTGTCATCAAGGACGGCGTTCTTGCCTTGGAGCTCAGCTAGGGTCTTGGAGTATTCCTTCTCTTGCTTCTTGCGCTCTCGCTTTTCTTCTTCTAGTTCTCTCCTTGTGGCTTCGGCTTGATCGTCTGGTTGTTGCGAGGATTGTGAAGCCTTCTTCGCTGTCTTCTCTGCCTTTTGACGCTCGCGCTTCTCTTGCTCTAGTTCCTGTCGGAGCTCTTCAATCTCTGCGTCACGGGAGGCAGCATTTTTGCTCGCCTTTTCTGCTTGGATACGAGCAGCCTTTTCTTGTTCCAGTTCCTGGCGAAGTTGTTCAATCGCAGCATCTTGAGCCTCACTGTGTTTAGCAGCCTTGCTGGCTTCCTTCTTAGACAGGCTCTCAACCTTGGCTTGCAGACTTTCGGTCGCCTGTTGTTGTGACTCCAGATCGGCCTGCACCTTCTCCATAGCCTTCTCTGCCTTTGTGAGTCCTGCCTCGGCCTTCATCCGGTCCTTCTTCTCGGTTGCGAGTTGGTTGCGCGCTTCCTCTAGCTCGTTGCGGAGGTCTTCGTCTTGCTCCATCTTCTTACCTTGCTTGGCGATTGTCCGGGCGGAAGTCCGTTTCTCGTTCTCGAGCTCGACTTGCAGCGTCGCCATCTGGCGTTGTAGCGCGAGTTTCTCGGCAAGGAGGCCAGTGTTGGATTCGACTTGGGCGCGTAGGTGTTCGACTTCAGGGCGTAATGATGAGATTTCGCGGGAGAGGGCGAGTTTGTCGGAGAGGATCTTGTTGGAGTCGGATGTGACGTTCTCCATAGCCTTGAGCTCGGCCTGATGGATTGTTAGCAAGCAGTGCATTGATCGGCAAGTTGGACGTGCTTACCTTGAGATTGGCGACTTCCCGCGCCTGGGTGCGGATGGTGTTTTGCGCTGCCTCTGCCTCTGCTCGTTGCTCGTCCAACTGTGCAAGGGCCTCTTCGAGGGATGCCTCTAGCTCGTCGGAGCGTGCCTGCTCGTCTTCGAGTTGTTCGTGGAGATCGCTGTTGTCGTCTTGCAGGAGGCACTGGGCGACCCGCAACTTCCGGATTTCCTCGTCTTTGACTACCGCTTCGACCGAGTGCTTACTCCGCTCGAGACTAAGTTCGAGAGTCGCGTTCCGCAGCGAGTTCTGGAGCTGAGAGGACACGAAGAGTTAGTGGAAAGTCTAAGAAGAAACCAGCGGAACAGGGTCCAGCGGTTTTTTACTTACATCTTTCATCTCGTAGTTGGTATCTATATCCGCCTCCATAGTCGCGACCATGGTACAATATCTGCTCAATGATGTGTCTGTATCTGTAGGTATAGTGTGGATGTGCGATCGATCTGGTGGGGCCTTGGGAGGACGCGACTGAGTAAACAAACAGAGAGCAGACACCTGTACCGAACTAGCAACACAACAGTGAAAGAATGACTCCGAATAAGTTCAAAACGACGCGATGGATCAAGGTCAATAAACCGAGTGTATTCTCCAAGACGAACGACTTGGACGTTTGCAGTTCCGAGTGAAGGTCCACGCCCATGTCGCGATCCCCCTGCCAGCCTTGGCATCCATTACGCACGCCGCCATATCTCCGGGCGAGCGCTCAAGGCCACGTTCCCAAGCTTTGGAGCTTCCGTCCAACCCACCAAGTCTCCGCAACCCCAACCATCCCACCCGCTTCCCAACAACACAATGCGGTGGCTAAACCTCCTCACGGCCTCGCTGCTGCCCTTCACAGCTCTCGCAGCCAAGAAACCGACCGGCGACCGCTTCAATGACGCCCGCGCCAAATCGCTATCCATCGGCCACCCGCTCAAGCTCGACGATGCAAGCTATGCGCAATTGACAAAGTCTCCGCGTGACTACGGCATCGCTATACTGCTGACAGCCTTGGAGCCGCGTTTCGGTTGCATGCTATGCCGGGATTTCCAGCCAGAGTGGGATTTGCTGGGTAAGAGTTGGATGAAAGGTGACAAGAACGGTGCGACAAGACTTGTATTCGGAACCTTGGACTTCGTAGATGGCAAGAACGTTTTCCAATCGGTAAGATGAGCCTTTCTCCTTCCCATATGTTGAAATGTAGAATGTACATACTAACTCTTCGAAGATGATGCTGCAAACCGCCCCCGTCCTCCTCTACTTCCACCCCACCGTCGGCACCCACGCAAAACCAGATGCCTCACCCGTCCGCTTTGACTTCACCGCCGGTCCCCAGACCGCAGAACAAATCCACGCCTGGATCTCACGACAGGTCCCCGCTGAACTGCCCAAGCCTGCTGTCTCGCGCCCCATCAACTGGATCAAGATCATCACCGTCACCACCGTTGTCCTTGGTGGCATCACCGCTGTCTCCGTTGCATGGCCTTACTTCGTTCCTCTGCTACAGAACCGCAATCTCTGGGCTGCTGTCTCCCTTATTGCCGTCTTGCTCTTCACGTCTGGCCACATGTTCAACCACATTCGTAAGACACCATATGTTGTCGGCGATGGCAAGGGTGGTATGAGCTATTTCGCTGGTGGCTTCAGCAACCAGTATGGTCTCGAGAGCCAGATTGTTGCTGCCATCTACGGTATACTTGCTTTCGCCGCCATCTCCCTTGCCATCAAGGTTCCTAGGATTAAGGATGCGCGTGCGCAGTCTTTTGCGGTGTTCTTATGGACCGGAGTGCTGTTTGGTATGTACAGTTTCTTGCTGAGTGTCTTTAGGTTGAAGAACGGTGGGTACCCGTTCTATCTGCCTCCTTTCTAGATGAAGGGTGATGAGTGAAGAAGAAGGAGTTGCAGGGACTTCTCAATCGGTGAGAGACCAGAGTATAGAGTTGGAAACTCATACTACCTGCAAGGGTATATCATTCCAATGGTGCCAAAAACCTGAGCTCACGGCTTGAGCTCGATGTATACTTTGTATGATAAAAAGTAAGCTGTGAAAGCGGGCGTTTATGAAGTAGATGCCAATCCAAATGTCAATATCATGTATCTTACTGCTCTGTACTTGAACTGCTGTAAGGGGACAAGGTACAGTACCTTTAGACCGCCGTCGAGCATGACTTTAGTCAGAGTAGCTTAGAGTACGGGCTGTACGCAGTACATGATATAGGAGCATTCTATTGGGTGAAAAGATTGTGTACCCTCACCACACCTGGGCACTCGTCCACGCTAAGAATTGCAGTGCAAGTTACAGTGATTAGGGCCTCGTCGTTTCGGTCACTTACGGTGGTACAAAGGCTAGAGCTTAGCTTGTTTGAGACGACTCTTATACAATGAGGATGGGTGATCTAACCCGACTGGGCACAAAAGCTTGGTAGGCGTGTTTGCAATGCATTCTTCAGCGCAGACAAGGCTGATGATGGTGGGAGACCTCGACACCATCTACTCCACTGATGATGCAGTAGCAAATCTCCGCATGTGACACAACATCAAGGGTCAATACTCTAGGCTTCTCCATGGATCAACATGGCCTCCTGTTCGAACGATCTAGTGGAGAACATAAAGGTCAGTGTTGATATCAGCTTCTCGTTCACGCTAAAGATTGCAGTGCACATGAATCACACTGCATTGCATAGCCACAATCTTAACGACTCGTTTGCGCTAAAGATTGCAGTGCAGTGATGCATTATTCTTCTAGTAGTCTTATTCGTGGGCAACTTGCGCTACGCAATATCTTGTTCGTTACTGCATGTTATGCATGTAATCTAGGTCTACCTGCTCGTCCGCGCTAAAGATTGCAGTGCATGTCCATTCTCGTCGGCCCACTATGGGCCGGCTAGCCCATAAGGGAATGTCAACACCAAACTCTGGAAGCAAACATATGATCGTAATCATACCATTCACATTTGTACTACATTAAAAAATGCCATGACTGAGAACAAACCAGTAGCCCAATAGCCATGACCCGCTATGAAAACATTTCGTGCCCAGAGAGATGCCCATCATAAACTCCCATACCCATTAAACATACCGAAAGGAAAACAAAGAAAGAAAGACGTACACGCCTAAGCCATAGCCAACGCATGCAAGTCAAAAACATCATTCCTCCAACCCCCCTCATCCCAATCATCAATCCTCTCCTCGGCCCTCCTCCCCTCCTCTTCCCACAGCTTAACAACACTACCAGGCGCATACTTGCCCGCAAAGACACCCTTCTTGTTTGCCTCGACACCCACCCTTGTATACACATCTGGATCATCAGCCGGCGTAAGCCTCGTAATGACCGCCTTGACAAAAGTCTTGACATCATCCGGATCAGAAATCCTCGTCGCCCTCAATCGCTCGCGCGCAAAGAGGAGCTCACGGTTGGCAGCATGGATGCCATCTGCGATACCTTTCGCCATCTGCCTCTCCATGACCTTGCGGACAATGGGGCGGAGGAGGGGTTTGAACAGCCAGCCGAGGATGCTGAACTTGGATTTGCGCAGCTTGTACGTGAGCTTGTGGATATGTACACGTACGGCCTTGAGGGTGAGAATCTGTTCTAGCTTCTCCTTGCCGACTTCGACGTCGAGGTGGATGTCGATGCCGCGCTCGTCCAGCTGGAAGGATGCAATGCCTTCGTCGGCGAGACGGAGAAGACCAGAGTGTGCGCGGAGGAGGAAGCCGACTTCGTCAGCACGGAAAGAGAGACCGTCAATCTTGATGGTGAACTTGGATGTGGCCTTTGATGCGACGCGGAAGCGCGCCTTGCGCAGTTCAAAGTCGTTGTAGGTTTCTACTTTGAAGCGGAAAGGCAGGAAGGAGGTGTGGTTGATCGTTTTTCCGGGTTCGATGATCAGGTTCTCCAAGAGCATGTCAATCTCAGGTGTGGAGACCTCGAGGCGAGGAATAGGAATATACTGGATAGCCTGAACTGCCAGAGGAACGAACACGTTGATGGCGTCCTGAACCAGTTCGCTGTTCGTGGCTGAGTGCATGGGCGATAGGATGTTCCAGATCCTCATGGTTGTCTTGATCATCTTCGCAATGTCCTCGTCCTGTGTAACAGCCATGAAGGTTCGCTGAGCTTGCTCAAAGAACAAATCAACGTCCTGGCGAAGCGACGACTCGCTTCCAACACCCTTGGCCTTCTTTCTGAGCTCCTGGAACTTCTCGTCGACGTGGTCGAAGAAATCGGGGTCGGTAAGCAGTTTCTGTAGGGAATTGCCGACGTCAGTGAGTAGGTCCTCAAACTCGGGGTCCTTGCGGGAGTGCTCCAAGACCTTGTGGAAGGCATCCTCGAGTTTCTTCCATTCTTGCTTGTCGCCAAAGGAGCTTATGAAAGTCCAGAAATTCTTGACAGCCTTGTCCATTGCTGGGTTCGTGTCGACGTCCTCTTCGAGCGTGCCCATGGCGTCTTCGACTGTGCGAGAATATGCCATGGCGTAGCGCTTCAGCAGCTGTGCCAGTACAGATACGGAGTCGTTGTAGTCCCTCTTCTGCCTCAGGTTCGTGACCGTCTTCTTCAGACGGAACAAGAGCGATTCACCCTCATCGCCCTGTAGCTTCTCTGCTAGGCTGACGTCTGCCCTGTGAGCAACCTTGGCCACACCATTTCCGACAACCTGAGCCACCTCAGTGACCTCACTACTCAGCTCCTCGGCGGAATGTGCGAGGTTCTCATCGGCACCTGGCTCTTTGAGGGCCTTGTACTCTGCTGGCGAGGGCTCGATCTTCTTTGCAGCTTTCTTCGCCACATTCGACAGTGTAAAGGCGGAGTCTCGGAAGACTTCGCGACCGACGACGTTGAGATCAGAGAGGAAAAGGCGGAAGTCTGAGTTGGTGAGGAGTAGAGACCCGACAGTCTGGAGGCTCTGGTATGCTGTGGAAGCGTTAGCGGATAACAGTCGGACACATGTGTATGCACGCACCTGCAGTAGCATCTGCCTTTGCCTTTGACCTTGTCGTCCGTCTCGCCATATCCCTGACGTCAACAGAGATTCTAGCCTTGGAAAGGTACCAGAGAAAGTCCTGAATCTGATCTTCGCTGTTCTTGTGGTTCATCGTGTCGATGAATTGATGAAGCCATTGTTTCGTGAACTTGACTAGCAGGCGACCTGAATCGCTCAAATCGGGATTCTCTGGATTCAGGATATCTGCAGATAGCAAGCTGCGCAAATTGATGATGAGTTGTTCGTTAGATGGCATGAAACCCATAGTAAGCGCCCTCCACATCTGGTACGAGTGGAGCTTCTGATGCACCTCACGCTGGAGCGTTGTGTCATCACGATACTATTCGTTACGGTCAGCAACCATCATTTTGTGGTTGAACGCGTGAACATACCTGTGGCAACAACGGCTGTTGATCGTCGCGTTTGCGCGACCCGAAACATGATGAGAGTGACATTGCGATGATTTCTGTCGCTAATTCGCCGAGCAAAGAGCAATTGAGGTTGGTAAAACGTGGGGAGAGCCGGGGTATAGCTCACGTTAAAGCTATTGAAGCTGTCCAAGGTTCCAGGCTCCAACCACGCGTTGGTCAGGATGACGAGGGAAGCTAGCGCTTCGACGTCATGCCGCTCGTCGATCCGCGGCTCCACATATGCGCCAAGAACAAATGGCCGGGTGTCATGCCCCAACCTATGGTTCGCGCATCACTCTCGAAGCACATGGTGTGTATGAACTTATGTTGTTTGCATCTGCACCAACTGTATAAGCATGCAACATATCGATTCGCCATGAATGTGTTCATATTCGCATGCGAAGTTGGCTAGGTGCTCTGCGATGCCGAGGCAAGTTACTCCCTAGCTCCAAGATACGTAGGTAGTCAAGAGAAGGCGCAGAAAGGCAGTAATCAAAAGCCTCATGAGATGAATGGGCTGCGCTCCGTGTAGTAGATTTGGCTGTTTCGGTATTTCTCCGAGCACTCAAATGATCGTGAACAGGTTATCGACACGATTAGGAGTCTGTCGCAGCCCCGCGGAGGTCTCTCCGAACATCGCTGCGTCATAGTTGACATTTGACGCCAACTGAAGACCATCAGTGTGCTTTACCAAGGATCTTAGAATATACAAGCATGTTTACAGAAGAAGTTCAACGTAGGTAACTTCGACTGGCTACTGTTCGCTGAAATCAATTATGGTGCTGTTACAATAGCTTTCTTAACAATCGAATGAGTGTTTGCTCTTCCCGAATGGGCATGTCGAAGAGGAGATTTACAGCATGTCGATAGCTATGGGCGCGCTGCTGGGTCGAAAACTGAGGCTGTCACTGTTGTGTGCAAAGTAATCCGCTCTTATGGTCTCGGATTTTTGGGTCTATTGATCCTGAAGGATGCAGCGAACACCGACTCCGATTCCGATGAGACATTATAGACTGAGAGTGCCACAGACTACGACCCACGCTAGTCTGCTCGGACCACAAGGCTTCATGCAAGCGTGGGCTTCCAGATCTGAGATGTACTGTACTGACTCGCCCGCCAAGGCGTCAGAGAGACGGTGAGACTTGACAGGTGCATGACAGTCGCAGCTTTGCGGTAAGGAGAGGCAATCAATTAATAATAGTGACTTGTTCAATGGTTGATGCTTGCGAATTAGCCATGGTGAGCGGAGACTTGAATGCGAAAGTCGGATGTGAGTAATAGCACGCAATAAAGTTCGTCGTCCGTAACCACCCGTGGTGCTGTGGATTGTGGAGTCGCGTGCCCCAATTCTCGGAAGATGGTAGGAACTGGGCGCGAAGCCCTAGGCGGCTGCCTTACCCAAGCCATCAAGCTTTCCCCACACCACGCGGGTGATCCACCAGCCACTGTAGTCGCATCTGCAGCTGCAGGTGTAGAGTCTGGGACCTCCGATATATGGAAGGAGTGGTCAAACGTGAACTGAATCAGATGGAATTATGTCGACACCCGGTCCGGATCTCACGGCTACCTGTAGACAGTGAGTTATTTTAAAGAGACAGTCCGGCCTGTCACAGACATGGGGCGAGAGCAATCGGATGTTGCATGCGCTTCCCCTGGCACCATGCCACCAACGGTCCGTTAGCGAACAGTCAGGGGTGCACATTCTGCGTAAAAAAAAGTTGCCCTCAGCGGCTCCGTTGTGCGGTACAAAGACACACCGCTCATACTGATTAGCAATTCGTCGGGTCGCGGTGTACGTCCATGGAGCCGGTGCGGACCCGCGAGAGCAGACGGAGGTGTTGATCTGGCTAATGTCCATGGCGCTATTGACCTGAGTAACGCATCCAAGGTACCCTTCGTACAGTGCTGTGGCGAAAGGACACGAGACAACTCCCGTAAGATCAACACGATTAATAATTAAGCACGCTGTTGCAACGCGGCGCTGCGCATTGACTGTAACTGCGGGAATAAAATGCCTTGATGCCTGACAAGACGTGTGTTGGGCTATGCGAACCTTGGAAGGCCGTCGTTGAACAAAAGAAAACAGCGGTATGGTAGAGACAAATACCTTTGCTGCCACGCGTTCGGGCTACTTGCCAGCTCGGTCTGCAGTACCGGCAAAAACAAATCTGCACAGAACGGACAACGATTTTGGCCATGGAAGAATCCTACGGCATTCCGTCAAGGCAATGGGCGTTCCGATTGCTCCCGAGTGATATGCACGTCCAGTCATGACCCCTGCTACCCGGTGGCTGTGGCTGTGACACGACGAGGATGGCATGCCCCGGATTTAGCAAGAAAATTACTGAGGAATGTCGCGAGTGTGCTGTGTGAATGGTGTGATTGTAGAGAGGAGTGTATACAGAAGCGACAAAACCTTATCGTCATGGTATGCGGAGTTGTCGTCGCCAAGAGAGATACTTGGGGAAGGGACTCGCGTAAAAGTCACCGACGGGCTGGTCCATGCTTCCTT
Source organism: Alternaria arborescens (assembly GCF_004154835.1). Classification (NCBI taxonomy): domain Eukaryota; kingdom Fungi; phylum Ascomycota; class Dothideomycetes; order Pleosporales; family Pleosporaceae; genus Alternaria; species Alternaria arborescens. Next base: position 87,703 of record NW_021167859.1, on the reverse strand, counting down.
TACAGGCACACTTTGACGGCGAGAACGGATCTCCTCACAGACTGACTGTTGCGGAACCTAGACCCATCCGATAGGCTGACTATTATGTAGCCCCCCATCCTCCGCGCCCCAGGCGGGCTGTCTTCCTAATTCCTTTTCAATTGCCGACGCGTCGTTTCAGCTCATTTCAATGCAGCGATTCAGGTCGCTTATAAAAGTTACGGCTCCCGCCCAAGGCCTCCGTTCTTCAATCCAAAAACCTCCTTTCGTTCGTTATATGGCCACTGTAGCAACCGACAACATGCCTTCCGCCATTCGACCCAACATGGCCCGCCAATTGAGCACCACTTCCGGTGACTACGACCTGTCGTACACGCCCGATGTCCGCAGAACCCTGGGCACATACGGCCTCACTCCCCCTGCCGTTGAGAGCTACGACGTTCAGAGCGAGCGATGTGCGTAGATATGCCTCGAAAGACGAAGTGAGCCTTGTTAACGTTCCCAGGCCTCAGACTCCTTGCCATGAAGCAGGCGCCCATCGAAAAGTTCCAGTACCTCGTCCACCTCAAGGCCACCAACCCACATCTTTTCTACCGTCTCCTAGGAGAGAACATCAAGGTACGAAACAATCAGAGGCACTTTAAAATCACGAACCTAACATAGCCAGGAACTCACTCCCCTCATCTACACCCCCACCGTCGGTGAAGCCTGCGTACGATGGCACGAAATCTGGACACAACCCGAGGGCATGTATCTCTCATGGAGCGACCGGGGCAACCTCCGCAAGATCCTCGACAACTGGCCACACCAGGTCGACATCACTGTCCTCACAGACGGATCCCGTATCCTGGGTCTTGGGGACCTTGGTGTCAACGGCATGGGTATTCCTGTCGGAAAGCTCGCTCTCTACACCGCCTGCGCTGGTATCAAGCCAGACAGCACCCTGCCCCTGACTCTCGATCTCGGAACCAGCAACAAGGCCCTCCGCGACGACCCTCTCTACATGGGCTCCAGGATGCCCAAGGTTACTCCCGAGCAGGAGAAGGAGTTCCTCGACGAGCTCATGGCTGCTCTTACCGACAAGTGGCCCAGGTATGTAACATCCACCTATTATCCTCTTCAGGAAACTGATCGTGTGACAGCATTGTTATCCAATTTGAGGACTTCAAAAACCCTTTCCCCGCCTTGGAGCGCTACCAAGACCAATACGCCATGTTCAACGACGACGTCCAGGGAACTGGTGCCGTTATTGTCGGTGGATTCATCAACGCTGTCAAGGCGTCCGGTGTCCCTGCAAAGGACCACAAGGCCATCTTCCTCGGTGCTGGAAGCGCTGGTGTCGGTGTTGCCAAGCAAATTGTCGAGTACTTCATGAAGGAGGGTCTGACAGAGGACGAGGCCAAGCGCAAGTTCTGGTTCGTCGACTCAAACGGTCTCGTCACCCTGGACCGCGGTGACAAGCTCGCCGAACACAAGGTCTTCTTCGCTCGCGACGACAACAACGGTCGTCAATACCAGTCACTCAGCCGCCTCATCGACTACGTACAGCCCACCATCCTGATGGGTCTGTCGACCATTGGCGGTGCCTTCAACAAGGACATCCTCGAGAAGATGGCCAAGATCAACAACCACCCCATCATCTTCCCTCTCTCCAACCCTTCAAGCAAATCCGAGTGTACATTCGAGGAGGCCGTCGTTGCCACCGAGGGACGCTGCCTCTTCGCTTCCGGCTCTCCCTTCCCCTCAATGGAGTTTGGAGGCAAGATGCTTACTCCCGGCCAAGGAAACAACATGTATGTCTTCCCTGGTATCGGACTGGGTGCCATCATCTCCAAGGCCGTCTCCGTCACACAAGACATGATCTACGCCTCTGCAGAGTCACTCTCGACTTCTCTCAACAAGCAAGAAGTCGCCGACGGCTGGCTGTACCCGGACATCCGCCGCATCCGCGAGGTTTCCGTCATTGTCACCCGTGGTGTTATCCGTGCGGCTCAGAAGAACGGTGTTGACCGTGCTACCGAGCTCCGCGGTCTCACTGACGAGCAACTCGACGCCTACATCAAGAAGAACATGTACGACCCTTACACTGAGCCCAAGTACTTCGACAAGAAGGTGTCGCAGCTTGTTGCGAGCGAGAAGCTGAATGGCACTACTGTTGGTGTGACTGAGGTCACCAACGGTGTTGCTCACTTGTAGAGCTCCTTCGATTCTTGAACATGCTTTTGGCGCTACGGTTCGTCTTTAATTGAGGATGCACCTTTCTTTGGTTCTTGTTTCGGTAACGGCCTTCACTTTAGACTGGGCACTGGGTCTCACCAAAATTACTTTTCCTTTTCTCTCGACTTGTGCTTGTGGGATGGCTGGATGGACACTCGATACCCTACTACACTTCATTCGTCTTCTCACGAGACTTGTAGTACACACTAGATACCTCCGACCTTGGTGCAAATGATTGCACTGTGGAATGAAAATGCAACATGTTATGGACAATCTTACCATCAATCTCCCGTCTCCACTTTGCAACGGTGATGTCAAATCATTGACGGATGGAGTGTCCGTCTCACGTCACTATTACTATGTTCTCAACAACAGTACTTGTTGAGACTACCTTTTCACTGGCGTTAAACAATACCATCTGCCATGCTCAACCTCCGACGACGGCCCCCCTCATTCTCCAAAGACCTCAATGGCTACTTCCACACATGAGTGCAGTAAGGACGATCAGCTTGTCACAAAAGTCCCTTATCTCGTATCACCTCGAGATAAAACGGGATCCCGAAATCTTCCACGCGTGCTTAACAACAGCGCCAGACTATAGTAGCACAGACCCCTCCCCCCCCCATACCACACCAGCCACAATGCCATGCACGACCGCCCAGCCCCCCTCCCTCCCTTCCGCTCTCATCTGCGGGATGGCCCGCTGCTAGGTTGCCTTGACCCCGGGACCCACTTTCACCGGTTCTCAACAGTTTTACGTGCAAACAATGGTTTGGAGCGAGCGCACGCGCATGAACCAGATCGACGAACGGGTAGGGCTGCAGGCGGTTTTTGACTCGTATGCTTTCTTCTCTCCTTTGGGCCGGTTTTTTTTTGAGGGAGAGAAAAGAAAAAAAATCAACTCTGCTTCTTTTACTTTTGTGGGGTCTGCGTTTGGTTATCTGGATCTGGTGTATGTGTGATGGATAGTTTTGAGTGGAATACGTAGGTGGCTGACGGAACTGTTGTTGTGGTTTTATAGGTTGGATGGCTGCGCTTGATTGGGGGGATGCTGGGGATGTTAGAGAAAGCTTTTGTGGTGGTGAGGTGGAGAAGTTAGACGGGGTTGGTTTGGTGTGTTGATTAGGATAACGTATGTTGTATGCGGCTAATTGATGATTTACCGCAGCTTTGGGGATGTAAAGGATGGGATGGGCATATGTGCGACGGTGGTATGTTGTTTCGGTCTTTTGAAGACTTCGTCGGCTTTCGAGTGGAAAGTTCACCGAGAGCATGTTGAGATGCATGTTGGTTTCAAGTATTTGACTTGTATTCTTCAACTATATCTTTGATGCCTGCGGGTTATGGAAGCCAAAGACACAGCTAATCAAGATGCAGGTAATACTCCAAGCATGCCGTAAACGTAGTCTGGACGTCAGACGCTGATATGCGCTGCAGAACCCTCACAATGGACTCCTCCATGCACATGCGTTTGGTGCCACACTGCTGGCTAGAGACAGCCTCAGATCAGCTCGGCCTCCTTCAGGATGTCGTCCACCTCGTCTTCTCCAAACTCTGACTTGATACCGAGATCCTCCTGATCCTCTTCAGCCTCAGGAGTAGGCTCCTTGTTCTTCTTGGGGCGACCGCGACCCTTTTTGGGAGTAACCTCACCAGTGTTGCCCTCATCGTCAGTCTTCGGCTTGCGTTTGCGTGGTGTAGCAGCCTTCTTGGTCGGAGTTCCACCAGCAGGGGTAGTGACAACGGCAGCAATGGGTGATCCAGCCTTGAGGGCATCAATCTCTGGCTTCAGCGCGAGCTTGGTCTTGTTCATCTTCTGGCGACATCCGTTCACGTTGCGGCCAGCAGGTACAGGAGCATTCTGTGTTATATCAATCAAAAGAGCTCTACCTAGGAGTAGTACACCTGGTTTCATAGTGAATACAGGAATACTTACATTGTAGTCGAGTTGCACATTGCCAGCCTCAATGACGCTGAGGAGGTAGACGAGCTGTCCACTGTTAGTTTTGCGGTTTCGTAGGTGGATGGAAGGGAACGTACAACTTCGTGTTCAGTCCAACTCTGAGCATTGCCTTGACTAGACATGATGTGGTATTGCTGAAGGAGATATTGACTGAGCAGGAGTATTCAGATATGGTAGAGAAAGGGTTATGGCCGTCGCAGGGTGAAGATGGAAAACAGAGGTAGAGGGAGAAAGCAGGGTGAGGAAGCGATTGACGTTTGTATCTAGAGTGGAAAATCTGCCAAGCGGGTGGAACTCACCCTCACTGTGAGTCCTCGAACGGCAAAGACGGCACGTAGTCAATGGTGCAGAGTTCCCGATGCGTGGTGAAGGTGAGTACAGATTGCTAACGGAAACGCGGTAGCCGTGCTCTGAAGATCAACGCCAAGTCATGTATACATTGTCCTTCTATGCATATGATACGATATGACCTTGGGGGTTGCCGTTCAATCTGCCACAGCCCATTTATAGAGATGCATGCTACATTAGCCTACCTACATAAACCGACAATACCATATCTGGATACTCAATGAAGAAAAACATGACAACTATACAACTCGTAAATGACTCTCACTAAGGAATTCCTGACACTCGAGATAGCGCAATCTCCGCATTTACTAGGGCCTTCGGGTGTCAAAACTCACCTTCACCTGTTCACCATCAGTTCACTATCACAACAGCGCTACCATATACGAACAAACATCCATCGCCATATCCCCCGCCTCCGAAAACTTCGCAACTCTTCCCACGCACACCAGTCAGCCATCCCCTTGCCATCATATACCACGGCCATACACTAGGATCCAATCAAATCACCAACATCAACACATTCTTGAAACACCAGAGTCACCATGTCAGGCAACGAAGGCACAAAGACTGGTTCTGGTTGGACAGACAAGGAGCGTGTATATCTTTCCCACCCTCCCCTTCTCACCCCCAAGCCTCCGCACAATAAGACTGACAAGAAGAAAAACAAACAAACAGCTCACCTACCTCTTCTCTCTCATTGAGAATTCCAACGTCAAGTTCGACTACAACGTACGTAGCCAATGTCCCCATTTTCCCTCTTTCGCACATCCCCACGCTCACTCCCCGTCTTGCCATGAAATACACCAACAACTAATATGAAAAACTCTAGAACACTCCACGCCCCGCCGGCCGTTCCATCATCGCCTGCCAGCGCATGATAGACCGCCTCAAGAAGGCCACGCTCAAGGACGAGCTCGAAGCTCTCACGTCGGGTGATCCAGGTACCAACGACAGTACCGGTACTCCGAAGAAGAAGACTCCGACTCCGCGTAAGCGCAAGGTCAAGGGCGATGCTGCTGCTTCTGCTGTTGCCGAGGGAGAAGCGGATGTCAAGACTCCGACTAAACGCGGTCGTAAGAAGGAGGTTGGCAGGGATCTCACCGACGAAGAAATCGTTGATGGTGATCTTGTTGAGGGGGAGACGATTGGTGTTAAGCCTGAGCCAAAGGAGGAAGAGCAAGTCGGCGAAGATTTCTGATTAGTTCAGAGGGCTGGGTTTGATCGCATAGTCGCATTCACAAGGATGTACTACTGATATCGTTGGATCTCGGCGGGAGCTATGTGAACGGACATACATGTAGTCTGATCGGCGTTCGTGAGCGAAATATCCTCTACTTTCAGACAAGGCATGAACACAACGGGATGTGAAATGGAACAAAAAGGTACCTCGATAGCCATTAACAGAGCAAACGAGAAGAGGAAAAAAAAAGAACAAAGTTCGAATGGGTATCTAAACTATACATCGTTCAACGTGCAACTTTCTCAGTCGTTTCAAAAATCATGACTTTCCCCTACACATACACAAAGTCTCTCTCTCTCTCCATCCCCTCGAATAATCTGGTTTCGTAGCCTTGTTAACAATAGGCGGCGGACCATCCGTATCCGGATATGGCAGCGGCGCTCCAGGCGGTGGTCTCGCGAAACTGCTTCCAGCCGGCGGACTGGTCCTCAACCCGCCGGAAGACAGTGGCGGCGGCGGACCATAGCCATCCTGCAAAGGCGTCTTGGGTGGCCTCGGCGGCGCATTGCTCAACCTATCATCCCAACTCGTTGCACTACTCATCCAAGAAACCGGCCTTCCCGCTTGAAACTGCTCATCTGAGCGCCGACCCGGAGACACTAGTTCACCAGAGTGACGTGGCGGGAGGTCCGAGAAGCCATCTGTACTGGCCGACTGCGGATACTCATCACTAGACACAACGAGGAATTTGTCGTTGTCGCTCGGCCGTCTTGGTTCCGCCGCGGGTCGAAATGCAGGATGGATATTAGTGTAGTATTCTGGTGCAAGTTCCTCAGCCGGTAGTTCGACGGCCATGGGTGCAGGGTCTGGGACGGTGGGGAGGGGTTTATTGGGTGCCTGGGCGCCTGGAGAGAAAGGAGATTCGCCTTTGGCCGCGCGCTCCCAGCGGACTTTTGCGAAATGGATTCTGGCGATTTTGGCGGCGGAATCGAGCGTCATGGATTGGACGCTCTTCTCTGCAAGGTACATGCGCGTGTTTGTGCTGATTTCTGCGAGGGCGTTCCACTCATTCATTCCGAATTCCCCAACACCCACATTGACATTCAAGCGATAGTAATTTTCCGGATTGACATGTCGTTTCGCAAGGTTGTCCTTCATTTCCTTGTGTGTCTTTTCGCAGTCTTCAATCTTTTGAATGAGCTTGCGGCGGGCCTCTGCAAAGTCGCCGATGCCGCCTGACACAAAACCTTCCCACCACAGATGTTGTTGGGCGTTTGTGCCTTCGGGTCGCTTTCCCGTCCCTATGCTCACAAAGACGCCGACTTCGCGGCCGGGCCATTCGTTGCAGACGGCTTCATCGAGGGCCATGGGGGCTGGGTTGTATTTGCCGGAACCTTCATCGAGGAAGACGGATTGTCCGACTTGGATGGGCTTGAATGCCAGGGCAGTCGCGGATGTGGCTCGGCCGGCTTGCCATATTGTGGCGTTGGGTTCGATGGCGGGTTCTTTGCGGGAATCGTAGGAGCGGAGCAGGATCTGGCCAGCGCCAGATTTCCTTGTGCCTTTGTACACGGCCGTGACGGCGCTGTCAAGGTTAGTAGACTGAAACACTGCTCATGTATGATTCACTCACGTCTTAGTGCGCTCTTCCCGGTTGTCGTATAGCAGAGCGTGAGGGTTCCCCCACTTCATGGCGGCTATGCGCATATTTACGGGCGTCATGCCAATCTGGCTGTAGTTGCTGGCATTACTAGCGCTCCTTTGCATACGGCCCGAAATAGCACTGCCCGGGGTCATGGGCGGTGCATCCTGCCCATTGTGGTTGTCGTTGCCTTCGTCATCGTAGATGGTGTGTTCGCGCACACATTGCATAATAGCTTCCTCTAGCTTGGACGCCTTGAACAATGTAGATCGATATGGTATGCCGGCAAACGTTTTGTCCGTCTCAAATACTCTTCTCGTCATGCGCACGTATACGTCTTTGCACGTCTCCACGTCCATTCTCAGTCTACCCAGCATTATGGCAATCAGACCTCCGGTGCCGGTTCCTACAATGAGATCGAAATGTTCACATGGCTTTGGTACTTCGTGCCGTTTTGGGGCTCGGCCTTCGGTCTCGACAAAAGTTCGGTGCATCAATTCTTGGAGGATTATCAGCATGGAGTACCCCCGCACGCCTCCGCCGTCTGTCACATGGGTTAGCACCTGCCATTCTGGAGTCTTGCATCATAACCTACCTAGCGACAGAATGCGCAGCGGCGGCCCTTTAGTTGTGTCCTTCCGACGCACCCCGTTGAGTGCCATGTTTGGAGTAATATGCGCTGGTTGTGTTGGGTATCACAGGTTCTAGGCGGTTCTGCCTGGCACGGCGCGTATACGTCTTCGCTGCGTTGTGTGGATAGAGTCAGGCTGTCGGATCCCGCTGCTTCCCAGTATTTCAGGCTGTGGGCTGGCGTGGGCTGATTGCGCGGCTGAGGATTTGTCTGGAATCGTCGTGTTGTTGGTGTACTAAGCAGTAATGCGTGGCTGAGAGGAATCCAAGCCTGGGCGCGCGCGCTCGAAAGCGCTCAAGAATGGCGTTGTGAGGTCGGCTGCTCGGTGCGCGAGCAGAAGGGCATAGGATACAGTCACAGGAGAGACAGGCGACGAGTAAGAGGAGTTCACGTGGAGGAGTTAAGAAGATTCTTTGACTCTTGCCGGTCATGGCCAGCAGCCCAAGTTGGTTCACAGCGTCGTCACTCGTCATTCGTCACTCGCCAAGCACCAGCCATAAGCCGAACTGCACCGCCACCTCGGCTCCGCTCTTTAGCCCACCAAAACCTGGTTTATCCTGGCATGCCGCACGCCGTCAGAGCCCAAAGATCTTCCGTCTCTACCGGTTTTACGACAAAAGATCTTCATGCCCTTGCAGCGGCAATGCCATGGCCCGCCTGCTAGAAGGAACCTCCCTCCACAACGTCGACGCGAACGAGTGACTATCCAATCGCCAACTCTGCGGCCCTGCTTCGGATGGCCATCCTTCCATGATACGTCGCCTTCTCCGATCGAATAACGATGCAAACTACATTTTGATCGCGATGAGAGAAAATGCCTCGCTTTGTCATGATTGATCTATTGTGCCTATTCGTTAGCGTCTCGCCGAGCTGCTGCAACACCAACCTGGTACATCCAGTCCATCGTAGACCTGCACGCTTACATGTTATGATATCGTACGATGCTTCGTGAGGGTGTCTATTCGGCTTCCACGTGACGTTGAAGGAAGCCAGCTGCCAAGGTAATCATGCAAGACCTCTACGCCACCAACATCCCATGCAAGAGACAAGCTGGACAGGTGCAGGGGAATAGGCCCTACCTAGGTATCTTGCGGTCTGCATAAGCTTACAGCAGGCCAACAACACTGTAGGCTTCTAGTTTTCTCATCTATGCATACATACACTACTCTTGAAACACTTGGTTCAAGTAGGCAACAATGCCTGCACAGTGTCATGAGATGGATGAAAAGCCTCAATCACAACTTTTAGCCCACAGGCATGATAGCGTGCTCGATGATAGCATCCGTTGAGCTAGTAGTAAACACAGGATGTGAGGTTCACAAACTTCTGCGGAAAGACGTCAGGCCGCTTGTGTAACACGGGCTGTCTTGTTGAAATGGTAGTACGAGAGACAGCGCACTTTCCCAAACAACAACTTCTGGTTAAAACTGCGACTTCCTTGTCGTTCATACTGATAATACGTTCTTTGTATATTCGTGCTCTCATTGGTGGACGGCTGCTGCTGCCTAATCGTGTTCGCTTCAACTACTTCACGTTCTTTGTACTTCAATTTTGAACCAAATCAAGTCAACCTTTATATCGAGATGGCCAGCAGCTCGCTCTTCCTGAGCATGCTGCCGGCTGAGATCCGCAACACCATCTACGAGCTCGCTCTCACCGCCCCAGAACCTCTCCGTTGCTTCGATCCGGTCCTCTGGGACGAGTACAACCCTTCTAATAAGAGGCATTATCTCTACCTCCGTGCGACACCTACCGACGCGCTTGACGAACTTGCGTTTGAATTTGACACTGTTGAGTACAACCAGCTCAAGTATGTTAGCAAGGAAGTTTACGCTGAGACCGTTGGCTTGGAGCTTAAATACAACGAAATCACACTGCGTGTCTCCAGAAAGAACGGATACGCGTCATCTTACCTACTGCTGAACCGATGGCTGTCGTCCATACCCGTCACGAAAAGGTCGTGGATCAAGACGATCAACATCACGATAGAGACCATGAGCCGTTGTGTGGAAGGTGGGCCCGAGGACGCGTATACCCTTACTTATCTTACAAGGCTATGCAACGACAACCCCTCGATGAGGGTCAAGTACTACTTGCCTATGTGGCGCATCAAAGTTCCAACATTTCACAACTCGGAACTTACAAAATGTCATCCACTCCGGACTGCTCCGACTGTTAGCGACTTTATTACATATGCTGCGGATGTCTACTCGTACATCCGCGGCGTAGGGTTTGGAAAGCTGTATCCCGGAATCGATACAAAGTCAGCGCTCACTAGGGAGATCTGGAGGCCGTATCGCACCCTAAGTTTCGATGAACCCGTGTATCCGCCAGATATGGAAGCTAAAAACTTGACGTACTTTCCCAATGTTTCTAAAAGCACGGAGCTACCCATCATCAAGAAGGATATGACATGGGCGGCGCACGGCGAGGTCGTGCCAGAGGCAGAGCAATGGATCGGCTACAAGCACGCGAAGGATTGGGTTGAGAATGGCATCTAGAGCGGGGGTCGGAGCCATGGAGAGAACATGGCCAACAACACCTGGAAAAACTGTTTTCCTCCTATGGAATGCGAGTACGGACATATAAAATGTCGGTGAAAAGAGCTGGTCTATTATTCTCAAAGAAGGAGAATCAACGCAGGTGATTTTCTAAGCAAGGCTGACTGCGGCAATCTAACTCTTTTGGACCATACCGCTAGTGTGCCGGTATACAGGGTATCTTGGATGGATATACTCGATACTCAACTACCGAAGCATATAAGGAAGGACAGCTTCCGTCAACAGGAGGGCTTTAGATTTACTACTTTCTTTACTCGTATTTACGGTACATAGAACTTGAAATCAGACAAGTCTTACTAAAGCTTCTTTGTATTTGTTAATTACGACTACTAAGCGCGACTTCTTCACTGCCTAGAAAGCACGTCTCTATATACTCCAACACTTTTAGACTGGTGGGCACTACAAAAAGGTATCAGCGGAGTAGTACGTGTCTTCGACCATCACAACCTTCTCCCATGTTCGCACTGTGATTCTTGATAATGCAACGCATCCTCTATGATTAGTGAGACGACGTGACAAGTTGCCAACATCATCTACGTGATGTCCATAGTCGCAACACCACCTTCCCACCCTCCAAACCACTCTACTTCTTCCCTGGCACCTCAACCAACCCTCTCTTCTCCTTGATCCTCCACTGAATCGCCTTGGCAAGGTAATACAGCACTTCCAACGTCGGCATACTAACCCCAGCATTCCTCCCCGCCCTCAACGGCTCCCCCAGCAAATTCTCATACTCGAGGAAATTGCCCTTTACCAAATCCTGCTGCATACTAGGCTTCAGCCAGCTCTCCAACGGATCAACATGAATCGTCTCCTCCACAACCCCTGGATCCAAGTCCATACCGCAGACCGCCTTGGCCGCGGCAACGATTTCGCGCATGGCTGGTCGCACGAGGCCGTCGAGCGCGCCGTCCGCTAGGCGCAGCCGTCCGTCGTCCAGGCCCGTAATGGCGCAAATTGGATTCAGACAGGCGTTGAAGACCAACTTCTTCCACCGGTCGTGCAGGACGTTGGGCGAGTAAGTGCACTTTGTTTTGCCGCCTGCCGAGTACATGTGCACGAATTCTTCGGCGCGTCGTTCGGGCACAGCGGGGTTGATGTTTGATGTGGGAAAGGCGCCAATTAACAGTTTATCGCCCTCATCTTGGATCTAGAAAAAAAAAAGTTTGGTCAGGTCGTGCAATCAATAGATATATACACATACAAACTTATCACTTTCCAGACCAATACAGAAAGAAAGAAAAAAGGAAACAAGGATAAATACTCACAATAGTACCAGGCCTAGTTTCCGCACTGCCAATCATGGAAATACCACTCAGGATACAAACATTGGGATGAGGACGCAGAAACGGTTTCTCGATATTCAACCCGTTTTGCAAGAGTATCAAGGTAGTCTTGCTCGCATTGCTGCCAGTGGGGAGAGCAGGGCTGATTAGGTCGACGGCCGTAGGAAGGATATCCGGCATGTTCTTGGTGCAAAGCATCACATAATCGAACGGCTGCTCGATACCCTCCCCAACGAGATCGGGAATACTGTTGCGAACTTTATTTCAAGAAAACAATGGTTTACATGTTAGCTTGCCTTTTTCCTCATGCCACATTACACACATACAACCCACACTCAGTATGAATATTGGGCCGTCCCCAAAAGTCGTTCAAGTGTAGAAGAAGAGTGAGGTTGCCAAACATACCGACACTGGGTCTCCATCCCTTCAAGTTTCCATGATCGCAGCTAGAGATTGTGTATCCGTGTTCCTTGACGACGTCGTAGTTGGAGCGTAGGACGAGGGTTACCGTTGCCAAACCACCGGCTTCGAGGTTGACGGCTGCGATTGCACCGACGGCGCCACCGCCAACGATTAGCACGCTCTTCTTGTTGGAATCAGCCATTGTGTAGAGTTAGTCCAAGAGATGGTCATACTCACGTTACATATACAAGTGGCGTCTATGGCGTTGACAAGATAGGGCGCGACTGACGCGTTAGTGGGGGTGGAGGGGCAACCACGACTTGGAAACATGATTCCGTCGGAATCGAGCCGCGTCGTTGTACCTGCTACAACTGGAAATCATCACTTGACAATCACGACTGAAATCAGCAAAGCTGCTATGTTGCGGTCCCTTCAATCGAGCTCCATTTGATGCATATGTAGGTTACAGTCCGTAAATTCGTGGCTGGTGACCTTTTGTCGCCAAATCTTCCACCGCCTCACACGCCTTCATTTCTTTATCGCACTGATGGTTTGATGCATTGCTTGAGTCGAAGGTAGAGCCGTTCCATTCCATCCGCCCGAAGACTACGCCGAGAGCCCAGCAAAAGAGAGAGAAAGAAGATGCACGCTTAGAAGACGAGAGCGGCACCCTTGGTCTTCTTGTCACCACCAAGCTCGAAGTGCTTGCATCGCTTGAGGGCGAGCTGCGGTGCGTTAGTATTTGTGAGCTAGTGGAAGGTGAGTGCAGCATACCTGTGCCTTGGTCTTGCACTGTGTGCACTCTAGACGGAGAACGACCTTCTTGGTGGTCTTCGCCCTCTGTTTGGGTGTCAGTCGCCCGTTTCTTCATCTCGAATGCGTGTGATCATACCTTGTGGAAGACGGGCTTGGTCTGACCTCCGTAACCGGATTGCTTGCGGTCATAACGACGCTTACCCTGCGCGAACAGCGAAGCCTTGCCAGCCTTGTACTCTACACAGTCTCAGTATACGGGTGGTGCGAATGCGTGGACGTGCATCACGTACGGGTGACCTTGTGCTGGGTGTGCTTCTTGCAGTCCTTGCCCTTGCAGTAGGTTCGGCGGGTCTTGGGAACGTTGACCTGGGAGTGGAAGTCAGCGTCCGTGATCAATGCCTTGAAGCTCTCCGTTTCCTTTGCTAGCGACGAATGCGGGACGAGCGAGCGGAAAAGACGATGGCGAAGAAACGGTACCGCGAGGATGCGATCGTGTAAGTCCTGGAAAGACAATGTCGCCATGAATTATACGAGCGCAATCCTGCGCCTTTGCGGATGTTTCGTAGTGCGACGTAAGATATACGAGCGCATGATGGTTTGCTGGTGGAGTCGCCGCCCTTCTACTCCAAGGCCCTCGCGTCTCCCTTATACCAGCAACAAGAGACATTATCCAGCCCAGCCGTCGTAGCATCAGATGTCTCCCGCCGTGTCCCGTTCTGATAAGGTATTGTCGGTACAATGTCGTGGGGTCGGAGGTTTCGCCTCGCCATCGTCATCGATTCGTGAATTCGCTTGCTCGTCGCTCGTCGCACATGTCGTGTCCTTCGCAATATTCCCGGCAGCAAAGATATCACTCACCATTTTGACGGATTTTGCTCTGTGGTTAGTATGAGCGAAAAGTTGGCGGTGTTGCTGGAGGTGTTGAGGTCGCTGCGCCGATATTGCTAGCGTTGTGTGGGCTTCGGCTAGGTTAGTAAGCCGACGCCACACTACACCAGCCACAGCCAAGACAACGGAGAGGCACATTGGGAACATCGGGTCCTTCGTCATCATGAGTTGATCGGGTAAGAATTCATTGTGGTATCATGCGTGCTAAGTAAAATGCAGATCGCTCGCCATATACCATGTCTGACCATGAACCCGGTAAAACAAATGGGAGCTCAAACGTGAAGACTAGTAAATCGGATGTCCCTCTTCCCACTTCTGGACCTCCTTCGTATCTCGAGATGCAGATGGAGGGCTGCTACCCATGCCAAGACTGAACCTGCTGCTCTCACCTTTCGCAGGTGTTCTTCCATCGTCGATCCGCTTCACAGGACCGACCCATTCCCACATGCGGGCAACATCGCCGCTAGCTGTTGTTCGTACACCTGCGCGGATGTTGCTGTTCTTCTCAACCTTTGCCTGCACCCTCGCCCACAGCTTCTGTCGTCGCTTTGCATTAAACTCTGTCCTCAAGACATCGTCCCGCAGTTGTGTCATACTGATGCCCTTCTCAGCGCCTGAGTCGTAGTAGCCCAACGCGGCTTGGTCCTGGAGTCTGTCATACGCGTCGCTTGCTAGCTGCTTGGCCCGAACTTCCATCGCCCGGTTACTAGTATATGAATACTTTCCGTATGAGCCAGTGGCAATGAGGAAGAGTATTGTTACAATTTGGAGAAGATGTCGTTCAAAGGATTGTCGGAGGGATCTTCGGACGCTGCAGGAGAGTGAGAGCTTGGCGAGGGAGGTGGATGCGAGACGCCGTGCGCCTGTCGTTCTGTGTTCAAGGAAGAGTGACTGATTAGTACAATTCCACGTCAGAAATGCTGTACAAGTGATGGGACTAGCAAGGAAAGTACTTACCCGTCGGTGCTTTCGATTATTTCTTCCCGCATAACCAGCTCAGGAAAGGCTCTGTCGAACAGCTCACTGAATTCCTGATCCGTCAAGCTCTTGCTCTTCTGAGATGCCATCTGTTGCTTCAAATCCACCTCGCTCACTTCAGGGCTTTCCACTAGGTTTCCTGCTGCATCAGGCTCTCCGCACTCGTATTGGGCCTTGCGTTGGCGAAGTATCTCCGTTGCCTTGTTCGCGATACCGTTCACTTTGCGTGTCTTCTCACTGTCCGGTTCGCAGGTCGGTGGCAAAGGAACCAGACCACCGAGGGACAGCGGATGATCCTTCATGATGAAATCGGGATCGCACCTGAGAGTCAATCCGCGGAAGCACTGCGCGTGTGGCGGACAAGGCTCGCATTGTGGGAGGATTTGGTCCGCCCAGCTCGGTATCTCCACACCAGCAAGTCCGATGGCATCTCGTCCAACGCCGCAGAAGCCAACTTCGATCTTCTCCTGCCGCCATACGCCAGCGAAGGCGGCTGAAGCTGTGAGAAGAAGAGTGCCGGCCATTGCTTTGATTGTTCCAGTTTTCTTGCCTTTCTGCCTACGTCTTCGGGGAGGCAAAATGTCCACTTCACCAGCCCTTGCCCGCTCGCGCACTAGATCAAGCTGCTCCTCTGGCGTGAACTCTTCGCCGGCATCTGCGAGATCATCCTCCTGCTGCTTCACACGCGGGTCTGCCACGTCGAATGTCCCCCGAGTGGGTACCATGACGCCGTCGTCTTGTTGCTCAGTCTTGGGTTGAAAGGTCCTCCGGCGATGCGCGTCGCTCTTGCGCCTCTCCTGAGCATATCCTGTAGTGCGCCTACGACGGTCGCGCGATATCGTGTCTGGCACTGCAGGAGAGCTCCCACTCTGAAAGGGGTTCTCCTGGGTGAAGGGACTGGCAGCGTCGTTGCGATGCCACGCTTCCGGCTCGGGCGTGGGTTCCTTGGGCGCAGGAGTGGCGCTTTTGCGTATGCGTCTAGTCGCGGGTCGCTCATCTACCTCAGGTTCAAGCGCTCTGCTGTGTTTGGCAGGAATAGCCCGCGAGGGTGTCTTGGCGCGTGGTGCCGGTACATCTGCTTCCTCTGTCGGTTCGCGGGTTGTTCGTCGGGTTGTGCGTCGTGTAGTCGCAGGTGTAGGTACTACGAGCGTCTCGTCTTCGGCATCGTCTGTCTCTACTGTGCTGGCTGAACTGGAGGGAACATCTACGATGCCCCGCGTCGATCGCTTTGTGCGTGCCTGCGCCCTTTGAACCTGTGCTTTCTGGGGAAGAACGAGGTCGACGAACATGCCAACCAGAGCAGGCTTCTTTGCCGAGGAAGGGTATTGAACGCCATGTCGGAGTAAGATGCTCCTCAGCTCCGGGACCGTTATCTTGTTTGGATCCACGCCATCTTCGTAATACCAATACTCTCCGCGCGCATCAGCCATGTCGGTGTCGTGGTGGGGTAGTTGAGGTGAGTCGACGATTCAGCGGGGGTTGCGACCGAGACAGTTGCAGGGCGGAAGTGAGACAGGCGTGGGTTGGCTCGTGTGGTCGCGGTGATGAGTGATAGGTGGAGTTGGAAAGTCTGCGCAGCTTGTTTGTGATGTCACCGAGGCAACTGCGGGCCCGTGCGCCGGATGCCTCTGCTTTCATCTGAGCTCTTTCATTCACTCCAAGTCACACATCTATAATAAGGATCGAAAAATGAACACTACATCCAAAAATACAACGTCAAGACCTCTGTGAGGGAGTCAGTTTTATTAATTCTATTCTTCAAAGTTCATCGCACGCCTGATCTGCCATATGGCACGATGCAGTATAGGGACTTTCTTTACCAACGAGAGAGCAGAGGCAACATTGTCGTGGTCTTGAAAAGACCAGAGCCGAGAAGTGGAGATCGTCGCTGGCTGCACTGGACATGTAGCGTATCTTCACATTTCATCATCTGTCATTGCACTTGATAAGATCTTCACATTCCCCCTTCCACCCGGCGCCTGAACAGTGCTGCCCATAACTTGAATCTGAGCTCCCATTCGACTGGAACCGGGGTCGAGACAGATGATCGCGGTGTTGTGACAATATCCGGGTTAGGAAAGAATCTGATCCTGTCCCACAGTCTCTTCACTTCTAACGGCGCTTCCCTCACAACCCGAATAGCACGGAACTTTTCTGCTGTACTCATTCTGCGTTCGTATGATTCCCTCATTATGGGTACTACGGCTGTTATTGTTGGCCACATGTCCTCTAGAGCGTCGCCGCGCGTGACGCTAGACACCACGATGCCATGCGTGAAGATAGAGATGTCAGTAGCTTCGTCGCCCAACTTGTTGAGCAGGTTCGCTCTGCAGAAGTGGTGCATGTTGTACTTCACTCGTAGCGATGGGCTGTTTATCAAGACTTTGGTCAAGTAGGCCATCGTGCTCGCCATCTCTTGCAGTTCTAGCCAATTTTCGTGGTCCACAGCGGTAATTTTGTTGGAGAGTGTTAGACTCGTGATCCACGAAAGTCTGTTGGGACCGAGCGAGCGAGTCAGGTCAAGAAATATCATCTTTGCTGTTGATGGGTGTTTTTCGTCCCGTAAACTCCTACGTGAGGACTCAACCATATGGCCATCGATCCTCACAGGGTTGTGTTTGAATTCGAGCAGCCGAGTCTCTCTGTGAAGTTGGCGACAGGTCAGTTGCAACTGGTTGATGCGTCTATCGTTGAATGTCAGACTAAAATCGATATCACCCTGGGGACTAGTTGATAGTGCCAGGGCATGGATGTGGTTGCGTTTTTCCCCTGGTAAGCTTAGCAGAGGCGATGGGTTAATGGTGCGGTTTTTAGGGACGTTATGGTTGTAAGAATTTGGTTATCGAGATCACTGAGTTTGAGACTGCGTGTATTACGGTGTTGAGAGGGAATTCTTAGCAACTCAAGAGCCGCTCCCTGATTTATAAGCTCGGGAATGAGACTACAGGAGCACTCGAATTTATTGTAGTTGAATTGCGTGGTCGTACAGGCTTGTGCATGACAGTGCGTTTTCCACGTCACTTACGATGTATTGACGCTTAGTGGGGGTGATGACTGTCGAACTATGAACAAATTCCGTAGCGCACTCAGCTACGCGAATGTCACAAAATGTAGTTTGATTATTTTGTTATTGTCAAACTCTTCATCAGCGAATCAGAATGATTCAAAAATCGGGCTTGTGGTTTAGTGGTATAATACTCCCTTAGCATGGGAGTGGTCCAGGGTTCGATTCCCTGCAAGTCCATCTTTTTGCTTCGTCGAGAGAACCCAGGCACGGATCAGAGAAGTTCTGTAATACTTTTTTTTTCTGAGGGCGCGCGAACACCAAGATTGGGGATCATGTGCCAGTGAAATCGTTCGCGCGGATTGAACTTTTTTGATGCCGCAGCTGTCAACCTATTGATCGATATCTTATACTACCAAGTACTATATTCTGATCTTCTAGAGTGTTGTTGGTGTAAGCATGCAGTGTCAAAAGAATCCACCTTCTGCGCCACATGTCAGGTCAACTCGCGCGAAGACATTTGCATCTTCTCGTGGTCACAGTACACCACAAGGACTCTCAGATCTAATTCCAACTGTGGGTAACCAATTTGTGTTGTGTTACAGACACGTTTGATAAGGAAAAGACGCACTCGCTGTTTTGAAAAACGCCACAACAGTAACAATGGCGTGTACAGAATTACCAATGGTGATCACACTACTTATATGATACTTACATCTGAGTCAGCATCTTCATGCATAGGTACGCCGGAAGGTTGATCAAGGATGAAGCTGGCAACGCCACGATGCATCTCCGTTTTGTCACTCAATCTTGGCGTCACCGGCTCTGCATTGATATCCCACAGCACCAGACCCCACATGACCGCATGCTGCAATGTCTGAAGACCATTCTTTCGATCCTCTGATGCGGCTTCCAAGGCGAGTTCCAGGACCGTCTCGTGGAGCAGCATAAGTACTTCCCTTTTCGTGTTGCGTTCGAGCGATCTTCGTAAAACCTCAATAGTGATATCATCAGCCACGTAGACGTCGCGTTGAGATGATGTGTATTTGCGTATACTCGAACAAAGATATCTCCAGGCGGTGAGATAAGCTTCACGCTGGCGGAAGGTCTCAATTGCTTCTTCTTTAGAGCTGCTGATGAGGTCGTCGACAAGGTTCAGCACATCATCTTGGACTTCTGTACTAGGGCGCGGGTGTACAGCCTCGGGAGCCCAATTAGTAACCAGTCTGCTCAATCCCTCTTCAAATTTACCGGCGCTGTCCGTCTTTCGCCGTTTTCGTGGCGGTACAAAGTCCTGGCCGATAGCATATCGTGCCCACTCGTCACTATCTTCTGTGGTATATTCGAGTTTGAACTCATCGGCGATCGCGTCTTTATCTTTTCGTATTTCGTCGCCATACATCCTATCGAGTCTGGACAGGTTGTCGTCGGTGGCTCTTCGCAGTTTCTCAAGCGACATGCGTCTTTCCGGTTTGTAACGTAGACAGCGCGAGATGACCTGGCATAGGCGCACACTGTATTCTTTGGGAAGTTCTTCCAGCGTATGTGGGAAAATACTATCTCTGCTTCCAACAGTTCCGTCCCTCAGATCTTGAACATGCTCTGGATCCTCGGATCGCTTTTGGATATTCTCGTAAAAGCTTTCCTCTTTGTGGGCCATCATTAGTGCCCACGCGGTCATAGCTAGACTCCAAATGTCTGACTTCTCCGAGACAGGCCAATCGTCTGGTGTCCAACCATCATGTTCGTACAATCCAGCACCGTCTCGTTCCTAATCGAGGTTAGCATCGCTTCGATAGTGCCAGCGTCCTACTTACTGGAGGCATCAATCCTGGCGTGCCTTGGACCTTCCTTTTGTCCATCTCACGTTCGTCGTCTTGTTCAAAAGCGATGTCAAAATCAGATAAAACGACTCTTGGATAGGCGGGGTATTGAGTGTTATCAGATCGCAGGAATATATTGGCATCTTTGATATCGGAATGAATGATTGGTCGCCACGCCACCGAGGTGGCATCTAAATCTAGGTCTTCTCCAGATGCGATAGGTGACTTATGATTCTGATCCTGCCCCTCGAGATTCGGTGTTGAGCAAACACCCTGTTGCAACGCCATCAGCGCCTTGGACACCTGACTGAGTAGATACCAGATGAAATGCTCGGGTACAGGTTTCTTGGGAGTAGTGTGTTTATGCCCGTTGTAGACGCGGGCAAGAGTTCCAAGTTCGGCAAAAGATGAGCATATATTGAAGACAGTCGGCGCCGGTTCTTCGTCGCTGCGATCATGAATTTTCCTAGTGCAAGATCTTCTGGTGCTACCGCGTTGTGGTATCATATGCGAACAATTGAGTTCGCTGATACGCTGGTTCATCCGAATCTCGTGCTTCGCGTCGTTGAACTCTTTCGCATCCAGTGCCTCTAGACATTTGACTGTGATTTGCTAAGAACGATGAGTAAGGCCATCCAAATGCACCTACGCTATAAGACTCACATCTTCGATTACCCCAGCATCACTCGTCCGAACATAAAGGAAAACTGACTTGCGAGGCATCGTCCCCTTCTCAAACCGCCGCTTATCCGCCCCGCTTCCGTCAAGTCTAGTCTGATAGAGAGTCATCGCAAACTTCCAATTGCCGTTCTGATGATTGTAGAATTCACGTCGCTGCCCCACCGTAGGAGCTAAGAATCGCTTTCGTTTGGGATTGTTTCGAATATAGAATGGAGGCGAGCGCTCTCCAGTTGAAGCTTCTGATATAGCTGTAGGCGTGTCTACACCATCTCCTTCCGTTGCGTCTCCAGTTGCACCCGACTCTTGCGATTGTTGTTGCGCTACCTCTGCGTGATCTACTGAAGCCACTGGAGCTTGCAAGGCCATTGGTGGAGCAATAGATGGTGGAATCGAGAGTCGCCTGACTGCCGTCGCCGCAGGTTGGCCAGTGTATACCTTCTTTCTCCAATAGTTTTGCTTGACTCTCCATTGATTCACAACCTTCCTTCCGCGGCTGCCTCGGGGAACTATGAAGGTGAGCCACATACTCCGAATCTACTTTATGTTATCTACATACATTCTCTGCCTCTCTTTCTGATAAGATGCCGCATCATCGCGAGAAATGCGTTCTTCGTCTGGTTGTCGAGGAGGCCATCGTAAAGGTTTGCATCATCGTCATCTATACTTTCATACGTTTCGATACCTCCAATATTGACAACGCGAGGATCAGGATTGTTCGCCATGGTAGGTGAATTGTCGTGATCGCTAGGTTAGGTTATGCGACGAACTGCAAGATCGACTGCCCAACTCTACGGATATATGAACTCGCTGTGACATATTGCAAAGCAGCATCAAGGCGTTTTGTATCGCTTTGTTGATGGTCTTTAGGCATTGGTCAATGAGAAGACAATGGAGATGGAGATACCAAGATAGGAACGAACAATGTGGGGCGTGCTGAGGAAGGCGCTTTGTTGCAGCGGATGAAACTCGACTTCGAGCTAACCACTTTCCACAATATTCTGCAAGGCAGTGCGTTGTCCTCTGAATATCTGGATAGTATGTCAGAAAGTCACAAAGCAGCAGCACATAGACGCAGTACAGTAGTGCAGCTGCTGTTGAATATAGACTGGCTTATCTCACTTCTCGCCTCATTAGATTATGATAAGCCCGCAATTGTATTCAATTTTGACTAGCGAGTGTGTTCTATCCCATATCTCTCATCTCACGACAAAGTCGTGAGACGATAGCAAGACTCCTTGTTCACATTCCGACCAATGTGTCTTTGGATCACTACTGATCACACTCATACTGAGTACCGCAGTCGGTGCAATTGCCGTTGTGGATCTCACAACAGATCGAGCTATGAGAAGTTTGTTAGTATCATTTTGAACACCTAGAGGGCTAGTTCATTCGCGGAGTTGGAGCTAATCTCACCAATTGATCTGGCAACCGCTAAGGCAGCCCATACTGGTGCAGCCTCCACATCCTGAGTTACATGCCTGAAAGCAACCAGCACGCTTTTCGAGAGCACGACGATCCATCATCGCATCTCTAGTCAAGAGAGATGTTATACCACGAGGCATAGCAGACATATCGCGAGGAAGGAGGTCGGCATTGATCAGGGGTCCGGGAGTAGCCGCCGCAGTAGTGGAGAGGATGAGGCTGAGAGCAACCGAGATGGTAGTGAGGTACTTCATATTGATATGAAAGTCTGTTGATCGTGAAGTGAAGATGATGATGTGATTACTCGGAAGGTTTTGGTACTCCAAACGTAGCCAGCACCCACCTTCTTGTATGATCCTCGTGTGATCAAGACCATACCTGCTCTACCTAAGACGCACTTCTGGTCCCTACCAATGTCTGCCTGGTAGCTTGAAAGCGTTGCTGATGAGCATGTTGATCCACTTGGTATTGTTGGCCAAGCTCCAAGGAGAGCAAATGAACGCTTGGAGTTGGGTGACCGGATCGAAAAAGAATGCAAGATAGATTGCATGATTGTATATAATGAGCGACATGTCAGCGAGGAGCGCTTGGTATACCGTTCCGAGTGAGACAGTTTCAGGCGTTTCAAGCGGTCGCTCGGCTATTGCTCTTACTGGAAAGGAAGTTTTAGTCTAGCGAGGCAGTTCAGCTCTAACAATGACCGAATGCACGGCGGAACGGGCCTTCCACTGCTGCTTTAACTCAATCATACCCTTTTGGCGAACGGAGGGAAACTACGATGAGTTGGATGTGTGTATTCCAGGTCTAACCTGAGGGTGGCCTTGCCAAGCTGGTTCTCAACGCAGACACGGACTTACGCCTTGCTAAGCTTATACGATCCAGCCAACGCTGAACGCTTGCTCATAGTGAGAATCTTGGCGATGGCGTGGGATGATAGCACTACCAGTTAAGGGCCACCAGGCTTGTCCAATCTCTCCTACGATGCTGTACCCTTGTATGCAACATGGGGACCTCAACAGCTAGGTCTAGTAGCAGAATAGGATCTGTGATCGGAGGATGGCTTAGACCTTTGGATGAATGTCGCGGTGACAGGCCGGTCCTAAATATACGACGAGCTGGGAGCTGGGTCGAAGAGTTGAGCAAGATTTGAGATTTCCTAAACAAGGAGAGGAGGCTCGATGATAGAACAGCGAAGATGTATAGAGTGTCGTCGCCAGTTATGACAGGTTTGCGTGCTCTAAACGACAATAATTTGCATACCGAAATGGGCCTGCGTGATTACAATGACGGGCCGAATAAAGACAATGAGATGGTAATGGAGCTGACGGGAATGAGCACTTGGGTAGTAAGATGTTACCCGTAAGAAACGGCTGTCGGTGAGACGCTAATACGGCATGTGAGGAGGTGAGAGGGGGTTTCCTCCGATGCGGGGTATCTGCCTAGCCCAGCGATGGTATCTTGGCGGTCGCGCTAACACGTGCCTTCTCATTAGAAATTATGTCAGAGGATCCTCCCCACATCCTAACCATTTCTGAAACATAGTTATTACGGGTCAACATGGCAGTATGCGATCGTTCAGGATATATCAAAACAGCTCTTCTATTACAAACTAAGGCTACCTCAGCGCGAGCGACCTGTTAAAACCACGAAGCCGGATGTCCCTCATGTCTACGAGACGAACTTCCGTTGAGCAAAGTTCGATATTCTAGACGACCTGGGTCTGCTGAATATGCGGCTCCTTCTCACCATCATCACCAGAGCCGTGGAGGCGTTCCTTAGCGGCTTGCCTCGCGATAGCATCCATATCCACTGGAGCAACAGCGGCCGGACCATCGAAGATGCGGGCAACCTCCTCGAGTGTAGGACCCTTAGTCTCGGGGTAGACGAAGTAAACGAATATAAGATCCACAGTGATCAAGAGAGTGTAGAAGAGAGCCAAATTCCAATGCTTGGGAAGGTTGTCCCATGCAACAGGGTTGGTCTGACCACCGACTGCAAGAACAGCCTGAACAGTGATGTTCATGATCATCAGACCTTTGGCACGAAGGGCGTAGGGCAAAATCTCCAGGGCGTATGCGATGAGTAGACCAGACCAAGCAAGAGCATAGAAAACACCGAAGATCCACACGAATGGAATCTGAGCGTAGCCAGCTGCGGAGTTGGTGTCGCCAGAGTTCTCGTAGACAGCGCAGGTGACGGTCCAGCAGATGAACGAAATGACCATACCGGTGGTGGCACCGAGGAAAAGTGGACGGCGACCAACTTTGTCGATCAAGGTAGCGCCGTAGACTGAAACAAAAAGAGCCAAGATACGCTCACCACCAGTAAGCTAAACAAGACGTTAGTATGAATTTCTGTACATCGATTCAGGTAAACCTACACCCATCTTTTGGTTCTCGCTAGTGATTCCGGCGCCTTCGTAAACCAAGTTGATGTAGTTGGAGAAGAGCGCGCTGCCGGAGTATTGAGAGATGATACCGAGGGAGATAAGAATCGCCAACCTCCACCGGTTACCCTTTGTCTTGACAAAGTCTACGTAGCTAGAGTTCTTGTTCGCATCGGCTTCCAGACGGATGACCTCTCTCATCTCAATGTATTCGAACTGAACGGTTGCATTGTTCTTGTCGCCACCGGCATGGTAGTACGCGAGAGTGTCCAGAGCCTCCTCGTAGCGTTCCTTGGAAATCAACCAACGAGGACCTGGGGAGTTATATCAGCTTGAGTTCTTCAATCGTCCAATATGTGGGTCGAACTTACTCTCAGGAACCCACCAAAGAAAGCACAGTTGAAGGAATGAAGGAAGGGCTTGAAGAAGGGTGATAGACCTCCAAGACCAATCGTTGCTAGCTTGAGATGTACCCCATGCGATCCATGCGACGAAAAGCGCTCCCAAGTTCCACAAGCAGTTGTATACGGCGGTGAAGATACCACGGTGCTGGGGATGGCAGATCTCGGTGAGGAGAATGGGCGAGCACATCTGGGCGAAAGAGTTACCGAACCCAAGAATAAACCTGCCACCCATGTAGATCTGCCAGTTCGTAGAAAAGGTTGAGACAAGCGCACCGGCAATCATGATGGAGCAACCAACGGCGATTGGAATCTTGCGACCGGTCCACTGGGTGAGGAACGGGACAAGGAAGAAACTAACGATCGAACCGATGTTGTACATGTTGTTCATGAGACCCAGTCGGTTACCGGAGGGCTCGCCAAAGTAAGTCTGCCAGTAGTTCATCTGTTGCGAAGAGTTCATCATCATGCTAGATGATTATCAGTCGAATCCAATGTGTTGCGAAAAGGAACACTCACCCGTCGTAACCAGTAGTTGCAGAAGCAATACAAAGGACTGAAGAGTGCCAGAACAGCTTTCGCATGTTTGGGTCCTTGTACCAGATAACCTTCTCAAACTCAGGCGCTTCCTCGCGAGCAACCGCGCTGTTGCCTTTCGGCGCTCCCATGGAGATGCCCACCATCTTGGATAAAGAGCAATGTGCGACAAGATAGCGTGAAGATTGGGTTGAGTTCAGGACCGGTAGGCTTTGCTACTGATGGGCGAAGTTCCTTGAGGATGCGACTGACGCTCGTTCAGCGTCCAGTACTTATATTCGATCTACAATTACTACAAGAGACCCACACCCCGGTTGAGCGTCTCGTATGCTTACTCCACCGCGGGTTGACGGACATGGATACCGCAATTTGCAGGATGACAGCCTGACAGCAACGGAGGAAAGCACCAGTAAGGTGATACCGAGAGAACCCCACCGAGCGATCCGTTGGCACCAGGCCCGTAGCGCCGTGGGACTAGAATTATAAGACTAGAGAAAGCCCGTCTTGTCATATCTAGGCACTGCTCGCCAATACCGATATCGAAGGTCCGATGCAATTTGTGGTCTCCCCATGGGGTGCTCAGCTGCCTTCGAGAAGTCTGTGATTTGAACGCTAGAACATGGAACAACGATGGATGGCAGATCCAATAATAGGATGCAGTCTATCATTGGTGCTTGATAGCGCCTTGATATTGTTCGCAATAGTCAATAGACAACGGAGGCATACATTGGAGGCATACATTGGAGGCATACATTGGAGGCATACATTGCGGGGCAAAGAAGCGGCAAGTGTAGAGAGACTTGCTTGCAAAGCCTGGTAGTTCCAGTATATCACTTGGAGTTGATCAGATGATAGACGCCTTCATCACAAGATTTTGACGCCATCTGATTGGAAACTATCTTCAACGTTGAGCCATGTGTTGCTTGGTGTTGTGTCTGCTCCGCGATGCCCCATACGCTTCCGGGCTTAATCGAGAGACCCCTCGAAGACTCTACACACGCCCTGTGAAGCTGTGACTCGCCCCGCGGATAATTTTACCTACCATCCGGCACGTCTCTTAGAGTTCTGCACTGAAGCCTTGGAAAAGCCAACCATGAGTCCGGTTGTGGTAGGTCAAGCTAGTAATGCGATGTCATGACCTGCCAAGATGGATAAATGGCCCTACACGCCGAACCTGACGCTCTGAGAGTTGTTTGTACTGACGAAGTCGATAGTTGAGGTTCTGCATTGGCAGACGTTGAGAAAGCGCAAGTGGCTACCATGATGTTCTCAGATAGGTTGTGAGGGTTAGGACAGGTCGTCCCGCGGCAGAAGTCGCGTGTGCGACGCGAGGTGGCGGGAAGCTGATTAGGTGAACTTCGGAGCTATGCCGCAGGCCGCGTGCAGCCTTGGCATGCGCCTACGGGAGGCATCCGGAGTAATCAACTACGAGGTCGGTGCTCGCACAGATACGACAGATACCTCAACTCCTTGGATCCGTATCTACATAAACGAGTTCCAGGCGCCGAGCTGTTGGTGTCACAGCGATATCGTTCATGCGCAAGCGAACAGGCTAGTGGGGCCTTTCTTCCCATCGCAAAACGTCTCGTCTCGCCAACGGGTGGCTCGCAAAGTGGTACATGGAGTCGTGATCAATGGCGCTCACGGACACAGAACCGACCTGGAAAGTCACCTTGGCGAAGACGCCCCCCGGTCGCCGGGACCGCGCTGCGCGTCTCAGTGCAGCTTGCCCATCTGACCGGCAAAAGGACATGGTGGTGGTGGCGTTGTGGTGGAATACCGGTAAATGCCAAGATGCCACTCATTCCTGGGGCGGAAAGCGGAAACCCGGCACGTCGATGACTGAGACTTCGACATGAACTTCGCCCCAATGTGTTGAGGCTGATGGCAACTAGGTAGCAAATGACTTTCTGCGTAGGACCGGACTGGGTTCTGATTGCAATAACATTGCTTACCCAAGTACATACTTGAAGGAATATCCGTCGACACGCGCATGCTTCAACGTTAGCGGCATGAACTTCAGCAGTCGAGCCTGAATCAAAAGCTCGAGAGACTTGCATTAAGGGGAATTCTTTCTGTTATGGCAATAGTTCGAGCTGACACAATTCGAATAGGAGAAAGTGGAGAGACCTCGTTGCTTATATGGGGCTTCTCACATTGGCGAAAGCCATCTATTATCCGAGGGCGGATGCTTGTAAACTCCAACGGCGGCACGACCTGAAAATTCAATCATGCTATCGGCCGACCGATACGTCCACTCTGGATTCCGCGGCGATTATGACCTCTAAGACTGTCTCAACTCGATTGCTCTTGGCTTTAGACATGTCCGCAAAGGGTGCGCAGCTACGGTCGAAACAAGCATATAGTGGAGAAGCGCGCCCTAACGTATCGAATTGGGAGCTGTGACGTCGAATCCAAGCTACGCCAGCTGGCGTATACGTCTAGGAACGTGGTCATTGGGTATCTCATCCAGGTGATCATGCCGATGGCATGGGAAGATACAGTACATATTTGCGAAGCTGATAACATTGTGGCTGAACTACGACAGACCGCTCATCTTCAACAGCAGGCGACTGATGTGCCTAAGATCCACAACCTTTTCACTCCTTCATGCATCTTCATAGTGTAATAAGTATACTGCGCCTGATGATCTGCAGTGTCTTTACCAGTCGTACATCTGTCGAGTCCGCCTTCCCTTCCGAGTATACACTACCTCGATGGCCTGTTTCGATACCTTAGCTGCGAACTTTCCTCTCAACATCGCGCCCAGTTCCGCTGCGACCGCCTCTGCCGACAGTGAGAAGTATCCGGAATGCTCAATGATGATAGTCTCGAGCATGTCACAATCTAGTAGCCGCTCAAGCTTGTACTTGGAGAAGAGGTCGGTCGCTTCGTATGGTTGGGTCGAACATTGCAGCAACAGATCCGAGTCATCGACCAGACGATAGTATGTGAGCTCTTCCTTATGGAAGCCAAGCTTGATGATACGCAGTCCGGTACACTGGACTGCTAGCTCAAGGTCGGCATTCTCGGTAGTGTTGCCTTCGTATCTAGAGAAGAATTCGAAGTCTAGTTGACGGACCTGTTCGAAGCGTCCGTTTTCTGCCTTGAGGAAAGCGCGCAAGAACAAGTTGTCGTTATACGAACAGACAAGGATCTTGGAGGCAATGATGAAGCTCACTACTGTTTCCTCGAACGTTTTTTTCGAGGTGAAGCACAAAACGGGCAAGAATCTGGGTTTCCTTGGGTCGTCTCCGCGCTTGACGGCGTCTCGCACCGCAACCTGAACGATAAAAGGGAATGCCAGGGTCCAATTGGGAAAGCGGATCTCTTTTGGTAGATCCAGGAAGCGCGCAAAGCTGGGCTGTGGTCTCAAGCCATGTCGTATAATACCTGACCACGACTGGGCCGGCTCAGCAGCACTGTAATACTTTGGAGAGAGTACCCTAGTAGACAAAGGAGGAAAATCGATGGGCTTAAGCTCGAATGAGGTCGATAAATTGCGTCCGCGAGTCGGCTGCTGCTCTTCGGGTCTGCTAACGATGATCACCGGCATATTTCTAAATCGCTAGTAACAAATGTCAGTATGTTATTCTCGGTAACTTCAGTTCGATCGGCTTACGCTACGCTGATATTGCTCTTGTGAGACGGCTGCATGCAGCAGCTCTCTCGGTGGTATCGAGATCGACTGGAGAACTCAACACCGTGGTGGAGAAGAAATGATATTAAGCTTGTAAGCGTTTATATATATGCATGGGAAGCGCACTGAAGACATCCGCTGGTAATGAAAAATCGAAAGGTATTCCGTATCACGTCACCGTGGTAGACAGCGCTGGAGTCACTGCTGCACAAGGCCATTCACAGACCACTTTTGGGTCAGCGCATTGTGCCACGCGGGTGAATGCCAAGCATCTTGCGATACTAGAAGGGGTTATGTAGAGGTGACAGCATCTTGTAGAGTTCCGAGTACATTTGATTCTCCTGTATATGTAGGCGATTCGATCACCAAAAACGACGACGGTGGAGCGGTGGTTGAGTGGCTCCTCCTTGCTAGGCCATCGCCGGACCATGGAAAGTACGATTTTGGTCCGGCTACCAAGGAACTGTCATCTTCTCAATGAGAAATCAGAAGCGAGTAACCGAGGGTATGTGGAAGGTTTTCGCACACAGTTTTGCTTTACCTTTACGTACCATTTAACTGATTGCCTATGAAGCAAGCTTTTGTCCTATGAGCTTGCAGTTGCTGGTCTTCACAACGCGCAACTTTGCGCATGAGTCCTACCAACAAACTACGCTCTTTCCAAGGTCCACTGCCGTGCTCACGTGCGACTAAGTACAGAGACAACTAGATCTTGCGCGCATGCTCCTAAACCACTTTCCCATCCTCGATAACACAGTACTCTACACCTGCAGTAACACGCAAACTCTCTAGGTCAAACAGGTATTCCTCATCTTTCTTCACGACATCCAAGTAGAAAGGATCTTCGTAGGCTTTCTCGAAATCCTCGTAGTTTCGCACCCAAAAGTCCGCCATGCCATCGTATGAGAGTGCAGGCATTTTTAAAAGCGCTTTATGTTTTGATGTAGTATGATACTTCGAAGAGTCAGCATATATAAGAAGAGAATCCGCATTGCTTCACGCAGGCAAGATTCTGGATTGGTAGAGGAAAGCTGACTTGGACGTATTTGACAATGCCGTGACGCTGTAGCCACGATGTGATAAGAGGACCATGTTTATTTGCCCAGTGATCGTTAAATTCAGTTTCCGAAAGCTTGGGGTTACGATTCGCAAGGACAGTGACTCGAACCAACTCTTTCGTCGACATTGTTGCTATTGTTTTTGTAGGTGTCGTGAATGTGGCTGGTGTGGCTAGGATGAGGATTGCCAGGTCGATGACGCATCACTCCTGCAGAAACCCCAATCGGCGCCTCCTCACCCGCTTGCATATACTGCTCAACGTGCTATTCTCGAATGGACTACTGGCCAAGCAATCTCTCAATGACCTGTCGCTGTACACCACGTCGCCAGTTTTGCTTTTACACTGTACGCGCAGCTTTAACGATGTTGGGAACGATACGAGTGGTTCCCCACCTCTCCACCCCTCCACAGATGATAAAGATGCTGCAATCAATCATCGGCCGCGAACATTCTTGGCTTGGAGACAACACACGAACAGAAAGACCTTCCGTCACCAAGCTAACGGTAGCGCCCGTGATGCGGCGATCAGTGACCCGAAGCCCCTCTTCTCTAGGGACGGCGTTGCTCGGTGAAGCCTCCGGAAGCTTTTACCCGGCTTCCGAATACATGAGCTGCAACGTTAGATCAACTGCGCATGTCAACTCTCTGTAAACCTCGAAATCTGTTCCTCCCTGCTGAACCGCATTACTACCAGAAAGCGTGTAACTAAGATGACGTCTGTTGATCAGCCACTGAACAGCAAAATACTCCTCATTACAGGAGGCGCATCAGGTATGTGTACCAGTATGGATGCATAGAGAATGTGCAGTTGACATTTGTAGGAATCGGTCTCTGTGTGACGAAGCAAGCGCATGATCTCGGCGCGCGCGTTCTTGTTGCAGATCTCAGAACAACACCCGACTTCGATACCTTTGCCGCGAACAAGTCAAACATACTCTATGTGCAGTCTGACGTGACGCGATGGGCAGACTTCGACAAGATCTTTGATGTGTGCGAAAAAGAATGGAACGACGTTCCTGATGGGTACGCCATCTGCGCGGGACTGTTCGATCCGCCGTTCTCCAACTTCTGGCAAGATCCAGAAGAGGAAGGGTACAAGCAGGTCGAGGTCAATGTGAATCATCCTATCAAGTTGACAAGGCTCGCTATCAGAAAAAGCTTAGGGAAGGGGAAGAGGGCCAGTGTTTGCATCATCGTAAGTAATGCCAGCATATCGACGTCTGCTCAAAAGAGCAGGGTGTGATCGATCACAATATATCTAACATGAAATCAGGCATCGGTTGCCGGCATATCAGGCAACATGGCAGCACCACTCTATTGTGCAACAAAACACGCTGTGGTCGGATTTGTCAAGTCGATGGGGGCGACAGAAGCGCTCACTGGTGTGAAGATTACGACACTTTGTCCTGGCGCCGTCTATACGCCGATGATGGATGAAGCAAAGCGCAAACAATATTCCGTGACTACCGACACGGCATTGACGCCAGATGCATGTGCGAGTTCTCTACTAGACTTACTACAGAAGAAGGAGTATCCGTGTGGAAGTGTACTTGAGATCACTCAGGTAGGGACGCGACTTATACCGGAGTGGGGTGTAGAGCCGCCGGCTGGTAAAGGTTCGGGACAGGACCTAGATCAGAATTTCATGACGAACATGCTGCAGCCTATCAAGGAAAAGTTAGATGCGGAGAAGGCAAAGGCTTGAGGATACATATTTGGAAGGGTTCAGATGGATTACGTATAGGGAGATACAGCATTTATAAACCCTGGCAAGCTCTCGACCGAACTCTCGCTACCAAGTTGGAACAAGCCCACACAAGTGAGGTGTGTAAGGCGAGTATTGCGACCACCAGACTCCCTTCAATCAATCAGATCATCCGAATTAGTCCATCGGCTAGGATATTTCGCTTCCACCCTTTATATCCCCCGCGCACTCGCCTTCTCACATCAGGCAGAACCGTCTAACACTTGGGCACCTACGGCACCCAGTCTACCACCATCCTGCTCTCAAGTTTTGGCTGATAATTATCGCCAAGTTCCTCGTCAATCTGCTTCTTGGCCTCATCAAGTCCTTTGCCAATTTGCTCCTTGGCCTCCTCCAGAACCTCATCCATCTTGTGAATCACATCCTTGATGAGACCGGCACACGCAACGCCCTCTGGGCAATCTCCAACCGTGGATCGCTTCTTTGCCTCGGGCTTCTCGGGCTTTGAGAAACCGTGTGTGTGCATCCATGTTTTGGGAATGGGGGCCGTGAGAACTTCATTCTCGGCTTCGGTGACGACCCTGGCGATGGGGCCGAGAGCCCCAAGACTGCTTGGGATGTAGGGGCGGGCCACGGGGAAGATAGGAAGGGCGAAGCCCAGAGAGATGAAAAGAGATAGGATCAAGGCTCTGGGGTACATTTTAATGTGTGTGGTAGAGAAGCTTTTGCTTGGTTTGATGTTTGGTGTTGGTGTTGTGGTAGTGGTCGATAAGTCGTATTCTTGAGCTGTTCTGACTTGTAAGATACAAGATTTGTAGATGATGAGGAAACAGACAGAGGATGATAGGATGCAGGGCATTATATATGCTGAGAAGATGCTCATGTCTCAGAGGAAATTGGTACCGTGGTTAAGATGTGGATGAGACCCACGATACTTGCACCATACAACACATCGCTAATCCAACTCATACGTGGCAGTAGCACCAAGGTATCGATGTTGTAGATGCAGTCCGACTAATAGTTACAAGGTATTCGTGTCATGTTACTATCATGAAAACTTTTAACAGTTTCTTGAGCTATCTAGTCTTCCAGCTTCTACAACTTCACGCTCCTCCCGAATCTCTGCTTGAATTATTCTTCAAATGATGTAGCCAGAATCTCGTCGAACATACTGTCAGTGGTCTGGCTCTCCAGTTTCATGATATTGCCTTTACCCTGCCTACCATTCAACGAGTACCAAAGGTTCACTGGTAACGCCCTTTCAATATGTTCATTCGGCGCCTTCCTCGGGTCGACCCAGACCTCATGCATTGCATCACAGCCCTGAACTTCTAAGCCAGCCAGTTTGCCGGTGTACCTGCGCTGCAATCCCGTATTTCTAACACGCGGTATCGTATCGCTAACAAAGCTGAAGTATTGGCCGTTGCGCTTTTCGAACTTCAGCAGAGCAGCCACTAGGAAGTCCGCAGTCATTGAGGTGCATACTATTTGCTTCCACGTTTTGATCGCGAACAACACGGGTGATATCATCGTTTAAAGAGTTTAGGGGTCGGTTCCGGGAACACACTATATTCTTGTGATCTTGGTTGTGGAAGCCGCTGCAGCCAATCACCATGAAGCTCATCTTGCCGGATTAGATGGCTGGGTGGATGATGGCGAACCATTGGCCATGATGTCGCATTTATGGGTATAGACGAAAGTACTGAGATAACAACCAAACGCGTTGGGCTCTCAAGCTTGAGACTGAATGGATATGTCTCATACGGTCTTTGATTTGCGATGTATTTGGTGGAACCCAGACTCGGATGGGTAGAAGCGCTTTACGCCCGTGTCCGCTATCGCGTCTTGCATTGTGGCTTGCGCCTCCAATGCAGGACCACTCAATGCGCTCACATCCGCATCCCACATTCGAGTCCTTCCGCTAGCTCAGACAGATCCGCCTCTTTCGCATCGAAAGTCTTAGTGGTGAAGCTATCTGATTGAGCAGGCTGCGTGCCTGCTGGAACAAATGAGATCGCCTTAACTTTCTGACCTCATTTGTTGAAAGGCTTCAGACCATGAAGGATGCGCTCGTCAATCTGCTGTTG
The DNA here is from genome assembly GCF_004154835.1 of Alternaria arborescens. Lineage (NCBI taxonomy): Eukaryota > Fungi > Ascomycota > Dothideomycetes > Pleosporales > Pleosporaceae > Alternaria > Alternaria arborescens. The sequence continues at coordinate 54,127 of NW_021167859.1, read as the reverse complement.
CCAGTAGACTCATTGTTACGGGACGGATCAGACATGCGCACCTATCCGTTTGCGCCGAAGAGAGTAACGGGTCTTAGTGGTGCAGCAAGCAAGGCTGAGGTTAGCTGCGTTACTTCCTGTTATGTAACGTTTTGAAGTGTCTACCATTTCGCTATTCTTCTAAGTACTTTCGTCTTTCCAGGGCTTGAGGTGGCTTGTTCGAAGATCCCATCGGGTATGACGCAATCGTGACTCGCATCATCATGGTGACTATAGAGGGGTAACGCAGAGCCCGCGAACAATGAGGCTTCGTTCTCACACCTCCAATCCTTCCAATCCTTTGTTGATAAACGTACAACGAAGCGCAATGCGGCGTTTGTAGGTCACGGCCCTTGGTATCTTCGTCACTACCCATGAACCTAGCCGCTCCCAGACCCTCATCGTCCACTGGAAACACTTTGCGCACGAATAACCCCAGTTTTCTGGAACAGCAATACCGCGCTAAAAAAGCGCGATAACGGTATCTGCGATCTCATCGACGGTACGTAAATCCACTAGCCGTCTGCGAATACAATTCCACCGACACGACTGTTGAACTCTCGCTTCCACAAGGGCATCATGGATCGCGGTAGTGGATGCTCATCGTCATATCCAAACACCTCGAATACAACATCGTGACTCGCAGCGATGGCACCTGCACTCATTGACCCGTATTGTCGAATCATAGCCGTGCGCAAGTTGAGCAGCTTGTCCTTGCGCCGCACTACAATGTTCTTAAACAGAGCCCTCAAGGATTCTTCAGATGGTTGTGGAAAGTTCGTGTTGACTTGCAACTCCTCCATGCTGTCCGGAAGCATGTCGCCCATACACGGAATGTCAATGTGTCTCCACGTCCTTGAACCCTGCGGAATGTGCGCATCGCGGCCCTGTCGCTGTCCGCTTTCTAGAGGTGGACCACAGAAGCATTCAACATCGACCTCCAGCTTCTTCAGCTTCGTGAAACGCAGAAAAGAAGAAAGACCATTCACAACCTCGCCATGCAGCTCATCGATTGTGATGGCAAGCTCAACAATGGTATCACCATTGTAGTTTGCCAGCGCCTCAAGCATCTCGCCAGCATTCCAATCGTGTTCAAGACCGTCCCATTTCGTTTGGTGGGAATACTTGAAGACCTCAAGAGCAGGTGTATTCTCTAGGAAGGCTGAGAGACCGGTAGCGTCCATACAGCAATACGCGAACTCAACGCGGGTCAGCGGGGACTTGGTAAGTGGATTCATCCAAGTGAAAGGCACGCCTCCCCAATCCTCGTCGACAGCCACACAACTAACAGCATATATATTCCTGATGCTTTTCAGTGCCATGAACGGTGCGATGCATTGTAAGCCAACTCTGACATCGTAGCCTTCCTCCACGAACGGTAAGATGGTTTCTAGTCGAGCCAAGGGCCTTGCGCGGTTTCCATTCCTATTGGACATGGCAACAAGTGACTGAACATTGGGGACCAGAGCCTCGGCACTTTCGCCTTTCCGAACCTCATGCCACCTATCAGGCAGTTGCAGTGTTTTTAAATTGGGCAGAAGACTCAACAAAGCGACAGTCGCATATAATTTGTCCATATTCGGCTGGTCACCCGCGCGGTCTTCTTCCAGGATGCGGCTCCACCAATCGTCCTCATCGGCATCGGCGTATTGCTCGGCATGTCGCAGCAAATCTTTGATATTTTGCATTGCTTGCTCGTCGTCGCGGAAACTGGGCGCATCGATATGGTCCGGCATCTCATCATCCGCACGACGATCCCAGAGGGAGAGAGTTTCAATATACTCAGCAATGATAGGATCGCGAGCGATGTCGTGTAAGATTGACAATGTGTCGCCGCGACGAGTCCGGCTCATGTTAGTTGTATGGCTCCAGGTCCTCCGTAACGCATTGTGTTGTCGGATTTGGTTTGCAGCCCGCCCATATATGGTCTTGCATGAGAGCACAAAGCTCTCGAGGCCAGTAGGTGCGGTGCGATCAATGATCAAGTCGATAATCTCTGGTGGAAGATCGAGGAGGCCCATAGTTGTATCCTGTGCGGCACCGCCGGCGTTGGGTTGACGAAAGATAAGAGGGGTAGCCGGGACTTTTGATAGGCAATGGAAGAGGCTGCACACCTGTGGCTTTGGATGCAGATGTTGAAGTTGAGGTATGCTGGCGTGAGTCAGGTACACGCTGGATGGAAGTTACTGATGTCGGCTCTCGAACAATTGCGCATGAACGGAATCTAGAATCGCAAGAGCTCAGGGTCCAGGTGGTGTTTGGAAACGGCGAAGAAGGTCCGAAGCAACTAGGGATGTTAAGGAACGGCAGCCTTTCATTGGTCTCGGCAGGAAAGTCCTTCCTGTCGTTGTCTGAATCCTGTGGTGGGGTAAGCTAGGTACCGTTTGAGGCTAGTCTGTGCAGAAAAAGACGACTCCTTCTCCGAGCAGCTGGAACCTTGCTAAGATGATACTAGCATAGATTTTTTGCGCCTGACATCACGTTGCACTAATATCGAGATATCCATGGTACGATTCGTACGTGCAGTGGACCCGGATACCTGCCCCTCATATGTCTCGAAGAGCCCAGAAACGAGAGCATACCTGGAGAGATTATGCGCGGAATGTTCCGGAAGATTCCAAGAAGCAAAATGTTAAAGCTAAATCTCGGAGAAAGCCACATACGGAGACCTCAAGCTGTTAAATTCTTTATCAAGGTTCTGAACGTTGCTTTGCTGGGGTGCGGACTCCGTACCCGTTCTATTATTCTGCCACATGTGCGCATTTGTTCAACCGATCAAGACAATTATTCCTGGTCTTAATGAACTTCTACAAATCGGAGTCTAGTCTTTGAAGCTAGTCTCTAATACAGACATGTGGTTGTGTTCATGACGGTAATGCTTAGGCCAAAAAAGCTGGTTATTCACTGAGTCGAATGTCATGTGGCCTGAGGAACTGGATACATGAATACGGCAGTTCACAGATCGCTTCGCCAGCAACCCCTAAAGAATGACTTGCATACACGTGTCCCTAGTGAACACGGGTCATGTACAGTGCAAAAAATGGTACCGATGCAGGAATAGTGCGGTCTGAACCTCGTTGACGCTCCAGTCCAAGCATCGCGCTCGTGATAGTTGACTGTACAATAGGTCACGCAATATCACACGCCGGGAACAAGATTTCGAAGAAAGCTCGATAAAGAGTACCTGGGCGCGTTCAATCAAACATTCTACAACTACTACATGGAACGCGAGCGGCCGCTGCGCATACCCCGGCCGATGTAATCCTCGGGGATATCCCCCATCCATTTCGGTATCAGGATGCAGCACGGTCCAAAGCGCCAGATGTACCCGATGACTTTTCCTACTCAATCTGAAACAAGGTGGACATGGCAAGATTCAGCCCCTGGGTCTCTGGGTTGCGAAATAAGGCCGCATTGCGCAATCGTTACGGTATCATACATCAAAAAGCTCCTCAACAGAACATGAAGGGACCTCGTGATACAGTTGCATATTGAAGAGCGCAGCTACATCGGCAGATTTTCACTCCGATGCATAGTAAGTTAGAGTAATCATCCGGCTAAGCCTCATAACACATTTTGAGAAGTTCGCATTCGAGAAATCGATCTCTTTGGAAGTCCCTTTTTACTTCTTGCTACTCTTGTAATCAATCATGTATTATCTTGAGTTGTTTCCCATATTCATTCTACCGTTTTGCAGGTATGCAGTGACTTGAGACTTCAGTTGGGCAGTATAGCGTCGGGTAGTAAGACCAAGCTTGCGACCCTGTCGGTAAGTCGCGACGTGGCCTTGCCCCGCCACTGCTGAAGACGCCACTGTTAGGCCCTAGTCGACAGCATGAAGGTTGCCTTCTGCCAGCCTGAGCTGCTCGAAATCTCCCAGTGGCTGCGGGTCTACATTGCGAAGCAAAACTGTAGCAGACTTGGGCGATGCCTCATCTATCCAAGAATCTTCCTTAGCGGGGCGTGGTAAAGGCCCGTGATAAGGATAGACATTGCGGCGGCCAGCGACGTCTGGGTGACTGGGCCCGCGGTGGTGCTGAAAAGTCTTCTCAATCTGTTCGCCAACGGACAAAGGCGCGTAGTATGAAGATGCTTCTGTGGGTTCTGTCGGAGACGGCAAAGTTGACCGGGACTCATCGAGAGATGTTGCACCTGGGCGGGTTCGAGGAAGCGACGGCCGTACGGCCGTACAAGAGTCGAGATTCGACAAGTACATCTCTTCGATATCATTTGGTCGTAGATTGTGGTGCTCGCGCGACAACCTCCATGGTCGAATGCTAGGCTTGTAGAGTACCCAAGGCTCAATACTATCCGTCTCGCAGTAAGTACCGGACAGGGACATATCCTGGCCTTTCCCCATGCTCAGTACAGGAACTACGAAGCTCTGTAACCTGCGTTCCTTATAAAATGTGCTCTCGTGCCGAAATGGCTCTACCGATGTAAAGGCGAGCATATCTCTAAGTCCTTGACATATATCAACAATATCGTCAGCCAAACGATCTTCCCATACCCCTCGTCTGCGCGGGTAGTAGTCACCGTACGCCAAAGCGTCATCATCATGCTCATATCCATGCGTGACAAACAGCTGCTCTTTCGCAGGTCCCTTCACAGAAGTCTCTGTTGATGATATGCAAGACAATTCTGGGAAGTTAGTGTGTGCACCTTCAAAAGACTCCTCGAAATCCGTCGGGGTATATTCAACTTCATCGCTGCTGTCATCGTCATGCATTGCCTCTTCCTTATGGAACGTGGGTTTCGGTGCACGTCGATGGATTTCATATTGGAACTTGGTCTTTCCTGTTCGCTTCTCGTCGATGTATCCAGGAAACTTGTCGACTGCCTTTTGTGGCTGACCACGCCTGTTCACACAGAACTTTTGAATCTCTGCAGGAGTAAAGAAGCCAGATGGTAACAATCGCCCGAATTCTCGGCCTAAATTTCTGAAAGCCTTCTGCGACTCTTTGACTTGTTTGTCGCTGCCAAATATGTGTGTGAAGGTTATACCAGCAGTGACCTGATCTGCGAAGCCAAGATACACTTGGGTATCTATACGACCAGGGCGATATAAGGCTTCATCCAAAGAATCAGGAGCGTTCGTTGTCAAGATGACGATATGACCTTCCCGTGATCCAGGTCCATCTAACGTATTAAGAAGACCACTTAGAGTGACCTCTGTCCTTGAGGATTGAGAAAGCGACGGATTCATCTTCTTTGAATCAGTCTTCTTCGCTTTGTCCTTACCAGGCTTCGTGTCCCAAGTGTCAGAAGATTCCGATTCCGAGATCGTTTCATCTCCTTCGTCACTAGCGTCAGTATTCGGCACCATTGTGCGCTCACGTACAACACCTGCGGCATCAATGTCTTCAAACAAGATGACACAACGGGATGGCAAGTTTTTGACTTTGTTTTGCAGGATCGTGTCGTCCATGCCAGCTAAATCGATGACACAAAGTGGGAGATTGTAGTGGCTCGCAATCGCCGTAGACAAACTTGTCTTACCAGTACCGGCTGGCCCATAAAACATGTAGCCTCTCCGATATGGTGTTCCGTTTTGCCAATAGTAATCCTCTGTTCCCTCAGCAAAGAACACCTGAAGATCCGTCAAAAGCTCCTATTTCTTCCGCAGATCCATATCGATCGTCTCCAGTCTACGCTTCCTAGAAGTGTCATTCACATTGTATCTAGCTGAGACGCGTATGATCTTTAACAACGTCATCTGGGCGTTAGCGGTTTCGCGAACATCTCGTAGCAAGGCTTCAATGGGCTTTCTACTCCCCCACATACGACGTAACTTAAGCTTTTCTTCATAGTGCCTGGCGTCCGGTTTGTATAGTAAAAAGGGTACACCTCCATGGAAGAAAGGAGTGTAGCCTACAGAAGCGATGAGCTGGTAGCTATTACTCTCGTCAGTATCGGCTGTTTTTGTCTCGTTTGACAAATCTTTCCATTCCAGGTGTTCAAAACTAGGAAGCCAGGCAAACAGCTGATTGGAAGGCTGCTTGCTGATCCATATCAAAAGGTCAGTGACAAGCGCATCCTGATAATCGAGCTCGACAGAATTTGTGAGATTCGAGCTCAGCCGTTTGCATGTTGCACTGCCATATTTGTGAGTGGGAATGCATAAAGCAATGGTCCAGACCAGAAACTTCAAGTCTAGGCCCGTGTTGCTGTCGATCCACATTCGAATGGCCTTGAATAGCGACTTTTCCATGCTGCTCGCGATTGATGAATCCAAAACGGTCTCAAGGAAATTGCTTTGTCGCTTCGTTCTACGGCCCTTTGTTTTCCGCCACGAGCCCACTCGGCGGTCGTCGTCATCCGAGCTATAATCACTCATTGTCGGACTGGATGAAAGCGACGGAAGCCCGAGGCTGATGGGACGTTACAGGGAGAGATGGGTGGAGAATGCCGTCTGGTTTATAGGGGTGCCGTGGTTTGAGCGATGGATTTCAGATACTGTAGTCACGGTTTTGAAGCAGCGAATGACTGTAGGTAATATACGACCAAGGTGCTGTAGAAGATGTAGACAAAGGAGAGTCTAACAAAGGTCAGTCGCGAAGGCTACAGGGTATCATGCTCTGTCTCCACACGCTGCACAGAGTCCTGCGTTGATAGTCGCGGAAATTGGGCACATCCGCCTGGAGTCCATCGTCTATGCAGAGCAGTTTCCGCCCACTCGGAGTGCGAGTAACTGAATTTTGCAGACTAGATAGTCATCACTAGCTCGTTCAGAGACAAATCGTAACGAGTAAGCCGTCATTTCGAGCCGTTTGAACATGATCATATTTCTCAATAGACAAACATGGTGGTTCTAGTCGTGGGTGGGTATCAGGCGATAGCCCAGAGTCGGATGGAGTTTTCAACGCGTGTATAATGAGACGCGTGTATAGCAAAGTCGAAAATCATGGTGCGATCGCAATTGCGACGTTTTGCGGAGGCATGTTCGGGGGCTGGACGTGCGACGAGTTAGCCACGTGTTCGCTGTTTACGTGATGATAAAGAGACCAGAGTGGTGGAGGAAGGAACGACTGCAACAAGTGGGCTGTGCTCGTTTCCATGCGCGATAAACAGCTGCAGTAGTAGTTTCAGTAGTGTTCTTATAAAAGTGCGTTACTTTCTTAGGTGCATCACTGGCTTGGAGAATACGTTAGGGATCAATAAGAAGCAATAAGAAAATGAGAAGCAGAAGCCTAGAGGTTTAAACGCAGGGTAATCTTAGGAGACCTAGCAGCTAAAAGCAATAATGCGCTAGACGGCTGCGGTTTCCGAGCTCATGACTATGAGTGGAGGCGGAGGAAAGCTATGTATCGACATTGGGAAAGGTCGTTACTCGTGAACGAGTGCTGTCTAACGAGAACATATCTATGCAATGACCGAGTCTCAAACTTCGACAGATTACGTCGACATCGATATGATTCTGGTATTATAGGGAACACTCCAGGAGTGTTCACCGACATAACTAACCTTCCTAACTACGGGTAATCATTGGATGATTGGCTCGCCTGGGTTCAAGAGTATCCAGGTGCAGGTTCTCAGCTGAGGCTGAAAGTCTTATGAAGGTATCTGCCAGAACTGTCTAAGTGGCAGTCAGCTATTTTCAGCTGAGGCTGAAAGCCTTATGACGGTGTTCACCGGACCTGTCTACGTGGTAGTCAACCAGTACTGAAACACCCTTACCAGCACGATACCTATATCTATAGCATCTTCCACGTTCATAAGTTGGCTCAGGACGTGATTTCGCCATACGTTCTCTCTACCACCTCACAGTCCTAGAAAACCATAAGCCTCACATAGTCCCACTCATATCTTGGGCGGTCTCACAAGACAAGAATACACCATCTTTGAGACCATCTAGATTCTGAGAGATTGAATCTTCGTCAGCATGGTCTACAAGTACGAACCATTACCAAGTGCTCGATCCATCCGGATCTTAACGCTTTATCCTGCCGCACAGTATACAGACCCCATCGAATGTACGATCGAGGCAACAGAGCTTAAAAAAGCCTCATACGATGCTCTATCTTACAGCTGGGCCATGGACGAAGACGGCGACTATTCACAGAATTGGGAGATCTTCATTGACGGTATTCAGCAGTCGATTACTAGGAATCTATCCGAGGGATTAAGAAGAATAAGAGTCCGTGATAAAGATATACGTATCTGGATCGACGCTGTTTGCATCGATCAGGAAAAGAATGCTGAGAGGTCTGTCCAGGTCGCTATGATGGCAGATATTTACGCTGGAGCCGAGAAGGTCCTTGTCTGGCTTGGAAATGGTACTGATGAGAAGGAAGATCTAGCTATGCTAGGTTTATTCGACCGTATCAAGCAGCGCACGGAACAGGTAGAGCCGTGGAAGGAACCAAATTCGATACATCAAAACTGCTTCGTTCTTCCTCTCCTTGGCAAGGATACCTTGCTCTGTTCTGGCTGCGAGGTAGCATACCAGCATAGGGAGTTCGGCGATGGTCATGTCAGTGACCATGACGCGCATGTCGACTGGTTGAAAGAGTCTTTTGGATCCGACCACTCCCTTGAGCAAACCGCTGTAGATAGGACCAATATGGCAATGAGATTCTTCTCTAGGCGGTACTGGAAGCGCCGATGGATACTTCAGGAACTGTCTCTTTCGAATACACATCACTGGTACTGGGGCCAGCACTTTCTGGATATCTCAACATTTCCCGGAAAATGGATCGAGGACCTTGTTCAGGCAATCTGGCTAGTTGGGTATGGGGTTAAGGAAACATCACCGGATCTTGCTAGAACTGCCGCGAGGGCTTCCCCCTTCAGAACCCGAACAAACGGGCTCTCAGAATTGTGCAACTCCCAAAACCACGCCATCAAGAAAAAAAAATCATGGGATTCGTTGTTGAACGACTTTCACTCATCAGAGTGCTCTGAACCCAAAGACATGTATTATGCATTGGCAAGCATGGCCAAACTCAAAATCCGCATTGATTACTCGTTGACGGTTGAACAAGTCTTTCAGCAATTTGCCGAGACTATGCTGGACAATGGCGAATGGATATGGGTGTTCGTTTGTGCTCCAGAAACCCGGAACGATCCGCATCGGTTGCAAATGCCATCGTGGGTTCCGGATCCACGCCTGGTAGATTTTAGTTATGGAGGACGCAAACCTCCTATGGGTATACAGATATCTCAAGGGAACTCTTTAGTCTGCGATGTTCGCTGCCTAGGGGTCTTACGGACGCACGAAGAGTTCAATGTCGAAATTGATCCCCGTTGGGGAACACATGGCTTCCACGCCGTGTGGGATGATGACTTTTGGCAAGTCTGCAGCTCACGTGAGCCATCAGATGAGATCTCGGAGGTCATTCGGCCTAGTCCTCTACAGCTTCGGATCCAATCTAACAAGGCACTCTCTGGTGATATACTTTGCTCGTGCTTAGAAGAGCTGACAGATTCCGAAATATGGATAATCCTGCGTCTCAAGCCCGAGACGACTCAAGAATACGAGCTTGTTGGGTGGCAACAATCACGTCGCGCGCTCTTAGAATCAGTACCTAAGGAACAGCATGAGCAAAGCTTTTCTAAATGCCCCAAAATCAAGATGCGGATTGTTTGAACAAAGCGGCTACCCGAGTGGACGACCTACCCTGGGCTGAACATGAAAAACGCGCTACTGTGGCGCATTAGCGCACCCCACCAGCCATTCCACCTGGCACAAAACGCATTAGTCCAACAGCGCCAACATCGCTAATCGACAGTGGCCCGCGATGAAGGCGATACTCCGAGTTGCGCATATCCTGCTGGTACTCTCACTCTCCTCCTTACTGATTTATAGCGTTTACTACGCGTTCGCTCTATTGCGGCAAGATCAGCAACAGCTTTCGAAGCTATCGCATCCCCAGGAGGTCAGCGACGAAGGCGGCGCCGAAGAGGTCAGCGACGACGATGTACTGCGGAAACCGTCACCACAAGACATAGTACGTCTCTCCTGGTCACGAGGCAGTCTAAACACAAGGAATATTGATCACATGCAGGCTCATTCTATGAACACAATGTGGGATTACCTAGACGACTGGGATGAAGATCATTGCATCAACGTCTGTGAGGCATCGTGGATCGCCTGCCAATTGAGGAACTGCGGGCATTTACCGTACGTCAGACAGCAAGAGCTTTGATTGTTTGTACGACATCGCAGAGTACGTCAATAACGGCCGTGTGGGGTTGCGTGGAATCGGGAGATGGGTGTTTAATGCCGCGATGCCCCACAGTCATTGTCAATATGGTTAAGAGGTAGACTTGATGTTATCAGATTACCAGCAGCACTCCAAATGCTACCATTCGTCCAAGGTGTCCAGGAACGCAGAAACCTCTTTCGCAGACCCGGATGAATATCCTATGAAAATCCTGGACCTCAGGAGGCTTAAAGGAGCGAGAGAACCCTGGCCACGGTTTACTCCTAACTTGTAGTCGGCAGTGCAATCATTCCAACCAACATGGCCTTCCTAATTCTCGCTCTTGCGACCATGGCCCCCTCTGCGATGGCCTTTGAGTGCACACGCGAACATCTTCAAAGTACAGCAGACTCGTACGTCGACCTAATGGCAACAGGCCAGCACGACCGATTCGAGAACCTCGCCTACTCAATGGAGTACTTTGAGAACAACCAGACGGCCTCGATCCTCGGCGGCGTACCAGCTCTCGGACTGACCATTGACTTCCACCGCTCCATCCTCGACACAACGCAATGCAAGACCATGACGGAGCTCATCATCACCAACCCCACACATCCATACGTCATTCACACCCAGATGACCCTAGATATCGAAGGCAACGTGAACCTCATCGACAGCATCGTCACCGACCAAGGCGACTGGGCCTTCAACGCAACGGGCTACCTATACTGGAACAGCCAAGAATCCTGGCTTCCTATCCCGGAAGCCGCACGCGACACATACAAGGTGGTCAAAGCGGCGGGGGAAGCATATGCAGACCGCTGCAACGACATTACCGTGGCAGTCCCCTGGGGTGTACCTTGCACCCGTCTCGAAGGCGGTGCGTATACGGGTTACAAAAACCTGTCGGCAAACACGTGCGATCAGGTGCCGGCACATGTCCCCATGACGAACCGAAAGTATGTTGTTGATGAGGTGATGGGTGTTGTGGATGTCTTTATGGGGTTTACGGGGTTGGATCGGACAAGGAATACTGAGGGTGCGCCGGATAGTCATATGTTTCGGGTGGAGGGGGGTAGGATTCGGTATATTCACACGGCGAGTGCGTGTTTTGTTGATGGGTGTGGGATGAATGGTACTGGTATGTTTTTTTCACATTTGTGAGACTGTGGTTGAGTGGTGTGCTGACATGTTGGTAGATCCGGGGATTGGAGGAAGGTTTGTTGCGTCGCCGGCGGTGAAGTTTTACTGATGGGAAGGGGGTTAATGGCGTTGCGGGCTTTTGTTGAGGCTGATTTCTAGGTCATGTAGGACGGTGGAATAGGGAACGAGGCGGGCTCGGGGTCGAAGATTGTCCATTGAAACTGAGTGTGGCGACTTGTGAGAAGATACCTTGAGGGTATAACAGCACGAATTTCACTGTATGTTTTTTCGAGAAGTTTGCCAGTTGGGGTATCACTTCAGTCAAAACAAGCTTTTCATGCGTCCAAGACTCATAGTTACAACTACGAGTGAGATACTCGGACAATTGAAACCAGCATAATCTGTTCAATCACCCCCACCACGTAGGGCTCTACCACATACGAAAAAATGACACTTCTGCCCACAGACTCTCGGGCCATTTCCTGAACCAATACCAATATATATACGGCCACTACTTCTTCCACAACACCAAGAACCAAACATCCTTCACACCACGACCGAATTCCTCCTCGACTTACTATTCTCGCTCACCCAACCCACCGCCCTCTCAAACCCATTCTCGCCCCTCCGGAAATCACTCACCGCCTGCTGCACCTCCTCCCTACTCGTAACCACAAACGGGCCGTACTGAACAATTGGCTGGTCCAGTGGCAGCCCCGCAACCAGGATGAAGTTTGCAGCCTCTTTTGCATCCGCGCTGACGCTAATGGATACGCTGTCCCCCTCTTGTTCAAAGACGGCCATGTGGAACTGTCCGATTGATCGCGACGGAGCTTCGGCGTCGCTGCCGTTGGAGACTTGGATAGCGCCCTCGAGAACATAGGCAAAGGCGTTCCAAGTCCGCGGTAAGGACTGGTGCAGGGAACCGCCTGGTTGCACGGTGAAGTGCAGGTACCAAACTGGTGTGTAGGAGAGTTCCTTTTTGCTTTCGACACCGAATGCTAGGCCACTTATAACTTTTACATGGACTCTGTAGAGACGGGGGAAAAACGGGCACCTCGTCAGTATTGCACGTCTCTCTCTCTCCTTCCTTCTCGACAGAATGTTGCGAAGAGAAACTTACCTCCCGCCATCTTCCACCGCTTCAGGAATCTCCTTGGCCTTGAGATCTCGATACCTCGGCTCGCAGTACTTTAATTCTTTAGGCAAATCAACCCACAACTGCATTCCAACATTGGGTTCTCCGTTTCCGTTGTGGATGGGTATTTCGCTGTGCATGATGCCCCTCCCCGCAGTCATGAATTGCAAGTCTCCAGCCTCGAGCGTGCCTCTGTTACCCGCGAAGTCTTCGTGGTCGACGCCGCCGGAAATGATGTAGGAGATTGTTTCTTGGCCCTGGGAAGTGATGGATTGTTAGCAGTAACAACACGACGATGTTTGTTGGCTTTGGGGAAAAGAAAGAAAAAGAGGCAAGGCAAGTGCAAGGGTAAAAGAGACGGTATTGTTTACGCGATGGGGATGGTCGGGTGCACTGGCATCCATGTCGTTTCCAAAAGTACTGTTGAAGTGATCTAGCATGATAAAAGGGCTCAGGTGAGGTAATCTGGCTAGGCCGATTCCGCGGCGTACGCGCATTCCGACACCTTCTTCTACTTCGGCGGCGAGGAAAGATTTGGAGATTTTGCGTGGAGTGTTTGTGGTGTAGGTTTCGTCCGGGATGACGGGTAGGCCGCGGAACATTGTCGTCGTACTAGGCTTGCTGCTCATGTTTCTGGTAGAGCGATGGATCTTGCTGGTGGGAGGTGCCGTCTCTTTTTTGAAAGATTGTGCGATGCGTGAGAACATGAGGGTGTTGTTATGGAGGGTTGATGCGGTGATGCTGCCTCAGTCGGTGATATCCCAAACAGAGAGTACGATATCGACACTATGTATCCGAGTATCGTGGTCATGCTTGGGATGTTGGTAAGCAGAGCGGTGTTCGTAGTGCCGAATTGCATACTCGTGGTTGACAGAGCGAGTACGAATCGTGTGTAATGCGCTCGGATGGTACAGCAGCCGTGTGACAAACAGCCTTGTAGAGCGCGGAATTATCAGCGCAAGTTCCGCGCGCTACCGGGACGAGACGCTCGTCAAGCCGAGAGAGTGCACAAGCTACACATCTTGCAACAAGACGTTTGCAAACAGGATGGAAGAAGCGCGGCGACAGACAAGGTGTACGAACGCACATTGGGTAGATGTGAGGAAGACCATGTGGCAAGTCAATGCTGGGCCCGATTTACTATCACTACTTTGATCTCATGGATCATAAATTTACTATATACCTGCAAGTGAGCATTACTACAATCATTTTCCCATACGTTACAAGGTTGGAGGCTCATCTCGTTTTACATCAAACGCATCATGCGGTGCATGTCCGTCACCATTGCAAATCCTCCGCTTTCATACTGGGTGTCGTCGTTTTCAGTGCCGCCCCTCGAACGCCAAGTGCTAGGGAAACGCCATATTATGGTACAGAGAAGAAGAGAAACAAGTAGATGCAGTGCAAGAAAACAGAGTACGGTAGAAGCAAGGGGGTATTCTGGGGGTATCCATGGTGCGACGGCTGAGAGAGGTCGCACGTAAGAATGTGGGTGTGTTGCGACGAGTTTGATCGGGGGAATGAGGCGCAATGGGAGGGCTACCGACTAGTCTCTGCTCACCTGAATATGTCAGTACCTCTGTCTCCTCATGTAGTAGCGTCGCATGACTTACCGGTATCCCCGGCCTCCGCGGGTGCCTCTCCTCTCGCGGTAGTCCTCGTGTTCTTCAATGACCTCGACGACATCATCACCCGGCACACGACTCCGCCCCTCAACGATGATGCTCCTCGCTCTTGGCGCTGCCTGCCTCCTCTCCTCGACGATAATCTGCGACCGCCCACTATTCCGTCTCGGGCTCCTGCTAATTTCGCGCACTTCAGACCGGCGTCGCGAGCTGCGTCCGCCATGTGAATTTCGTCGCCTTTTCACTACAATCTCTTCCTCTCCCGCCATGGCCGTCGTCGTGCCTGTCCTGTTGTTGGTGTTCATCAGCGACTGGATGAGCCAGCAGATGAGGAGGAAGCCGGCCACGCTGCCTAGGACTATGCCGACGACGGTGCCGGGCTCCGGGCCGGAAGTGTTGTAGTAGGTGGGTATTATGCCTTGCTGGGTGTATATGACGTTCTGTCGCTTGGCCATGGGTGCTGTCTTGGGCGCAGCGAAGACAATGGCTGGGACGTCTAAAGCAGGCTGTCGGGGCGCCATGTTCGCAATGGCATTGTAGTGGTCGCGTACGGCCGGCATGGCAAAGGCAGTCGGTTATGCGACACTGGCCGCGAGAATGCGCGCTCTGGCAGCGAGGTGGTGGCGGTGGTGTTGAGGATCTGGCGTGTTTGGGTGGTCGTCGTCTGGGGGAACAGCAGTTCCTGGCCTGAGACCGAAGCTGCCGGCGCTAGTTGTGGGGGTGCGAGGCAGATCAATGTTGTGTGGGCGGGCAACACAACACAAGACAATGCTGAGGGGAGGGGATAGATCAGGAAATGCAATTGCAGGATGCCGAGAATCCGGTCAAAGGTAAGAGAGGAAAAGGGAAAGCAGGGCACGCTTGCGTGAGATTTGACACAGCGGTGCGCTGGTTGACTACGACGCCATGATGCAATTATTCATCGCAATATGGGGGCTGGGGCCCAATAATAGGAGGCTGAACCCTCAACACCACTTCCCGCACCCGCCCAACATCACGACGTGACATACCCGGCGCATCCCGCAAACACGTCTCTATTACTGATCAAAACTTGTTTCCATCAATACCATTGTCTTTCCAGTTGCCCATCGCCATGTCGATAAAAGCCATCCGCAACGCTCCGCGGGAGGCGCAACGCCTGAACTTGGACATCATCTTGACCTCGCAGGAACAACCTTGCTTTGCACATTGGATAGGCCGGACCGCGTGTACTCTACCCGCCAATTCTTGTTTTCCTCTCTCGCTTGTTATTGCTTCTGGGGCCGCATCACCCTGCAGCAGATCCTGACTTTCCGCACATGCCTCCCGGCCAATTGCGACGGCTTTACGCGCCGAAGCCATACAGCGCTTGCAACGTTGTCGCGCCCTCACGTGAGGTCGTTGGTGGACGATTCTGCCTAAGTGATTTTCTCAGTCGCTCGTCCACGCTAAGAATCGCAGTGCACAGTGGGGCAGCGTAAGGAGGTGGAGTTGTCTTGGTGATCGCAGGTCGTGGTCCAGCCTCGTATTCTAATCTACTCGTTCGGACGAAACAATTAATACGGCATCACACTCGGTTCACAGCAAAGTTCCGCAAGACGTAACAACAAAAGCCATACCGCCATAGTAGCGGGATCACCTTGACGAGCAGCTCTTCTCTGAACGAACAGCGCCGCATGCTATGCGCAAGACAAATGAGTGTTTTAGGCTAACACGTATCTCTAGAAACTAGAGTTGTGAGAACGCAGCTTGTACTGCATCTAGGGACTAACAACACTGACAGCCCTATAAAGCGACCATGCAACCGTAGGTGCAGGCTGCAACCTTAATGCACTAATTTAAAAGTTCCCGCGCACTGATTGCGCCTCAATGCGGAGTATGATCGGTCGAGACAAACATCTGCGATTAGCTATTGGATTCACGCATCCCTACGTCACATTAGCATAGCCCCAGCCACAATGCAGCCTGGTGTCAGTCAACTACAACTTCTACTGTCAACCAGCTTTTCCGTCTTTCGTCACTCTCCAGCTTGACCCACACAAGATGGTTGACGGGTGTCATTCCCAACCCCGTCGTCGCCAAACCCCGAAGAACCACTGACACTTTCCCCACTTCGTAACCTCGATACGCCAGAAAGCGATCTCCGAATCAGAACAGCACAAGCTTACTACACTGGAGGCCTCACGAGTTGCCTCTCTGGGCCTGTGGACGTAAGAGACCGAAGAATGGAACGAGATTCACATCGTACGCTCCGCGAGATCCATGGGAGTAGAGAGAACCTGATTTCCAGCGTAACGACATTCTGGAAAAAGCTCTGGTGGAAGTCGTGGATGACGATGCGCCTCTGAACCTACGGTTCATCACACCTTATCAATTCTCTACAGACTGGCCGACAGATAAGAATTGTTCCCAATATGCCCTTACCCTGCCGGGTGAACTTCCACCTGGTCAAGAGTACGTATCTGTCTCGTACACCTGGACCCATTCGCAAGTGATAGATGCATCAACGCATATACCAGACTATCGCATCAAGGATCAGGCCACTCCAGATGCGCCCTCCAGGTCGATCAACTGCCCCACTATGGTATTCCACCGTGCATGGTGTTTCGTGCGAGCACGCAAAATTCCCTACATCTGGATCGATCAGGAGTGCATATACCAGGAAAACGCAGAGGACAAGCAAAGACACCTGCAGGTCATGGACAAGATATACAAGAAAAGTAAATGGACCGTTGCCGTCTTGTCGACAGAAATCCCCGACACCATGCTCAGCGCTCTGGTGCTACATTCGCACTACGGCGATCAGGAACAC
This sequence comes from Alternaria arborescens, assembly GCF_004154835.1. Lineage (NCBI taxonomy): Eukaryota > Fungi > Ascomycota > Dothideomycetes > Pleosporales > Pleosporaceae > Alternaria > Alternaria arborescens. The sequence continues at coordinate 37,267 of NW_021167859.1, read as the reverse complement.
CCAGCGAAGCCACGCTTTGAGAATTGGCCGGATGGTGTTGTTATCTTGCCGCTTTAAGATGACTTCAAGGAAAACTCTGTCAGGATTTTGTCCTCTATACTTTCCGCCCGATGGTTCACACGAGCCTGGACATTCCAGGCAAAGCGTTGTGCTTCAGCATACGTATTGCTATCTCCAGTTGGGAACAAGAGCGACGCGGCTGCGCAGTCATCTTTAGACTGGATTGGAAACGATGTCAGCTTCTCGTTTCGCCATATGTGCATGATAACTAGATTTCCCCCGACAGCTCCTCCGCTTGATGCTCACGATGTACATCGAATTTCGGCGGAATATCTCTATTGCGATGAGGGTCTGTTAGGACCTTTGGCGCACTGGTTACTATTCACGTCGATGGAGAGATGTGACAGCCTGACCTGCTCAGATAGGCTCACAATATATGCAAATGTTTGTGGCTTCCGCTACAAGCTGAATTCCACAATACTGAACGACATAAGGTACAGCTACAGTACTTGTATGCTCGCGCTTATAATGCCGAATGAAGTCAAGGATAAGTTTACTGTTAATTTACCGAAAATCGATATGTCAAAGGTGAATTTAGAACGGAATGTCGAATGGAATTTGCGGGCAATGGCCTTTAGACGGCAAGCGCTCAAATAGATATCTGACTAGTCTTTCTAGCAGTAGCTGCTTTTATCATATGTATTCCTTATCGGCATCGTGCATCAGGACCACGCGACTCTTGAGAGACAATACATCTTGGTTTGTCGGACAAAGTGCTGTTCGTCACGAATGTGCTCTGACTTGGGTCAGCTCGAAGATTTCACGGAGCTGCGACGAGGGTTTCTCCGTGACTTTGGCAGTGCGATCCAAGTCCTCTTGTTTAGTAATCGTTTTTCCCTCTGGTTCTGGCTGCACAACGTTCAAGTAAAGTCCAATCAGACTTTGCTGCTGCCGACTGGAGAGCACGTCAAGGCCAGCAGGGTGTAGGACAGCGAAGCGGACGAAGCCAAGGTTGGTTTGCTGCACATTATCTCGCTGTGTCTGAGTGATGATTATCTTCAAATCGCCTCGCTAGATAGATCCTTGCGCGCTAATCTCATCTCACATGAATATCGTAAGCCAGCCAAGCGCGCAAGCGGCGGCGCCGAGCCTTGTGCAACAGACAAGCATAGTGGCTATCCACCATGGCTTCCAGTACCTCGTCGCAACTAAACCGCGAAAGCCGACGTCGCCGCCTCGTGCAGTATCTCCGGTCGAACTGAATCCGAAAGGTGGGAGTGATACGTTCCCGTTCTGCTGGATACAGTCCTTGACGAGTCGTGATTCGGATGTAAGCGTGCAGGCCAAGGCAGAATCTCCGAGTCTCGAACCCCACGAACCAGGGTGGCCTGATAGCTGGCACCAAACCCTTGATCTTGCATGATACAGCATCTGTGAATGTCTCTATCATTTGATGTATAGCCGCCCAGATCCGGTTCTTCCAGAATGAGCAGACGAGCATATCGCCATGTCTCCATCTGACGCTAGCTCAGAACTCCACACTATCGATCTCAGTACCTGGACCTTTAGCAACAAGAGAGAAATCTACGACAGAGTCGTCGCTCAGGTTTGCGGTGCTGCGCGCCAGTATGGCTTCTTCCACGTTCACGGCCACGGCATCTCCGTTAGCCTACCACACGGCCTAGCAAGCTAATGACAGCGCTGTCGACCTAGACAGTCACTCTTTTATTGACATGACAGACAGAGGAAGAACCTAGGTTCCCTTCCTTTAGGGGTCATTCGTGTCCGGATCTCCGGAATTTCCTTCAATTATCAGCTTGGTTTTCGGTTGGCTGCTAATCCCGTCTAGGTGTGGCGTAGTTTGTACACCAATCAAGTTGCACATTAGGCGCAACCGACCCCATGGGGTGCCATCCCCGCATCTTGGCTCTCGTGGCGGTCTCGTGGCTGTCTTCGCCCTCGCTGGGCGTGACTATGTTACCTGCTTGTTCGTATAATCCCAAGAGATTTCGGGCCAGTGGTGGCCGAGGGTGCAACATATAGAAACCTAATACTCACACCCCTTGTACGGATCAGCACTCTCCCTCTCCCTTCTTTCCTCCTCACCAACATCGCCTGGTGGACTCGCGCACCGCGAATCTTCTAAGCATCGCATCAGGCCTCTGGTGTAGTTGACTGGACCACGGCCTCAGTTCCCTTTGGCTGATATCGCAATGACTACGGTGCAGGATCCCGCCAAGATGGAGTCGGTGCCACGGCCAGACTCTTTCGATGCGGGCGTTCACTCGACGCAGCAGCAGCTCGTCGAGGCTGCTGTCTCCGCCTCTGAGGCAGAGACTCAGCTGCCACGTGGGGAGCTTTTCAAGCGCTACCGGCCTGCCGCCATCTATTCCTGTCTTTTATCCATGGCTCTGGTCATGGAGGGGATGGATGTCGGTCTCATCAACAACTTCTTTGCCCATCCCGCCTACCAGCGGAGGTTCGGTAACACTTACAACGCCGACGGCGACTTGGTTGTCTCGACACAATGGCAAACAATCATCGGCGCCGGTAACAACGTTGGATCCATCCTCGGTCTCCTGGTCAATGGTTACCTACAGTCTCGCTACGGTTCTCGCAGGGTGTACTTGGTAGGTCTCTTCGTGACAACAATATCTGGATATCCGCTAATCATTCTCTCCTTTAGGGCGCAATGGCCCTCATGGCAGCCACCATTTTCATTCTCTTCTTCTCAACAAGTGTAGAAATGCTTCTCGTCGGTAACATCTTGTGCGGTATCCCATGGGGTATCTTCCAAACCCTTACCACCGCCTACGCCGCTGAAATCGCTCCCACCGCCATGCGTGGCTACCTTACTGCCTGGGTATCCATGTGCTGGGGTGCTGGCTCGTTCTTGGCCGCGGGTGTGCTCAAAGGCACTATCACCATTGAAAGCGACGCCGGCTGGAAGATCCCTTACGGTCTCCAGTGGATGTGGATTCCACCTCTTTTCCTTGTTGCGTGGTTCGCCCCCGAGTCACCATGGTACCTGATTCGCCGTGGCAAGATTGAAGAATGCGAGAAGAGTCTACGCCGTCTGGCCCGCCCAGGACACTACACCGAGCAATCGATGCGCGAGACTCTTGCCCTCATGAAGCACACCAATGAGATGGAAAAAATGGAAGCCGAGAACGCTAGCTATGCTGACTGTTTCCGCGGCGAGAACAAGCGCCGTACGTTCATTGTCTCCATGGCCTGGATCATCCAGATCTTCAACGGCCAGTCCATCACCAACTATGCCGCACAGATGCTCCGCGCTATTGGTATGAGTGCTCCCAACGCCTTCAGCTACACCATGGGCATCCAGTCAGTCAACATCTTCGCCACCGCAATCGCTATCTGGGCAATGGGCCGGGTTGGCCGCCGTACCTTCTACCTCTTCGGTTCTGCATCCATCGGCCTCTGCATGCTTGTCGTTGGCATCATGGGTTTCGCCGTGGATTCCACCACTGAAGTTGCCATCCCCGTCGCTGTTTTCCTCATTTTCGTCCAAATCGCTTTCAAGATCTCTCTCGGCCCGACCACCTATGTCATCGTGGGTGAAATGTCCGCGTCCCGTGTTCGTGCTCAGACCATCGTCATCGGTCGTTCCCTCTACGTCTGTGGCCAGATTGCTGTGCAGCAGCTCAACCCCCGCATGCTCAACAACGATCCCACCGCATGGAATTGGGGTGCGAAGACTGGCATGTTCTACTTTGGCTTCTGCTTGCTCTGGGTGATCTGGATCTTCTTCTTCCTTCCTGAGACCAAGGACCGGTCCTTTGCTGAGATCGACTACCTCTTCAAGAAGAAGACGCCTGCCCGCAAGTTCCGCACTGCTACCGTCGATTGTAAGTTCCCGTGTCCCCTTCCTCACTACTCTGGTTTCTCCATGACTAACTTGTTTTTTTAGTATTCGAATTCACACCAGAGGACAAGCTGCAAGAGGATATCGGTGAGAAGACTGCGATGCATAGTTCGCAGAGAGAAGTTGTGTAGCCAGCGCGACCCTAGCTGGCGCTCTTTAACATGATGGTCAGTGAGTCGTATTTGTAAGGACACAATACGTGTGCAATGATATTCTTAATCCATTCGCTGTCAAACTGCGCCTGGGTATCGTGAACTAGGCCTCGGTTCGTAATCTGGTGATGCCATTAGCCTTGTGTGATGTAACGACTGGAATGACCTGGCCAGTCGTCAATGATACGGAGATTCATCGATTGGATAATCCATCCTATCGCTTTCGTACTCGAGACCAAACTCATGCCCAGCCTTCTCACATGCGAAACGCGCGGAAAGTTCAGGGATATGAGCGAGAAAGAGAAACTCGCAATATGGATATCTGGTTGGTGGAGATCTGCATGGAAATCATTCCGTCATCAGTCAGGTGATGGAACGCTAATCCCGAAACGCGTTCGACGCATCGCCCACGCGGATTCAACTGCCTTCTCGTCTACGTTTTCTCCCCCCCGCTTGAGCGGTTTCATGTAGTCATCCCAGTGGACCCTCTCACGCACTTCAGGATGCTCCTCCAACCAATCCTCCACATCACCCTCATCAACTACCAGTCCTGGATGCTCCTTCATCGCATCTACAAGCACATCCCTAATTCCTGTGTCGTCGTCCGGCGTAGACGTGAAAGCCTCTTCCAACGCATCAGCTAGATCCAAGCCTTTGCACTGCCAATACACATGCAGAATGTCTGCCACCCCCTGTCGTGCGTAGATCTTCAGATCGTCCATGTCGAAGTAGTCGGCGACGGTGTAGACATGCACGTGAAGGAGAAGATGAGATGCGGACAGCGACTTGCCAGCACAAGGACATTTGCGCTTGAAGATCTGCGGGCCTTTATCAGGACCGTGCAAGAGAGCAAAGGTACTGTGGTTGCAGTAGTCTGTCGATGGTATTGGTGTGCCTTCGGGAAACTGGTAGGTTGATGTATACATAAAGTCAAGGACATGCTTCATGGTGATGGCGTCGACGTCGGGAATTTCTACTTCCTTGTCGTTGCTCTCCTGGGATTGGGTTAGCATTGTTCAGCCGTCGATTCGGTTGATCATATGTACGCTGCCGTGGAAACGAAACATGCGCGCAAAGTATGGTGATGAGGCTTTGAGAACGCCTTTGTGCGTTGCGAATCGCTGGCCCTCGCAGATGATTGTGAAATCTGTTGTTTCGTAATTCAGTATGGGTATGATTTCCTTTGTTTTTGGCTTGGAAGGCGTTGGCGGCGTATGCTCTGCATCGATGGTCTGAGTCGCTTTGACATGTGGTGTAGTAGGGACGACTTTGACGTCCCCAGGTGTCTGAGTGGCAGGTTCCATGTTCAGCGCAAGTTGGAGCAGGATCGACTGTTGGATAAAATCAGTACTGAGACTGGTAGAGTGTGATTGTGAAGACCACAAGGACGGAAACAACCCTGGAAATTTGTCAAGATGTTATTCTGGTCGTGACAAGTGTTTGCGCTATCCACTGTCGCCTAAAGCGGAAGAGGAGTCGCTACCACGGCCTTCTTGGGTCTCAATTCTACCCGCTGATAGCGACGATGTTTCCTTGGTGATTGCTAGAGCAAATATGGTGGGTTAATGGTGGTCATATGTGTGAATAGTCATGTAGGTAGAGATGACATGCCTAGGCAACCATGCGGTAATGAAAAGATCGTCCCGGTTCCGGTCAGCTTTGCAGGGATAAGCACCGTGTTGATGCGCGCACCCGCGTCGATCCCGCACATACCGGTACATGCGTGATTGGTAGGGGTTACAATGGCTCTGAAGCGTTATCACTGTTTCAAGTCAAGTGTTTCATATGAAGGAACGACAGGGTACTATGTGAAGGAGGCGAATGTGCCGAATGATTAAGGCTTGACCCCAGACTACAACTTGGCGATGCGTAGGTTAGCGCCGGATCCTGCACGATCAGATGTTTTATTGTTGATCGCATATTATCATCGATGCAGCTCCAATACACAAGGGCTGTTTAGGAGAGCGTGAGTGGTGACGTCACTGCCTTGCGGACTTATAGCGGGGTTTAGAAATGCCTTGTACGAAGACTGTTAGCTCTACGATATGCACAGATATTACCAGCAGCGTGGTATCTCTCGTCATATTTTGCTTCCGTGTGTTGCTAGTGCTACAGCTTTCCTTCCTTCTCCCTTCCGCTTTTCACTCACATCCCTCCTTTGACTCTCTCATCCACTAATCCACCCTCAAGCCTTCCAACATCATGAAGGAGCAATGAGGAGAACAAATAGTGTGTAGGCGAATTAATCCTCACAACAGAAAGAGTAGAGCACAGTCAATCCGTTCCTTACTAAGAGATTCATTGTGTACCTAAAGAAGCTAGAAAGGCCACCATGTCGCCCACCAGAGCACAATGAAATGGCGGGCCCATTCAACTAACCCTCATCCATACAGTGACCAAACCACTTCCAAAAGTCGCTCGGGAGCTCTCGATACCCGTCTACCAGGCATCCTTTTCACACTTGACGCTCCGATAGAGCCTAGAAAGTCCATCCGCATAAGCATCCCCCTTGCGCGAATCAAGGAAATCGTACGGCTTATGCTCCCCACTCGCGCATCCAGAATCAGCATACCATTTACAATACACGCCAGCATACTGGATCATGGATGCCGGGCCCTGGTCTGCAGGAGCAAAGCTGACGCATTGGTACAGCGCGTTGACGGCGTTGTTGGTGCAGAAGGCGAAGTTGCGTTGGCGGCAGATGGATGTGAAGCCAGGGGAGGTGGACCAGTGATAAAGGGGGTTACCGCGCTTCGCCAGGTTGGAGGGACCGATAGTGGAGGAACCGATGGAGGTGCGTGTGTTGACTGCGCTTATGTCGGCCGTCGAGGTAGCACCGGTGCCGCCACACCATACTCCGGCTAGTTTCTCTACACCCCATCCGATGAGCCGTGCATCTTGGGTTGAGTTCGACATATAGCTAAAGTATAAGTCGCCGTCCATGCAGCCGGGCTTGGTGTAGTATTTGCAGAGTGAGCCCTTGGCTTGCGTGATGACCTTGGTTTGGTAGGCAAAAGGTCCTGGGAAGGCTATACATTGGTTGAGAGTGTGTAGAATGGTGCAGTGTGCAGGGTCAAGATTGGCCTCGTTGCAGATATACAGGTCGGCGACTTTGAGAGATGAGGTGCTCAGTGCTGAGACGGAGTGGCCAACGGTCACTTGAATGTCATTTGCTTTGACTTGGGGGAGAAGTTCACTACGGGTCTGAATGCTCGCGGGTGGGATCTCGAGTGACTCCAAGACGGCACACTGTGCTGAGTTGATTTGCTGCGCAAGTTCGGTAGGCTGTTTCAGGTCTTTCTCCTCTGGATTCAGGGTATGGAGGACGGGAGCACCAGGACACGCGGGCTTGCTATAGAATGAGCATTCAGAGCGGCCGGACTGCTCGAGGGAGTGGATTGAATCGGAGTACATGGGTGTAGGAAAGTCGACGCAGCCGTTCAATGCGCTGACCACCTTGCGAATGTGTGCATTGCCTAGATCCTCGCCGATGCGAAGCTGAACCCGTTCGAGAGCAGGAGGTTTAAGAATTTGCAAATCTAGAGTGACTGACGACGAAGCCCCAACGGACAACGGCGAGTTCACAACCGTGCCCTCGCTCATCACAGGACCATCGCGCTTGTCAAAAGACTGCTTGCACATTGCGTACTCAATCTGCATGCCTACCTCCGGCTCAGTCGGGTACGACCACCTCGCCTTCCGAGTATCAAGGGTGCGCAAAACATTGCCATCCTGGCAGTCGCGCTGGTAGTAGCCGCAGACGTAGCCTTGCGGCTGCTCGATCCAAGTAACTTGCTTGATCGTTTCGTTGGGAAGCCGGTAGCATTGACCCAGAGCGCTTTCCTCGATAGATGAGACCCGAGTATCTGCGTACATGTGCGTGGCGTACACGACGTCGGTGACGGCCGAATCGTCGGCAGTATCTGGGTCTGTGGCGTATATAATGTCGGCGGCGGCGAACGCATCTTCATCGCGCGCATACATGTCAACAGAGCCGTGAGGCATCTCCGTCTCATCAGGCATGTTCCAGATACCACACTTGACGTGTGTCATCTTCTTGCCAAGGTCCGACGCCATCGGTTCGTCTGAGTAAGCCGCGTCCTTGGGCCTGATAGCGACAAGAGGCTTGCGACCAGCTCTGCAGCCGTTGTTCTCGTAAAAGACGCAGATGATGTCGTGTCGTAGAGAAGTGTATTTTACATCGTGAGCCACGTGGTTGTTGAGCTTTTTACAACGGTCAGCAAGTCCCTCATCAATATCCATGCTAGTAGTGCTACTGGTGATTTTGGCGATGAGTGGCAGATCTGCTTTGGAGGCAGTGGGAATGGCGACTTCAGAGGAAGTATCCTCGTCTCGTGCACTGACGTGAGGAAAGCCATAAATTCCACACTTGACATGTGTGATTTGGCTGCCAATGTCAGATTAGATGGCCTGATCAAGATATCCGAGCATATTGGATTTAAGGGTGAGGAGAGGAGCGCCATCGCAGTTCAATGCGAAGAATTGGCAGGCAACAAAGTTATGCTGGGTCGTATGTGTGACGCGACGGCCGACGCGATCACTGAGCTTGGTACAGATGTACATGGAGTTCTCCTTGAGCTCGCTACTGGTAATGTCGCTGGAGATCCTCGCAAGGAGATACTGCGTCTTGGTGGAGGTGGTGACTTCATTGGTATCCGTCCTGGTAGACTGATCAATGGTCATATCGAGAGTCACATCTTCGTCGTGGGTCTCAAGCTCAAGCTCGACAGCATCCCTCTTCCACTCGCCCCTTCGACACAACGCGTACTTGAGGTCATTCCCAAACTCTGCGGGTGGCTCAAACCTATGGGGCTTATCCTTGGTCCTGGTGATATACCGTACATTGCCGCTGCACCCGTTGCTGTCGTCGTAGAACTTGCACATCAATCCCACCTTCTGAACGATGATCGTGACATGATGCGCAACATTTGGAGAAAGCTGCACACACGTATCTATCCACCTGTTTGGAAAAGCGTTGCCGTAGGAATCCTCGGTGCAGATGTTCAAAAAGTGGTTCCTGGAGTCGGGTGTGATGCAGTTGGAGACTGGAGAGACGAGTGCTCGGCTTTCGTCGGGCTGAACGAAAGAGCCAAGGTCAGGAGAGGAGTCATCCTCCCCTCTGGCCTCAATCTCAGCAACATCTCCTATCTGTCTTCTCCTGCACATTACAAACCCAGCCCGCTTACCGAACGGGGCAGGGATCTCGGTATGGCGGTTAATGGTCGAGATCATATGCTCGCTGTTACAGTGATTACTGCCATCGTAGAAATAGCAGATAATGCCGTCTGATTGAGACGTATCAGTGACTTCATGTGCAACAGCGCGACTAAGGGCCGTACAATGGTTCAGCAAGTTGACGCCCAGAAGGTTGGTGATGATGTGGTGGCCGCAGACATGAATAAGCCATTTTTCGGGATCCAAGGTACTACATTGAGGGGGCGCTCCAGGCACAAGCTCGGACTCGACTGTGGGTTGAAAGACGTCGCGGGCGAGCTGGATGGCAGAGGACTGTGGTGTGGGCGCAGCGATGGCAAGACCGGCGAGGCCGAGCAAACTAGCGAGGAGATTATGGACTCGCATGATCACTACTGCGGGGTTTTTTTCTAACGGTTCTGTAGCTTATTGCGGACGAACAAGTCACTTACGTTGTCCAATCAGTCGCTGGACCGACCGAAACAGCGATGGACTGAGTCAGCTATAGTAGCAGCTCTAGAGCTACCGAATAGTCTTGGTAGTGGCTTCGACAGCCAAGTTGAGAAAAGAAGTAGAGTAGAGAGAGTAGGTGGAAGAGAAAGAAGTAGGAGAGGAAAACGAGGAAATTGATATAGAGCGACAGCGAGGCCAAAGAGGGCGGTAGATAGGCGCGCCCTTACCATGTGAGTGACAAACGGAGCTTCGACCAGTAGGGGAAACAAGATGCGAGTGAAGAGTAAGAGGGACAGCGCGAAAAGAATGCGAGATGGCCAGGTAGACCCATCCATTCAACCATGGTATTGCGATGACCCATGACCGACAAGCCACTCTCAACTTCATACTAGTAGCCTGCGTTGAAGCACTGCCAATGGTTCGCGGCATCGCAACAGGAACATACCTTGTGAATGCACGCAACAAATCGAGCTCCAAACGAGTGACGTGAAAAGGGAAGCAGCAGACAGGAGACAGACAAGAGACACCCAGCATCACCGAAGTAATGGAAGAAAGGACGACCAACTGATTTCCCTCCTTCCCCTCCTATATTCAAACACAGCCTGCGTCTACGAGATGCCAAATGCTATATATAACACCTCTGCGCTACAAGGCTCAGGGGAATCAGCAGAGGAGACAGGAGAGAGAGAGAGAGAAGCGTCCACCATTCTCCTCTCCGCCTCCCCAGTCCACCAAACCCCACCCATTGTCTCCCTTCTACGGATCAAGATCCCGATTAATATTATACTGCCGATAGCCAAATCCATCCATAGTGACCCAATGGCCCAGGGCCTCCATCTCAGCCCACACCTCAGGATACCTCTTCTTGATCCACTCCTCGACCCTGCGCTGCCTCTCGATATTCGCCGTGCAATTAAACCAGCCACCCAGACTAATTTTGTCGTTCGTTAGCAAAAAAAACTTATTCTCTGAACCATCCCAAGAAAAACGCAGTTGGGGTGAGAAGAAGGGGACAGAGAAAAAAAACAAAGAACTCACATATCCAAATCTGGTCTCCAGCCCCAATCCTCCTCCACACTCTCAACCAACTGCAACGCCTCATCATGATTATGATTCCTCGCCACAGCACACAAATACGCCGTCCAAATCCTCTTATCAATCTCAACATCCTGCTCCCTCAGCCTCTTCCAAATCGCCCTCGCATGCTCACCTCCAGCGTGCGTCCCCTCGGTCGCTCTAAACGCAATCGCCAGACTATTATAACTCGGCCCTTCTCTCGACTCGCAAATCTCGCGCCAAAAGCCGAGTGCTTTCCGGTTCTCGCCCGTCGCCGCATACGCCAGCATGAGGGCGTTGCGCAGCTGCGTATCCATTTCGACATTGAGGTCGAGTTTGAGTTGATTGTGCGCGAGTTCGAGCGACTCGGCGTCCTGGCAGCGCGCGAAGCCGGTGAAGGCTGCAATGTAGACGTCGCGGGTTGCTGTGTGCGTTGGGGAAACGTGGTTGCGCATGTGGAAGAAGACGTGGCATGCCATGTCGGAACGGTTGCGACTGAAGAATTCGTTCATGATGGGAATGCGGACTTCTCGGGGTGTTTCGGGGAAGACGTTGCGTAGGATTTGGTATCCGTCCCAGGCATCTGCTGTGCTGGTTTCGCCGTCGTGGATGAAGACGCAAAGCGCGTCTTGGATGGTTGTCCGCTGTTCGGGGGAGTACTGGTGTGCGTGCACTTGGAGGAGGTCCATGGCGTCATGGATTTCCCCTCTCCGGAGATGAAGAAGGGTAAGTGCTGCGACAGTCTCTGGTTCAAAGTTGGCTTTGCGCTCATGAAGGTCGTCGACCATGGCCATGAGCTCATCAAAGTGATGTTGTTTCGATACGCAGAGGACGCGGATGAGTTCGTTGATGACTGCAACACTGCGCTTGTCACCAGAAAAGAAGCCTTGTAGGTTGAAGTAGGCAGCCCTAGCCCCATCGAGGTCTCCAACGGAGATGCGGTATTGCATCTGCATCATATAGGTGGTCTCGTCGGGGTGGATCCCGCGCTTTTCTCCTAAGACAATGTAGCGCTCGGCCATGTACGGGTCTTGTTTCGACATGCAATGCTCTACCAAGGCATTGATAGTTGTAGTGTCTGGCCGTATCACGGGGGTGGTCGGGTCCTTGCGCCGTGCTTCGTCATTCCGGCGTACTAGAACATCCATCATGCGTGCGATTTCGTCTGGGCCTTTGCCGATAGCGACGGACCAGAGAAAGATTGCGTCCCATGAATCTTTGGATGGCATGTCATCTTTGAGCATAGTTGCGATTACCTGCTGACCAAAGGTCAAATCGCCCTCTGCGGCACAAGCCTTGAGCAGTGCAGAGCTGGTGCTCCCCAATGGCTGCGTAGGCTCCTGGTTGAGCTTGGTGTAAACAGGCTGGGCATACCAGAACTTGGCCTTGTCCAGGTCTCTACGCTCAGCGTAGAATGTCACAAGTTTGTTTTGAGCGGGTTTGGTCAAGGGCATCGAGGCTTCTTTGAAAGCATCCACAGTCTTGGATACCTCGTTCAAATCGCCCTCGCGGATGACTCCACCAAGTATGGTGTGCCAGGCAGCCAGTATGGTATGACGTATCCGAGAACTTGCAGTTGCGTCGTATTTGAACGCGTGCACCGCCATGTCTCTCGCTTCGGTAGTCGCGCCGAACAAAGACAGCACTTGGATCTGTTTCCACTTGGTGTACATGTCGAGTGGGATGCCCATGTGTTCCACTTTCTTCTTCTTCTCATCCGCCCCCTTGTCTGACTGCTGCTCCATCAACTTGGCCATTTGATCAACGACAAGCCGGCCGAACATAATGTGCGCATTGCCCAAAACTTCAGGCCGCTTTGAAGTGTCCAGCAGTTTCTCCATGACATTCTCAAGATCCTGCCTATTCAACCACGGCTGCCCGTCTTCTCTTGGATTTCCCAGCAGATATTGAAAGGCTTGATGTGCGCTCGCTACGTGCCAGTCCTCGAAGGCGCCTTTTCTCTGCGCAAAGAAGTCTTTGATTGCATCCGCGACCTCGCTCGGTTTCGGCGGCCTGACGGAATTCGCCTGCGCATATGACACCTCGGCCATCTTGCTCAGTCCGGGCGGAGCCTCTGCGGGCTTGAGCTTCCGACGCTGTTTGAACAAATCTCCAAAGAAGGTCCGCCGCTGGGTTTGTGGGAGCGAGCGGGCGCCGTGCTGTGTAACCACGCGGGGTCGAAGGGCTCGGTAGCGACATCCTCGGTATAGCAGCGGCTCGTTGGCGATGATGTTGCGGAAAACGACGCGGGTCAGGTGCGAGGGCATGGCGGCGAAGTTGGCCAAGTGGTGGACAAAAAGTGTAGTGACGTAGTTGTTTGGGTGCAATTGGCGCACCGAGGAAGATTGTATCTACACGAACAGGGTATCCATGGGCGGAGGAACAGTATCTACACGAAGAAGACGAGACGGAAATAGAGCGCGGGGTGAAGGTGCAAGTGAGGGGAGCATTGCGGGAAGCTCTTCTCTGCCGTGAAATCATATGGCGCTAAGAAAGTCCAACCTCCGACCACCGAGGCCGCTCCGCATCGCATCCCGAAAAGTCACCACGACGACGACAACGGCGACACACCACCTGCCAACATGTCCGTCATGCGATTACCACTTCGGCCCCTACCCTCGGCAGGCAGGACCTGCATGCGCTACTTCTCTTCAGCCTCGAAGAAGCAAGGTGAGCCGACAATCCCTCCATTCCACACACACACACACAGACATGAATCTAACACCACCCACAGAAGACGTCCTCGACATCCTCAAAACCTCCACCGCCGGCCGCCACCCTTCCAACACCGGTGCTCCATTCCCTTCGAGTTCCCCATCCAAGTCCCCATCCAAGTCCCCGTCCACGCCCCCTCCCACCTCCGCCTTGTCGCGCTTCGCCCGCGGCGCCGGTCTCGACAGCACCACGCCCTCGCGCGAGCTTGCCGAATCCGAACGCATAGCCCAGTACCAGCGCCAGATATACCGCAAATGGCAGCCCGGCGACGTGTACGCGCCACACGACCTTAGCGGGACCGAGCAGAAGAAGTGGAAGTACGGGCGCAAGAAGCCGCAGCAAGATGCTTTTGATGTATTGGGCATCAATCCCGTCTTGGAGTACAAGAACTTTACCATGATGTCCGAGTACATGACGGAGATGGGCCGGATAAAGCATTCAAAGGATACGGGCTTACGGCCTAAGAATCAGAGGAAGATTGCTAAGGCGATACGGAGGGCGGTTGGGTTGGGGCTTATGCCTAGTGTGCATAGGCATCCGTTGGTGTTGAAGAAGAGTTCGCCAACCAGATTCTTGTAAGAGAGGGGTTGATGTATGATAACAAAGGAAATGTCATAGGTTTACATGGCAGCATAGCAGTATATCATTCATCTGAGTTGTGGTACCACGTGCGTTACGAGGAACATGATCTCTTCGGGCTTGAAAAGGAGACGATATGCGCCAGAGACGAGGGAGACGTCCACCCACTCAGCTCAATCGATAAGACTTGATACTTTGGCAAGAAGAATTAACTCTTCTTTACTTGCTAAATCTAGCTAATAACCCGTCTGGTTCTTTCCTTGCTTCTCAATCCACATCTTGATCATCTTCTGCTGCGCACTCACAATCTCCATGGCATGATCGTCATCGTACAAATCATACCACCCAGGACTCTCATGCGGTGGGTCGCCCGCCCACACCATCCCAAACTCATTCGCAAGCTGCGTCTCGGGTCTCCAGATACCGCCGTAAGCCCATGGTGAGGTACCAATGTACGCGCCGCCATTACGAAACTCGTCCATGACGGCGCCAATAATGGTAGTAAAGTAAGCATCTTTATGCGTCGTCGAAGCCGTCGACAGATACGGATACTCTCTATCCTCATTCTCCCAATTATCCCTCGCCATGCCGAATTCCTCGAGGAAAACCGGTTTGCCAATGTCCTTGGCCCACTGGCTCGAATTCTTCATAAAGTCACGCGCAAAGTCTTGTGCAGCGACGAGATTGGCGTCGGTGGCGTTGTACATGTCGTACACGCCCCAGTTCTGCACCCAGCAGTGCGTCGTGGCGTAGTCAACTGTGGAAAAGTTGTTGACCCGCTTGAAGTAGTACTCGCCTTGCTTGGCTTCGAGACCCACGCTGATGAGCTGCTTGGGGCCTAGAGACCGGATGTAGGCTGATATGCGGTCGACCCAGGGGAAGAGCAGGTCGTCGGGATTCGGCTCCAGGAAGATGTTGTACGGGCCGGTGTACCCCAGTTCATCACTCGGCTGGGGTTCGTTGGCGAGTTGCCAGGTCATGATGGTTGGATCTTCGGTGTATAAACGCCCGGTAATGGTGTTGCGTCGGCTCATGACGGTTTTGATGTGGTCTTTGTACCACGTCTCGGCTTGCGTGTTGTTGTAGATCAAGTTGGCGAAGCGCGTAAAGTTACTGTATGGAGCCGCGTCCACACCTTCTTCGGTGTAGTTTCCCCATCCCGTTCCAGGTGTTTCGCGCTGCGGTGGTGCGGTCAGGTTCCAGGACTCTGGGTAGGGAATCGCCGTGTTGTTGTTGGCCCAGGAGACGTATTGGGCAAAGCCGCCGCTCCATTGCCATTCGTTGTTCAACGTCATGGTGGCGCGCATACCGCGTTTTGACATCTCCGCCAGGCAGATGTCGAGGCCTGTGAAGACGTCTTCGTTATACTGGCCCGGGGCGGACATGAGCGGCGGGTTCATTCTAAAAGGCTGTGGGGTTGGAGCGCCTTCTGATGCGGCCATGATACGCAGGTGGTTTATGCCTTTGGATGCCATTTGATCGAGCTCTGTGACTAGGCGCGAGTAGTTGCCGCCTGCGGATGGACCTGCGGCGAGATTCATACAAGCCCAGTAGTTGATACCTTGATCATAGTCAGTCTGTGGCTTCAAGAGACCTGAAGACGATATTACCAGTAAGATAGTATAATCCATCGCCATTATACAATCGCAGTCCATCTACATAGACAAAGTCGTCGTCTGGAATTGCACTGTCATTACCTCCTCTCGGAAGCACAGAGCCCGCAGCCAGCGAGGCGAACAACACCTGAAGAGCTGCTTTCATCTCGAGAACCCAAAGATGCTAAGAATGTGGCTTGGACACAAGCATACAACAAAGGATCACATCGAAGCTTATATGCCCATCCGCGCAACCCGAGGCTCCGGTCCGACTATGCGAGTACCCGTGAATATCGCCTGCGGTTGACATCATGAGCGGAGGAAGAACGCCCCGACGATGCGACCTTCTCCATTGGAGTGGAGATCATCGCTCTCTGCTGGAACGAGGTCTATAGGTAAGTTTTTCCGGAAATATGTAAACATACGTAGTGAAGGTAGGGATACTGCTTCCGGTGCGTGGATCCCCGTTGTAGTCTCGGAGTGTGGGTCTCCGTGATGGCTTGGGGATAGTGGGATGAGAAATGCGGATGCGGCTGGGGTGCGTGCAGGTAGCAGTTGCCAAGCTCCGAGTGCCGATGCAGACATGTTAGGGAGCAGTCCGTGCACGTACGCGTCTCGGTAGCTCAGCAAGGCAAGCTTCTTCATCGCGATCTTGGTCGCGGCCCAGCTCAACAGGCACACCACTAATCCGCCAACATGGACATGGACGACGAGGAAAACGACGAGATAGCAGCAGCTATGGGGTTTGCTTCGTTTGGCGGTACAAAGAAACGTAAATTCGACCACTCGCCCAAAGCCAAGCCCGATGCGAATGATGCAAGCGGTGCCAACTCGACTGCACTGGGCGTCCGAACAAAAAAGGTGGCGAGTGCAGAAGATGTCAAGAGTGAGAAACTGCAGGCCCAAAGTAATGCGCTGGGTAAACAAAAGAAGAATCAAACGGCAGACGCAGGTCTTGCCAGCTTTCTGGCTCGTAGCCAGAATCTTCCTGAACACCCGCCTCCGACTGCAACTACTCAAGCTCCGGCAGCTTCAGCCGATCAATCTGCAGGAGAAATGATGTCTTTTGGCGGTCCTTCAATTTCTCGGGCAGAGTTGAATATGCTTCGCAACGGTGTCAGGACGGAGAATGGGGATACAGCGTACTTCTTGCCCAGCTTTGTTGAAGACCCTTGGGCGAGGTTGAGGAAAGGGGGGAGTGGATGAGTGAGTTTCTTGTAGACCTGTATGAGTAGTGTTGGGTACTGACCGTGACGGGTAGGCGGATGTGAACTGGAGTCTTTATGTTCAACTACGTGGAAG
This sequence comes from Alternaria arborescens, assembly GCF_004154835.1. Classification (NCBI taxonomy): domain Eukaryota; kingdom Fungi; phylum Ascomycota; class Dothideomycetes; order Pleosporales; family Pleosporaceae; genus Alternaria; species Alternaria arborescens. The sequence goes on along the minus strand of NW_021167859.1, from coordinate 20,315 downwards.
ACTGTCACAGTTGCGCGCTGTAATCGAACAACATCTGGCACCTATAGACGTGCGCATGTACGGACTTTTGTCTTCATCATCCTTGATTCTCCGCTTCTCCAAGAAGCAGCAAAGGTTTCAACGGCCGATACGCCTTGTATGATTCAGCAATGCATTCAGATAGTAACCACGTGGAAGGACAGCGTCCAGGAGTGGACATTCGCGTCTGTAACGATCAACTGCTAGCATGAACACGAGCGCGGAGCAAGTATATTTTGGGTCGGAGTTTTCCAACGAACCTAGCGTAAGGCGTAGTTGACATGTGCGCTATCCCTTCTTTCGTTAGCATCAGAACAACTTAGCGTGTCCCTGGAAACCGACCTTCCTACCCCGCAAACTCTCTCTCTTCATGCTCGTAAAGTTCAAGGAATCGTCAACATGGATAGTGCAGCAGATCTGGATGCTTTCTTCGCCTTTCAGGATAACCACTTTGGCTCAGATCAAACCTTGGACGATGGCACTTTCGCCGGTTTGTCCGAAGCACTGGCAGCTTCTAACGCTGCATCCTGTCAGTATAACGAAAACTGGATGATGGATTCGTCGCTTTTGGATCTGTCGAACAACTCTACTGCGTCATCGTCGCCCTTTCCTACGCCAAGCGCTTCAATCTCCAGACCCAAACTCGGCAGCCGCTTCTCCAGAGAAGTCATCCGTACGCTCAAAGATTGGCTTTCTGTTCATCAAAAGCACCCTTACCCTACTGAGAGTGAGATGTTGGCCCTCCAGGATCGTACGGGATTGAACAAGGCGCAGCTCACGAACTGGTTTGCGAATGCCCGTCGACGTGGCAAAGTGCAGAGCGTTCGACCGACTTCGCCGCAAGTAAAGAACTCACCCACCTCTCCCATCGATATCATCCCGAGACCTGGCACACCTGCTGTCAAAATGGCCTCGAACCACAAAGATCCGATGCAGCGCTGGGTAGAGTCGCCACCAGAACATGAACCTGCGGCTGTTGGCGATATCGCTCGTGCCATGGCTTCCACTTCACGTGAGTCATCTTGTCAACCTTGGAACCACTGCGCTTTGTTTGGTTCAGTGAGAATACTCTACTAACTGTGCTCAGGTAAAGATGCTGAGGGTTTTGCATACCATCAGCCATGGCAGTCACCATATGCCATGTCCTCAGCAAGCAGTGCAAGAACGTCCCAATCGAGTGAATTTTCAGGCCATTGCTCATCAGGGTCCCAAAACTCTCTCAAAATGCGTCGTGCTCCACGCAAGAAAAGGGTCGCCCGACGTCGACGTCTGGAACCAGAGATTACCCTGCCTATCAGCATGCCGTACCAATGCACCTTCTGCACGGAAGTCTTCAAGACCAAATACGACTGGCAGCGTCACGAAAAGTCGCTCCATTTACCACTCGAGAGATGGATTTGCGCGCTTCAGGGCCCTCGTACTACCAAGGAGTCGCTCGGAGAGCAGTGTTGTGTCTTTTGCGGTGAGGTTCGGCCTGATAACGCCCATATTGAAGCGCATCACTACCCGGCATGTCAGGAGAGAAGTCTACAGGAGCGCACGTTTCACCGCAAAGATCACCTTGTCCAGCACCTCCGCTTAGTGCATGGCGTCGAGTTTTCGGATTGGTCCATGGCCCGCTGGATGCTGCCTATACCTGACGTCAGGTCAAGATGCGGATTCTGTGGCATCACGATGAGTACATGGTCGGAAAGAACCGATCATATCGCTGATCACTTCAAGTCTGGTGTGACAATGGCCAGTTGGCAAGGAGATTGGGGTTTCGACGCGTCTGTTGTACCATTAGTCGAGACCGCTATTCCTCCTGGTACGCTACTGCTCGGCTGGTCTTTGGAAATTCTATCAAACTGACGTCGCACTAGATCTCATCGATTGGGAAAGAGGTACTCTTATTCCTATGAAAGGCAGCGATCCATCTTGGGGTACCCCGCCAAACGCATACGAGCTGCTCAAAGTTGAGACCGAGTTCTTTATCCAGCGCTATTTCGACAAGCACGGCCACCTACCGGACAACGATACTATGCAGCTGGAAGCTTGTCGTATCATCTTCGCGGCCGAGACCACTTCGGTCATGCCAGATCGTCTTAATGAGGTTTCATGGCTTCGAGACCTGATGATGTCTTCTCCTGAGTTGACTGAACGCGCAAGGTTTCAACCCGTCCGATCCTCCCGCGAGAGCAGGCATTTTCCGCTACGGATAAATGCCAAAGACCATCTATTCGAACAATGCCCTTTGGAGGCGCAACTCCGTGGCTTCGTCACCCAGCGTACTACAGCAGGGGAGAGTCTCGACGACGTACAACTGTACAACGAAGCATGCCAGATCATTCGACGCATGGAACAAGAGTCTAGCACACCATCCGACGTGTTTGCGAACTGGATCGTCAAGGGCATCTACTCTGGCACAAACTGGATTTTGCCCTTCAAGCAACGCGCTGCTATATATGATACCGTCACCACCGATTTCCCAACAGAAAGCGACTCGACTCAGTTACTAAACCTCTCCTGGCCAAACTCACCTTACGAAGAAGCATCAATCTCCGCCCTCGGCACCGCAAGTCCTTCCAAACAGACACACGACTTCTTCACCTCCTCCCTCCCCGCTTTCCCAGAAGACACGCCTCCCATGCTGCCTGAATCGACGACGACTACTGCCACGCAGGTAGACATGTACGGTCGCTTGCGCTCTTTGCTACCTGATGATACCAATTTCTACCGCATCTTCGATAGCGATATGAGGCGCTGGGCGGCGTCGACGCTCTCGCCCAAGAATCCGAATTGTCATGTTCCGAGCGATGAGGAGATTCAGCATCAGGCGAGGTGGATCATGTATGACGGGGATGATCCGTGGAATCAGACGCCGGCGGACTTTCCGAATTGGTTATCGAGGTTCAAGAGGGAGGTGGGGATTGGGGGTGCTGCTGGGGCTGGGGCTGGGGAGGCGGTGAAGTTGGGGGATTTGGTGGGGTAGTGGATGGGTTTCTCTAGTTGGATTTGTACGACAGTATGTGCTCGTACACAGTCATGCGGAACTAGAGCCAGTTCTTAGATGTCGTGTCGTCGAGAGATGCAATGATCACTCTTTGTCTCGATGGTTCACACTTTTTTCTTAAATCGAAGATCTAAACAGTCAGTTTGCATCTTCCTCGTCTGTACGCATTTCTAGCTGGTTCGATGGTGACCAGTTTTCCAGAGCTTCTGCAAGCGCCATATGATCATTGAATCTGGCAGTCTCGATGACTGTCGGACCAAACTCGCAGTAGTTATTCGTATATTCTCCAATGCTTGAGATGTGGGCCGGACTGCTAATATCTTCAATGCGCGCACCGTTTCGCAGGAGATAGTCGAGTAGTTCGGTATGGTTTCGGGCGGCGGCCACATGTAGCGTGAAAGGTGTAATGACGGCCCCTCTCTCGACCAGAAATTTCACGCTATCAATTGTCCTGCAGCGCTTGTGAGGAATAACTGTTGCACGACACGCTGCTTCGAGACTTGTAAATCCCTTCTTTTCAGGACGTGGCTCATTGACATCCGCGCCGTGCTCTTCGACGAGAAAGCTCATTATACCAACGTTTTCTTCAACATCAACCCAGACCTTGGCAGCGGCTGCTTGGAGTGCACTCCCGTCATGATATCTGTTTCCAGGAAGATGAACATCGGAGCCCAGGCGTACGAGTTCAGTGACCAGATCGAGGCTGCCCCACTGTGCAGCCTGTTGTAACGCTGTAGGTCCAGAAGCTTCGGAGCCGGGTATATCAAAGCGAGCTCCGTAGGCAGCTAGCAGGTTTAACATCTCAATGGATCCTACTGAATGCAAAGGGGCGGGGCCATTGGCACAAGAATTGACGTCTAGATCTTGTTCGAGAAGGCGGTCTGCCACGCCTAGCTGATTCCAACGTATAGCCGCTTCCAAGGCGAATAAGCCAGCAGACCCGTGTGTGTTTGCCCCATTTTCAATCAGAAAATCGAATATCTCGAGACTGCCTTGCTCAGCCGCAGTCGACAGCGCGGTGCGCCCATGTTCCTCGCTAGCTGTTTGATTGATGTCTGCACCCAGATTGAGAAGTTCCTTGATGATGCCAAAATGACCTGCCTTAACAGCACCTTCTAGAGAGCTCCGTCCACCGACGGGCGCAACATCTTCGTTGACTTCAACACCTTTCTCCAGTAACAGATATACGATTCTTTCGTTTCCAGAATAGCACGCCGCTTGCAGAGCTGTTCTGCCGGAAAAGTCGCTAGGAGCAGCGTTTACATCTGCACCCTGCGATATCAATAGCCTGACGATAGCTTCCTGGTTTCTACTCTTTGGAGAATCGACCCTGATAGAGCAGGCTTGTTGCAAAGCCGTCCAACCTTGGTAATCTCTTGTATCTGGATCGGTATCGGTTTTCAGTAGTATTTGTCGGACCCAGTGGAGATCTCCTTGGCCAACTGCCTGAATCAAGGGAAGCCTTGATTGACCAAAGTTGCCGGAGTTATAATACCACGATGGGACTAGGTACACCGCAATTTCATGAACGCGTTGAATATATTCAGCCTCCATATCAGCGTTGGGTGGTTTCGTAGGTGCGTAGTCTATGGGTGGTGGATTAAGTATTGTACGCGGAAGTGGATCATCCGGCCAATCTTCAACACCAGCCGCCACCGCTGGTTCTCCAAGGAACTCTCGCACTGACTTCTTAAAGTTCATGTCACAATTCGCGCTATGGGGGTCAGCTAGAGTCCGTAAGTCTAGAGTATGTACCTACCATTTTCTAAACCGCCGACCAGGAGTTGCGAAGCCGCATCGTGGGCAAGTTTCCAGGGTTTCAACGGAAGCGACTAAGGAGTCCCTTGGAGCATGAACAGTCTTTACACGCAAGATGTTCATTAGCAGCTTAGCTTCGGGTTGAACAGCATTCGAAGGAGAACGATAATTTGTTGTTTGAGGCGTGTCAACGCGGCCATCGAAGATTGTCAGCTGATTTTGCTTGTCGACGAGCTCGAAATTGCCGTCCACTACTTCCTTCAATCCGGGGTGATCAGAGAACATGATTCTCATGGTGTCCTTCAACGTTTGTCTTGTACGACAAAGCATGATTGGGAGGACTAATGGTCTACCCAACACGTCCTCGATGTGAACATGCGAAGAGAGGACGTCTCCTTCCCATGGATATCCGAGCATTTTGGGCATCATCTTCTGCGTGGTTTGGACCGTATCGTATATCGCTGCCACTGTGACGGAGATTTGATTGACTTGTCCTCGAGACTCTTCCGCAAAGTTAGTTTCAGTTTGACTACACGTCAAAAAGTCAGCATCCGTGCTTCAGTGTCCCAGTATCCCTCACATGTTGATTGCGAGGAGGTAGCGATCGAAGGCTTCCATGTGCGTGCCTAATCTCCGCTCCAAGCGTCGGCTATCTTCTGCGCTGTAAAGAGACCATTTGATCTTCCGAAACGCAACTTTCGCCTTAGAGCCTTGGCCGTTCAGCAAGCTTTGAGTGTACTTTCGGGAATCCGCCTACACGTTTGGTGAGTTTTGTTGACAGAACGAAATGACTTCAGTATGACGGATCACGTACAGCAAACTCGTTCAGTAACCTGTGACAGCATCCAGCATGGAACAGAATACCACTTATGAAAGCTTGGTTCACTCGCGAAGACGACGTGATAGGTAAAGTTGATACGAAGTTACTGATAAGGTTGAGAGATGTCCTCAGAGAATCGAGAAGCTCGATCAAGGAACGGTATTCCGCAGAAGCACCCCGGCAGTCACTCAGAGCAATCGCGATGTCGTGAGCCAGCTTTCCTACGGCGATGAGATCTCCTACCGAAACCCCGAATCCTACTGCCATGCTGAAGTGCCTGACCACTTCGCTGCTCACGAGTTTGCGGTATGTTGATGCGCGCGAGGCTGAGCTACATTGGCGTCTGCGGCAGAGATATGTTGCTGTACACTAGGCTGAGACACGTTTCGATCCTCGAGGCTTCGCCAAAGTATGTTCCGAGTATCGCGCAAAGTGCTTGTGGCTTTCACGCTTGCAATAGGATGCGCTTCCATGTAGATGAATATCGAACGCTATCGCAGTTCTCGATCCCAGACAGCGCGTTATATCGGTTGGCAAGCGGTGGCGCAGTCAGCTATGCACAAAACGCTTACTCTTGCACCCTCATATGCTGCCCACTCCCCGCCCTGTTGATATGGCCTCGCCGGTGTGGTCCATCGGTTCCCAAGCCACCACAATCATTTGTGGCTGTGAAAGCGAATCCAGCTAGACATACCAGCTCCCCTCTCGGTCTGGCTGAGGGCGCCGCGTAACATATGAACACGCTACAGTGAAACTCTGGTAGGTCGTATCGGCATCTTCATCAAGTGCGCAAGTGGCACCAGTCACGAATAGGTTTAGTTGATAGAAACAGGACAGGACGTTGCGCGCGGCATGTAGAGTGCAGAGCGCAGATCGCAGCGTAGAGTGAGGGCGCGACAGGTGCGTGTGTCAGTGCACGGTGCTAATCGTGTCTTAGTGCTGGGCAAGAGCGCCCCATACATATACACAGCATTCCACTTCTTAGTAAATCTCCAAGGTTTGACCTTTGCGAAAGCGCGATGACCTCATCGTTGCTCTGGTTGTAACAATCTCCCTAATGACAAGGTGGTTATTGAGTTCACGAATATCCAAGGCAGAGAAGTTGAGAGGGATGTGGGATCGTTGCTGCACCCCAGTCTGATTGGTAGATCGCGAAAAAGCACAGTGACACAGCATGGAAAGGCTATGCGGGCAGTGCCGCCTACCAATTGGAGATATGCGGCTTTCCGGTGAGCGCTGTTCTCTCTTCGCGAGCAAGGCGTGCGGCCTTGACGTGTTAGCCCAACACTCTGCGCCACTTCATCTCCTCTTTGCCGCCGGCACAGGCATATCCATATGATGCTACTTTGTCGCACCTTGCATCCTTCTTTTTACTCCCTATTCGATACCCTTTTCATTTGGATTGGGATCTTTGGAAGCATTACAATGAACAGTATCTACGAAGCGGTGCCATTAGATCGAGACATTTCTAGCACGAACATTCGAGTGATCGAAAATCTGGTCCGTGATGAAGAGGGACGGATATCTTGCAAACTTCGGACGATATCTCTTGAATGGAAGGACGATGAACGAAGGAGCCAGAGACCCGAAAGCTACCTAGGATTGATGCTATATGCATTGACCAGTCGCAAGTGGAGGAACGAAATCATCAAGTCGCAATGATGGGAAAGATATACTCACGAGCACAGAAAGTCCTAGTCTGGCTCGGTCGGTCAACTCCACTCATCGCCGAACTTCTCCATGACATGCACAGCCTGAAGATTGACGAAAATCTCAAATTGGTTTGGAAGGCAATTGATGATCATGAGTGGGAGCATAAGCGATTAGGCCTGGAAGAGCTATGCAAAATCGAGTATTGGGAGCGACTCTGGGTCGTGCAGGAGTACCTACTGGCAAAAGGTGTGGATATGTGGTGCGGCACGGATTCAGTCGATCCACAAAAGATTAAATGGCTGGTGTATGTGGTATTCAAGACTCCTCATCTCGCAGAGAGTTGCACCATGCAACTATTGCAGGGAAGAAAAGTGCGAAACGTACGTGCCGAACAGCTCTCCCTCAAACGACACCTCGACGAATTCGGTATAAAAATGAAGTGCGCTGATGTGCGAGATCGCGCGTACGGACTTCTCGCTCTGATCAACGAGAAAGAGCGTGAGAAACTCAACATTAGGCCAAATTATACACTCTCTCCATTGGACCTGCTTCGGGAACTGATGTATGCATTGAGCCATTCAGGATCTTATAGTCCAGATGAGCTCTTGGGCTACGTTGACACACTGCGTCTAGCGCTAGGCTTAACCTCGATTCCAGAGGATCCCATATGGTCGGTCCTGAGAGATCAGCTTCTTTACATCAAGTGGGTCGTTCGGAGAAATCAATCCACCTGATCGTACCATGGTTCGTGACTGTTCCAGTCACACAAAACTTAACAGTGTGCGACAACCTACGAATTTCCTTTACTCCAGTGCACAAACGACGATTACACTAAGACCTGATAGCGAACTTGAACATGCCCGCTACCAACGCGACTAAGAGTCGCAAGAGGAAGCGCACAGGTGAGGCCCGCTTCTCTCACTACTGTCCAGTTTCTAAGCGTGTCTACCAGTTTCAAATCCGATTCTCGTCCAGCTTCAGAGTCCACTGCTCATGTTATCCGGCGAGATACGCAATGCGATCTATCAGTACGCACTAGAAACGACAAGACCGCTGCATATAGTGGGGCTCAGTGAAGATGAGTTGCCTACTGCAGCTCAGATCAGGCGATTTCATGCCGTGAAAGGACTGGTGCACACTTGCCGGCAGCTCCGCTTCGAGACTAGGGGATCTAATTGGACACACGTGTCTTGGAGCTGTGATGTTATCTGCAGTCCAATCCTCACGTACCGCTTTGACTCAGTCTTTCTCCGCCTTGAGTCGGTCTTTGTCTACCCCAATCATCTCCAGATTCAACCGTTGTGTGGAGGGCCAAATCCCCAGAGTACCTCTGAACATGCTCGCATCCTAGTTCGACTGTCCTCCAATCCTCGTCGAATGGTAGTTGATCGTCGCAAAAATCAACCAGACTACTACTTCATAGATAGTGATATGTTCGACGAGCATGTCAGACTGTGTGAAGCACACCCCCACCTCGAGGTTATCGTGTTGTCGAACAGTCTAAGAATCACTCAAGGCTGCCGTGCTCTCCTTGTCGCTGGAGCTGCCATTCAGCTAATCTTACGAGGAAAGAGGGTGAGTTTCAACGTTGATGCCACGTTCACCAGCGACGTTGACAAAGTCGCACGAGCAATGACGACCCGCCACGGTTTTGGGAGCTTCGAACAGGGCTTCCGCTATCCGGATAACCTCAAATATTTTCCACAGGATTCTTACAACGAAGCCGAACTAAGGTACTCGCAAACAGAAAAGAAGAGGGGGTTTGAGAATTGGTTAGCGCAAATCAGGGAATGGTACGCACACGGAATTTGACACATACGACATACAAGCTGCGGATACTTTGTCTGGTACACCCTGGTTTTGTCAGCATCTCGTTTATTGGGCCACGCAAAAGTTTGAGAGCAGAGATTCAGGGCACTGTCTTCTCGAAACTCTTGGCTACTCAACCTGCACATCAGCCATGTCCACGCTGACAGCCAATAGCGACCTGCGGGTTCTCGATACCATGTTCACAAATGCTCCTCGTCAATCAATGGCTGTTCAATAACTGAAAATTTGTCTGACAGTGTCCCATCCCGTGATGTCAGTATCCACATGTAGGGATCGAACGTGCACGCCGAGCCGTCTTACAAGCTCGGTCTGCCCGGGTTCAATGTTCAAAATAGGTGCGCATTGTTCGTCGACGGAGAGTTTGTGCGTCAAGCGCGCCAGCTGAGTGAAGTTCTGTACGTCGATGCCATTGAGGAATACGGATCTTTCAAAGCCACGTTGAATGTCTCTATACAGGATGTCATTTCACAAATAGGATGCTCGTCAACTGAAGGCACGCCGGTATCTCCATTTTGGTGTTTAGCGGCGCTTGGCGATAACTAATCCGCATTACCCCAGAGCCTCCTTCTCCACACCCCAACCCGCCCCATCCGATGAAGAAGGGCCAACACACCCTTCACCAAAGCAGCTTCCGAAAAGAACAATGCACACAATCGTCAAGACTGCATCGAACTGAGCATCTCCCTTCACAGCAGTCTTTTCCGGATGATCACCGCCCTCACAGCTCGAACGCGACATTCACAACAGTATCGCACTTCGCGAAGGCGGCCTAGACTCTTCCCAAAGCAGCATGCCATCCGACAAGCGGGAAGCCTTCGCGCACTGAACGACTCAAGCAAAACGTAAAAGAGGGCTCAAAGGAGTCGGTAATTTAGGCAATAGAAACGGCAGCCGGCTCGTTCATCACGGGACTACATCATTCATTGGTGGATCGGCGCCTTTCTGGAGTCGAGGCATCTCCACAGCCGGAGGAAAGGCGTCCGAAGCAATTTGTATAAGAGGTCTCGCTCCCCACGGGGTGACACGTCTGTTTGGCTCTTCCAGAATGTCGGCAGCATGGTGGCAGCAAGCTTGAGAGAAAGTGCTCTCTGGGCTTGGTGCGCTGATTCCAATGGTTGACACAGGTACGTGTATTTACTTCTTTTGGCTCAACATGCTACTTTTGTTCATTGCGACCAGCACCCCATACACACATGACCCATGGGGAATCCCTCTACTATAACACGGAGTAAAAGCTAACTATTGCAGAGGTATCTGGAGACTCCATCAACATGTCTCCCCACATGCGCACCACAACTGTTATCCCACACATTGCCGTTCCCATCTACCGGTAACCCCTCGGTCTTCCGAACATCACCCGGTTTCACAATTTGGACAAAGCATCGTGATCTGGAAAACGGCACAGATTACATTGCTCATCTCGCGACACTCTCGCTATGATCCACCAGGACCCTCTTTTGTCAAAAACTTCACGATTCTTGGCTCAGGATTTTCACGCTTTCTCGCGCGTAGCGGGCCGCTAGCGCTGCAACCTCGGAGTCGGAGATGAGTTTTTGTTGCGCGTCGGCCAAGACCGGCGTTTCCGGGCAAACTTGCCAAGTTGATACCATGGACATCGTCGAGGAATGCGAATGAATTTGCCAGCAAGGAAAGACCCCAGCGAGACATATGACGTCGTGAACCATGAGATACCGCGCTCCGCGGATTTTTGGATAGGTCCTGCAGGAACGGCCACCCCCATCTTTCGAATGCAGAAGTTCAGGCGTACCAATCACCAGGGACTAGGAACAAAATATGCAGCACCGGCCGGAGAATAACTTTGTCGCGCCGGCTTCCATCCAATGACGACCTTCTGGACTCAATAACCGGATTCAACGCTCCAAGCGACTTGAGGCTCTGCGGCATCTAGTGAGAACCGTCCCGTCCGTGCGTACACCTCTTGCATATGTTGGGTGACATAAAGCACTTGTCAGCCTCATCTGCACTATAGACGCGTCTATGCCCCTGCATGAGGAACATCCCGGGTAGCCCCAAACGTTCTGATAGGCCAGCTAGGTGAAGTCCAGCGTTGGATACTTCGGATCGCGTAGCTCGCCGATACTCGCGCGTACCACGAACATCACGATATACGGTGGCCACGCGAGGGCAAACGTTCGCCGCCGTTATTCTTGGAGATGCCTGGGCGAGATCACGAATGGTATTCCATACGAACGAGTTTACAACTGCCCAGAACTGGAACCGTCGTGTACTTGCAATAGGTGCGGTGGGCCGATCATTGCACTATCACCGTCTGTGCTTCTCGGCGTGTCCAACCATTCCGATACTGCGCGACTTTGAAGAAAATTCACAACCGGCAGCTCTCCGGCTCGAGCGTACTCGTGACAGGCTGCCCCATTGTCGGTTCCAGCTTCACGATGCGATGTCATCATACCTCCGTTGCCAGGGCGCTCGTGCGAGAGTGCCTCCTGTCGCCTCCATGCCTAGGGCGTTCTGGAAAAACTTAGTCGTATGGATATGCGGATGAGACTGACACTGGGGCTCCACTGTCAATAGACCCTACAAACCCGTCTCCGCATGCATTCTGCTATTTATACGGTGCAGCCTTCTCCTCAAAGTCCACACTGGTCTCCTCTTCTCCAGCTTCTCTCCAGCTCGGTTTCCTGAGAAGTCTACCCCGCGCTGCAGACCGGCTCATCTTTGACCGACACTTTATATTATTTTCTATCAATTCCTAATTACAACGCGCCCAACATGACGGTCTTGTCGCGTTTTTACAAGAAGAAGGCGGTTGAGGAGGAGGTACACGAGAAGGGAACGCCAGCCACTGGTACTCCTGCGGAGACGCCTTCCAGGGGTAACTCTGCTGTGCAGGCCACCGACCTTGAGCCCAAGGGCCGCGTGCCTGCCGTTGCTATCATCCTCGGTGCTGTCGCCAGTATTGGTGGTTTCATGTTCGGATACGAGTCTGGACAGATCTCTGGTTTCCTCGAAATGGACGACTTCAAGCAACGCTTCGGTGAGAACGCTGAGTTCTCTGCTACCCGCTCTGGTGCTATTGTCGGTCTGCTAGCGTAAGTAATTGTCTTCGAACACAAGAAGCGCGTCTAACAATCTATCAGCGTCGGTACTCTCTTTGGATGCTTGGGTTCAGCTCCTCTTGCTGACACCTTCGGTCGTCGTCTCACTATCTCCGGTTCTGCCTTCTTCTACATTGCTGGTGTCATTATCGAAATCACCAGCAAGGACGTCTGGGTTCAGTTCGCCATGGGTCGCTTGACTGCCGGTCTCGGTATCGGAGCCCTTTCCACCGTCGTCCCCATGTACCAGTCTGAATCGATCCCCAAGCGCATCCGTGGTGCCACTGTCTCTTCTTACCAATTGTTCATCACACTCGGTATCTGGACTGCGTACATGGTCAACTACGGTACATCAAAGGACTACACTAACAGTGCTCAATGGCGTATCCCCAACGGTCTCTCCGCACTTTGGGCTATCATCCTTGGTAGCACCATCCTGCTTCTGCCCGAGTCTCCCCGTTACGCATACCGCAAGGGCAAGGTCGATGAGGCTCGCGCCAACATGGCCCGTCTCAACGGTGTTGACCCCCACAGTGCTTTCATCGACGCTGAAATCGCCGAGATCCAGGAGAAGCTCGAGGCTGAGGCTGCCGGTGGTGACCACCCATGGCACGAGATCTTCACCGGTCCCCGCATGTTGTACCGTACCCTGCTCGGTATGGTCCTCCAGGCTGGTCAGCAGTTGACTGGTGCCAACTACTTCTTCTACTACGGAACAACCATTTTCTCTGCCACCGGTCTCGAGAACTCCTACGTCACTTCCATCATTCTCGGTACCGTCAACGTCGTCGCCACCATCTTCGGTCTCTGGGTCGTTGAGAACGTCGGTCGCCGCAAGGCTATGATGGTCGGTGCTGCGTGGATGGCCATGTGTCTGTTCATCTACTCCTTCGTCGGCCAGTACGGTCTCGATCGCAATGCTCCCCAGACCACACCTGCGGCTGGAAACGTCATGATCGTCTTCACCTGCCTGTTCATTGCCGCATTCGCCACTACATGGGGACCCCTTGTCTGGGCCATCGTCGGAGAGTTGTACCCTGCCCGTTACCGCGCTACCTGCATGGGTCTCGCTACCGCATCCAACTGGCTCTTCAACTTCATCATCTCCTTCTGCTCCACCCTCATCACCGATGAGATCAACTACCTGTACGGTCTTGTTTTCGCTGTCTCCCTGGTTCTGCTCTTCATCATCGTCTACTTCTTCATGATTGAGACCAAGGGCCGTTCGCTCGAGGAGATCGACACCATGTACATGATCCACGTCAACCCTATCACTTCCGCCAAATGGGACCCGTCGAGTCTGCAGAAGGACGGCCTCGTCGACACCGACAGGCTGCACATGGGTGCTGGTGGTCGTACCTTTAGCAAGGCTGAGCAGGCTGGTACCCACGGCGGTATCTTGGAGCCGGCTGAGCGCAACGAGAACCAGGTTTAAATGGCTGGTCGTTGTATGAATGAGGCTACGATGGAGAAAGAACTATATTCACGTTTGGATGTGGATTGTGACGGCCTAAAATTTATCAGTTGTAATTCAAAATGATTGTCCGTTCTATGGGACAATGCAAGAGTATGCTTATATAGTACATACTCAATACATTATCATCAAACAACTTATCATCCGCTGCAATTCTATGTGAATGTTGTCTTGCCCTAGAGGCATACGCTAATATTTCCCTGTCAGAGTGATAATACATAGTTTAAGTATATCTTTGGAACATATGTTCCCCCTTGCCTCACTACAGATAAGTATCAGAAAGGTACAGAAATACTAAGCTCTGTCCTGCATCCTACATTAACTTTTATCAAGAGAACGTATAAAGATCAGTAGCACTGTTGACTTATAGATCCTCAAGTGTTGTCTTACATTATGTTTGCTTAGCTATGCGACATAGAACTTGTACTACCCATCATGATCGACCCATATAACTACAAAAAACTGCCTTGAAGGTACATGCTAGTGTTTCCCAGTCAGGGTTGTAGCGCACCAGCCAAGTGCATACCTTTAGGACATGTCTTCATCGCTGTACTCAGATACCCTCACCACACCACTTCTCAATCTCTTCCCGAAAGACTGTCACTTCCCTTTCGCTCCACTTGCCCGGTGTGAATTTGGAGCGAGGTGGGCAGTGAATAAGGCCTGGTCCCGCACCAGGAAACACCCGAATCTGGTTGGGTATTTTGGGTAAGAAAAAATGCCCCTCCTTACAAAAGCCGTGTAATCTATTGTTGACGGTGGGATGCTTGACATCTAAACCGTGCTTCGCATAGTACAACAAGGTGGCTTCATGAATGAACCAGTCGCCCCTGGAGGATTCATGGAGGTGGGCGAGATACAGGTGAAAGGTGATGTGAGGATGGAAGGCGCTCATCTGCAGCAGTTGACCAAAAGGCCACTCCGAATCACGTTTTTCGGAGCCAGTGAAAAGGTCGTATCTAGTGCACAGAGTGACTTTCCGAATGCACTGTTGCTGGCCGACCGAGCATGTACCAAGGAATGTAATAAAATCTTCGGTTTGCTCCCGAAATCCCGAGCGGATGGTAAGATCGTTCAGACCAAGACCTAAGCCTTTAGTTTCGTAGTATAGCTGACGACAAACGTATTTGAGGCAGTTGGACTCGGTGCTGGGATCAGTCGGTCGGCATCCCTTGAAACTCTTCTGGGTGTCGTCGCGCTCAACAAGAAGGAGACCCTGATCTTCAGTGAGTGCGTATTCGTATATCATATCGCGGAGCTCTCTGGGTAGGTCTAGTAGACGGCTTGAACTCGGTTGGCTAGACATCTTGAGTCTCGATAATGCATGTAGGTTACGTGTGTGTGCGAGGAAGAAAGATTCAAGATCGGGGAAGATTTATATTCGATGGTTATCGTAGTGAAAAATACACTGTATACTTTCATTGTGACTCTTGGCGGAGCATAAGGTAGAAGAAGAGAACTTCTTTGTACCATATCCGCCTACGCACTATCATCCTACATATCAAAACTAAGTGGGTTTCCGCCACCGTTGTAAAGCGCTAATCCTCTCTTCTCCCCGGCGAACCGGTGCACTAGAGCAAGTAGTAGCCGGACAAATCCTAATATATACAGTCGCCGAGTCTGAATTAAACCCATTGATAGACTTCCACAAATAGCACGTGGAAGCTTTGTATGAAAAGGCCGCGCAATTATCGATTCCGTCGCATCTTTGACGGCACTCGTCGACTGAGATATTGGGAAGTTCAAGGATAGTTTGGGAGCCTGGAGCTGGTGTATTTTCGCAGCGGACAAAGTAGTTGTCTTGGCATTGCGCGCCGTAGGAAGGGCAGCTGTTTGCGAGACCTGCGGTGAATTTTGGACAGTTGGGGTATGCGACACAGGATACCGTTGGCGCTGCGGGGGTGCAGACGGTAGATGTAGATGTGCTGGTAATGCTGGTCGAGGTAGGCACGGTAGATGTTGCTAGTGTGGCGAGTGGGGTGGTGGCTGCCAAGGGGTCGGCTACGCAATCACGGTTGTAGAACTTTACGCCGCTACCTGGTCGAGGAATAACGTTGGTGCTAGTTATCGGTATCCTGGTGAGGTGGCACGAGGTTGAGATGACGACGAAACTCTCACATCCGCTCTCTGCCTTACAGTCTGCTAAGCATGCATCTAAGCTCGTGAAAGGCTTGGTAGCCATCACTGGGAAACCGACAACATTGTATCCTTCAACACCACAGAATCCATCGGCAGTTGGCGACGGGGTCGCGGTGGTAGAGGTCGAAGTGATGGTGGTTTCGGAGGACGTGCTGGAGGTGACCGGGATGGGAGTTGACGTTGAGGACTCACTAGACAACGACTCGCTAGATGAGGTGCTGGTAGTCGACTCACTGGTCGAAGAGCTGGAGATTAGAACCAGACTAGAGGAAGAAGCGCTACTAGAGCTGGAGCTGCTGAGAGAGCTGGAGGAGTCGAGAGTCGAAGAGCTGATAGCAGAGCTCGAAGAAACGGCATCGCATTTTCCAAACCCAGGCTGACAACCCGTCCCGCAGTAAGCGCTTGAGCTTCCACAGTATGAGTACTGAGAGCAGCAGTCACCGTATTTGCCACCGGAACATGTCATTCCTGCTGGTAATGCGCCGTACAGGTTTCCGCAGCGAGCATTCGTCGTGACCTTGACCTTTACTGCAGTAGAAGACGGTGCCACTGACGAGACTACTCTGGTAGATGAGGCGATGCTGCGGCTTGATGTTGTCGAAATGCGTGTGGATGTAACAACGCCGTTGCAGGTTCCAAACGATGACTGACAACCAGTTCCGCAATAATCCTTCGTCTTGCCACTGCGAAGATGTTGTTAGACTGCCTGGACAACATGCGGACTCTATATTCAGGTGCTTACCAGTAACCATATTGAGAGCAACAGTTACCCCATTGCGAGCCTGTACAGCTCATACCACCGGGCAAGGCATTGTAAGCGTTTCCGCATCGCGCATTCGTTGATACTTTGCCAGCGACAAGCGTCGCCGCTGCTGCAAGAGGAAGGAGAAGATTCCAACGCATCGCGAATGATATTAAGAATTAAGATTTACGCAATAAAGAGTGTGCTATTATCACTAACCAAAGAGCAAGAGAATGACTGTTGGTGGGATGCTCGTAGAGAGTGAAACGAGATGACGATTTGATAGAAACTGAGAAGCCACAGGTTTATACCTACCTTTGCCTGGAGAAGAAGTTCTCGCTCTACAGAATGGTTCCGACGTGGCTTGCATACTCCCATACAGAGTCCACGATAGCCTCGTCCAGACCCTTATGACAGCCACCAAGGCGTTCATCGCGTTCGCGCTTCAGCAAGACGATGAGTCGGAAGTCGTCCGCATCAGGCCATGTGCAAGGCACGAAACCCTACGAGGGAAAGGGGACGTCGAAGTAAGATGAGCAAGTCGCGCTATTGATGAACCCTAGTTCGTGGCGTGTCCTGTGATTGGAGTAGCCCCTGGAAGGCACGTGTTGACGCAAGCCACACGCGAGCGAGTTCAACGATCCTCGGCCGCTCCGCAATATAGAAGCTTTTCAGGTACAAGAGTGAACTATGACTTCCCTGGTGTCGTGGCATGGTTTTTGGGGCGCGTGGTGGTTGAAAGCTACGGATGCGAGGCCGCTGCAGTGCAGGGTGGGGCCGACTAAGGATTCAGCTGGACTAGCTCCTAGCGAAAAGGTCCTAGGGTCCTGCAGCGTCTGCACTATATTTACGTTCGACTTGCTCATATCATTCCTGCTGCCGTCCAGAATCGTGTGCTTTGAGCCATGCATCAGCATCCAGGTACATGGTTGTTCTCTCTGACTGTTATTCACCACACTGGCACACCTGGCACACATCGCTGTTTGTAGCTCAGCGCTACCTAGGTAGATATCTCGAAAACGTTTGTCGATCACATCAGTCAAGTCTTATCCACAGAAATAAGTTTGTGTTACACAGCATAAGCCTCTTTCCAAATTCTGCCATATTGAAGACAGAACTCACGACTAGAATCCCTCTGTAAACGCCCCTACATGTTGCGATGCACGCGATCTTTTGCGCGGTCATGAAGAGTGATACTCTGTGGAAACAACTCTGATATCCCTCTTCGACCTTGAGACACCGAGGCTCACTTTCCATGTTTGGCCGTAAGATACCCCAAACGCTTGTCTCTATATTTCGCGACAGGCAAGCCAGATCGTAATCTGTCTCAAGTGTTCTCAGATACTAGTGATCGAGTCAAAGCAAAATCTTCCCTCATGTGCTCGAACGCCAGTCCAATCTGGAACCGACAGCCTGCTGAATCTACACGGTACCACGTGTGTTTGCGTCGGTAGGTATGACCGCTTCAAGCCGACCCCTTAAACTCTTTGCTCTTTCAGTACACGCTCGGATATTGATTGGATTCACAGTTCCGTTTTTTGAATCCTCATTCTTTCTTAGTTCTCTTGAATCCTGATCAAAAATTTCTGTCAAGTCATTGTACAGGATGGTGAGATCTCGCATGACTGAGATCAGGTTAGTAAACACCCTCGGAGGGAAGACCTTTGAATATGGTCAAGCTCACCAGTCTGTCTGCGTTTCTCATCCTGGACAGAATTGCGATAGGCCTGGATATCCTCTGATGTCTTGGGTATTACCTTCAGTTCTTGAGCGTATTCCTTGAAGCTTATAGAGCTTGGAGTTCGTTCGACTTGGTTTCCGTGAAACCTATATCTGGTGGACCATCTGGGAAACGCTCACAAGGTAGCCTTTTGATGATAGGCTATTAGGTCAGGCAATTCAAGAAATATGGCTTCATGTCCGCGGCTTGGGGCGGCTTCACTCGCTTGGGCCGCACCGGCTTTGTGTGGGTAGATACGAAGGGTAGCTTGCGACTCGACGCAGCGTGGGCGGGGTTCAGCTGAGGCTCAGGCTGAGGCCAAGGCTACTGACTACGTACATAAGGTGCGTCCCTAAGTGAGGAGACACACTATGTCGCGAGACAGGTTGGCAATTCGGAGCTTCGGCGCCTCCTATTTGCGGGCTTGTAAAGCTGCTATCAGTCTACTATAATTGTAAGGCCGTTGCTCTTCAAGCACATTAGCGTCCGATATGGATTGCTGCTATGTCGGCTGTAATGTCGATCGTTTCGTTGCCGTCGTTAATCAGCTCGATAGCGATACCCCCCTGTCTATCAATGACTTTAAGGACTACTTAAGCGCTCGGAGGGCTATGCGCAAAGCGCGACGTAGGACAATCAACTTCCCAGGCTCGTAAGATCGCTTCGATGTAAGGGCGAGCATGCCGGCAGCCCCGTAGTGCGAAGCAGGAGATCTCAGGGAACGCGCCTAAGCTGGCGGGATACGCTAACATCGCTTAGCATGCATGAGCCTGCATTAGCGTTCTTATCGCCTGCTGTATTCTATCGTAAAGAATACAGCGCTGTGCTAGTCGCGTATGCCTCTCAAAGTAGGCCTAGCGGATGTGCATGAGGGTGCCCTGGCCTTTGCTTTAGTTCGAGGTTGCGATTGGGTAAGCGATGGCTGTGTGAACATGGCTTTTAGCATGATGCACATCCATAGTATTTCGTTGTCCGCGTTAGAGTTGCTTGCTGGCGTTAGACAAATGCGTTGCTTAAGATGTTCTGGATTGTTAACGCTATTGTCGCTGCGTTGCGTTCCGAGCCCTACGATAGTTAGCGGCGCAGATTCTCTGTAGCCAGTGTGTCCTTGCACGAAATAGCACGCGATACACAGACATCCCAACATCCTCTTACAGGAAACAACGACCTATAACTCGCGCTTTCTACACTATTAGACCGCGTCTTTAGGCAATAACTGCTTCTCGGTTTGCAGCACGGTGGCTGTCGCGCGATCATGCGCTGTCAGCCTTGCCCAGCCAGCCTCACGTCACGGCGCGTGCGGGCTGCGCCTCCTGCCCCGGGTGTAGGACACGCAGCCTGACCCAACAAGACAGTCTACCTCACCTCTACCTTAGCAAATCGTTACTTAGCATTCGAAACGACCCGATAGCTACGATCTCCACGTCCTACGCGAGCCAGCTGCCGCGCGCCGTCGATTCCGTCAGCTTGCATCGAAGCTCCAAGACTTCCTTCTACTGCTCGCGCGTACGGACAGATACACAGCCTAATGCGGCTGCTATACACTACTGGCGAGGGGAGGCTCGAATGGACCGATGACTTGATCGGAGACAAGATTCCCTCATATGCGATCCTGTCACACACCTGGGGTGGGCAGGAGGCAACCTTTAAAGACCTTCGGCACTATAGCAGTATAGAGGAAGTTGATGCGAAAGTCAAGGAGGGCTATCAAAAGATATTCTTCTGCGCTCAGCAAGCCAAGCGCAATGGGCTGGATTATTTTTGGGTAGACACCTGCTGCATCGACAAGACGAACAGCCAAGAACTTCAGGAAGCGATCAACTCTATGTTCCGCTGGTATCAAAACGCAAAGAAGTGCTACGTATACCTTCTAGACGTTGAGTGCAACACCCCTGATGCGGATAGTGAATCAAGCCGGAGGTGGAAGCCGGCCTTCAGGAAGAGCAAGTGGTTCACTAGAGGCTAGACGCTTCAGGAACTGCTTGCTCCTGCATCGGTGGCGTTCTATTCGAAAGAGGGAGATCTGCTGGGGGACAAGCAGTCTTTGAGAGACACTATTCACGAAATCACAGGTATACCTATCGAGGCTTTG